>NC_143026.1:55315000-56515000 GCF_057628025.1 Oncorhynchus mykiss
CCAGCGTTTGACCTCTTGACCCCAGGCAGTCCCCACTGACAGGCCTAGGAGTTTAGCTGTGTCCCCTTTGTATTCAATAAACCCCAACGCTTTCCGACAAATGAATCGTTGACCTCTCAGTGGCAGGCTCTCTGATTGGCTGATTGGTGATCATAATGCCCTTTGCCTGATGTATTGTGTGCTGTTGTGAAATAGTTAACGTTCAGATGTAATGTGAGGGAATGTGGGAATATAAATGAATGACAGGGGCCTGTTAGCGAGATGGGGGAAATACGTTTTTACCAGTTTGGGTAATTATGTTGTTACTTGTTAGATTTATGTTTTGCGTCGAACAATCTGATAGATTTGTATCTTTCTGGTTATTTGTGCAGTAGAACAGACTGGGGGTGGTCCACTCCTCAATCCTATCTCTGAAGCAATTACACTCACTCAAAGCTCCTAACCCAAATTTGTTATATCTGTCATTTTGACTATTTATCCCATATCGAAGCTCTATAACATTTTTGAGGTCTTAAGCAACCCATTGAACCCTTTTTGGTTCAATATTGCACCATAGCAGCAAACCACAGCACTGCACTTTCTGCATTTCTCCAAATCCACGATGTATATTCCAATCTACTAAATTCGACTATTCTGTTGTAGCTGTACACAAATACTGATCTCTCATTTCAGAAAACCAGTCTTTTACCCTCCAGGTATCAACCATCATCATGGCAGTTACAGGTATCTGTCACATCTTTGCTGAGACGACGGTCAACCTGAACAAGGTTGTTCCTTTTTCTCTGTGTTTTGCTGAGCTCATATGGGAAAGCACACCTTCCCTTGCCTGTCCCAGGGTGCAACCTTTCTCCAATTTGACTTCAACTGCCCTTTTCTCCGAAAAAAATAAATAGTTAAGCGGCATTTGAAGGTGATTTCTCCCTCTCTACGTCACACTGAGGCAGTACAGTGTATGGTTCTATATTATTGTACATACATTATGTAAAAGTTTGAACTAAAATGTCCTTAACGTTTACCTATAATGCAATATGCATGAGAAAGGTGGATCAACTTATTGGATAAGCTTGTTCAAGGCTATTTTACCGTGGTCACTTTGATCAAGCTGGCTGGCACCGACTCTAAAATGGAAGCATGTAGTCAATTTAGCCCAGGTCTGCAGAATGTAGCTGTAGAGAGGAGGGGAAGGGCTAGGTATCTTACAGAGATGACTAGGTTGTTCTAGTGTAGGATCTCACCCACCAACCCTCTCTCTCTCCCTTCCTTACCTCCCTCCCCCCCTCCCAGGCTGGCTGTTTCCCTCTGTCTGTCTGTCTGTCTGTCTGTCTGTCTCTCTGTCTCTCCCTCTCCCTCTCCCTCTCCCTCTCCCTCTCCCTCTGTCAGTTTAGTGCACCCTCACATCACCATAACAACCACAGAGGAAGTGATGTAACCATTATATTAGGCCATTCGCTAGGTCGGCATTGAATACGGCCACCTATAATAATCTTCAAAGACACCCAGGGTGGCATGTCTGTCTGTCTGCCCTCTCAAAACCCCCACACACGTGTACCGGTGTACCCCTTTCCGGGCACCACCATGGGTCTCTGCCCAACACCCGTCTCCCCTCTCTCGGGTTGCATCACAAATGGCACCCTACTCCCTATTTAGTTCACTACTTTTCATCAGAGTCCTATGGGCTTTGACAGGGCTCTGGTCAGAAAGTAGTGCACTAAATAGGGAAGGGGGTGGCATTTGGGACGTAGCCTCTCCTCGGGTTGCGGCGCGGGCAGTAAAGATACTGTTTCACTGCAGGTGTTCCATCAAAGCCCTGGCTTGGCCCCGGTCTGTTGGCTGGGCGGCATGGATCTGTTAAACGGCTGACTGGGTAGGGAAGGCCAGCCAATGGAAGGGGCCGAGGAGGCCCCTGCGTGAGCTGTCTGAGGCTCGTGCTGCAGGGTGGGTGTCATCCTGGGGCTGTCTCGATCTGAGACCCTCTGGGGCCCCTCTCCTCCTCCTTCTCCTCCTCCTCCTCCTCCCCCTCCTCCTCCTCTCTTGGCCCCTGTAATTGAACATGTATTTATTGCAGGGCCTGAGGCTGGCTAGGGGAGAGGGAGAGGAGGGAGAGAGGGAGGCTGCTGCACATGGAGATGTGACTGAGGTTACGGCCGCAGGGTCTGGCTCCTCTTCAGCAGCACCAACTCACTCTCTTCCTCTTTCTTCTCCGTCACACTCTCTCGCTCTCTTTCTCGTTTGGTTGGATGTTTTGTTTACTGCTCCCTGTCCTCCCTCTCGCCCTCTCCTCCTCAGTCTCTCAGTGAGCTTGTCTCTTCTTACAGTGTCTCTCTTTTCATTTTGCCCTCCTCCATTCCTTTCATCCTTTCTCCCTCGTTCTTTTTCTGGATTGGGCGCGTATAGAATGCATTTTAAATGCAAATGTATGTGCCGACACTAGCAAATTGTTCAAAAGGAGGCTTCACAGTTTGTTCACTGGTGTCCTTGAATGGTTTGACATTTGAGTCTCTGAAGTTTGGCCAAAGAGGCACACACACAGCTTATTGTCCTCAGCGTATTTTGTTAATTTATTAGGAAAGTTACTACTCTGAATTAAGATATTATCGTCACTGACTTGCGCTCGGCACCTTGAATTACGTTATGAATTTTAGTTTTTGTTGAAGGAAATGTCCCGCCTCAGTGAAAGAGAGTACATAGTGGATATGGAGAGGTGTAGAAAGTGTGGGAAGGGAGAGTGTATCTGTCTGCTGGGGATAGAAACCAACCGCGTCCTAATTTTCCCAAATTCCTTTTTCTCCTTTCTCTGAAAGGGACTGTTTCTCACCCGTCCTTTTTCACCGTACCTAAACTGGTGCGTAACAGGACAGGAGGCTCGTACAGACCACTGGTACACAGTCAAGAAGAATAGACCGCTGGCATACGGTCTAGGAGAATGAAAAATCCTCCAGTGGGACTAGACTAAGGTGGGCAATGTTGGAGGGTTGGCCTCAGGTCTACGGGCTGCACCCCATTAGACTAAAGCAAATGGCCTCTCCTCAGCAGACCTCTTAAGAGTGCCTTGTAAAACATTTTTTATTTATTTGATTTTTTACGAGTTTCCCTTCTCAATCGCAGCTCCGAGCTGTCAGAGAGAGCAGGCAAGAGCAGCCCCTGCTTATCCGGACCGGGGGATGAGAGGGGGGGAGGGGTAAAGAGGGGTGAACGAGGTGCTAGTTGCTCCTTTCCCCCAATCCCCTGTGTGCAGTCTGAACGCACAACCTGGGAAGTCGTAATATGGAACGTGCAGTTTGGATTGCATAATTTTCTTTGCACTGGTTTTACGCATTACGTTGAGATTCAAGCCCATTGGCGAACATGACCATGTGTGTGTATTTACGTAGAAGAGAAAAAGTGACATTCGTGAGGACACTCGTGATTTTGGATACTTGAAAGAGATCTTAGATGCATCTTTGGTCGCTATCAAGGGTAGAATCACACCCTTTGAACGACACTTAGCATTTACACGCACACCAACGCTAATTGTGTGGTGGTCTTTGAACGTAGAGGCACCTGGTGGAGGCCACGGGGCATCAGTAGTGTGCCCTACTACTCCCTCCCCACATCTGTCTCTGCTTGGACCCCTATCTGTTCCTGAACCGTTGAAAATGATTCGCAGGGTTTGTTAAGGCACCATCGGAATGGGATCCCCCCCCCCCCCTTATTCGACAAAGGCAAAGGGAAATCGCAGGGGAAGGCTGCAAATGTGTCCCTTTTGTGGAGCCTCTTTGGAGGGCGGATGGCGCAGGACGGCGTGAGTGGGCCTGGAAATCGCCGGCAAAAGAAGCCAAAGCACAGTAGTAGCCCTCGGCTAAGGATGGTTATCACTAGCATCTGCTGCCTGCCTAGCTGCCACCGCGCTAAGGCACCACGGATAAAACAGAATCACTCCTAGGAATCCGTTGAACCTTCTGCTGGAAGCAAGAAAAAAAGGCAGCTGGAAGGACCGAAGGAAGAAAAAAAATCTAACACGACTGGCTAACTGAGAAATCACCTCAGCGAGTAGTCGCTAGGTCTTTTTTTTTTGGAGGGCTGGCCCGAGGTAGGCTCTTTGGCTCTTTGGCAAGCAGTCGACATGACAATGGTGTTTCCCGAGATAAGATAGAGAGACTGGGCTGGGATGAAATGGTGGCCGCTAGCATTGTCTCGCCTGCGATTCTCTGACTCCCCTATGACGAATCCCAGTAACAGAGACACTTGGCAGACCAAAGTGGGCCGCGGCACTCGGCAATAGAAGGGGCTCCGCTCGAGGAGAAGCCAAAAAAGAGCCTTTCAAAAAAAGAGCCAGATGTAATGCAGCTTTTTTATGCTCATTCTGGGCCTCTGATAGCTGAAGTGGCATGGATTTGTATCCCAGTTACACTGAAAGGGCTGCTGAATTGGATCGAGCTTTAAAGTGAAGCGAAAAAAGCCCTGGAAAATTGGCCCTCAAAGGCACATTTCAACTGGAAAGCGTTTCTTTTAAGCCGTCACTCCTTAGTGGTTGACAATCCTATTATGCCACCAACTTATTGTAATTAAGGGAAGAGGAGATACAGAAGGAAACATCGCAACACAGAGCTAACTTTGTCGTTGTTTTTGTGTTTTCGGGGATCTAACAGTGCTGAGGGTCCAAATCGCCTTATTTTGCATTGATGTGTGATTGACGGCCAACGACGTGGGCCAATATTTTTTGGGGGGGTCTGTCACTTCGGCAGTGGGCAGTGTTTTTAAAGAAGAGACGTAATGGAAAATAGGTTTTATATTCTTTTCTTCCAGTTTGGGGGTCGGGAGAAGTGGAACTCTTCAGAAGAAAAGCTGTGGATATAATGATCCCTCACGTCATCAGCCTCGGTGCTAAAGTAGAAATACGTTCCGCACCAAAATGGTGCCCAAACCCCAATATAAACCGCCTCTGGGGGAATTGTGTGTGGCTCGTCCACATGCAACTATTTATTTGCCTGATAATAAGAGGATTGTTAATTTCTCTCTCTTTCTCTCTCTTCCCTGGCCCGCTTTTGAACCATAGGACAGACCACAGGTCTGAGCGATTTACTCAAATTTGGGCCCTGATGACAGCCGTACAAAGCCGTTGAGGGTCAGATGTGGCGGCAGAGATGGAAGAGGAAGCGAGACATCCCACTCCCTAATTTATTTCTGGTTTATATACAGTCAATGAATTAAGCCGAACCCAGCTGCTAATGCATTGGTGCCTATGGGAAAGCCACCCCGTTAAGCAGACAGGAACTAACTATTTTTCCCAATGGCAAATGGCCTGAGTAGGACATCTTCATTTATCCACCATCTTTGGTGGCGGTTCCCGCTGGGCCCTGTCCTCCAAGGGGACAATGTTGCCTGACGTTTGACCCCGCACTTACTGACAGGCTCTCCAGGAATTCTGTGTCACGTGAAGAATGTGAAGCATGTGAAGAACCAACCAAACATCGTTTTTGTACACTGACAAAGTATTTCTTCTGTGCTTGACAGGGCAGGGGCCCTTAGCCGTATGTACAGTGAAGTACCTACAGTATCTCCACTGAAACCCCTTCGAACCCCTGTGTCCCTCCCTCTCTCCTACTCCCTAGGCCAGGCTTGTGTTAGCACCGTGGAGGTGGTGAAAAGGGCAGCAAATCATGGGGTGGGGAGAAGCCCGGGTCTGCCAGATCCACACTTCGCTACCCTGTGCCCCCGTAACCTCCAACCCCCTCCCCTACCTCACCCCACCCTCTAAAGCAGCTGTGCCGTTGTGCTTTCACTCAGCACACAAGCACACACACAGGTAGGATTTCACATAGATTTCATGTGTGGGGGTCAGGCAGGTTGGCTGGGTGCAGGTTTCCTATTTCTCACTGGGAGGCTAGTTTGCTGGGCCTCTGCCTCTCACATCCCCTCTGAGTGAGTCTTGTGTGGAAGGGCCCAGTGATTTACACTGTGTCTGAAGGGCCTGCTCTGCCTCTCCTAATGCTTAGCTAGCTTCACAAGGGAGGGAGAAACAGCCCATAATGAATTGGTGTTAATGAGCTGTTAGCTCTGCTCCCAACTAGGGTGCCATAGAAACCCAAGGCTGTATGGCTCTCTAGAAAACGCAAGCACACAGACAGCACACACACAATACACACACAATACACACACAGGGGCTCACACACACACACATGCACAAGCACACACACACTAGACCCCCCCCCCCCCCCCCCAACCCCAAACACACACATACTCCCTCACTCGCTCACCCCCTCACTCACTCGCGCTCAATGGGTGCCTTACTCGGAGGCAGTCCATCTTCCTCATGTTGACATGTGCTTGTCGATGGAGCACACACGGAGCTGCCGTTCGGGCAGGTTCTCAGGCACTCCTCCAGCTCAGACAGGCAGGCAGCCAGGCAGCCAGGCAGGCAGCCAGGCAGGCAGACAGGCAGGCAGCCAGGCATTCACGCAGGCAAGCAGGCCGTACAGTGGGAACCAGTGGGAGCCAGCAGCACAAAGGCCCTCTCACCCTCACAATGCTGACAATGAGCAAACCTGGCTAATGCTGATCCTCAGCCAGATAAGCATGCGCTGCACTTCCTCAAACACTCACCCCCCCCCCCCCCCCCCCCCCCCCCCATCGTTCGAGTGTGAGAACCGCTCGGTGAAGAAGAAAAAATATCTGTTTGTTTTTGTTTCCCTCTCACCTGAGGGGTGTGTATGAGGGAGAGGGTGTGTGTGTGTCTGTGTGTGTGTGTTTTTGTGTGTGCATTCTTGTCTGTGTGTGTGTGTTAGAGAGAGAGAGAGAGAAAGAGAGAGAGAGAGTGTGTGTGTGTGCTTATTTCTTTAAACCAGTAAGATGCCAAATAATGGAGGATACTTTTAAGTGATTTCAGAGGCTTCGTTGGAGATACAAGGAGAGGAAGAAATGTGGACGCCTGCGAGCTTCTTTATTGGCCCCTGACAGTGCTGCATCTCTAGTGCTAATAGCTGGGCCAGGTGTAAGCTAGCTGTAGTCAGTGCATCCACACACACATGCACACACACACGCATGCACGCACGCACGCACGCACGCACACACACACACACGCACACGCACACGCACACACACGCGCACACACACACACACACGCACACATGCATGCACACACACACACACACACACCTCATTCATTAAAACTGCCTCTAATAGAAGGGGTTACGGTTTAGAGAAGAGGTTTAGCCAGTTTCTATTTGCGGCCTGCCTGTGTGAACCAGTGTTCTTTTCGCCACTCTTTTTCAGATTTAGCCTCGTCTTAGTCATTTTGACAACAAACAAAAAAGATTAAGTCTTAGTCACATTTTTGTTCCGTTGAATAACGATTTAGTCTTGTTATTGTCAAAATGACAAAAGCAGTGGGCCATTTAACTAAATGCCCTTTCATTTTAGTCACATTTTAGTCACATCCCATGTGTATTGCCTCATTAACCTATAGTAAACTTAAATCACGGACTTCCACAGCCTTGTCATTCCAGCATATTTTTTCTGCATAACATCCTATTCTCTTCCCAACAGCAGAAATACATCCTTCAATCAGTGTAGATGAAGGGGAGGAGTCAGGTTAAAGAAGGATTTTTAAGTCTTGGAGACGATTGAGACACGGATTGTGTGCCGTGGGTGAACGGGCAAGACAAAAGATTGAAGTGTCTTTGAACGGGGTACGGTAGTAGGTGCCAGGCGCACCGGTTTGAGTGTGTCAAGGACTGCAACGCTGCTCAGTTTTTCACGCTCAGCAGTTTCCCATGTGGTCCACCACCCAAAAGACATCCAGCCAACTTGACACAACTGTGGGAAGCATTGGAGCCAACATGGGTCAGCGTCCGAGTGGAACCGATTTAGCAACCACGGCCCCATCGAATAGAGGCTGTTCTGAAGAGGAGGGTGCTGTTCATAATGTTTGGTATACTCAGTGTATATAAGAATATAGAGGAACTATCTGGCCATGTAAATTCCTAATTCAGCCCCACATAGATACGACACATGACATAGAAAATTAAACAGACACGCACAAGCGCAGAGAGAGAGAGAACGAGAGAGTAGCAGAATCACCAGATGGTGCCGCAACGTATCGGCAAAGTAGTATGGATTGCTCCTCTGCCCCTCGTTTCGCGTCATTGCCATTGTTGTCAATGTTCCACAGACGCCGGCCCTCAGCCACACTGGTGTCCAAAAGTAGAACGGACGGGGACCTAATGACTGTTTCGCCCAGTGATGTCGTCGAGTCACTAAACCTCGAGCCCGAATTGAGTCCCGAGTCCCCTTGTGCTCGAGTCCGAGTCCAAGTCCAAGTCCGAATCACCAATTGTCGAGTCACGGGTCCCTATGGCTGATGTCTGAGTCCCAGTGCTTGAGTCCTGGTCCAAGGGCTCAAGTGTGAGTCACTGGGTCCCCATTAACTCAAAAGAAAGTGTTTTACCCAGTCAGCTATAGTGTGGTGGCAAGAGGAACTTAGTCAATAAATTGTTTGTCTTTTCCTGTCTTTCTGTGCCACCAAATGTTTGTATAAAGGCTACAGGTAAATGTAACCAGGGCCACACTCAGTTACAAAACGCTCTCGGATATTGCCGATAGCAATACCATGAATAGAGCGACGTTATTCCTTTAACATATCAGAGAGGCATGCTTGTACTACATAGCATGTTTTCATCTGAACGTTCAAAAACGTTGCGTCCTGCTGAACGCACTGCAGGTTGTTAGCTATAGCTAGCGAATGAAGTAACGTGACTGAGCAAGGTGTAACCTAAACATATGGTTAGCGGTCCGGTCCGCAAGTAGCCTAGTTTTATGCTAGGTCACACCTACTGCGTCATTGTGTTTTGGTACACCAGAAGTACATTCAGCTATTGTTTAACATATTTTTAAGGCAGCTCGTGTTTCTTACCCAGGCTGCGGGTGACTGGTTTGCTACGGAGAGGCGAGAGAGTCGCCTGCGCGATGTGTATAATCGGAGGCGGAGCCGGAAGCCAGAGCAAACCCTGTCTGCCAGTCTGCCCACAGCTCATCACTTTCTCCCCTGCAGCTCACCAGCTGATGTAGGCTGTGTGCCCGGGAGTAGCTCATCCTTACCACTGCTGAACAGAACTGCCCTGCGCTTCTGTGCTGCTAATATTAATTGTGCTTATCACTGAAAAAGCTTTTTTATCTCTCCAGAAACTATTGTCCAGTCCACTTAGTAGTTTGATTTTAAATGAAAAATAATTTCAGTTTAGTTATATTTTTGTCCGGGTCTATTTAGTCGGCTATGGTATCATCAATTGCCACTGAAAAAATTGGTATTTGACAAATATCTTAGTCACTATTTTTGTTGACGAAATGAGCACTGATGTGAACGCATGATATGCAAGTCCAGAGAAGAAAAGGAAATGAGAGAGAGAGAGAGAGAGAGAGAGAGAGAGAGAGAGAGAGATGTTGGTTTTGTTTTCGAGCCTCGGGCATTCTGTTCCTGTTTGTTGTGGCATATCAAATGATTTAGGAACAACCGCTGGATTCATAGTTTCTCCTCAGTGCTAGATGGCACTTAATGGTCCGCTGTTGAAACAACCGTCATGACCACCAAATTTGTGTTTCGAAGTGACTCCCTTTATTATTAGTCCTTCTTCCCTAAACCCACGTTTTACATTGGCACGGAGACATTGACCATGCTTTTAGTGTGTGTCATTAAAGGCACACTGCGGTGTGTGTGCATGCTCATCCATATACCCAGAATTCCTTTGGGTTAATTGAATGGGGGGGGGGGGTCGTCACGTCGTCGTGCGGAGAAAGGGATTCGCTTTCCTCTTCTTCTTTTCTTACTCCTCCAGAGAAGAACGCAAATAAAAAAATAAAAAAAGTGAGTAACTGCTTTAATGAAAAGCAGTTGATGCGCAATGAAACCTTGATTATATGCGTATTAAAGGCACTTCATCAACAAGTGCTTCCCAGAGCGGGCCTACCTCTCCAGGGGGTGGACGGGGGACGTGAGGGAGCAGAGGGGTGTATGGGATTCTCCGGCAATAATTGTAATTTGGGCGATAAGGAGCTTAGGCGCCAATGGAGGAGGGGGGGGGGGGGGGTGTAAATGAGGAGCACCGCGGGGGGAGGAATACAAGAGATTATCATTTGGAGGGCACCCCTCTCATCTCCCCCCCATCTCCCTTCCGTCTCTCCCTCATCTCCGCTCGTTCTCTCACCCAGCGCCATTAGCTACAGGTCAGTCATCCCTAATGCTGCCCGGGCTCTCCCGGGTGAACAAAGGTGTTCCCCTCCCTCGGGTTCGGGTAATGAACATTACTGCCTGGTTCAGTGGCATGCTAAAGCCGCACAGGCATCCACTACTCAGGGGGCCGACGGCTGATGCCGCTCAAAGAGGCTGAGTTCTTTGACGAGCCTTTCAATGTTTTGGAGTGTTGGAGTGGTTATCCCCTATGTCACAGGAACAGTCCGCACTGCTTGTAGAGATTAAGTCCCTCTGTTTGCCTGTCTGTCTGTCTGTCTGTCCGTCCGTCCGTCACTCCATCCGTCTGCCTGTCCATGTGTGTCTGAGAGGGAGAGGAGGAATTAAGGGGCGAGACAGTCAGCCGACTACTAAACTCCACTCAGGTGACCACAGGACTCCGAGAGACTTCTCTGTGTTTTTTTGTTTGGCTAGTACCTAAAAGGCTTCCTCCCTTAGCTACTGTAGTAGGTCAAAGCTGTGTGCTGGAAAACCTTAGTAGAGCATGGGTGGAATAGGCATTGTGGACTCACACACAACCTTCCAGATCTGACTGACCACCAAGGAAGTTCCTCCCAGTAGAAAACAGCAGAAACCCATTTGTTGCTTGGTGTAAAAAACTAAATGGAACCGCGTCATGACAGGTTTGCTGTGCCAGTCAGCGTGTGGTGGCATCATATAACTCCTACAGACAGACATGTCGGGACAAGGACACGCACTTCCTCCGCTATCCTCCCCTCCACAACAAAGCAGAATTAATGGGAAGCACCTGGATCCCCATAAGCTCTCACTTAGGCCCAATTGGCGGCAACTGATAAATAGGGTTGAGTGGGATGAGGCTGCAGCCTACCGCGGCACAGTCAATCGTCCCTTTCACGTTGAGGTGGGGGAGATGAAGAGGGCCTTTACGTCACTACAGCACTCTAGGTTAGCATTAGCATGTCTGAGAGAGAGAGAGAGAGAGGGACTGTGACCGACCGTCTCACCCCCCTGAAAAGCTATTACACTCCCACACGTCTGGGCTAGCGTGTGGCCGCACCACACACACACATACTCAACACACGCACACCATGTGTCCTTGCACTCCCCCCCCCCCCCCCCCCCCCCCACACACACACACACACGCACTCTCAGACACACACATCATCCCGCACTATCTCCTCCCTGCCACACTCCCCCAGGGACTTTGATGCGTTTTACTAGACGTGTATGACAATAATCTGTTTCGCCCCATGGGAAGAAAGCTCCCGCTCTCCGAGCTTCACTTCATCTTTGGCTCCGGCTCTCGAGTGAGACAAAGTCGTCCATGGAGCATCACGGTGCGGTTCAACTGCCGCTGAAAAGAGATGGGCCAAAGACTCGACCAAATCCCCTCTCATAAACAAAACAAAAAAACAAACACTGTAGCCTTTTCACTTTGACTGCCCAGAAGGAAGGGCTTTTTTTTCTTTTCGGAGCGGACATTGTGTCCTCCACCACCACAGATGTTGACACTGTTTGTTGCGGGTTAAGATGCCCCTCTAAAAGACCATTGTCCCTGTTGTATCTCCTTCATTATTTCATAAAGAGAGTTTCCCTCTCTTTCTGTGTGAACCCCCCCCCCCCTCCTCCTCCTCTGACTGGAAGCATGGCCCTGGCCGAAATAGGGGAGAGCAGTGAAAGACCTCCGGATGGCGGCTGGAGCTCCAGGGGGTCTTTCTGCCCACAGCGGCCCAGCCAAAGGGCCTCATTGTGGGGATCAGCAGGCAGCCACGGAGGGCTGCGTCCTGCCTGCATTGTGATGGCTGGATGGGGCCTGAGTCCCTCTCCAGAGTGAGGGCCAGAGGTCAGCCCCCCTCTGGGCTGCTCCATACCTGCCCTGCCCTCCGCAACACTCCACTCCCAGGGAGGAGAGAGGACGGCTCAATAGAGAGCAGTCAAGAAGGCATAAAGGAGGCTCTTAACATTAAGAGGTAGCAGAGCGGGAGAGGCTAATTCCGTGCAGTCTCTACTTTTCGATGAATAGGTAATTCAATTAATGGGCCCGTAAGAGGCAGTAACGAGTGGTGAGGTCAGAGGCTTGTTGCTAAGCACAGAAGAAGTCTATACCTCAGCACTTTTCATGATAAAAATCTTTTCTTCAGCTGGAAAAAAAAGAAAACTCTGATGGTATCTGGATAAGTTCCATTGTTGATATGGGTGTGTGTGAATCATGTGAAGGGTGTGTGTGTGTGTGTGTGTGTGTGTGTGTGTGCGTGTGTGTGTGTGTGTGTGTGTGTGTGTGTGTGTGTGTGTGTGTGTGTGTGTGTGTGTGTGTGTGTGTGTGTGTGTGTGAAGGGGAATGGGGGGTCTAGGATGGTGTGGTGAGAGACCACGCCAAACATTTGGATATGCATTAAGCCAAAAACTCACCTCATCTCCCTGATCTTTCTCCTTATCACACCCCTGTGCCTCCCGGGAATTCTCAGTCTCACGCCTGCATGCACCGTCAGCAAGAGAAACACAAACACTCACTTTTCTTTGACCACGCAGAAATGTGGAATTGGCTTCCATGGAACATTTCACCACACACACGCAGGCAGGCAGGCAGGCAGGCAGGCAGGCAGGCAGGCAGGCACACACACACACACACACACTCTCTTATCTCTCTCTCTCTCTCTCGACACCGGACTCATCGCCGTTTCCTTTACAGAGTGAGATAACAAAACATTCTCAACCTCGATGAATCACCTTGCAGTTCTATCTAGCACTTCAGTTAGTTTAGTTGTGTTTAACTTCATGTTTCAACACAACAATCAAAGCGTTATTTCATTGTCTTGACTCAATATAGCTTGTCTTGCACAGACATGCTCCTTTTCAAGCTCGTTTCATTCTTGTTCCCACTCGTTCACACTTGCTTGAAGCCATTGCCATTACCCTACCACTTCGATGTATTCCGCAAGTATCGAATTTTGATCAATCGGCTGTTTTTTTGTTCACCTCAGCTAGAACGTGCACGCGCAAAGGCTCTTTTCTGAGAGTGAAAGCCATCAAGTAGCGTCGGTCAGTGAGAGAGAGAGATGAGAGAGCTTCATTCATGCAGCCGCCAAGAATTTATGACAGAGGATTTGGTATGGTCATCAGTGAGTGCTGCTGCTGTCAGTGAGTGATGTATGAGGGTCCGAGGCGCGTCCCTGACCCCAGATTAACAGTACATTAACCTCCTCCCAGTCAGGGGCCACACGGCCCTTATAACCCTGACCCCCCCCCACCCCCCCCCCCCAGTCTCACAGCCACAGGGGTTCCCCCCTGCGCACCCCTCCAAACTCTGCATGGCCACCACATTGTGTTCTCTCTCTAGCCATTGTTTGTCCCACTAAATAATGTCCTCCTTCTATTCCTCATTGATTCTTACATTCCTCTACTAACCCCCCCACCCCCAACCTCCAGAGCAGAGGGGTAGAGTTGTGGCCGTGTTGCCCAGCGTGAGTGTTCCTCCCAACGGGAGCTTGACCGGGGGCTGCAGGTACCCTTTCATCCAGCCTGGCAGGCGAGCTCCAGTGTCCTGCTGCTGGAAATTTGTCGTCCCCCTCTGGGTCTCTTTCTGGGAGTGTCAGGCTCGGGGCCCCTGATGAGATATTTGTTGATATGATAACTCGATTAGGCCCCAGGATGGATGACACGGTGGCAGACAGCCAGCCAGCGGCGCGCAGGGAGTCCCTGATCCCACTCCTTAACCTCTCCTCAGGAGACCAGCAATTAGTGCTAGTAATTGGTTAATTAGCGGGCCCGAGCCCTTGCTTCATAGATTCTCACTCTATCCAACCGTTGGTGTTGAGTGTGTATGGGAAATAGGAAGATATAACAAAGGTTTCGAGGCTAAAACGCTATCTGTTGCTACTCATCGTCATGACTCATCAAACCTTGCGTGGCTACTTTAAAACTCTTTTCAGAATGTTGATTTATATTGCCAACTGAAAAAGTAATTTCAGAATGTTGGTTAGACTATTTCTGATCATCAGCCTGTATTATTTTATAGTGGGCTTATTGGCTGTCTGGTTGAGAACACCTGATCAGTGTATCAGAATAGGAGTGCTGATCTACAATCAGTTTAGCCTTTCAGATCATAATGGATAAGAACACATGGCCGGGGATGACCTGATCCTAGAACAGCATTCTGAGACCCTCTATTAACATGATTGTACTGACTGGGCTGATTCTAGAAGGCCCAGACTATAAGTCCCAAATGGCTGTTTGAGCCCCGGTTAAAAGAGGAGCACTATAAAGGGATGAAGGTGTAATTTCGGACTCATTCTGCATGTGGCGCCACGCCTCCAGCTCAGAGATAATTCCATGAATGAATCCCAGTTTTGCATCGTAAAACTGCAGTTTTCCTTTGCAGCCGAAGGTCTAATCACTTTTGATCCATTGAATGTTGGTAACGAGGGGCTATACGTACATACACTGCTAAACGAGGACATCTCCATGGCTACAGCTATACCCCATATTGTCATGTAGATCTATCATAAAGACACATCTACATGTTTTTTTATTTTTTTACTGTGCCAGACTTTTCAATACCAGGATTTTCAATTAAAGGTCAGTTCAATCAAATTCAATTCAATAGATCTTTAGTGTCCCCGAAGGGTAATTCACGCACAGCAAATGACAAAGGGGGGGGGGGGGGAGTATCCCATCAGTGTATCTCATTGGATTGTCCATGGAGGTCACACAGAATGATATACTGTAAGGTTGTAATGGATTTGTACCACCTGTGGATGTACTGTTATTCAGTGGAGGGTACATCGATTGAGACGCAAAACAAAACACCCCACAGTTACATTCGCCAAGACGCAAGGGTTGTGGGGCGGGACTTTTGATCAGCGATGCCATTTACAGAATGAACCTTGGAAATGACACGAGAACGTCTTATTGCTCAGGTCTCGATAAACCCGTTATAAAACCCTTCCAAAACTCCAAGCAACTCAGTGAAATTCCACCAAAGTTAAAGGGATAAGTACAAAATGACATATCGATTTCCTTACCCAATGGGTTGCTGTCTTACTTTATCCATAGACTCCTTACAGAATACGCAACGTTACATGTCATTTTGTATTTTAGGTTAACTCTCCCTTTAACATGCCAGTAAGAGTTATTTCCACTGGGTGTTATTTGCATGTGGATTTTGACTATAGTCCAGTGAGGATTGTTTGTCTGTTCTCTTGTTTCAATTGGGGCTACAATTGGCCTTCCATTCAGGTTCCATTCAGGTTTGTGTGCGCTTGTCGACTCCAGGGCCCTTTGACCCCGAGCCACACTGTGGGTTTAGTCCGACGTATTCAAGGTGTTACCATCTGTGTCCCCCCCCCCCTCCTCTATGACTGACTCTGTCCCCCCTCCACCCCTCTTTCTCCAGGCTACATGCTGTGTCCAGGGCTGCTGGCGTGGAAAAGTTGCTTACTGTGCCCTTATTTTGTTTGCCTTTGTCAAACTCCTCAACCCCAAAGAGACGGAAGGAGGAAAAGAAGCCAGCTCCTTTGAGAACCCTTGTATTTAACTCGTAAGCACACAGTTTCAGCTACTTTCGGCTACTTCCAGCTACTTTCACTCAAAGAAAAGAGCCGGGGGGCCTCCCAGGTGGCGCAGTGGTTAAGGGCGCTGTACTGCAGCGCCAGCTGTGCCACCAGAGACTCTGGGTTCACGCCCAGGCTCTGTGGGGCGATGCACAATTGGCCCAGCGTCGTCCAGGGTTAGGGAGGGTTTGGCCGGTAGGGATATCCTTGACTCATCGCGCACCAGCGACTCCTGTGGCGGGCCAGGCGCAGCGCATGCTAACCAAAGTTGCCAGGTGCACGGTGTTTCCTCCAACACATTGGTGCTGCTGGCTTCCCGGTTGGATGCGCGCTGTGTTAAGAAGCAGTGCTGCTTGGTTGGGTTGTGTATCGGAGGACGCATGACTTTCAACTTTTGTCTCTCCCGAGCCCGTACGGGAGTTGTAGCGATGAGACAAGATAGTAGCTTCTAAAAACAATTGGATACCACCAAATTGGGAAGAAAAATGTATAATAAAAAAAAAAAAAGAGACGTTAGAATGTCCAAGGCCACTTTTTGATGGATCTTTAGTGGCAGATACAGTGTGTGTGTGCGCGTGTGGGAGTGCGCGCGTGCTCATGTACACGTGGGATTGTTTGCACACATCCAAATGTGTGGACGGGGTAGCGTGAAGTTGCGGGCTTATGATTTCATCCGAGCAAGTGGGTTTGAGTCCGTGCATCTTTCAAATCTGCGTTGAGTTTCCCAAGCATTCCGGGTATGTGCTGGTTTTGACTGTTGACGTGCAAGGGGAAAGGCGCTGAGTAGACCGTGAAACTGGGATGCGTCCTCTTTAGGGATGCTTCTGACGTCTGTGTGGTTCGTTTGGGACGATCACTGCACAAATCAACAACGGAACCATCCCCTCACTCTAAACCCTTGCAGATGGAGAACATGGCAGTGACACACAGCCACGCCTGCGTTCCGAGTGGCCCCCTGTTCCCTACGTAGTGCACTACTTTTTTTGGGGGGCCCTGGTTAAACGTAGTGCACTGTACAGGTAATAGGGTGCCATTTAGGACACCGAGCGATGACATTTTCAATCTGGGATGTATCATCTTCAGGAATGAACACTCAAAGCCCATAAAGATATATGGAAATCATTTTCCAAACAGAATGGCCATACATGCCATTCCGCCATACGTGTTTTTTGGCTGCAAAGAACGTGCAATGGGTGTAGGCATTTATAGAAACGTTCGGTGATTGGAATGCAAGTGATCTTTGCTGAAATGCGAATGGCTTTATAAACATAGCAATCCGCCCTTTACATCCAGCTTCTCCTGGTGGTCTTCTGGCAGATGTACTCAGATGTACTCTGAGTTATAGCTGCGCTCCGGTGGTGTCGTGCATATTGATATTTGTACATGTCTACGGGTCTCTAGCATTTCCTCTAATTGAGCTGATTGCATCTTCGACATAGCAGTGGTAACTGAAAACTGGACAGGAGGAACTGTATCTCTCGCAAACTCTTGTTGGTTGTCATTGGAAGACAGCACCACCTAGAGGAAAGAATGGGAATGGGGACAGTGTGTCAGTGGTATTTATGCTGGATTGAATAATGAAATAGGAGGAACATAACTTGACATGAACTCAACACATACAGCATCAATAATGATTATGCTTTATATTAAATATGACATGAGTCTAAGAGATATGCGTAAAGACATTTTACAAAGCCATTTGTATTGAGTGTGTGTATGAAGCCAATGTCAGCTGTCAGTCTGATCTAATCCTGCCATCTAATGGCTATTCTATACTATAATGTCAGAAAGCAATTTCCATAAAATCAAGAGAATGGAAAGACATAGCCTGCTAAATGTGCATACCTCTGCTTGTACTCTTTGACCGAACCATTCAAGATGGAATCCGCAGCAGGGGAAGCAGTGCCATTGTCCGCGTCACGGCCATCTCACGGCTGCACGTTGTTTTTTTGTTTAGTTGGGGAATCGTAATAATAAATTGCAGCACACACGCTGCTGTTCTATCCTGTGTTCGGTGATGTCCGAGGGACCAACCAGTGTTCGTTGTTTGCAGTAACTTCTTTGTTTGTTGTAACATCGCAAACGGACGTGGCTGTTTCACCATTAAGGATTCCAGCTTTAAGTTATTTGATTATTAAATACAGTACTGACCAGGGTTGGGTAGGTTACTTTCTAAACGGAAACTACAGTTACTAGTTACCTGTCCAAAATGTTCATCAGTAATGTAACTCAGTAACATAATCTGATTACTTTCAATTACTTTCAGATGACTTTCCCCTTAAGAGGCATTAGAAGAAGAAGACAAATGAATGTTACCAATTGAACGACATCTATTGCAGGATAAATCAATGTTAGAGTTTACGTAGATGGCCATGAATGGGATGTTGCATTTTACTTCATGGGTGATGTAGGCTTCTAACCCGTTGCTTTCTACTTCAATACGGAGAATAAAAATATTAGGCTAAACGATGAGTGCCTTCAGAAAGTATTCACACCCCTTGGCTTATTCCACATTTTCCTGTGTTACAGCCTGAGTTTGAAATGGATTCATTTTGTGTCACTCATTTTTTTGTGCCACTCATTTTATGTCACTTCATTTTGTGTCACTCATTTTGTGTCACTGATCTACACACAGCACCCCATAAGGTCAAAGTGGAATTCACCATTATCCATCAATCCATTTGAATCCCACCCTGTAACACAACAACATGCGGGAGAAAGCCAGGGGACGTGAACGCTTTCTGAAGACACTGTATTTACATTCAAAAACCAAAGTCTGTCACGTTTCCTGTCAGTAGTTGAAAAACATGGTTCAAAGAGAAATGCTGCTCTCCTGGAACGGCATGCGTTGAGCAGTACCAAAAAGGGCCATTTGCATGACGGGAAAAATGAATTCCATGTGCTGCATTTGCTACAGGCCTATTGTTTACATTTTTTGTTGGTGGCACCATAGATTTAGGAATCAGAATACTTCATTCATTTAATAGAATCTCTATGGGTGACAAGTTCGATATCTCGACCATTTGCAGCTACTAAAGTCTATCAAAAGTGTGCGAGTTTAAGCACGTGTCCGTTAGGCCTATGAATTGTATTCTTTTAATCAGCATGAATTAGATTGAGAAATAAAAGCCCTTCTTGTGGTCTCCTTAAATTAAACGTGTTGTTGACAGTATGTGTGGAGCACAATGCCATGGAGAAGTTTACAAGGGAGGAACTCCCTTAAACCTTTAGTCTATAGGCTGGGATCTGCAGCTGTTGCAAGAGCGCATTTTTCACTGACTGTCCATGGGTTGCATAAACAATGATTGAATTGGGAACAGCCATCTACAACAACCACAATTCGTAAAGTGCAAATCATTGAGAGAGCAGCAGTGTGATTCACACAATTGCTACAGTGGATATCAATAATAGGTCAAAGTGATATCCATATCGCTCATATTCTACACCAGTGCTGCCCTTACGTCCAAGTGTTTATTCAAGTTGGTCGTATAATCTTTGATGCCGACGGCAGTCGGACAAATGGATGACATAGCCTGCACTATTACCGCTCATTTCCCACAAACCAACTTTTGACCAGAGCCCTGGTCAAAAGTAGTGCCCCAAATAGGGAATAGGGTGCCATTTGGGGTGATGTGACCTGGGCCCTGTCAGCCACACAGCTGACAGTCCCAGGCACTTTGAAGAGCTTTGAAGAGTCCTTGAGAGAGTCGCAGCTCTACCCCGCAAGAGGTTAAGACTGGTCAACTCTCCCCTCCACTTTCTCCCCCTTCTCCCTCTCTGTGAGCAAGGACAATGGCATTCATTCAGCCCTCCAATAACATGTGACGACAGTAGCCTCACCGCTGGCCCATGCTCCCCCTCTTCTTCTTCTTTGGTTAATGAGGCTGGCTTCCTGTCCTGCACCTGTGCTAGCTGCTAGCTAAGCTCGTCATAAAAGGCTTAATTGAGGTGTTTAGCGGTTGGCTAGCAGACGCCCTCCCTCCAGGGCCATGCCCGTGCACTGACCTGGGTCACCGCCAACACACAGCCCTTCTCAGGGGTTCCACTCAAGTACCTTGTGCTTGATGATTCCCCAGCCTGTGTGATTGAAAGGTTCAAAACATGTTTTTGTGCTATACAGTTTCTTCACTACTTTATCCATGTGGTTAAAAGTGCTCAGTGAACTGATTTAGTTTGAGAACTGAACCAGTCTTTTCATACAACATCTGTGCTTTGAACAAATGTCTTTCCGAGGCATCCCCTATACACAATTGTAACGAGTAGGATTATTGGTCTACTTCAGATGACATAAATACAGTGCGGTATCAGCATGCTGAGTTTTCCCATTCATTGTCCCATGAACCACCTCTCATGAATCTCTGGCTCCACCTGCTGATGAGGAATGACATTGCATGCCACATACTGGTGTCCATATTAGGAATGTCTCAGTACTTATATGTGTTTTTCTGAAGTATATTGCAGACATGCAAACCATCTAAGCAGATGTTTCCATGTAAAGTTTCCTGGGGAAAGTTTATAGCTAGAGGATAAAGTTGTGTGTAACGTGCTACAGATGTGCCATGTGGATGCCAGCTGTGCCACTGTGACAACTTCCAGAATCCGCAGGGAGCTGACACAGATTTATTTGTTATGTGTAAGGTTTGTTAGTTGTGTGGATATATAAAACAATGGTCCAAATACACCATCTAATGCTCCTTTAGTGTTGAGATGGCAGCTTCGCTTTTAGTCCTTAGGAAACTGTGCAGTATTTTGCTTTTTTATGTATTATTTCTTACATTGTTAGCCCAGAAAACCTTAAGTGTTATTACATACAGCCGGGAAGAACGATTGGATATCAGAGAGACGTCAACTTACCAGCACAACGACCAGGAATATGACTTTCCCAAAGCGGATCCTTTGCCTGCACCTCCCAGGGCATTTGAACTGATTCCAGAGGCCGACCCAAAACAATGCTGCCGGAGGAGAGGGTGCCGGAGTGGTCTTCTAGTGAGGCTCCGTATGCACCCACCGCTTCTGAGTATATTAGTCTTATAACTTTAATAATGTCCAATCCCTAGTTAACAAAGTCAACGAAATAGGGCAAGAGTTGCTTTCCAAAGAGATATCCGGGATTGTAGCATACTCTGTTTCACGGAAACATGGCTAGCTGGGGACATGATATCTGAGTCCGAACAGCCAACGGGATTTTCAGTGCATCGCGCCGACAGGAATAAACATCTCTCCGGTAAGAAGAAGGGCGGGGGTGTATGTTTCATGATTAACGACTCATGGTGTAATTGTAACAACATACAAGAACTCAAGTCCTTTTGTTCACCTGACCTAGAAATCCTCACAATCAGATACCAACCATATTATCGAGGAATCCGCTCGGTTAACATCACAGCCGTGTACATCCCCCCGCAAGCGGATACCAAGAAGGCCATCAAGGAACTTCACTTGACTTTATGCAAACTGGAAACCATATATCCTGAGACTGCATTTATTGTAGCTGGGGATTTTAACAAAGGTCATTTTTTTGACCAAGGCTACCTACATTCTATCAGCATATCGATTGCAGTGCACGAGCGAGTAACCCCCTCGACCATTGCTACTCTAACTTCCACAATGCATACAAGGCCTTCCCCCGCCCTCTTTTTGGCAAATTCGCCCATGACTCCATCTTGTTGCTAGCCTCCTATAGGCAGAAACTAAAACAGGAAGTGCCCGTGCTTAGGTCTATGCAATGCTGGTCTGACCAATGAGTCTAAGCTTCATGATTGCTTCGATCACGTGGACTGGGATATGTTCCGGGTAGCCTTGGACAATAACATTGACGTATACGCTGACTCTGTGAGCGAGTTTATAAGGAAGTGTATAGGAGATGTTGTACCCACTGTGGCTATTAAAACCTTCCTTAACTAGATACCGTGAATTTAATCATGGCAAGGCGACTGGAAACATGGCCGAATACAAACAGTGTAGTTATTTCCTCTGTAAAGCAATCAAACAAGCAAAGCGTCCGTATATAGACAAAGTGGAGTCGCAATTCAACGGCTCAAACACGAGACATATTAAACAACTTCTTTGTGCACTTTAAGGACAATACAGTGCCACCGACGCGGCCCGCTACCAAAGACTGTGGGCTTGCCTTCTCCGTGGCTGATGTGAGTAAAACATTTAAACGTGTTAACCCTCGCAAGGCTGCCGGCCCAGACGGCATCCCTAGCCACGTCCTCAGAGCATGCGCAGACCAGCTGGCTGGTGTGTTTACGGACATATTCAATCAATCCCTATCCCAGTCTGCTGTCTCCACATGCTTCAAGATGTCCACCATTGTTCCTGTTCCCAAGAAAGCTAAGGTAACTGAACTAAATGACTATCGCCCCATAGCACTCACTCCTGTCATCATGAAGTGCTTTGAGAGACTAGTCAAGGATCACATCACCTCCAACCTACCTGACACCCTAGACCCACACCAATTTGCTTACCACCTCAATAGATCCACTGACGATGCAATCGCCATCAGACTGCACACTGCTCTAACCCATCTGGAAAAGAGGAATACCTATGTAAGAATGCTGTTCGTTGACTACAGCTCAGCATTCAACACCATAGTACCCTCCAAACTCATCATTAAGCTTGAGACCCTGGGTCTCGACCCCGCCCTGTGCAACTAGGCCTTGGACTTCCTGACAGGCTGCCCCCAGGTGGTGAAAGTAGGAAACAACATCTACACTCCGCTGATCCTCAACACTGGGGCCCCACAAGTGTGCGTTCTCAGCCCCCTTCGGTACTCCCTCCTCACCCACGACTGAGTGGCTATGCACACCTCTAACTCAATCATCAAGTTTGCAGACCACACTACAGTGGTAGGCTTGATTACCAACAACGATGAGACAGCCTACAGGGAGGAGGTGAGGGCCCTCGGAGTGTGGTGTCAGGAAAATAACTTATCACTCAATGTCAGCAAAACAAAAGAGATGATCGTGGACTTCAGAAAACAGCAAAGGGAGCACCCCCTTATCCTGCTGGGGTGGCAGGGTAGCCTAGTGGTTAGAGCGGTGGACTAGCAAACCAAAAGGTTGCCCGCCCCCACATCCGCAGGGCTCTCCAGAGGGTGGTGCGGTCTGCACAACGCATCACCGGGGGCAAACTACATGCCCTCCAGGACACCTGTAACACCCGATGTCACAGGAAGGCAAGAAAGATAATCTAGGACAATAACCACCCAAGCTACTGCCTGTTCAGTACAGGTGCAGTACAGGTGCATCAAAGCTGGGACAGAGAGATTGAAAAACAGCTTCTATCTCAAGGCGATCAGATTGTTAAACAGCCACAACTGGCACAGAGAGGCAGCTGCCTACCTACAGACTTGACATCATTGTCCACTTTAATTAATGGAACACTAGTCACTTTAAGAATGCCACTTTAAGAATGTTTACATATCTCGCATTACTCATCTCATATGTACAGTATATACTGTATACTGTATCCTTCACTATATATTCTTACTATCTATTGCATCTTAGCCGCTCTGTCACTGCTCATCCATATATTTTATACTTACAGTATATATTCTCATCCCATTCCTTTACTAGATTGTGTGTATTAGGTTTTGTGGTGTAATTTGTTAGATATTAGGTATTACCTGTTAGATATTACTGCACTGACAGATCCAGAAGTGTAAGCATTCCGCTACACTCGCAATCACATCTGCCAACCACGTGTATGTGACCAATACAATTTGATTTGATTGGACAATGCAGACAGACCTTACTACCGTGACTGTGGCCTACAGGAAGAAAATGTATTTCGTTTTCTGAAAAATATATAGTATCTTCAACTGTGTATAAAGAAAACTATTATTATCATGTTTTAGAATGTAGAGATATACAGTAGATATTATGGGCATTACATCAGACGACAATGAAAGGAATGTTCGTCTCTACATACATCTCAAATCTCCGGATACATTTTGAGAAGACTGAGGAGAGCATCGTGTTTAAAACGGAGAGAACAGACACGGTAAGTGTTTCAGAAAATAAACCTGTAAGGTACTGTGTTGCTAGTCTAAGAGAAGCGTGAATACACAGAGCAATATATTTATACTGTTAGAGAGAGTAAAGGATACATGTTCATTAGAGTGATTACCTGGATTAAGGGATTACTAGTGATATTTAAGTTGCTTCATTTTAGTTAGTGACAGTCTTCCTCAAACAGGACGTTAATAAGCACATGTAGCCAGTAAATATTCGGTAGAAATGATCCAGGGATATGGCCTACGATGTGTTTTATCTCTGGGATATGTTTTCTCCGTCTCCTTAGTTATCATACTCGAATTCCACTGATTTCAAAACTCTGTCCTCCAGAAAGTGTAGAGCAACACTTATGCAGTTCTACTACGCAAAAATATTCAGGAATCAGCAGGAGAGGATTGCTTAATGACTTCTGGGCCTGGAGACAATGACAAGTCCTGGAGTCTGGGCTGCTTTGATGACTGGTACATTTCCTGGAACAATCAGGAAAGGAAACTTCTGTACGTGTCAACGCCTCACGCTCCGACAGAGTAGGAGTGTACCTGGACTGGTCGACTGGTACTCTGTCAATCTACACCATCTCCGCTGATGACAAACTTACAAAACCGCACAATTCCCTCTGTCCCGGATGTAGAATTAGGCGGTGTGACTGCTCAGTTTCCCTGTGTCAGATGGACCCTGTGTCAAAAGCAACATGATGTTTCACTCACGGACTCATGTTCAGTACGGCACACCGTGGCAAAAAGGTATGTTAAATAACTTTGTGGTCATGAGTAAACACATTGGGCCTATTGCAACCAGCGTTGGCCAGTGTACTCCATCAATATATGCTAAATATCACCTGAACACCTGATCACAATTTCAACTGTCATTGGCCACCAAACTACTGCTCCCTAAAGCTGATGTCAGTGTTCATTTTTTGTCCTGCTTGCTGTCAACATCTTTGAAGATATTTTCGCCCCTCCGATGGGTATTGTCATCTGTATAAATTAAAACTGATTTTTTTTTTTTCAGACCAAGGATAGATTTAACTATTGGAAAATGATTCTTTACAATTTAAATAAAGTATTTCCTTGTTTACCAAAGGAAATGTACTGCGGCAATTGACCCTACACGTTTTATGAATGGTGTTGGTTTAGTGTTGGTTTAGCCTACTCAACTAAAAATGTTGTTTCTAATTTATGTAATCCATGAATTACAATTTGTCCTAAAAAGTATGGTCATTTCTTGTGATTATCGGGAAAGATATCCCTGCACTGTCAATATTTGAAATATGTAACTAAATTAAGCCAATCGTGAATTAGTTATAGAATATAACTAGATATTTAAAATATATCTATATATATAGTCTAACAAAGTTATTGTAAATGGCACATATTACTTTGCCATTTAAGATGTAACGTTATGAAGGAAATATAGGCCTGCTACTCCTATCACCTTGTAATTGACCCAGTTCCTGATCAAACGTGATTCCTTCCTCCTTCCGGCCCATTCACAAAACTTAGTTAAATATAAACTATATTTGTCAAAACTATTAAATGAGGTGGACATAATTTGAAAGCTATGTTAATTCTAGGTTGAGGAAAATTCTTGAAAACAAAATGTAAACATTTGTTTACACATTGTGTAAGCACTCGGAAGCCGACATTGTTAGCATTAGCATTCTCGTAGACTTTGAATGGCGGGTTAGGTAGTTAGCATATTAGACTGTATCTAATGGTTGTTATCCATACAGGCTGTATACCTTTTCAATCAAAAGTCAATGCTTGAACTGGCAATTGTGTTAGACACAGACCTTCAATTTCAAAAGAGAGAAACGGGGCCTACAGTTAAAGTCGGAAGTTTACTGATAGGTGAGAATTGTCTGTTTATTGAATGATTAGAACATTCCGCCCTGAAACATATACTTGTATGGAATTGATTAGAATGTATAAAATCATAATCAATAAATGTGTAGTCCTAGTCAGAATTAGAGTAAAACAATGTGCCTTTATGGTATTTCAAACTCAGACTGCCTGAGCTTGGTGCCGACCTGACTAGACATTTGGGAGAGAACGGGGAGTACATCTCAAGGACAAGGTCACCATCTCTGTCGGCTGGGTAGTGAGACAGACAGTGTAGCAGGACAAGGTCACCATCTCTGTCGGCTGGGTAGTGAGACAGACAGTGTAGCAGGACAAGGTCACCATCTCTGTCGGCTGGGTAGTGAGACAGTGTAGCAGGACAAGGTCACCATCTCTGTCGGCTGGGAAGTGAGACAGACAGTGTAGCAGGACAAGGTCACCATCTCTGTCGGCTGGGTAGTGAGACAGACAGTGTAGCAGGACAAGGTCACCATCTCTGTCGGCTGGGTAGTGAGACAGTGTAGCAGGACAAGGTCACCATCTCTGTCGGCTGGGAAGTGAGACAGACAGTGTAGCAGGACAAGGTCACCATCTCTGTCGGCTGGGAAGTGAGACAGACAGTGTAGCAGGACAAGGTCACCATCTCTGTCGGCTGGGTAGTGAGACAGACAGTGTAGCAGGACAAGGTCACCATCTCTGTCGGCTGGGAAGTGAGACAGTGTAGCAGGACAAGGTCACCATCTCTGTCGGCTGGGAAGTGAGACAGACAGTGTAGCAGGACAAGGTCACCATCTCTGTCGGCTCGGTAGTGAGACAGACAGTATGTGCGTAGCAGGACATGTGTGTGAGTATATTTGTGTGTATGTGTGGGCGTGAGAAGTCAGTATAAAAGGAATTGATTTGTATTCTTGACTTCAGAACATTCCGTGAATAAACCTTGGACTATTTAGCTGGGCTGTCTGTTTCATTCGACCAGGATTTTACAAATTCTGGTTTGCACACTGAGAGTAATATAATTACATTTGGTGATGTACCTGGAGAACACAATTCTCTCATCATTTACATACACTTAGGTTGGAGTCATTAAAACTGATTTTTCAACCACGCCACAAATGTCTTCTTAACAAACTATAGTTTTGGTAAGTCGGTTAGGACATCTACTTTGTGCATGACACAAGTAATTTTTCCAACAATTGTTTTGATTATTTCACTTAATTTCACTGTATCATAATTCCAGTGGGTCAGAAGTTTACATACGCTAAGTTGACTGTGCCTTCAAACAGCTTGGAAAATTTCAGAAAATGATGTCAGTGCTTTAGAAGCTTCTGATAGGCTAATTGACATCATTTGAGTCAATTGGAGGTGTACCTGTGGATGTATTTCAAGAACTACCTTCAAACTCAATGCCTCTTGCTTGATATCATGGGAAAATCAAAAGAATCAGCCAAGACCTCGGAAATAAAATTGTAGACCTCCACAAGTCTGGTTCATCCTTGGGAGCAATTTCCAAATGCCTGAAAGTACCACGTTCACCTGTACAAACAGTAATACGCAAGTATGAACACCATGGGACCATGCAGCCGTCATACCGCTCAGGAAGGAGACGCGTTCTGTCTCCTTGCGATGAACGTACTTTGGTGCGAAAAGTGCAAATCAATCCCAGAACAACAGCAAAGGACCTTGTGAAGATGCTGGAGGAAACAGGTACAAAAGTATCTATATCCACAGTAAAACGAGTCCTATATCGACATAACCTGAAAGGCCGCTCAGCAAGGAAGAAGCCACTGCTCCAAAATCGCCATAAAAAATACATATTCTGGTTTGCAACTGCACATGGGGACAAAGATGATACATTTTGGAGAAATGTCCTCTGGTCTGACAAAACAAATATATAACTGTTTGGCCATGATGACCACCGTTTGGAGGAAAAGGGGGAGGCTTGCAAGCCGAAGAACACCATCCCAACCGTGAAGCACGGGGGTGGCAGCATCATGTTGTGGGGGTGCTTTGCTATACAGGAGGGATGGTACACTTCACAAAATAGATGGCATCATGAGGTAGGGAAATTATGTGGATGTATTGAAGCAACATCTTAAGACATCATTCAGGAAGTTAAAGCTTGGTCGCAAATGAGTCTTCCAAATGGACAATGACCCCAAGCATGATTCCAAAGTTGTGGCAAAAGGGCTTAAGGACAACAAAGTCAAGGTATTAGAGTGGCCATCACAAAGCCATGACCTCAATCCTCTAGAAAATGTGTGGGCAGAACTATAAAAGTGTGTGCGAGCAAGGAGGCCTACAAACCTGACTCAGTTACACCAGCTCTGTCAGGGGGGATGGGCCAAAATTCACCTAACTTATTGTGGGAAGCTTGTGGAAGGCTACCCGAAATGTTTGACCCAAGTTAAACAATTTAAAGGCAATGCTACCAAATACTAATTGAGTGTATGTACTTCTGACCCACTGGGAGTGTGATGAAAGAAATAAAAGCTTAAATAAATCCTTCTCTCTATTATTATTCTGACATTTCACATTCTTAAAATAAAGTGGTTATCCTAACTGACCTAATTGTGAAAAACTGAGTTTAAATGTATTTGGCTAAGGTGCACGTAAACTTCCGACTTCAACTGTAAATGTTTTATTTTGATAACATTAGGATATCTGCAATCTGTTGTGGCACAAAGCTAACTAGCTAACCCACCATTCAAAGTCTATGAGAATGCTAATGCCAACAATGTCGGCGTCTGATTGCAAATTTTTTTAAGAACAAATTCTTATTTACAACGATGGCCTACCCCAGCCAAACCGGGGTACGCCTGTTTTTCAGCGGCAGGGACTGAGAGACTAGTCAGGATCGAGGGAAAGTTGAACAGAGTAAATTACAGAGAGATCCTTGATGAAAACCTGCTCCGGAGCACTCAGGATCTCAGACTAGGGCAAAGGTTCACCTTCCAACAGGACAACAATCCTAAGCGATCCAAGACAACGCAGGACCCAAAGCCCGGACTTGAACCCAATCGAACATCTCTAGAGAGATGTGAAAATAGCTGTGCAGTGACTCTCCCCATCCAACCTGACAGAACTTGAGAGGATCTGCAAAGAAGAATGGGAGAATTTGCAAAAAAAAAAACAGTTTAATCAATTTTAGAATAAGGCTGTAATGGAAAAAGTCAAGGGGTCTGAATACTTTGCCGAATTCACTGTATATTCTGTTAGGTTTGAGAAGGAGAGTGTGAAGATGAGGAGGACCGGAGGTCAACTTTGATACCTACTACTATAATTGATTTTAATAAACAACATGTTTCTTGCCCATGATGTATTTATCAGTCAGAGACGTTACATTAAGCCAGATTCAAGTAACTTACATTGTGGTTCTGAAACTTAAAGCAGCAGATGATTTGAGCTTCTACTTTTAAAAATCCACCTTTCCAGAAACAAGTCTCTCACCGTTGCCGCTTGTTATAGACCCCTTTCAGCCCCCAGATGTACCCTGGATACCATATGTGAATTGATCGCCCCACATCCATCTTCAGAGTTCGTACTGTTGGGTGACCTAAACTGGGACACGCATAACACCCCGGCCTTCCTACAATCTACAGTGCCTTGCGAAAGTATTCGGCCCCCTTGAACTTTGCGACCTTTTGCCACATTTCAGGCTTCAAACATAAAGATATAAAACTGTATTTTTTTGTGAAGAATCAACAACAAGTGGGACACAATCATGAAGTGGAAAGACATTTACTGGATATTTCAAACTTTTTTAACAAATCAAAAACTGAAAAATTGGGCGTGCAAAATTATTCAGCCCCTTTACTTTCAGTGCAGCAAACTCTCTCCAGAAGTTCAGTGAGGATCTCTGAATGATCCAATGTTGACCTAAATGACTAATGATGATAAATACAATCCACCTGTGTGTAATCAAGACTCCGTATAAATGCACCTGCACTGTGATAGTCTCAGAGGTCCGTTAAAAGCGCAGAGAGCATCATGAAGAACAAGGAACACACCAGGCAGGTCTGAGATACTGTTGTGAAGAAGTTTAAAGCCAGATTTGGATACAAAAAGATTTCCCAAGCTTTAAACATCCCAAGGAGCACTGTGCAAGCGATAATATTGAAATGGAAGGAGTATCAGACCACTGCAAATCTACCAAGACCTGGCCGTCCCTCTAAACTTTCAGCTCATACAAGGAGAAGACTGATCAGAGATGCAGCCAAGAGGCCCATGATCACTCTGGATGAACCTCAGAGATCTACAGCTGAGGTGGGAGACTCTGTCCATAGGACAACAATCAGTCGTATATTGCACAAATCTGGCCTTTATGGAAGAGTGGCAAGAAGAAAGCCATTTCTTAAAGATATCCATAAAAAGTGTTGTTTAAAGTTTGCCACAAGCCACCTGGGAGACACACCAAACATGTGGAAGAAGGTGCTCTAGTCAGATGAAACCAAAATTGAACTTTTTGGCAACAATGCAAAACGTTATGTTTGCCGTCAAAGCAACACAGCTGAACACACCATCCCCACTGTCAAACATGGTGGTGGCAGCATCATGGTTTGGGCCTGCTTTTCTTCAGCAGGGACAGGGAAGATGGTTAAAATTGATGGGAAGATGGATGGAGCCAAATACAGGACCATTCTGGAAGAAAACCTGATGGAGTCTGCAAAAGACCTGAGACTGGGACGGAGATTTGTCTTCCAACAAGACAATGATCCAAAACATAAAGCAAAATCTACAATGGAATGGTTCAAAAATAAACATATCCAGGTGTTAGAATGGCCAAGTCAAAGTCCAGACCTGAATCCAATCGAGAATCTGTGGAAAGAACTGAAAACTGCTGTTCACAAATGCTCTCCATCCAACCTCACTGAGCTCGAGCTGTTTTGCAAGTAGGAATGGGTAAAAATGTCAGTCTCTCGATGTGCAAAACTGTTAGAGACATACCCCAAGCGACTTGCAGCTGTAATCGCAGCAAAAGGTGGCGCTACAAAGTATTAACTTAAGGGGGCTGAATAATTTTGCACGCCCAATTTTTCAGTTTTTGATTTGTTAAAAAAGTTTGAAATATCCAATAAATGTCATTCCACTTCATGATTGTGTCCCACTTGTTGTTGATTCTTCACAAAAAAATACAGTTTTATATCTTTATGTTTGAAGCCTGAAATGTGGCAAAAGGTCGCAAAGTTCAAGGGGGCCGAATACTTTCGCAAAGCACTGTACATGAATCTAAATTAGATGCCCTCAATCTCACACACCCTCTTAGATATCATCCTGACCAATTTACCCTCTAAATATACCTCTGCTGTCTTCAACCAGGATCTCAGTGATCACTGCCTCATTGCCTGTGTGCGTAATGGGTACGTGGTCAAACGACCACCCCTCATCACTGTCAAACGCTCCCTCAAACACTTCAGTGAGCAGGCCTTTTTAATCGACCTGGCCCGGGTATCCTGGAAGGATATTGACCTCATCCCATCAGTAGAGGATGCCTTGTTGCTCTTCAAAAGTGCTTTCCTCACCATTAAATAGGCATGCGCAATTCAAATTTTTTTGAACCAAGTACCCCCATAGAGACTGCCAGAGGTCCGGACAACATGCCCTCTGATTTGACACACTGAACTCTATCTGAGAAGTAGTTGGTGAACCAGGCGAGGCAGTCGTTTGAGAAACCAAGGCTATTGAGTCTGCCTATAGGAATACGGTGATTGACAGAGTCAAAAACCTTGGCCAGGTCGATGAAGACAGTTGCACAGTACTGTCTTTTATCGATGGCGGTTATGATATCGTTTAGTACCTTGAGCGTGGCCGAGGTGCACCCGTGACCAGCTCGAAAAATGAGAAGGTACGGCAGAGAAGGTATGGTGGGATTCGAAATGGTCAGTGATCTGTTTATTGACTTGGCTTTCGAAGACTTTAGAAAGACAGGCAGGATGGATATACTGTAGGTCTATAACAGTATGGGTCTAGAGTGTCACCCCCTTTGAAGAGGGGGATGACCACAGCAGCTTTCCAATCTTTAGGGGTCTCGGACGATACAAAAGAGGGGTTGCAACAACGGCGGAGGATAATTTTAGATAGAGAAGGTCCAAATTGCCTAGCCCAGCTGATTTGAATGGGTCCAGGTTTTGCAGCTCTTTCAGAACATTAGCTATCTGGATTTGGGTGAAGGAGAAGCTGGGGAGGCTTGGGCAAGTAGCTACGGGGGGTGCGGAGCTGTTGGCCGGGTTTGGGGTAGCCAGGAGGAAAGCATGGCCAGCCGTAGAGAAATGCTTATTATGCTTACTTGCACATCATCATCAGCACAGCTATGCACACACTGCACACTGCCCTAACCCATCTGGACAAGAGGAATACCTATGTGAGAATGCTGTTCATTGACTACAGCTCGGCATTCAACACCATAGTACCCTCCAAGCTCGTCATCAAGCTCGAGACCCTGGGTCTCGACCCCGCCCTGTGCAACTGGGTACTGGACTTCCTGACGGGCCGCCCCCAGGTGGTGAGGGTAGGCAACAACATCTCCTCCCCGCTGATCCTCAACATTGGGGCCCCACAAGGGTGCGTTCTGAGCCCTCTCCTGTACTCCCTGTTCACCCACGACTGCGTGGCCACGCACGCCTCCAACTCAATCATCAAGTTTGCGGACGACACAACAGTGGTAGGCTTGATTACCAACAACGACGAGACGGCCTACAGGGAGGAGGCGAGGGCCCTCGGAGTGTGGTGTCAGGAAAATAACCTCACACTCAACGTCAACAAAACTAAGGAGATGATTGTGGACTTCAGGAAACAGCAGAGGGAACACCCCCCTATCCACATCGATGGAACAGTAGTGGAGAGGGTAGCAAGTTTTAAGTTCCTCGGTATACACATCACAGACAAACTGAATTGGTCCACTCACACAGACAGCATTGTGAAGAAGGCGCAGCAGCGCCTCTTCAACCTCAGGAGGCTGAAGAAATTCGGCTTGTCACCAAAAGCACTCACAAACTTCTATAGATGCACAATCGAGAGCATCCTGGCGGGCTGTATCACCGCCTGGTACGGCAACTGCTCCGCCCTCAACCGTAAGGCTCTCCAGAGGGTAGTGAGGTCTGCACAACGCATCACCGGGGGCAAACTACCTGCCCTCCAGGACACCTACACCACCCGATGTCACAGGAAGGCCATAAAGATCATCAAGGACATCAACCACCCGAGCCACTGCCTGTTCACCCCGCTATCATCCAGAAGGCGAGGTCAGTACAGGTGCATCAAAGCTGGGACCGAGAGACTGAAAAACAGCTTCTATCTCAAGGCCATCAGACTGTTGACACTAACATCAGACACTAACATTGAGTGGCTGCTGCCAACACACTGACACTGACTCAACTCCAGCCACTTTAATAATGGGAATTGATGGGAAATGATGTAAATATATCACTAGCCACTTTAAACAATGCTACCTTATATAATGTTACTTACCCTACATTAATAATCTCATATGCATACGTATATACTGTACTCTATATCATCGACTGTATCCTTATGTAATACATGTATCACTAGCCACTTTAACTATGCCACTTTGTTTACATACTCATCTCATATGTATATACTGTACTCGATACCATCTACTGTATCTTGCCTATGCTGCTCTGTACCATCACTCATTCATATATCCTTATGTACATATTCTTTATCCCCTTACACTGTGTACAAGACAGTAGTTTTGGAATTGTTAGTTAGATTACTTGTTATTACTGCATTGTCGGAACTAGAAGCACAAGCATTTCGCTACACTCGCATTAACATCTGCTAACCATGTGTATGTAACAAATAAAATTGATTTGATTTGATTTGATTTGAGCTATCAATTATTTCACCTCTATGGCCTATTTATTGCCTACCTCCCCACTCTTCTACATTTGCACACACTGTACATAGCTTTCAAATGAAACAACGATGTGTTATTGATTGTACGTTTGTTTATGTGTAACTCTGTGCTGTTGTTTTTGTCGCACTGCTTTGCTTTATCTTGGCCTGGGCGCAGTTGTAAATAAGAACTTGTTCTCAACTGGCCTACCTGGTTAAATAATGGTGACATTCACTCTGAAACGGACAGCTCATGATGATGAAAGTAGGCAAGTTCTGGTAGGCATAATTCATTTCGAACGTCTTCATTTTAATTAGACTTTACTAACAACAAGAAAGCTTTGTGTTGGAGCCTATTTCTTCCTATTTAAGAAATACAAGGTAGGCCTACCTGTTTGACAGAATAAATAAGGCCATAAACTGCTATATACATAGATGTGTTGTCCAATTCCTCCACCCACCATGCACTCTTTAAATAGCCTACCTCCATGTCAGTGAAGGGCTGTTAAGTTAAAACCAGGACTCGGATTGAAGGGGTATGAGAGGGTATGCCAAAGGCCTACCTTTTATGAAAGTAAATGGCAAAAAGCACAAACCTACCCATTGTTAACTTAAGATTTAAGAAAATAAAACAGATCCAATTATATAAAGTGATACGTATATAACATCGGTTTGGTCCGCAATGCTTCAGCTAGAAACAAGCTGTAAAATACCAGGGAAAGACATAGGGATATCATTGTTTCATTTCTTTGACATTCAGAGACTGAGCTACAACCTTCTATAGCCGAGAAGACAAAACATTGACTTTGCTTGGGAAGTAACCTAGTTCCTTCACTATCAATTGATTAAATGGCTGGGGGGCAGTATTGAGTAGCTTGGATGAATAAGGTGCCCAGATTAAACGGCCTGCTCCTCGGTCTCCGTTGCTAATATATGCATATTATTATTAGTATTGGATAGAAAACACTCTGAAGTTTCTAAAACTGTTTGAATGATGTCTGTGAGTATAACAGAACTCATATGGCAGGCCTGAGAAAAACCTGTGAAGAAATCCAAACAGGACGTGAGAAATCTGAGGTTGGTAGATTTTCAACACAGTTCCAATTGAAATCCCATTGAGATATGAATGAGGTTGCAATTCCTAGGGCTTCCACTAGATATCAACCATCTATAGAAATTGAATGAGACTTATACTGTGTTGTGGGACTGAATGAGCCGTGTGTCTGGCAGTCAGCCATTTCCTGGTCACACGCATTCCACATGATATCTACTAGCGTTCCTTTGCTCCTCAAGACACAAAGGAATTCTCCGGTTGGAACTTTATTGAAGATTTATGATAAAAATGATAAATGATCAAAACATCCTAATGATTGATTCTGTACTTAGTTTGAAATGTTTCTTCGACCTGTGATATAACTTTTTGAAGTTTTTGTCCGAAGTAACGCTCGACCAGAACAAGCGTTTGGATATGTATACCAAACTCGCTAACAAAAGGAGGTATTTGGACATAAATAACAGACATTATTGAACAAAACAAACATTTATTGTGGACCTGGGATTCCTGGGAGTGCATTCTGATGAAGATAATCAAAGGTAAGGGAATATTTATCATGTAATATCTGGTTTCTGTTGACTCCAACATGGAGGCTAATTTAATTATTTTTCTGAGCGCCGTCTCAGATTATTGCATGGTTTGCTATTTCCGAAAAGTATTTTTGAAATCTGACACAGGGGTTGCATTAAGGAGCGGTATATCTATAATTCCATGTGTATAACTTGTATTATCATCTACATTTATGTGGCTATGCAAAATCACTGGATGTTTTTGGAACTAGTGACCGTAATGCGCCAATGTAAACTCAGATTTTGATATAAATATGAACTTTATCAAACAAAACATACATGCATTGTGTAACATGAAGTCCTATGAGTGTCACCTGATGAATATCATCAAAGGTTAGTGATTACTTTTATCTCTATTTGTGCTTTTTGACTCTGGCTGGAAAATCTGTTTTTCTGTGGCTTGGTGGTGACCTAACATAATTATTTGTGGTGCTTTTGCTGTAAAGCATATTTGAAATCAGACACTGTGATGGGATTAACAACATGATTACCTTTAAAATGGTATAAGATACATGTATGTTTGAGGAATATTAATTATGAGATTTCTGTTGTTTTGAATTTGGCGCCCTGCACTTTCACTGGCTGTTGTCATATCATCCCGTTAACGGGATTTCAGCCCTGAATTAAGCTATTCACTTTCTGTACAATAGAAGATGTTCACTCCCTAAGTTATTTTAGCTTCTCAAGCCTCTCGAAATATGCTTCAGTCATGTTGGATTTTTTTTATAGACAGATCTAGCTTTGTGAGTTTTTTTAAGAGGTCTCAATACGCCCTGTGTAAGTCTTGTAAGACTGTTTTGAGTGAGACTCAACTCAGACATTTTGGACATCTCTCCAAAGAGGACAGGAGGTAGACTTGCAAGTTTATTTTCCTGTTGTGTCAATGTTTTAAGCAGAGGAAAGCCCACAAACATCTCAGAGACAGTTCAGTCAAAAGATTATTGCCCGAAAGTATCTTGTTTAATTTGTCTTTACATGTATGCGGGAACAATTTGTGTGGTATTGCGGTGATATTGTTACCACGTAGAGTGATCTCCTTCATATTTGGATAGACTTTCTAATATCCTGTCCGGAACGGCGGTCAATTGGTTGTCATACTGAGTCTCAGTACCTGCAGTTTGTGCAGCTTTGAGAACAGGGCGTATGTGTTTTTTGGCCAGATGGAGGATCTGAATGTTTTCAAGGTCATCAAACATCCCTCCTCGATGGTGTCAATCTCGTTTATGTGTAACTGGAGTTCTCTCGGTTTCTTAAGGCCATCAAACGATCCTATGTCCAGACAACAAACTCCTCCTATTCCAGCTGGGGGTTGGTGGTGAAGGCCCCCTTTGTGATGACAGTGATTTGACTGTCCACAAAGAATACCTCTGTGGCACATCCTTGCCATCAACTTCCTGGTTCTCTTTGGGGCAGTCAGTCTCCTTCTCACAGGACTGAGACTAATACCCAAACCACAAAGGCAGAAGACAGATTATGTGCCCTCTAGCCATTTTTCCTGAAAATATATAGAACTTTTTATGGAAAGATTTCGTTTTGAAATGGCATTTAACTTGATATATTCAAAAGTTGCATTGATTCACAAAGAAAGGGGATCTCTTAATTGATACCTGCAGCAAAACGCTAAGCGCTAAGCAGAGCAACGACAGTATACACTGGAGCCATTTAATGCTAGGTCATTTATATGCCGTCCAACATAAAAAAAACAGCTACGCCTGATTATTTTCTCTTGTTTTGAGGCTTATAACTGAGAGAGGTGATCAGGACAGTTATAGAGAGAGTCAGGCAAACGCACAGTTTTGTAGAGGGTTTACTCTGCCCAAAATATGTCCATGAATATATATACACTACCGGTCAAAAGTTTCAAAGGTTTTTCTTTATTTTTACTATTTTCTACATTGTAGAATAATAGCGAAGACATCAAAACTATTAAATAATATATATTGAATCATGTAGTAACCAGAAAAGTGTTAAACAAATCAAAATATATTTTATATTTGCGATTCTTCAAATAGCCATCCTTTGCCTTGATGACAGCTTTGCTCACTCTTGGCATTCTCTCAACCAGCTTCATGGGGTAGTCACCTGGAATGCATTTCAATCAACAGGTGTGCCTTCTTAAAGGTTAATTTGTGGAATTTCTTTCCTTCTTAATGCATTTGAACCAATCAGTTGTGTTGTGACCAGGTATGGGGGTGTACAGAATATAGCCTTATTTGGTAAAAGACGAAGTCCAAATTATGGCAAGAACAGCTCAAATAAGCAAATAGAAATGACAGTCCATCATCACTTTAAGACATGAAGGTCAGTCAATACGGAACATTTCAAGAACTTCGAAAGTTTCTTCAAGTGCAGTCGCAAAAACCATCAAGCGCTATGATGAAACTGGCTCTCATGAGGACCGCCACAGGAATGGAAGACCCAGAGTTACCTCTGCAGCAGAGGATACGTTCATTAGCGTTACCAGGCTCAGAACTTGCAGCCCAAATAAATGCTTCACAGAGTTCGAGTAACAGACACATTTCAACATCAACTGTTCAGAGGAGACTGTGTAAATCAGGCCTTCATGTTTGAATTGCTGCATAGAAACCACTATTAAAGGACACCAATAAGATGAAGAGACTTGCTTGGGCCAAAAAACACTAGAATTAAAACATATGTATATTTTACCTTTATTTAACTAGGCAAGTCAGTTAAGAACATATTTTTATGTATTATTACTGCCTTGTTCAGGGGCAGAACAACAGATTTTTTTATTAAATATTTGATCCTTTTTTTAACCTTGTCAGCTCGGGGATTTGATCTTGATGTCAAACACTCTAACCACTAGGCTACCTGCCGCACCTTATCTCAATGAACATTAGACATTAGACTGGTGGAAATGTGTCCTTTGTTCTTGAGTCCAAATTGGAGATTTTTGGTTCCAACCGCTGTGTCTTTGTGAGACGCGGTGTCGGTGAACGGATGAACTGTATTTCCAACCGTAAAACATGGAGGAGGAGGTGTGATGGTGTGGGGGTGCTTTGCTGGTGACACTGTCTGTGATTTATTTAGAATTCAAGGCACACTTAACCAGCATAGCTACGTACCACAGCATTCTACAGCAATACGCCATCCCATCTGGTTCGGGCTGAGTGGGACTATCATGTGTTTTTCAACAGGACAGTGACCCAAAACACACCTCCAGGCTGTGTAAAGGCTATTTTACCAAGAAGGAGAGTGATGGAGTGCTGCATCAGATGACCTGGCCTCCACAATCCCCTGACCTCAACCAAACTGAGATGGTTTGGGATGAGTCGGACCGCAGAGTGAAGGAAAAGCAGCCAACAAGTGCTCAGCATATGTGGGAACTCCTTCAATATGGTTGGAAAAGCATTCCTTATGAAGATGGTTGAGAGAATGCAAAGAGTGTGCAAAGCTGTCATCAAGGCAAAGGGTGGCTATTTGAAGAATCTCAAATATAAAATACAGTATATTTTGATTTGTTTAACACTTTTTTGGCTACTACATGATTCCATATGTGTTATTTCATAGCTTTGATGTCTACAATGTAGAAAAAGTACAAATAAAGACAAACCCTTTAATGAGTAGGTGTTCCAAAACTTTTGACTTTTGTTCCAAAACTTTTATTGTCAATGACAGAGTGACAAATTTTGTCAACATAAAGTGTAATTGTTCATTTGCTACGTGAGGCTTTTTTGATCGAATAGACATTTCGTAATGGTTCGGTTTTTAAGAATGCACGGATGTAAGTGGATCTACGTGGCATTTTGGCAACTTTTGAATAAAACAACTTTATGTCGGCGTTGTGCCTGTTGTTCACACACGGTTCTGCCCTCTCATTGGCTGGAATGGACTCACCTGATCTCGCATATCTTTGATTTAACTCCCACAGCAGGCTACCAGTGTGCTAGGTGCCTACCGGAAGCAACATGGGGCGTGGCTAGAGAACCCTCTGCTGTCAGAGATAAGAAGGAACAGAGCTGTGAGTATAGATCACACATTGGGTGTTATACTAGAACTCTGAATCTTATGGCAGTGGTGTTATGTATGCTTTAGTGCTGTATTCTTTATTCTTATTTTCTAATAATCAATTAGGCTATTACACAGTATGTGTCCATATACAGTAAGGTTCAATTACAGTAGCTACGGTTTCTGTTTTGTCATGTTAACTTCCAGTTGAAATGTGTATGCGCTCTTTGGTTGGTTATGCCATGATCAGTGATCCAGTGAGTTCCAGAACGCACTATGAGATACAGAATACAGTAGCGCTGTGTCAAAGGTCACTGGTCTGATCTAAACAATGCACAATTTTGTATGGTATGGCCCCGCTCCAGAAAGTCACATGCAGCAGGGGACATTATTCCTCTCTAAGTGTAGCAGATTGGTTCAGAGAATGAACATTGATGAATTGACATATTTTCTTCGTGAACTAGCTGGTTTAGGAAGTAGTAGTAGAGTTTGTTTAATTTTGTTAGGAAAGTAGCCTTTAGGTGGCGATGTCTTTACCTACAGAAAGTTTACTGAAAGCTTAAACTTTTTGAAAGAAAACCCCAAATGTGTATTTTTCTAGATTTAAAGCCCCTAAACCTCAAACCAAAAAAGAGTCTAAGTCCATCCTTTTACAATTGTGTATAATTGTGTGTTGGTTTAATTGTTCACGGCCTGTATCCTCCTTTTCCTGTAGTCATCTCCATTGTCTTGATCACCTTGAGGGAGCGGTTGTGGTCTTTGCACCACACGGTCAGGTATGACACTACAAGCTTGGAACACCTGTATTTGGGGAGTTTCTCCCATTCTTCTCTGCAGATCCTCTCAAGCTCTGTCAGGTTGAATGGGGGGTGTTTCTGCTCATCTATTTTCAGGTCTGATCGGGTTTGATCGGGTTCAAGTCCGGGTTCTGAAGCTACTCTTGCAATGTCTTGGCTGTGTGCTTAGGGTCATTGTGCTGTTGGAAGGTGAACCTTCGCCCCCAGTCTGAGGTCCTGGGCGCTCGGGAGCAGGTTTTCATCAAGGATCTCTTTGTACTTTGCACCGTTCATCTTTTCCTCGATCCTGACTAGTCTCCCAGTCCCTGCCGCTGAAAAACATCCCACAGCATGATGCTGCCACCACCATGCTTCACAGTAGGGATGGTGCCTGGTTTCCTCCAGGTGACGCTTGGCATTCAGGCCAAAGAGTTCAATCTTGGTTTCATCAGACAAGAGAATCTTGTTTCTCATGGTCTGAGAGTCCTTTAGGTGCCTTTTGGCAAACTCCAAGCGGGCTGTCATGTTCCTTTTACATAGGAGTGGCTTCTGTCTGGCCACTCTACCATAAAGGTCTGATTGGTCGATTGCTGCAGAGATGGTTGTCCATCTGGAAGGATCTCCCATCTCTCTTAGCTCTGTAAGAGTGACCATCAGGATTCTTGGTCACCTCCCTGATGAAGGTCCTTCACCCTCAATTGCTCAGATTGGCCGGGCGGCCAGCTCTAGGAAGAGTCTCAGTGGTTCCAAACTTCTTCAAATTAAGAAGGATGGAGGCCACTGTGTTCTTGGGGACCTTCAATGCTGCACAAATATTTTGGTACCCTTCCCCAGATCTGTGCCTCGACACAATCCTGTCTCGGAGCTCAACGGACATTTCCTTCAACCTCATGGATTGGTTTTTGCTCTGACATGCACTGTTAACTGTGGGACCTTATATAGACAGGTGTGTGCCTTTTCAAATCACATCCAATCAATTTAATTTACCACGGTGGTCTCCAATCAAGTTGTAGAAACATCTGGAAACAGGATGCACCTGAGCTCAATTTCGAGTCTCACAGCAAAGGGTCTGAATACTTATGTAAATAAGGCATTTCGGTTTTATTTCATTAATCATTTACCAAAATTTCTAAGAACCTGTTTTTGCTTTGTTATTATTGGGTATTGTGTGTAGATTGGTGAGGAAATGTTTTTATTTAAACTATTTTAAAATAAGGCTGTAACTGCAGTATAACTGCAGTTTTAGTGAAGGATAATTGCAGTATGCTGCAAATACTGTGTCGAAAATACCACCGTTGACTGCAGTTACTGCACTTTTTCAAAACAGCAATCTTTTTTTTGTAAGTCCGCAACCGTTCCCTAGTACTACAACTCTGCACTCATGACTCCTTTCTATGCGCACCAAAATTAGGATCTGTTTCCCCAAATTGCATTGTGAAAGACTAACACTGTAATATCGTAATTTATAACTTTGCTAGTTGGCAATAGAACAAGCTTTCAAATGATGCCAACCTGACCCAGATTGCGATAATGGACCATTCTTGGATTGCCTAAACAACAACAGTAATTGTGTGATGGCGGGGATGCAGGGCTGAGTTCCAAACAAAACAGCTACAAGTGTGCTTGCTCTAGTTCCTCAATGCTTTTCATGTTTCTTCTGTAAGAAACGTTTCAATGTATCCCTATCCATTTAGGCCAATTCCCACGAGTGTAAAGGGTTTTAAGAAAGCTTTCCATAAAAACCACAGGAAGAGTTTAGCAACGTTCTAAGAATGTTGCTTAATACATTCATTCCGTTCTCAGAACGTAAAGGAATTGTTCCACAAAAAAAACACAAGAAAACTTTAGTTATGTTCAGAGAATGTTATTTAAAAACATATATTTAAAAACACATTCCATTCTCAGCATCAACCAAACTCTTATCTATTCTCTATCTTGTTAAGTGTGTTCAGTTAGATGGGTGGCTTACATTTCAATGCTAAGTGTAGGCCTATACCATCAATCTGCGTTAAACACGTGGAATGTACCAAGGATAGAGTCAGAATCTCCCCCACACACAAACTCTGGGTGCCAAGGTCATGGCAGAGTTTTTCATCTGATACCCTCCCAACCCCATCACAAACCATTGACATAAACATGATCATCAATTTTTTTTGTGTAGCCTACTCAGAGTGCATACCAAATTTCACTAGTGGGATAACTTCTCATTCAAATAGTCAGGCTTAAAACTCCAATGTTTACCCGAGGAACAAGTGATTTTGGTATACAACTGGACCAAATACAATGGGCTGAGGAAGACGGGAATCCCCCCTCACATCAGTTCAACACGTTGTTGTTGTGGAAAGATAATAACTCTTTATCACACAGTGCCACACAATGAAGACTTGTCTCTTGAGTATTTCAGAATATCACTACCATATAGTGTATTTATTTAACATAACAGTCCGTCATTTGACTTGATTTGTGTGTGGAGCATAATCATTTGCAAGTAGATGAAACCAGCCTTAATCTACTGATTACACTATAGAAAAATGACACAGTAAGTTTCCTAATTCCAGTCAGTAAATCATAAAAAAAGAGCTTCTAAAAAAAACAGCAGGTGTGTGATAAGACTATGCTGAACATTACATTTGTTCAGTATACAGTTGAAGTCGGACGTTTACATACACCTTAGCCAAATACATTTAAACTAAGTTTTTCACAATTCCTGACATTTAATCCTAGTAAAAATTCCCTGTTTTAGGTCAGTTAGGATCACCAGTATATTTTAAGAATGTGAAATGTCAGAATAATAGTAGAGGGAAAGATATATTTCAGATTTCTTTCTTTCACCACATTCCCAGTGGGTCAGAAGTTTACATACACTCAATTAGTATTTGGTAGCATTGCCTTTAAATTGTTTAACTTGGGTCAAATGTTTCGGGTAGCCTTTTATAAGCTTCCCACAATAAATTGGGTGAATTTTGGACCATTCCTCCTGACAGAGCTGGTGTAACTGAGTCAGGTTTGTAGGCCTCCTTGCTCGCACAAGCTTTTTCAGTTCTGCCCACAAGTTTTCGATAGGATCGAGGTCAGGGCTTTGTGATGGCCACTCCAATACCTTGATTTTGTTGTCCTTAATCCATTTTGCCACAACTTTGGAATTATGCTTGGGATCATTGTCCATTTGGAACACCCATTTGCGGCCAAGCTTTAACTTCCTGTCTGATGTCTTGAGATGTTGCATCAATATATCCACATAATTTTCCTGCCTCGTGATGCCATCTATTTTGTGAAGTGCACCAGTCCCTCCTGCAGCAAAGCACCCCCACAACATGTTGCTGCCACCCCCGTGCTTCACGGTTGGGATGGTGTCTTCGGCTTGCAAGCCTCCCCCTTTTTCCTCCAAACATAACGATGGTCATTATGGACAAACAGTTCTATTTTTGTTTCACCAGACCAGAGGACATTTCTCCAAAAAGTACGATCTTTGTCCCCATGTGCAGTTGCAAACCACAGTCTTGCTTTTTTATGACGGTTTTGGAGCAGTGGCTTGTTTCTTGCTGAGCGGCCTTTCAGGTTATGTCGATATAGGACTCGTTTTACTGTGGATATAGATACTTTTGTACCTGTTTCCTCCAGCATCTTCACAAGATCCTTTGTTGTTCTGGGATTGATTTGCACTTTTCACACCAAAGTACGTTCATCTCTAGGAGACAGAACGTGTCACCTTTCTGAGCATTATCCCGGCTGCGTGGTCCTATGGTGTTTATACTTGCGTACTATTGTTTGTACAGATGAACGTGCTACTTCCAGGCGTTTGGAAATTGCTCCCAAGGATGAACCAGACTTGTGGAGGTCTTGGCTGACTTCTTTTGATTTCCCTATGATGTTGAGCAAAGAGGCACTGAGTTTGAAGGTAGGCCTTGAAATACATCCATCAATTAGCCTATCAGAAGCATCTAAAGCCATGACATGATCTTCAGAAATTTTCCAAGCTGTTTGAAGGCACAGTTAACTCAGTGTATGTAAACTTCTGACCCACTGGAATTGTGATAGATTTACTAACCGACTTGCCAAAACTATAGTTTGTTAACCAGAAATGTGTGGAGTGGTTGAAAAACTAGCTTTAATGACTCCAATCCACGTGTATGGTGACTTCTGACTTCAGTTGTATACGTTCAACTTTTTTACCAGTATTGAAAAAAGATTAATGGCATTTTGTGCATTCCATCCATGCAATTTCCAGATGATGTTCTTTTTGGTTATTTGTGCAAGATAGTGTTCAAACCTCAGAAAGCTTGCTGAAGAGGGACTTGCAAAATTGTATAGTTATAATATTATGGGATCCCAATCAGAATAACTTATTCGAACAAAGTAGAGTTCCCCAAGGATCAGGCCCCAGCTAGTCTGTCCTTGGTCATGAGTTCTTGAAGAGACATGATAGAGACATGATGGGTTCCTGTGCTAAGATGTTTGGGAACAGCTGCATCAGGATGTTTGCTCTGGCATGCTCAGCATAACTGTACAGTACACCTCCCATGTGGTTCTCAGGCCTCTGGGCCAGTCTAGATGACCGAGTTGTTTTTGTTCCTGCGGCCAAGGTTGCGGCTGCCTCTGTTGTTCCTCCTCCAGCAGACGCAGCAGACAATGAGACTGGTGATGATGGCGGTGCAGACCACCGCGATGATAATGATCTGCGTGTTCCTGGACACACCCTCTCCGTTCCCCTGCCCACTGCTGGTGTCCTCCCCCTGCTCCTGGGTGGGCGTGGCCTCTGCAGCAGGGGAGGGGGTGCTCCTCTTGGGAGCGGGGGTGTGGGGCTTCCTCCTCTTCTCTGTCGGGGTGATATCAGGGACGGCGGTCGGAGTGGGCAACATCAACTCCTCGTCAGTCAGTTCGGCTATGCTGTCACCACTTAAGACAGAGGGCGTGAGGCACACCACAGTACTGAGGTTAGCCTTGGTGGGGTTCCGTATCAGCCAGTCCCGCAGTGGCACGATGTCCTGGTCACACTTCCAGGGATTTTCAGCGAGCAGCACCTCATTGGCCACCGTGAGGGTGCTGAGGAGCTCTGAGGGCAGGTTGAGGAGGGAGTTGTTGTGGAGGTCCAGCTGGCCAAGGTGGGAGTGGCCCTGGAGAAGCCTGGCAGGAAGGGAGTGGATGTAATTGTGCTCCAGGGAGATGTTTACCAGCTTATGCAGCCCCTGGAAGGTGCTTTCCTGCAGGCTGGTGAGGAGGTTGGTGTGTAGGGACACTTCCCCCAGCTCTGCCAGCCCACTGAAGGCCCCGGGAGACACATAGCTGATCTGGTTCCGGCTCAGTACCAGCAGACGCAGCTGGGTCAGGTTGCTGAAGGTGTGTTCCTCCAGGTGGGTCAGCTGGTTATCATACAGCCACAGCTCCCTCACGGCCATGGGGCCGAACACTCCTGGGGACAGACTCTGGAGCTCGTTCTCATACAGGGAGATCTGTGCCAGGTTAGGGAGGTTGAGGAGAATCCCCTCTGGGAGGGAAGTTAGACGGTTGCTGGAGAGATAAAGCTTCTTTAGCCTCTGCAGCTGGGAGAACAGGTTAGCGGGGAGATGAGTGATGGCATTATCCTGCAGAGAGAGCTCCTCCAGGCTTACCTGGTCATCAAACGCTCCAGCAGGGATCGCCCTAAGAGCGTTCCGGTTCAGACGCAGGGATTTGAGCTTGCGCAGGCCCCTGAAGGTGTCCCTGTAGAGTTGGTTGATGCCGTTCCTGGCCAGGGTGAGATGCTCCAGTTGAGTGACAGAGCGAAAGGCCTTCTCTGGTACAGACGTGATGAGGTTCTTGCTGAAGTCCAGGGTCCTCAGAGCAGCGAGGGAGTAGAGCCAGGCGGGGCGAAGCACCAGGAACTTGTTGCTGCTCAGAGTCAGAGATTCTAGCTTCACCAGATTTAGAAACAGGGCCTCAGGCAGGTCATTCAGCTCAGTGCCTGTGAAGCCCAGGGCACCCAAGTTATGGGTGAGGTCAAAGGTGCCAGGGAATACTTCTCTGATCCCAGTGTCTTTGACCACAAAGATGCCAAGGGCCTCGGCAAAATCAGCCAAGTCATCAGGTTTGAGAGCGGTGATGTTGGTGTTGGAGATGTAGAAGGTGGTAGTGGAACCAGGCACTGAGGAGGGAAACTCTGTGATTGACCTGCCATGGCAAAGGATTTTGTTGTCTTTGCACTGGCATCCATCTGGGCACGCTCCAAGAACTCCACTGATGGCAAGGAGGAGGAGAAAGATGAGGAGGTTGATTGGCAGGTCCATTGATGCTCCTAGAAAAGATCAAAAGAGTGGTTACCCACTGGGCACAAACTGGTTGAGTCAACATGGTTTCCACGTCATTTCAACGAAAGGGCATTAAACCAACCTGGAATAGACGTTGAATTCACGTCTGTGCCCAGTGGGTTGCTTTATTTGATGCCATGCACACCCAAACAACATGTCAGGTTTATAAAGCAATATGTGTGACACTGAATAAAAAAATCCACTTTAAAATAAGACCTAATAAATCAAATTCAAGTGATGTTAAAAATATATTAGACAAATACGGCTGCATCATCGATTCTTTAAATTGTGTCTTGTTAAATTGGGATCATGTGGACATGACACGCATGGGAGGGTGTGAGCTAAATAGACCATGAAATGGGCTACATTTAGCATCTCCCGTTAAGTACTGGAATCAGTCCATCTGTTGACTTAATAGTACTTAATCGTTACGTTAATGGCTTAATGGGACTGTTAACTTAATAGTAGCAAAAATGAACAACTTTCTGTTCAAATGAGGGTAAACCGAAAATACTGCCAGATTGTGATGTTTTTGTTTTCATGTGATTTTTTTATTTGATTGGATCCACAATGGCTAGGCTATTAATTTCTAGGAAATTCCCAGAGTCTAAAGTTAGAAAGACTAATTTCTCACCCGACATTCTTCCCAAATTATTCCTACACTCAGTACCATCTGAACAGACATATTAGTTCACCAGTCTAACACCAGCTTAAAGGTCTGGCATAGAAGCCTAGGGTCTACATTTTTTACAACTGTTTTTTTTTTGTCAGTTTAGCAAACACTCCTATCCAGAGCTACTCACAGTAAATACTTCAAGTAAGCTCAAGGAAAGTGAAATAACCAAGTATTGTGAGGAAAACCTGTGCACTCTTACCAAAAAAAAGTGCTATCTAGAACCAAAAAGGGCTTCTTCGGCTGTCTCCATTTTTATTTTATTTTATTTATTTGTTATTTACCAGGTAAATTGACTGAGAACACATTCTCATTTACAGTAATGACCTGGGGAATAGTTACAGGGGAGAGGAGGGGGATGAATGAGCCAATCTTAAACTGGGGATTATGAGGTGACCGTGATGGTTTAAGGGCCAGATTGGGAGATAACCCTTTCAAGAACCCCTTTTGGTTCCAGGTATAAACATTTTGGTTCCAGGTAGAAACATTTTGGGTTCCACATAGAAGCCTTTCCATGGAACCTATAATAGTTTTCCCTAGAACCAAAAACAGTTATGCTATGGGGACAGCTGCAGAACCCTGTTGGAACCCTTTTTTCTACAGTGCCTTCAGACAGTATTCACACCCGTTGACTTTCTCCACATTTTGTTGTGTTACAGCATGAATTTAAAATGGATTAAGTTGAGATTTTGTGTCACTGGCCTACACACAATGCCCCATAATGTCAAAGTGGAATTATGGTTTTAGAAATGTTTACAAATGAATTAAGAATAAAAAGCTGAAATGTCTTGAGTCAGTAAGTATTCAACTCCTTTGTTATGGCAAGACTAAATAAGTTCACGAGTAAAAATGTGTTTAACAAATCACATAATAAGTTGCATGGACTCTCTTTGTGCAATATTTTTGAACCTTCATATACAATTACAGTATACAGTGCCTTCAGAAAGTATTCAGACACCTTAACTTTTTCCACATTTTGTTACATTACAGCCTTATTCTAAATTATTATTGTTGTTTTTTTATTCTCAGCGATGACAAAGCGAAAACAGGTTTTTAGAATTTTGGGCAAATTTAAAAAAATACCAAACAGAAATACCTTATTTACATAAGACCCTTTGCTATGAGACTCCAAAATGGAGCTCAGGTGCATCCTATTTCCATTGATCATCCTTCACATGTTTCTACAACTTGATTGGAGTCCACCTGTGGTAAATTCAATTGATTGGACATGATAAGAACAACTGTGGGACATGTCTATATAATAATCAACAACCAACTTGACAAAGCTTGAATTTTTTTTAAAGAAAAATGTGAAAATATTGTACATTCTAGGTGTGCACAGCTCTTAGAGACTTACCCAAAAACACTGCTGTAATCACTGTGAGTCATATATTGACTCAGTGGCGTAAATATTTATGTAAATTCGATACACTATATATACAAAAGTATGTGGACACCCCTTCAAATTGGTGGATTAGGCTATTTTAGCCACATCCCTTGCTGATAGGTGTATAGACTGCAGCATTCTGGGGCTGTGGACTGTTTGGACTGTTTGTAATGGCAGAGGAAGCAGCATATACAAAGCTCTGCGAATATTATTGTCGGTTTGGTTCTCTCTCCATATAGACCCTGGTCCATTATTAAAGTCGAATGGCAGCGGAATGTTATTTTAAAGTGCAGATGGAGTGTTTGAAAGACCAGCGTGTTTGTCCTTCCATTGAACACAGCCACAGAGGAATTGGGTTTTATTATCACATCAAAGTAGTAGGAACATAAAACCGTTCCTGGAGTTTCCCAGATGTTACCCATTTCAATAGATTTTGTGTTCAGTCAGTATGTAGCCTATTTGCTTTGAGTTTCTCTCTATAAAGTAGAAATAACATAGCCTAGTTCCAGTTTCTTATCAAAATATTAGGTTTGGATTAGGTTTGAATAATTTTTGCGTTATGTTGCATGTTGCTCATCATAACCATAGCAACCTGTGGGTGTGTGTGCAACACGCTGCTTCCCCTGGTAGTCCATATAGGTCAGTATTGACTATAGCAGCAGTATATAGTGCTTTTGGAAAGTATTCAGACCCCTTGACTTTTTCCACATTTTGTTATGTTACAGGCTTATTCAAAAATATTTTTTTCCCCCTCATCCACCTACACACAGTACTCCATAATGACAAAGCGAAAACAGGTTTTTAGACATTTCTGCAAATATACAGTACCAGTCAAAAGTTCGGACACCTACTCATTCAAGGGTTTTTCTTTATTTTTAAAATTGTCCATATTGTAGAATAATAGTGAAGACATGAAAACTATGAAATAACATATATGGAATCATGTAGTAACCAAAAAAGGGTTAAACCAATCATACAATATTTGAGATTCTTCAAAGTAGCCACCCTTTGCCTTGATGACAACTTTGCACACTCTTGGCATTCTCTCAACCAGCTTCACCTGGAATGATTTTCCAACAGTCTTGCAGGAGTTCCCAAATATGCACTTGTTGGCTGCTTTTCCTTCACTCTGCGGTCCAACTCATCCCAAACAATTTCAATTGGGTTGAGGTTGGGTGATTGCGGAGGCCAGGTCATCTGATGCAGCACTCCATCACTCTCCTTCTTCGTCAAATAACCCTTACATAGCCTGGAGGTGTGTTGGGTCATTGTTCCGTTGAAAAACAAATGATAGTTCCACTAAGTTCAAATCAGATGGGATGGTGTATGGCTGTAGAATGCTGTGGTAGCCATGCTGATTAAGTGTGCCTTGAATTGTAAATGAATCACCGACAGTGTCACCAGCAAAGCACCCCCACACCATAACACCTCCTCCTCCATGCTTCATGGTGGGAACTACACATGCGGAGATCATCCTTTCGCCTTCTCTGTCTCACAAAGATGCGGTGGTTGGAACCAAAAACCTCTCATTTGGACTCATCAGACCAAAGGACAGATTTCCACTGGTCTAATATCTATTGCTTGTGTTTCTTGGCCCAAGCAAGTCTCTTCTTCTGATTGGTGTCCTTCAGTAGTGGTTTCTTTGCAGCAATTCAACCATGAAGGCCTGATTCATGCAGTCTCCTCTGAACAGTTGATGAACTCTGTGAAGCATCCCCGCAGGAGGCCTTTTGCCTTTTGGTAGGCCGTCATTGTAAATAACAATTTGTTCTTAACTAACTTGCCTAGTTAAATAAAGGTTAAATAACTAACAAATTTGGGCTGCAATCTGAGGTAAATGTAACTCTACTGAACGTATCCTCTGCAGCAGAGGTAACTCTGGATCTTCCTTTCCTGTGGCGGTCCTCATGAGACAGTTTCATCATAGCGCTTGATGGTTTTTTGACTGCACATGAAAAAACTTTCAAAGTTGCAGATTATGGACTGTTGTTTCTCTTTGCTTATTTAAGATGTTCTTGCTATAATATGGAATTGGTATTTTACCAAATAGGGCTATCTTCTGTATACCACCCCAACCTTGTCACAACACAACTGATTGGCTAAAACGCATTGAGAAGGAAAGAAATTCCACAAATTACCTTTTAACAAGGCACCCCTTTTTATTGAAATGCATTCTAGTTGACTACCTCATGAAGCTGGTTGAGGGAATGCCAAGAGTGTGCAAAGTTGTCAAGGCAAAGGGTGGCTACTTTGAAGAATCTCAAAAATAAAATATATTTTGATGTCTTCACTATTATTCTACAATGTAGAAAATAGTAAAAGTATAGAAAAACCCTTGAATGAGTAGGTGTGTCCAAACTTTTGACATGTTTTATATATATATATATATATATATATGTAGCATACACTTACGTTAAACCACTCCACAAATTTCTTGTTAAACTTCATTTTGGCAAGTCGGTTAGGACATCTACATTGTGACTGACGCAAGAAATATTTTCAACAATTGTTTACAGCCAGATTATTTAACTTATAATTAACTGTATCACAATTTCAGTGGGTTAGAAGTTTACATACACTAAGTTGACTGTGCCTTTAAACAGCTTGGAAAATTCCAGAAACTGATGTCATGGGTTTAGAAGCTTCTGATAGGCTAATTGACATCATTCGAGTCAATTGGAGGTGTACCTGTGGATGTATTTCAAGAACTACCTTCAAGTATGAACACCATGGGACCATGCAGCCGTCATACCACTCAGGAAGGAGACGCGTTCTGTCTCCTAGAGATGAAAGTACTTTGGTGCGAAAAGTGCAAATCAATCCCAGAACAACAGCAAAGGACCTTGTGAAGATGCTGGAGGAAACAGGTACAATAATATGAGCACATCTTGGACATCATGTCTCGCTCCATCCACCAACACCACGTTGCACCACAGACTGTCCAGGAGTTGTCAGGAGCATACCCAGGAGCATACCCAGGCGTTGTAGGGAGGTCATACAGGCACGTGGAGGGCACACACTACTGAGCCTCATTTTGACTTGTTTTAAGGACATTACATCAAAGTTGGATCAGCCTGTGGTGTGGTTTTCCTCTTTAATTTTGAGTGTGACTCCAAATCCAGACCTCCATGGGTTGATAAATTTGATATCCATTGATAATTTTTGTGTGATTTTGTTGTCAGCACATTCAACTATGTAAAGAAAAAAGTATTTAATAAGAATATTTCATTCATTCAGGATGTGTTCATTCATTCATTCATTCATTCATTCAGGACATATAGGATGTGTTATTTTAGTGTTCCCTTTATTTTTTTGAGCAGTGTATGTATATAAATAATATATATATATTTTTTTACGTTTTCAGACCCTTTGCTATGAGACCTGAAATTGAGCTCAAGTGCATCCTGTTTCCATCAATCATACTGTTTCCAGATGTTTCTACAACTTCATTGGAGTCCACCTGTGGTAAATTAAATTGATTAGACATGAGTTGGAAAGGCACACACCTGTCTATATAAGGTCCCACAGTTGACGGTGCATGTCAGAGCAGAAACCAAGCCATGAGGTCGAAGGAATTGTCCGTAGAGCTCCAAGACAGGATTATGTCGAGGCACAGATCTGGGGAAGGGTACCAAAATGTTTCTGCAGCATTGAAGGTCCCCAAGAACACAGTGGCCTCCTCCATTCTTAACCGGAAGAAGTTTGGAACCACCAAGACTCTTCCTAGAGCTGGCTGCCTGGCCAAACTGAGCAATCTGGTAGAAGAGCCTTGGTCAGGGAGGTGACCAAGAACCCGATGGTCACTCTGAAAGAGCTCCTTAGTTCCTCTATGGAGATGGGATAACCTTCCAGAAGGACAACCATCTCTGCAGCACGCCACCAATTAGGCCTTTATGGTAGATTGGCTAGACAGAAGCCACTCATTAGTAAAAGGCACATTACATCCTGCTTAAAGTTTTCCAAAAGGCACCTAAAGACACTCAGACCATGAGAAACAAGATTATCTTGTCTGATGAATCCAAGGTTGAACTCTTTGGCCTGATTGCCCACCGTCACATCTGGAGGAAACCTGGCACCATCCCTACGGTGAACCATGCTGGTGGCAGCATCATGTTGTGGGTATGTTTTTCAGTGGGAGACTAGTCAGGATCTAGGGAAAGATGATCGGAGAAAAGTACAGAGATCCTTGATGAAAAACTGCTCCAGATAGCTCAGGACCTCAGACTGGGGCGAAGGTTCACCTTCCAACAGGATAACAACCGTAAGCACACAGCCAACACAACGCAGGAGTGGGACAAGTCTCTGAATGTTCTTGAGTGGCCCGGACTTGAACCCGATCGAATATCCTCTGGAAAGACCTGAAAATAGCTGTGCAGTGACGCTCCCCATCCAACCTGACAGAGCTTGAGAGGATCTGCAGAGAAGAATGGGAGAAACTCCCCAAATACAGGTGTGCCGAGCTTGTAGCGTCATACCTAAGAAGACTCGAGGCTGTAATCATTGCTAAAGGTGCTTCAACAATGTACTGAGTAAAGGGTCTCAATTCTTATGAATATGTAATATTTACGTTTTTGTTGTTTTTTGCAAATTTGTATTGTAAACTTTTTGTCATTATGAGGGATTGTGTGTAGATTGAGGCGGGAAAAATAATTTTATCCATGTTAGGCTAACATAACAAAATGTGGAAAAGGTCATGGGGTCTGAATACTTTCCTAATGCACTGCAATTAAAGAATAGTTACTTACTCAGATGTTTCCTCTTAGGAAATTGTAGTTGAATGTTATCCTATCGCTGTTCCCCTCGAAGTGTTGGGAGTGAAGATCTAGCCGATATGACTGAATAGCACCATTGGCAAACATGCCTCTTCTGACTCCTCAGCAAAATACCCTATTTGAATGGCCGCTTACATTTAAACTGTCTCCTCTCTGATATAATCAGTCCCAGTCTCACCAAACCACAGTCTGGACTGGGCTGGAACATTTTTACATTGTAAAACATTTCCAGTTCACCATTAATTGCTGTGATTTTTTTTCTCTCCCCATTTCCTGGACTTTTAAGCATCAGCACTTTGCCAGTCACAAAATATATATCCAGCAAATTAGAGGGTGAGTTCATGGGGAGAGTTGCATAGACTAACAATATCACAAAGGTAATATAAAATGACATGAGACTATGTTTTTGCAACGAATCCTGAAAAAACTTGGTTAAGGGTTGGAAGAGGAGCGTTTGAGCTCTCTTCAAAGCACATTTCTGTTTGTTCCCCCCATAATTTGCGCACAGAAAGACTAAATAATATGGTTAAATCATAGTTTCAGAAAACCATGCTCCTACAGTCGTCTACTTTATAATCGTTATAGTTTTTGTCTTGCTTGGACAATTAAAACTTCACAATAAAGTAGACGAACTCACTTAATAATAATTTGTTTTCATAATAATTACGGTTTTGACCATCTCTTTCTCATACGAGCAAAAAAGCCATTTCAACAGAATACACGAGATTAGGAATGTCCAGGTCAACCAGTGCACTGCTAACTATTGTAAAACGAGATGCTGTCGGCTATATGGTAGAGTGGAGCTTACCTTGTACAGCGCTTGGCAGTTGAGTGAACGGAGAAATGAGTTGGTGGGGAGTGTCTGCTATCTTGTATCCTCTCTTGTCACTGTGCTCCCTCTTCAGAAATGTCAGATGTGAATTAATTAGAGATTCCAGTTTCTTCCAGAACCACACATCCTCACATTGTTCAGCTCTTTGTCATCACGTTCATCATCCTCAATCAATCTTTTCCCCCTTTGCCCTTGAAACTTTCAGGTCATGTACTGAAGCTGGCTTGCACAGCCTGTGCTCTGTCTGTTTCTCTTCCTCACATACACACACATTTTTTTGGGAAGTATGGTGGGGCGTTTGTGTGAGGGGGAAGCCCCACCCTCTCTGTAAAAGGACTGGATTTGTGTGAGGGTGTGCTTGGGAACTACTTGCATGAATGTGCGTGCCTTTGAGCGTGTTTGAATATATATACTGTATGATATACTGTAGGTGTGCATGGGACTTTGTGGTTGTGCGTGAGTAAGTTGGCGTGTGTTTTAGGCGTTGACATGCTGACAGTGGGCTTTCAGTTGGGGTGGAGGGGCTGCCCAATGCGCTGATGACCAAAAGCCTGATCGTGGGGGTGGAAGGGGAGGGGCTGCGGTTCTCACGCATGGCTCAGAGGCATACAGCACTAGGGATCAACCCTTTCAGATAATAACTAAGGTATGATGGAGAGCCAGGGATATTCACTTCTTCTATTCCAAGATTCCAAAGAAACTTCAGTCTTCTGCAGAAAAACAATTTTAGCTCAGTAGAGGTAAAGTGGCAATCATCTGCTCTCAATTAGACCTAAAGAAAGGTTGTACGTTAACTTACTATTCTGATTAACATTCCTCTCTGTTGCTGTAAAAGGGAAATCCATCTGTTTTACGACTCCTACGCAGACCAAGGGCACGGATACCCCCACTACACCCTAAACAAGATAGCATGGGTGGAGTTAATGTATATCTCAGCCCAGCAGCAGCGAGAACATGTACTTAATGTGACCAGCGTGGTCAAAATACAGATGTAGCTGATTACCATTAAGGAACATGCAAAATAAAGGGCGGGTCCTTGTCTTTTGTACAGGGTGTTTTTGCAGGGAAGTTGTATTAGTCAAGAAAAGCAATAGGCCAACTTATGTAGATAATGGGTTGTGCAAGGTTTACACAGACAGACATTTGTGTAGGCCCTGATACAGTATCATTAGTGCTAGCCTAATTTTGGTCTGATTTTTGGCTACTGCTAAAATGCTGTGCACAGACCATTTTGGGGGGGGATTCCCTTTTGTGAAATGAAATGTTTGGATTGGCCCGTTTACAATGACTTCCATTCACTGAAAGTATTCTGACGAATCAAACTGGGAGCCCTAATCTATGATGGCTGATTTTAAGGCACAGTTCTCGTGACTTGTGACTATGGGTAAAGACTATGGGTAAAAAAAAACAGTGTTGCTATTTCCTGTCCTGTGTTTGATGTGAATAGTGTGATCTCTGCCCACTGTTATGTGAGTTCAATGTACTGGAAAGGCTTAATCACCGGTCGCCATAGCGATGAACTTGTCTGCTATTCAGCATTTCATTCTCTTTTGTTCATTGTTTGTTTTATATTCAATCACTTGGAATTTGTCATTCATTTTCCAAAGTAGTTTGTGTTTGTACTTTTCAGGTTTTATAACCCTTTTAGGGACTTAAATTCTACTTGTACTTACACACTGTTAAAATTAAGTGTTTTGTAACACTAAAACTAGTGGCAACTAAGCTGCCACCAATGTTAAGGAGACAAAACCTAAACTTTGCTGGAGTTTTGAAACACATGGGTGTAAGGGTCTATGGGACAGATTTAAGGTGTTCTGAAACATGACGTGGTGTGTTGTAACATCACTTAATCAAGAGTTGTGCTACACATTGCAAGAGACTGGGCGCACTAACCTGGAAAAGGTTATAAACACTTGGTGTTTTGAGTCCTGTTGAGTGCAGAATTACATCCCTTCTTCTGTAATTTCCAAACACTGTAAATGGAAATACCTCCTCTTATCGTACGTCCCCTGCTCTTATATGATAAACTCGTCATTGGAAATTCCCAAAAGGTCAAATGTACGGTATTATGCTCAAAGAAATGATATGAGAGTATCGTTTTGTGATAATACAAATGAATACGTTTGTACAGGGTAATTCAGGAGTACAACATTTACTTTTTCAAGAGATGATTTTGAAGTTTCAAATGCTTTATCTTTTCTTTGCAAATCATCAAATGACAAAACATTAAACAGGTTTTTTACATTTTTTTTAATATTGATTAACACTTATGTCACACCCTGGTCAAAGTATTTTGTGTTTATCTTTATTTATTTGGTCAGGCCAGGGTGTGGCATGGGTTTTTGTATGTGGTGTGTATGTATGGGGATTGTAGCTAGTGGGGTGTTCTAGCTAAGTCTATGGCTGTCTGAAGTGGTTCTCAATCAGAGGCAGGTGTTTATCGTTGTCTCTGATTGGGAACCATATTTAGGCAGCCATATTCTTTGAGTTTGTGGTGGGTGATTGTCCTTAGTGTCCTGATGTCATTGTTCTGTGTTAGGTTACACAAGTATAGGCTGTTTCGGTTTTCGTTAAGTTTATTGTTTTGATAGTGTTTGTGTTTAGTGTGTTACTTCATTAAACATGGATTGCAATAGACACGCCGCATTTTGGTCCGACTCTCCTTCTCACCAAGAAAACCGTTACAACTTAAGACAGTTCAAAGATCTGTACGGTATTAATCATATTCTTCTAAATCAAGGGAAATATGGCATTATATTTCAGATTCATGGACAAAAATACAGGCAATGACTACTAATACAAAACTTCAGCCCAGGGCTCAATGCGATACACCAGTCATCCATTATGCTAATGTATTTGAATTCAGTCTTTTAATTCAGAAGATGGTACATGGAAGGATGTTCAGGTGTATTGAATCACAGTACAGTTGAGTTTAACGATATGGTTGACAGTTGACAGGTCAGATGGCATTAGTCTGTGATCCTTGTCTTGATTCCTTTGGTTAGGTATGGCCAGCCTGTTGGTAACGTAGTACGTATGTTTCTCTACAGGCAGATAATAATAACAAGCAATAATGATGGTGCATGAATGCATAATGAAGTTATTAACTAATATAATATTCAAAAATTGCTATACAAATATAAAATTATTAAACATCAATAGCAAAATGCATTAATACATTGCATACATGCATATACATTAATGAAGCTTTGTAAACATAGCAACAACAGAACAATATGAATGTCAAAAGTGGGATGCAGTAACATGTGGCGAGGCAGGCCAACGCTAGAGCAGGCTAAATTGACAGTGGCTATTTAGTGTAACATATAGCATGTGGTGCAGGTATCAAACAATATATAAAGCTAGTAGGCAAGCCAAACAAAAAAAATACCTGGCAAGCCAAAAAACAGGCCTTCATTTGCATAAAAACATCTGCACGACATGTCAGTTAACTACCATGTAGCATTAAGAAAATGAACCAACGAATCAAAATGTCTGTTTGACTTGAACTATAAGCACACAGCAACCGTTAGCAGCCGAAATGCTACTCAAAACAAACGCCCTTGTTTAGCCAGCAGATCCCCCGCTTGCTTACAGCTGTATAAGAGTCGGACAGACTTCCTGTGTAGATTAAGACACTGCGGAGCCGGCGTGATATTGCTCGGAAAACGTACCTCAATCCAGGCATGAGAAGTGCCTTGTGCTCCTAATTGTCCAATTATCCCAACTGTTACGCGTAGAAGATTTAATGAATGCTAGTTTTTCCAGAAAACAGTCATTTTCATCTTAATATTAGGCAGCAGAAGCAACAGCAGACATTTAGGAATGGCCGTGTCAATGCGACATGCCATTCCACAATGGCTGCTGTGGCTACTGCTAGCTAGCATGAGGATAAAAACAACCGTTTTCAATCTTTTCGGTGTAACAGTTGGGATAAGAGGACAATTCAGAATGCAACACATTTGTCCTCCCTGAATTGAGGTGCGTTTTCCGAGCCATATCTCGCGCCAGCTCCGGGGTGTCTTAATCTACACAGGAAGCCTGTTTGACCCTAGTGCAGCTATAAGTAGTGATGGGAAACCGAGGCTTTCTTAAGCCTTCGGCGCTTTCACCAAATTGTGCCGATAAACTGTTAATTACGCAGAGCTTTATTATGTTCCCAATGCACATTAGTGACCTCTGCTGGTCAGCAATAAATAGCAGTGTGTGATTATCAGAGATATATATATATATATATATATATATATATATTTTTTTTTTACCCCTTTTTCTCCCCAATTTCGTGGTATCCAATCCAAGCTACTATCTTGTCTCATCGCTACAACTCCCGTACGGGCTCGGGAGAGACGAAGGCTGAATGTCATGCGTCCTCCGATACACAACCCAACCAGCCGCACTGCTTCTTAACACAGCGCGCCTCCAACCCGGAAGCCAGCCGCACCAATGTGTCGGAGGCTACACTGTGCACCTGGCAACCTTGGTTAGCGCGCACTGCGCCCGGCCCGCCACAGGAGTCGCTGGTGCGCAATGAGACAAGGACAACCCTACCGACCAAGCCCTCCCAAACCCGGATGACGCTAAGCCAATTGTGCGTCGCCCCACGGACCTCCCGGTCGCGGCCGGTTACGACAGAGCCTGGGCGCGAACCCAGGGACTCTGATGGCACAGCTGGCGCTGCAGTACAGCGCAGAGAGATTTTTTTCACCCATTGTTTTCATTATAGCATCGAGGCACAGCTGTATATCATTGGCTTTAGTAGCCTAATCCGTTGGAATACTAGGTTCACATCTTACATCATGCTTGACTATTTTGAAAAACTGAATCTATGGCATTATTTAGGATGCGTAAGACAGAAGCTTATACTATACTATATAAAACAAATTTGAGCAACAGTGCAGAAAGAATAGTTTTCTAAATAGTGTGCCTTCAACGGGATTCGACCCGAACCCTCACGTCCATGACTGTTACATAGTTCCCTCATCTATCTGCTAAGCTACCGGTTAGGTGAAACTTTTTGTACAAAATCCTAACTGTATTTGTATGTGCAGTGTCCAGTAGAGGTCAGTGTTTGAAATCAGCTTGGAATCGGAAAAGGCACCGGAACAACGGCATGATCAGTGGGATCTTGCGTTTTGCAACGTACGGTTTGAAAAAGCACTTGATCAAACAAAGCTTCAGAGGTCATTGATGACGTACTGCTGATGAAGTCATACACGCATCGGCAGACATCTTCGAGGTTAGCTGCTTTGCGATTTCGACGCATACCTTGGAGCGCCGGCATCAAACGTAACATCACTAGCTGTAAGCAAGTGGATCAGATCTGCTGACTAGTTCTTGTTGAGTGAATTCATTTTCTGTTTCTTTCTTCAGTGTAATAACGTTTTGTACTCATATTGTCATTGACGCATACTTTCTTGGATTATTTTGGAGCGTTTCACCTCAGTGTTTGTTGTGCTCTTTCCTGTTTCGTGAAGGACCTGAATAAAGGGGAGGTGCCCGCATACTGTTTTTATACTTGACCATAGAGTTTGCTTAGAGGGCACACCAGATATGAATGCCCTCTCTCCACCTCCATGCCCCAGACTGGAGCAATTCTAAACAGTAAAGAAGCACAATGTCTGAAGTTCAAATTTTGCCTTTAATCTAAACATTCTGATATGGGGGCCCAAGTTCTTCACACGGTACGTGGCTGTGTGGTTGAGTGGGTAAAATGAACTATTGAATCAGTCTCCTGTTGCTAATCCTTCTAAACAAAGCACAGAAAAAATAAAGATAAGTTGATTTAACATGAACTTTAGCATTTTGTTGAGTTAAGTCCATATTTTATTGAGTCCATGTTAAGTCTATCGCAAGTCTGAATCAGGCCCGATGTGCTCAGTACAAGAAGGGTGGTTCAGCACAACAGTTTAGTCCTGAAGACTGACTGAGTGGACGAAGACAATGTTTTGACAACATAAAGAGTTGGCATTTTGATTTGTAACATCATTCTAATCTCACAATGGGTCTGGCAACAGTAGCCTATAATTAGTGCCCTTGTCTACCCTAGGAAAAGTATTTAATTCCCATAATTATCTTAATTTTTTAAACTCAAATAAAATCATCCCCAATCAATATTTACGCTATAAACCATTGTCATTTCAAAATCATTTGATTGTATGAGAGACAGTCTGCCAAAACATGTTTTTTTTGTGTTCAGATGCTGCCTTTTACATGCACTGAAACACCAGAAATGGTTTTCACAAGACTATCTTAACACCAATATTCAAATTGAAGAACCACTTTCTGAATCTCCATTCTGTTTTCAAATACATTCAACGTACTATAACACTGGCATTGGGTTTACATTCAAACACCCTCCAAACACCAGATCTCAGCTTAGGTGAACTGCTTTTCATGGTTTCACTACGCAATGACGATGCTTTGAGTCTTTCTATCTTAACAGCGTAGTTCTCAAATAGCCTACATGAGAATGATCTGCCAACACAAGAGTAATGGGATAAAACAAATGATTTATAGGCAACTTTGTACATGGTGATAAATGAATACCAATGCCTTAAACAGTTTTTCATGTGGATGTTGTTTTTGTTTTGGAAGGAACATTGCAATGAACATTTCCCAACGAAAAATGTCTTACTACACTATGATATTGACAAATGGTGTACTTGAGCTTCCCATTTGTCGTGTCCCGTGAGTCAAAAGAAAAGCATCGGCTCACCTACAATACATGAAGCTCATGTCCCCTTGTCCCCTTTTCTGCTTTTTTTCAATGTGTTTAATACATTTAAATGACTACAATTGGTCTTGTGATTTGTGGGAAATCCAAAAGTCCCCTAATTTTCATAATTCACACCTGTCGGCCCACCAAGATGTCTCTGAGCAGTTAAATAGTAAGATATCAGTACCTCACTTACGTGTGTGTGTGTGTGTGTGTGTGCGTGCGTGCGTAAAATATACAGGCATATTAGGATCACTCATAGCTGCTAGTGGGAAAGACAGGAATAAGATAATCTTATGACATCACGACATTTCTATTCATGCGGTTCGGCTTACTTTCCCCAGCTGCAGAAACAGTATGACCTATATCTAACTAATAAGCCATGACAATGTTATTTTCCACTGGTTAGATGTTGCCAATCGTTGTATTGCTGAAAAAAATGTGTACTGTCACCATATGGCCATTAATTGACTGGAAAACTCTTAGGAGTAAGACAAGGTTGCTTAGCTTGTACTCCAGAGGTGAATTTTACCCACAGCTTAGTGAACATATGGTTCACCCAATAGAATTGAGAAATTGTTCACTCGGTCCACATAGTCATCAATACCGTCATCCGTTATTTTCACAATAATAATAAAAAAAGAGCTAGCCTAACTCCATAACGGTCTGGCTCTTTGGACCAATGTTGTGAGAGGATAATTCTTTGTTCCTGTTGTTTAAAGCTTCTACCACTGGGAAGAGACGAGATATGCCTAATGAATAAATTGTCAGTTACACTCTTCTAATGCTAAATAACTTCAAATAATGCAGACAGCGTTGGCTTGTGCTTTACATTGACAGGTTTCCCAAGGTCTTGTTCCGCTATTCTTTTAAAAACTGTTTCACCACAATGATACTCTCGACACATACTGTACTGCATCTTCGCATTTGGTGAAGCTACAGTTTATCTTGGTCTTTCTGCTTCCTCTCTGATATGATGGCGTGTTTCCTGTTTGTGAGTATTGCTCCTAGGTCTTCCGTGGCCTGGTGGAGACGGTACATCCCGTACATGGCAGCCAGAATCAGGGCCACGCCTGTGGCCACTAGAAGGATGTGGAGAGCCATGAGGAAACCAACGTAAGCCCCATTGGGTGGCAGCGTCCACAGGTAAACCCAGCCCTTTAGGCGGTTGTTGTGCACAAACTCGAGCCCGTTCTCAAACACCAGCCTGTCGAGGAAGGGCGGGGATAGGACATGGACGGGGAGCGATTCGGTGCCCATAGGCTTGAATATATAGTCGTCGTCAAGAATGTTGAGAACGTCGGCGGTCGGTGTGGCAGCTGTTGTGCGCCTAGTCCCAGGTGTGGTGAACCGGACACTCTCAGTAGGATTTTCTGTTTGTTGGGTTGATGGAGCCTCGGGTGCAGTAGTTGTGGCTGTGAAGTCTACCGCCTCTTGCTCCTCAAGAGCTGTAGTGGAAACGGCATGGCTGAGTTCAATCGAAGAGCGGGTTGAGCGGCTGCTCGAGGGTGTGGTAACGTCACACTTAAACTCTTCGTTGAGTAGAGAACCAAGTGGGCGGAGAAGTAGAGGGTACGGATTACGACATATCACATCCGTCCGATCACTAACCACGCCTTCATTAAGCTTTATCCAACTTGCAATGTCTCTGATGCCACACCTGCAGTCCCATGGGTTGCCACTCAGAGTAACAACCCTTAAACCCCCTGCAGTAGAGAAGACCTCCCCCGGAAGGGTCCGCAGCTGGTTGTTCTTCAGCTCGATGTTGGCCAAACTGGGGTTGCCCTTAAATATGTCCTCAGAAAGGGAGCGAAGCTTGTTATCATTCAGGAGCAGAGTGTTCATATTGGCCAGCTTGGAGAAGATATCTGGATGTAGATCCTGGATGTCATTGGACTTGAGAGAAAGCTTCTGGAGGTTGGGCAGGCAGCAAAAAATGTCAGGGGGCAGCTCCCTCAGCTTGTTGTTGAGGTGCAGGGAGAGCCTCTCCATCCCGCTCATGTTGGCAAACAGGCTCCAGGGCACGGTGCTGAGTTTGGTGTCATACAGGTAGAAGTCCTTCATCCTGGGCATTTGGCCCATCAACTTATCAGGCAGTGACAGCAGAGGGTTTTTGTAGATGGTGAGCTTGGTGAGTTTGGGAAGGTGGTAGAAACTTTCATTCGGGACACCCTGGAGCAGGTTGGAGGACATGGTGAGTGTCATGAGGTTGCCTAGGGCCCAGAACACCTCGGGGGGGATGTATGCGATCTGGTTGTTGTGCAGTTTGAGCTCCAGGAGGTTGGCCAGCTCGTCGAAGGCACCTACCTCCAGCCGCTCTAGCTTGTTGTTGTAGAGCATGAGGAACTGCAACCGCGTCAATGAGTGGAACAAGGTGGGGGGCAGCTGCTGCAGGGAGTTTCTCCCCAGGTTGAGATAGCGCAGGCTACTCAGTCCGTGGAAAACATTGGGAGTGAGGTGAGCGATGGCGTTGTTACTGACGTCCAGTTCGTTCAGGTTGGCCAGACCCTCGAACAACACGGGAGCGATGGACTCCAGACGATTGTCATCCAGATGCAGCTGCTCCAGGCCGACCAAGGGGCTGAACACCCGGGAAGGGAGGCTGGAGAGGGCGTTGGATGACAGCTTGATGGAGAGGAGCTGCGGGGCCACATGGAAGGCCTCAGGGTGGATGGTGTCCAGGGGGCTGTGGCTGATGCCTAAACGCAGCATAAGGGGCAACATGGCCAGACTCTGTTCGTTCAGAACCTTCATGTTGGTGCCATTCAGCTGAAGTAGGTACATGTTGGTGGGCATGCCTTTGGGCACGTCACTGATGTTCCCCACACATTTGACGGCCCCCTCTAGGTTGCACATGCAGCTGCTAGGGCAGACCATGCTGTCGGCGTGCAAAGGCTGGACCAGGAGAAAGAGTAATACGCTCCACATGGTGCCTATTGAAGGGAGAAATGTGTTAAGATCAAAATCTGCTGATCATCAATATTAGGTTAGTACTGTATATGACAAGTTGCTAGATTAAAGGTGAAGCTCAGTATTTTCCAACTTCTTGTTAGATGGTTCCTCACCTTGAAAGTAGTCAATGGGCCAGAATAGTCAAGCAAAGTTTTTTTTTAAAGGCCATATTACCTTTAAGTAACATCAAACCAAATATTGAGCAGTTTTGAGTTGATTTGGCCATTAAAAAAAAAAAAAAAAACTTTGCTTGGTTGACCTATTAGTGGTAAGTTGGTCAGCTGTATAAACAAAATAAGGGAAATATGTTCTGTGAAAAAAAATCTAAAAAGTACTTCAGTTTGACCGGTTGTGAGGAAATAGAAAGCTGTGAAAACGACCCAACATTTTTCTGATAAGATTTCAGTTTGGCTTGGATGCATATTTTATGTGGTTGAAATACTATCGGTTTGTATGATGCTGATAAAGGATACCATCAGTAGAGGTGCTATCTGACTGCGCATTCACATTCTCTCAAGATGCTGAAAGAAATAAATCATTTTTTTCTCCACTCCTATTCCCCAGTCAAAATTTAGCTTACATTTGGTGTATAATTTTACTGCAAGAAGTGCTTAATTCTTCAGGAGTTAACATTATGGCTATGTGAGAGGTGTTGTGGAAAATATTGAGTCAAATATTTGCACAGATACTGGAACCTGTAGATTCAGTTAGACTTTATTACAAAGTAACAGAGATGAGCAATTCCATGGAACAGCTAAGTTCTCTTATCACAGAGCCCTGCCTTTATAGTATTCTGTCTTTGCATAATGTATAGAATCCCCTCCCTCTATATGAAAATAACTTCCCTTGACCTTTCTCCACCATTATCTTTTCGTCTCAGTTCTTGCTTGTTAACGCCCGCATCTGACGCTGTCTAGGTTATAATGGTGGCGGGGCCCTGGTCATATATGTTCCATTCCTTAAATAGCCATTCTGTCTCAGCACTTCAAAGTGGAATGTCTAAGATACTGCTAATAATGGAAATGTAATCATAGTCATGAGTTTTGCTCCCACAGAGGTTATAGATTTCAGTTTCAATTCAACCCGTCTGAACAGTAGGCTACAGTTCCCTTGACGTGACATCTTGTGACTGTCGAATTCCTATAGCTCCTCACAATCATCCTCTTTAACCATTTCACCAATTCTTTCCCAAACATTACTTGTCAGGCCCTCCGGCCCTCCCTTCTCTTGATCTTCAACTCTCCATTTCGCAGCGTTTCTCTGATTGAATTAAACTGGACATTGTCCTTTTTTGTTGTTGCCTGTTCCCAAAAGCATTTGGCGATTGGCTTGGCATGTAAGCTACTTGGCGCCTGTCCAGTTAGGCCCTGAAGCTTTGGTTTACGCACTAATGCCAGATAGCCTAAAGCAATTCAATAAAGTCCTCAATGTAGCCTATAAATGTAAACTGCACAAGGATGATACGTTTATGGACTTCAGGTATTTAAAAAAATAAACTTAACCAAACAAATAATCAATATACAGTACTAGAGTTTCTGTACTTTATAATAAACAGAAAAGGAATTTAGTAGTAGACTGATGCAAGGAATTCTGCCTACCTTTCAAACGAGACGCACCACAGCAGACTTGCTCTTGTTGTGTTGCTCTTGGTCCTTATATGCCTGGTAATTGAGAGACTTGATAGGATGCGTCTCCATTTCCGTATAATTTATCTTAGCAGGATGCGCAGACCATACGCAAGCCCGCGTTCCGGTCAACAGGCCGCTGAACACGGGGAGATAAGACCCACATTACAATATATCCGTTATAGACTGGATGGTTGCCAATGTTCCCCGTAACATTCATATGTAGTAGGTTTAAAAGGTTTTCTCTGTTCTATTTTGGTGTGCTTGCGTGCATTTGTGTATGGTTGCCAGCTTAGCTGTTTGTCTGCGGTTTTTTGTTTTGAGTAGGCCACGAGTGACGAATAATTCACCCTATCCTGTTGTAGTCAGATCTACAATTCTACCGCTTCAGGTAAATCAGTGGTGCTTCATAGCCACACGTTTCTCTCCAATGTTCCATTGTGGTTTTCTGACAGGGTAGCTGATTGCACAGGCTTACTGGTTTCTCAGATATCCCTCCACTCCCATCTATCTCTCTGTAGGATTCAGAGAGCCCTATCATTGGTGCAACTCCCGATGTTCAGACCGAGCCAATGACTCGGCTCCCAGATGCACCACCACAGTGACAATGAGGGAAAGAGAGGCAGAAACCATGGCAGAAAAACAAAGTCATGGACAGAGCAATAATTCTCAGCCGAGACAAAATTGCAGAACTGTAAATTGCATAGTTTTACCACGACTAAAATAAAACTGGTAAAATATAATTAAAACAATACATTTTTGTGGTGCAAGATTGAATAGCCTAAATACTATGTATTAATGTATATAACAATGTGTAAATAATACTGTATTTAAGGTGGTAATCAGCAGTTGAGACAATAACAAAGTGTCCTCCCCGCCCGGGATGGACTTGGAGAAATGTAACCACTCTCCAATTCATACAGACGTAGGATCTTAATTTGGTCACTCTTTTGCTCATGAGGATTTTTTCTGCACTGGCTCCAACGGGCTCAAATGAAGATCCTACATCTGTAGACAGAGGTATGGATGCAAGGACTGACCATCCATGATCTCAAAATGATAGTTTTAACCATGTTTTGAGGCTATACAGGTACCTCCCCCAAAAAATTTACTTATAAGGCGTGTGCACCTCAATGGACATTCTCGCTCTCATACTGGACACGATTGTTGCCAGATCTTGTCTTAGCGACTGAGTTGTAAAGGTGTTTCATTCAGGCAAAAGATATAGCCTGAAGATAGCCAAACATTTCCAAAACAGCCCTGGTCCTTACATTTCAAAATGTTGTCATTTAGCAGACAATCTTATCCAGAGTGACTTACAACTCAGGGGTTGATCTAACCATTTATTTCTCTATTCCTGGAGTGACATAATCACTGGTAGCCGAGACACAAGCTAGCATGATAATATATAGTTTATTAAATGAAGGAAACGGTAACACATTCATCAAAGCAATACTGATATTTCATCAAAGCAATACTGATATTTCATCAAAGCAATACTAATATTTGACAATGGAAAGTACATGAATTGCGTCACTGCACCCATTTACCACTAGAGGAAGACAAAGTCGACATGTTGAGAAGAGGACAGTTACTCTGGGTGTGGAAACATGGACCAAGTCCTTTGTCAGCAGACGATGTTAGGCTGTGACAACAATACTTTCCATTCTTAGAGAAATGCTGATAACTCCTTGTCATCTCAAAAGTTGGAGTCCTGTAGAGAAGCATCTGAAACGTTACATCCAGTACCGAACTGGCGATCAAGTCATTTCGGTCGTTTGAGGTAATTATGCACTACAAGGTAATTATGCAAAACAACACAAATAAAATGTAACTTATGCCCACCTTGATTTAGACCCAACCGTCATTGAACCTATTATAAACACCTGTAGACGCCCGATATTGCGACATCAGCACAGAGGTTACAGCACAGTGATGAGTACATTATAGTATTAGCATATTAGTTACGCTACAACATTCAAACACTTGGTAATGGGTGAGTTGTGTTGTTGCCTGTGAGCGTGTTGAGTCTTTGGAGCGTTAGGGCAATGCAGCGGGACTCAGAGGCTCCTCTCTAAGTAGGACAGTACTGCACGTACAGTACTGCGCTCCTGGAAGTACTGTCATACACAATACTTCCAGAAACAGGCTGTGGACACAGAGAAAACACTGTTCAGTCTCTTGCACGATTTCAAGGAGGAATAATCATTTTGTTTGTAAAATGAAGACCACTGTAGGAAATGAAATGTGTTAGGACTGTGGAAAAATCAGTGCCGTCGCCGACAGTCGGCGATAAGAAACGTACGCTCAACCCTTTTCCGCAGTATGGACTTGTCCTCCGCTAGTGTGTTTGAGGAGAGCTCCCTTTCCAGCTCCAAGTCCTCCTTCAAAGCCTCTATCTGTAAAGGTAGAGGACACAGTGGTTACGGACGGCCAAAGGAACCCTGTGTCGGTCTTTACGGGAGGTGCCTGCTCTCAGGTAAGGTCATCACTATCCAAGGCCAGGAGAGATTATGCTGCTAGAGCTCTCATTTGAACTCCGTCAGACAATAGGCAGATCTGCTCGATGTAAAGGCTAAATCCCAGGGGGAATTTTCCACAGAATGTACACAGTGTCTCGCTCAAGGAGAACTATGTTTAACCGTTCATCTCATAAACCCTGCTTAAAAGCATTGCCGTCTTCTCAGCTGAATGAAATGTATGACACCAAGTGCACCAAGTGCTTAAACTGTTGCACTCCCGTGTGTACAAAACACTTGAATGACCTACCTCCTTCAGCTCCGCTAGCTTGTTGGCAAACTCTAAACCTGCAGAGGAGAAAGAAATGTGTTGGCACAAACGGCAAACCTGAGAAATAGTCCATGTAATATTATATATACACATCCTTGTATTTTTTACATTGACAAACACTGTATTAGTGTGTGTGTGTGATATACTGTAAAAACCTTACCTAAAGCGTCATTTCTTTCAATAGGTTCTAAGCTTCTATGTAGCAACAACGCTAGAATCTTATTCTGGGCGTCTGTGTCTCCTCTTTGGGGATATACATGGTTTCCTGAATATGTGGGGAAAAAATATAATTCACAATATCCCCTTTAAACTGAGCCACATTCACAGTGCAGTATTAACAGTATTGTTAGACGAACACAATTGAATTGCCAAGCAAACACTAAATGACCCCGCCGTAGAACACCAACAAAATAATTATCCGTATGCTTTTGCATGCTCACATTATAACAACTGACAATGCATGCAAAACAGCTGGGAATTAACCCATTAGTTGCAACCAGCGTCCTCAGACCGCCTACATCTTCAGGTCGTCTATGCCTCAAATAGGCCAGCAGCTAGCACACATTCATTCACCAAACCAGCAGACTCACCAGGGTTGAAGATGCTTCTTCCCTCCACACTGACTACCCCTTGTAGAAGCAGAAAAGCTAGCAGTCCCAGCCAGTAGTTCACAGAGACAAAACTGTCCATGTCAGCGAAGCAACTGTCCCAAAGAAGTGCTTACCGTAGTGTCAACTCGTTCTCAACCTGCCCCAGCAAATCCACTGCCTTTGGTCCATCCCAGCTATACTTTTATCCTGTCAGATGTGGGAGGAGGGCCCCCCCCCCCCAGTGCACTCAATCAATAGGTAGTCACCATGGCTTTCGTCAATAGAGGGGCCATGAGGGGCCATGTAGTGGCTGACAGAAATATGACGATCTGGATCCGCGGCCAGCGGCCCTTCATCAACACGACAGATACAAAGCCAGCAGAGTGAGAAAGTCGTCTATCACCTGTTATTTACGGGATGTTCTTGGCACTTTCAGTCCTTTTCTTTTACATGAATTACTTCCTTAAGAATAATAGAGGGAGAATCTTGGACAGGGAGAAGTGAATTGATTCTGTCCCTATAAAGTGCACCATGCCCAGAGATGAGCTCTTCCATCTTGGCTCCAGGTCTGAGCATCGGCACCAATGTGGGGCTGATTGAACATCCATCACCGAGGTCAAACCACATGACCCCGGCTGTTGTAGCCAGAAATCACGGCTCACAACTCTGTCAGTATAATGGCTGCTGTGTTTATGTACGGCAGTTTTAGTTAAATTAAGTGCCTGGCACCCATTTTGATTGGCCTGTTTCTGCCATAAAGCTTCTTGAGTGCTGTTTTCATTGACACCTTTGTCTTCCTCGATGGAAGTTATTGACGTCTAGTTGTGCATCTCATCCCAAATAAACATCACATATCCTTATAATACGGATCTCGGGGCTTGAGGATTTAGAGAACCTGGTTGAGTGAGTCACAGTGAATTAACCTTGTAACATCAGGGATATATTGCATCTTGTGAAACAGTCTGGTCCTCTTGTGGAAAATATAGTCAATAACTTGATGGATCTCCAGGCATGACTCACATTGCAGGGCAAAACGTTCCTAGACACTGTCTGTACCTCTGGCTGTATGATGTACTTTTGGAATCATTCAATAAAATGAAGTTCTATAATAGTGTCAACTGTCAAAGCAGATTGTGTTATGTCCTGACAGATTGCTCTGATGAAAGCCATATCTGATATCGTTGAAGTAGAGCGTCTGTAGGGAATCATTTGTTTCCTTCTATTGTGATAAGAAGTAATTTGGCAATCCATTTTTGAACTTGCCACGTGTGAACTTTACCGTAGACTTGACCTCCCTTTCCCAAGAATGCAGAGTTAAAAGGAAGAAAAGATTAGCAAAGAAAAAAAAGAAATTATTGATTAATAAAATAACAATAACGAGACTATATAGAAGAGTACCGGTACTGAGTCAATGTGCAAGGGTACTGGGTAGTTGAGGTAATATGTACATGTGTCACGTTCTGACCTTTATTTCCTTTGTTTTGTATTTATTTAGTATGGTCAGGGCGTGAGTTGGGTGGGCAGTCTATGTTTGTTTTTCTATGATTTGGGTATTTCTATGTTTCGGCCTAGTATGGTTCTCAATCAGAGGCAGGTGTCATTAGTTGTCTCTGATTGAGAATCATACTTAGGTAGCCTGGGTTTCACTGTGTGTTTGTGGGTGATTGTTCCTGTCTCTGTGTTTTGCTCCAGATAGGGCTGTTTTGGGTTTTCACATTTCATTGTTTTGTAGTTTATTCATGTATAGTTTTCCTTTATTAAACAAACATGAATCATCACCACGCTGCGTTTTGGTCCGCCTCTACTTCACCCGAAGAAAGCCGTTACAGAATCACCCACCACAACAGGACCAAGCGGCGTGGTAACGGGCAACAGCAACAGCAGCGAAAAGAGGAATGGACATGGGAGGACGTTTTGGACGGCAAGAGTATGGACTATACTACTTGGGAGGAAATAGACAGGTGGGCGGTCGACCCAGGGAGAGTGCCGGAGCCCGCCTGGGATTCGCTGGAGCAGTACGAAGAGGGGTATAGGAGAATGGAGTTGGAGAGACAAGCACGGCGGCGCGGAAGGAAGCCCGAGAGTCAGCCCCAAAAATGTCTTGGGGGGGGGCACACAGGAAGTGTGGCGAAGCAAGGTAGGAGACCTGCGCCAACTTCCTGTGCTTACCGGGGGGCTAGAGAGACCTGACAGGCACCGTGTTATGCTGTGAAGCGCACGGTGTCCCCAGTGCGGGTGCATAGCCCGGTTTGGTACATTCCAGCTCCACGTATCGGCCGGGCTAGAGTGAGCATTGAGCCAAGTGCCATGAAGCCGGCTCTACGCAGCTGGTCTCCAGTGCGTCTCCTTGGGCCGGCTTACATGGCACCAGCCTTGCGCATTGTGTCCCCGGTTCGCCTGCATAGCCCAGTGCGGGCTATTCCACCTCGCCGCACTGGCAGGGCGACCGGGAGCATGCAACCAGGTAGGGTTGGGCAGGCTCGGTGCTCAAGAGCCCCAGTGCGCCTGCACGGTCCGGTCTATCCGTCACCACCTCCACGCACCAGCCCTCCGGTGGCAGCCCCCCGCACCAGGCTGTCTCTCCGGCTCATCCTTACAGGGGCTCCCGCCTCTCCAGCACTGCCGGAGCCTTCCTCCTCTCCAGCGCTGGCGGAGTCTCCCGCCTCTCCGGCGCTGCTAGAGCCTTCCTCCTCTCCAGCGCAGCTGGACTCTCCCGCCTGTTCGGCGCTAACAGCTCCCGCCCCTCATTCCAGAGGCGCCACAACCCCTCATTCCAGAGGCGCCAGAGCTAGTCAGTCCAGCGCTGCCAGAGCCTTCCTCTCCAGCGTTGCCGGCGCTTCCCGTCTGCCCAGCCCCATCTGAGCCTCCCGTCTGCCCAGCGCCATCTGAGCCGCCCGTCTGCCCAGCGCCGCCTGAGCCGCCCGTCTGCCCAGCGCCGCCTGAGCCGGCCGTCTGCCCAGCGCCGCCTGAGCCGCCCGTCTGCCCAGCGCCGCCTGAGCCGCCCGTCTGCCCAGCGCCGCCTGAGCCGCCCGTCTGCCCAGCGCCGCCTGAACCGCCCGTCTGCCCAGCGCCGCCTGAACCGCCCGTCTGCCCAGCGCCGCCTGAGCCGCCCGTCTGCCCAGCGCCGCCTGAGCCGCCCGTCTGCGCAGCGCCGCCAGGGCCGCCCGTCTGCCCAGCGACGCCAGAGCCGCCCGTCTGCTAGGGGCCGCCAGTGCCGCCCGTCTGCCAGGAGCCGCAAGTACCGTCAATCTGCCAGGAGCCGCCAGTTCCGCCAGTCTGCCAGGAGCCGCCAGTGCCGCCAGTCAGCCAGGGGCCGCCAGTGCCGCCAGTCAGCCAGGGGCCGCCAGTGCCGCCAGTCAGCCAGGGGCCGCCAGTGCCGCCAGTCAGCCAGGGGCCGCCAGTGCCGCCAGTCAGCCAGGGGCCGCCAGTGCCGCCAGTCAGCCCAGAGGCGCCAGAGCCCCTCAGCCCAGAGGCGCCAGAGCCCCTCTGTCCCGAGCAGCCGCCCCTCTGTCCCGAGCAGCCGCCCCTCTCTCCCGAGCAGCCGCCCCTCTGTCCCGAGCAGCCGCCCCTCTGTCCCGAGCTGCCCCTCTGTCCAGTGGGGTCATTGAGAGGGGTTGCCATGGTTAGAGAGCCACGGAGGCGGACAATTTTTTTAATTTTTTAAATTTCACCTTTATTTAACCAGGTAGGCTAGTTGAGAACAAGTTCTCATTTGCAACTGCGACCTGGCCAAGATAAAGCATAGCAGTGTGAACAGACAACACAAAATTACACATGGAGTAAGTAAACAATTAACAAGTCAATAACACAGTAGAAAAAAAGTCTATATACATTGTGTGCAAAAGGCATGAGGAGGTAGGCGAATAATTACAATTTTGCAGGTTAATAACACTGGAGTGATAAATGATCAGATGGTCATGTACAGGTAGAGATATTGGTGTGCAAAAGAGCAGAAAAGTAAATAAATAAAAACAGTATGGGGATGAGGTAGGTAAAAATGGGTGGGCTATTTACCGATAGACTATGTACAGCTGCAGCGATCGGTTAACTGCTCAGATAGCAGATGTTTGAAGTTGGTGAGGGAGATAAAAGTCTCCAACTTCAGCCATTTTTGCAATTCGTTCCAGTCACAGGCAGCAGAGAACTGGAACGAAAGGCGGCCAAATGAGGTGTTGGCTTTAGGGATGATCCACTGATCAGATACACCTGCTGGAGCACGTGCTACGGATGGGTGTTGCCATCGTGACCAGTGAACTGTGATAAGGCGGAGCTTTACCTAGCATGGACTTGTAGATGACCTGGAGCCAGTGGGTCTGGCGACGAATATGTAGCGAGGGCCAGCCGACTAGAGCATACAAGTTGCAGTGGTGGGTGGTATAAGGTGCTTTAGTGACAAAACGGATGGCACTGTGATAAACTGCATCCAGTTTGCTGAGTAGAGTGTTGGAAGCAATTTTGTAGATGACATCGCCAAAGTTGAGGATCGGTAGGATAGTCAGTTTTACTAGGGTAAGCTTGGCGGCGTGAGTGAAGGACGCTTTGTTGCGGAATAGAAAGCCGATTCTTGATTTGATTTTCGATTGGAGATGTTTGATATGAGTCTGGAAGGAGAGTTTGCAGTCTAGCCAGACACCTAGGTACTTATAGATGTCCACATATTCAAGGTCGGAACCATCCAGGGTGGTGATGCTGGTCAGGCGTGCGGGTGCAGGCAGCGAACGGTTGAAAAGCATGCATTTGGTTTTACTAGTGTTTAAGAGCAGTTGGAGGCCACGGAAGGAGTGTTGTATGGCATTGAAGCTCGTTTGGAGGTTAGATAGCACAGTGTCCAAGGACGGGCCGGAAGTATATAGAATGGTGTCGTCTGCGTAGAGGTGGATCAGGGAATCGCCCGCAGCAAGAGCAACATCATTGATATATACAGAGAAAAGAGTCGGCCTGAGGATTGAACCCTGTGGTACCCCCATAGAGACTACCGGACAGCATGCCCTCCGATTTGACACACTGAACTCTGTCTGCAAAGTAATTGGTGAACCAGGCAAGGCAGTCATCCGAAAAACCGAGGCTACTGAGTCTGCCGATAAGAATATGGTGATTGACAGAGTCGAAAGCCTTGGCAAGGTCGATGAAGACGGCTGCACAGTACTGTCTTTTATCGATGGCGGTTATGATATCGTTTAGTGCCTTGAGTGTGGCTGAGGTGCACCCGTGACCGGCTCGGAAACCAGATTGCACAGCGGACAAGGTACGGTGGGATTCGAGATGGTCAGTGACCTGTTTGTTGACTTGGCTTTCGAAGAACTTAGATAGGCAAGGAAGGATGGAAATATAGGTCTGTAAGAGTTTGGGTCCAGGGTGTCTCCCCCTTTGAAGAGGGGGATGACTGCGGCAGCTTTCCAATCCTTGGGGATCTCAGACGATATGAAAGAGAGATTGAACATGCTGGTAATAGGGGTTGCGACAATGGCGGCGGATAGTTTCAGAAATAGAGGGTCCAGATTGTCAAGCCCAGCTGATTTGTACGGGTCCAGGTTTTGCAGCTCTTTCAGAACATCTGCTATCTGGATTTGGGTAAAGGAGAACCTGGAGAGGCTTGGGCGAGTAGCTGCGGGGGGGGGGGGGGGGGCGGAGCTGTTGAGGTTGGAGTAGCCAGGCGGAAGGCATGGCCAGCTGTTGAGAAATGCTTGTTGAAGTTTTCGATTATCATGGATTTATCGGTGGTGACCGTGTTACTTAGCCTCAGTGCAGTGGGCAGCTGGGAGGAGGTGCTCTTGTTCTCCATGGACTTCACAGTGTCCCAGAACTTTTTGGAGTTGGAGCTACAGGATGCAAACTTCTGCCTGAAGAAGCTGGCCTTAGCTTTCCTGACTGACTGCGTGTATTGGTTCCTGACTTCCCTGAACAGTTGCATATCGCGGGGACTATTCGATGCTATTGCAGTCCGCCACAGGATATTTTTGTGCTGGTCGAGGGCAGTCAGGTCTGGAGTGAACCAAGGGCTGTATCTGTTCTTAGTTCTGCATTTTTTGAACGGAGCATGCTTATCTAAAATGGTGAGGAAGTTACTTTTAAAGAATGACCAGGCATCCTCAACTGACGGGATGAGGTCAATGTCCTTCCAGGATACCCGGGCCAGGTCGATTAGAAAGGCCTGCTCACAGAAGTGTTTTAGGGAGCGTTTGACAGTGATGAGGGGTGGTCGTTTGACCGCGGCTCCGTAGCGGATACAGGCAATGAGGCAGTGATCGCTGAGATCCTGGTTGAAGACAGCGGAGGTGTATTTGGAGGGCCAGTTGGTCAGGATGACGTCTATGAGGGTGCCCTTGTTTAAAGATTTAAGGTTGTACCTGGTGGGTTCCTTGATGATTTGCGTGAGATTGAGGGCATCTAGCTTAGATTGTAGGACTGCCGAGGTGTTAAGCGTATCCCAGTTTAGGTCACCTAACAGGACAAACTCTGAAGCTAGATGGGGGGCGATCAATTCACAAATGGTGTCCAGGGCACCTGGGAGCTGAGGGGGGTCGGTAGCAGGCGGCAACAGTGAGAGACTTATTTCTGGAGAGAGTAATTTTCAAAATAAGTAGTTCGAACTGTTTGGGTATGGACCTGGAAAGTATGACATTACTTTGCAGGCTATCTCTGCAGTAAACTGCAACTCCTCCCCCTTTGGCAGTTCTATCTTGACGGAAAATGTTATAGTTGGATGAGGTGGACTAAGACAATGGTGAAGTGGGGTCCGCGTCCCGCGCCAAAGCCGCCACCGCGTACAGACGCCCACCCAGACCTTCCCCTATAGGTCAAGGTTTTGCGGCCGGAGTCCGCACCTTTGGGGGGGGGTACTGTCACGTTCTGACCTTTATTTCCTTTGTTTTGTATTTATTTAGTATGGTCAGGGTGTGAGTTGGGTGGGCAGTCTGTTTGTTTTTCTATGATTTGGGTATTTCTATGTTTCGGCCTAGTATGGTTCTCAATCAGAGGCAGGTGTCAATTGTTGTCTCTGATTGAGAATCATACTTAGGTAGCCTGGGTTTTACTGTGTGTTTGTGGGTGATTGTTCCTGTCTCTGTGTTTTGCACCAGATAGGGCTGTTTTGGGTTTTCACCTTTCATTGTTTTGTAGTTTATTCATGTATAGTTTTCCTTTATTAAACAAACATGAATCATCACCACGCTGCGTTTTGGTCCGCCTCTACTTCACCCGAAGAAAGCCGTTACAACATGTAGGTAGGGGTAAAAGTGACTAGACAATCAGGATACATAACAAACAGAGTAGCAGCAGCATATGGGTGGCATCAATTAGCTTAAATTCTCAGAGAGTCAATTATATTTCTGAAAAAAATGTTGTAGGAATGCTAATCTTATCTGTTTCTAACAGCAGAAACGATTTCAGAACCATCTGAGATGGTGGGTGTAGAAATCCTCTTTCTTGGGATTTTTTTAGGAGGAACAACCAACATCAATATGTTAAGACTGTCAAGGCTCAGGGGAAGACCCAGATGCAGACAGTTTCGAAGTATCAAAAGTGTATTCCTCAAACAGGGGGGCAGGCAAACGACAGGTAAAGGGCAGGCAGAGGTCAGTAGTCCAGAGCAGAGTCCGAAAGCTACAGGACGTCAGGCAGGGTCAGGGCAGGCAGAGGTCAGTAATCCAGGGTGGTATGGCAAGGTACAGAACGAAGGTTAGGCTTAGGGTCAGGGCAGGCAGAGTGGTCAAAACCGGAAAAGCTAGAAAACAGGAACTAGAGACAGACAGGAGCACGAGAAGAAACACTGGTAGGCTTGATGAAACAAAACGAACTGGCATCAGACAAACAGAGAACACAGGTATAAGTGTATAAGAACACAGGTATAAATCAATTAAAAAAAAGTGGTCAGATGAAGCAGATGCTAAGCTACAGGACTGTTTTGCTAGCACTGACTGGAATATGTTCCAGGATTCCTCCGATGGCATTGAGGAGTACACCACATCAGTCATTGGCTTCATCAATAAGTGCATCGATGACATTGTCCCCACAGTGACCTTTATGCAGTGGCGTGCCGTGGGCCTGGGGCCTGGGCCTTCAGTGAGGTCATACACAGTCCCACCCGAATTAATCCACCTCTTATTACCATCATTATGATGCCATGATTCTAGACACTACATTTAGACAGAAACGCAGTATAACCAGGCGTTGCGTCACCTTAAAATTGACATTTTAATTCAGAGAATTGCAGGGGAAGAGTACAATACCTTTTCATTGTGCAGCTCCTGTTGCCTTGCGCGCTTGTTCGTTGAGCTGTAGATCCACTCGGGTGTCCCCAAAAGTTTTCAAAAGCACCATTGCTTGTAAGTGCCCAGATGTACTTTGGTATCTCGTTGCTGCCTTGGTTAGACAACTCAAGTTTGCAAAGCCAGTGTGGCTCCAAACACCAAATCGATCACTTGCAAATAATAGGGATTCCCAGCAGTACAGTTTGCAGTGCTTCTCGGAGCCTGTGAGCCATTGATAGCGCTCGTAGTTGGAACTTTGAAAGTGGCGAACGGACCCCTTTCCCGCCTGTGACAGGCTTTGTAGCGTCGGCGTCGGGCAACCTCTCCTGACGATGTCTAACTTTTCTTGAAAAGTTTGTCTTGAGATTGGCGTTATAATTATATCCTCGACCAAATCGATATCTTCTCCTCCTTCCGCCATTGTGGGTTGAAAAAACAGCTTAGTAGTACGCAAATTAATTAATTTATCAAATTCAGTTTCCTAGTTCTGAGGTTCTGCATAGACCTGCCCATATAGGACCTGCCTCTCAATATTGGTAATCCAATCAAAAGACGAGCACCCACTACGCCTGCTAGCTGGCTCCTGTGTAACACTGGAGCCAGCCAGCAGGCGTACAATAGAAAACTCTAAAGCTGATTGGTTGACACTAAATTTTCATTTCCATTCACTTTCAGCTACAAGCGCCCACACTGTTGATTCTGAAGGCCTGAGGGCAGATTTTAGACCCCTGGCAACACATGATGGCTGAATATGATTGGATAAAAGATCAAACAAAAAGACCAGCCCTCCAAATCTCAACCTGGGGCTGGAAGCAGTGCAACCAAGAGGAAAGCTATGAAATTAAGTCTATAACTCTTTTAATACATATTTGTGGGAAAATATATATATTTTTAAGTTATATTCTGATGATGTTTAGGCCAGCAGAGAAGGCCTTGCTGGCCCTGACAGCCCACCACTGCCTTTACGTACATACCCCAACCAGAAGCCATGGATTACAGGCAACATCCACACTGAGCTAAAGGCTAGAGCTGCCGCTTTCAAGGAGCGGGACTCTAACCCGGAAGCTTATAAGAAATCTCGAAATGCCCTCCAACGAACCATCAAACAGGCAAAGCTTAAATACAGGACTAAGATCGAATCGTACTACACCGTCTCTGACGCTCATCGGATGTGGCAGGGCTTGCAAACTATTACAGACTACAAGGGGAAGCACAGCCGAGAGCTGCCAAGTGACACAAGCATGCCAGACGAGCTAAACTACTTCTATGCTCGCTTCGAGGTAAATTCACAAGGCCGCAGGGCCAGACGGATTACCAGGATGTGTACTGCGAGCATGCGCTGACCAACTGGCAAATGTCTTCACTGACACTTTCAACCTCTCCCTGTCTGAGTCTGTAAGCTGACCAACAAGTTTTAAGCAGACCCCATAGTCCCTGTGTCCAAGAACACTAAGGTAACCTGCCTAAATGACTACAGACCCGTAGCACTCACGTCTGTAGCCATGAAGTGCTTTGAAAGGCTGGTCATGGCTCACAACAACACCATTACTCCAGAAACCCTAGACCCACTCCAATTTGCATGCCCGCCCCAACAGATCCACAGATGATGCAATCTCTATTGCACTCCACACTGCCCTTTCCCACCTGGACAAAAGGAACACCTATGTGAGAATGCTATTCATTGACTACAACTCAGCGTTCAAAACCATAGTGCCCTCAAAGCTCATCAATAAGCTAAGGACCCTAGGACTAAACACCTCCCTTTGCAACTGGATCCCGGACTTCCTGACGGGCTGACCCTCAGGTGGTAAGGGTAGGTAACAACACATCTGCCACGCTGATCCTCAACACAGGGGCCCCTCAGGGGTGCATGCTCAGCCCCCTCCTGTACTCCCTGTTCACTCATGACTGCACGGCCAGGCACGACTCCAACACCATCATTAAGTTTGCCGATGACACAACGGTGGTAGACCTGATCACCGACAACGACAAGACAGCTTATAGGGAGGAGGTCAGAGACCTGGCTGTGTGGTGCCAGGACAACAACCTCTCCTTAACATGATCAAGATAAAGGAGATGATTGTGGACCTCAGGAAAAAAAGGATAGAGCACGCCATTCTCATCGACGGAGCTGCAGTGGAGCAGGTTGAGAGCTTCAAGTTCCTTGGTGTCCACATCACCAACAAACTAACATGGTCCAAGCACACCAAGACAGTTGTGAAGAGGGCACGACAAAACCTATTCCCCCTCAAGAGACTGAAAAGGTTTGGCATGGGTTCTCAGATCCTCTAAAGGATCTACAGCTGCACCATTGAGAGCATCCTGACTGGTTGCATCACTGCCTGGTATGGCAACTGCTCGGCCTCCGACTGCAAGGCACTACAGAAGGTAGTGAGAACGGCCCAGTACATCACTGGGGCCAAGCTCCCTGCCATCCAGGAACTCTATACCAGGCAGTGTCAGAGGAAAAAGTGTCAAAGACTCCAGCCACCCTAGTCATAGACTGTTCTCTATGCTACTGCATGGCAAGTGGTACCGGAGCACCAGGTCTAGGTCCAAGAGGCTTCTAAACAGCTTCTACCCCCAAGCCATAAGACTGCTGAACACCCTCTTCCTCTTTTACTCTGCTGCTACTCTATGTTGTTGTCATCTATGCATAGTCACTTTAATAACTCTACCTACATGTACATATTACCTCAACTAACCGGTGCCCACGCACATTGATCCTGTATCGGTACCCCCCCTGTATATAGTCTCGCTATTGTTATTTTACTGCTGTTCTTTAATTACTTGTTACTTTTATTTCTTATTCATATTTTTTTAAACTGCATTGTTGGTTAGGGGCTCGTAAGTAAGCATTTCACTGTAAGGTCTACACCTGTTGTATTCAGAGCATGTGACTAATACAATTTGATTTGATAAGTACACTGGGGATAATGGGGAAGGTGGGCGACACCTCAAGGGGGGTGGAGACAAGCACAAAGACAGGTGAAACAGATCATGTAATGACAAAGACGAAAGGACTGGACGTTTTTTATAATGAGGGATACCTTGAGAAAATCGTACCTCTCTGAAAGTAAAATATGTTTTACCAGATCCTCCCTGAACGCTTGAAAAAAAAACTTGACCTTCTCCTATACCCAAAATAATAATTAAAACAAAGTGGATAGCAGAGAACATGCCTAACATTTTACTCTCACTCTGAGGACAGACCAGATTCTTAGATATGCAGTTTTACAAACTGTTCTTCACTATGTAAGCATTACATGGCAAAAGGTTGTGGATTCGCAGACCACCGCAGACAAGGGTAGGTGTGGAAAGATCTCCGTAATAATAAAAGCACTGCATGAATCTATCATTTTATTTGTGGTCTGAAAAAAAAATATATAGATTTTATAAACTCATTTAATTTATGTAATGTGTGTAATTTTACATTACTGGAGACGAGCAGAATATTTTGTAATACCACAGTGGAGGATGACAATGAATGAGTGCGTGCTGGAGCAAAGTGTTGCAGCTCCCGAGATGTTTTGATCTATATTCTTTTGTTAAAAAAAGAGGATTGTCTAAGTTTGGAACAGGCCTAAAGTTGTCTATCAACTGTAAAAATTGAGCGCAACAGAACCAGTTACAACTGAAGTATCTGATCATCAATGAATTTGAGAAAAAAACTTTTGTTTTTTTTAACACAGCAGCCTCATATCATCAGTTAGGCCTAAATGCATGTCACTTTTTTTTCCTTTGGGAAACTATAATCTTCTAATTTATTCTATTCCATGATATTGTTGGTTTCAAAGTATATTTGTGTTGACTGTGATTAAGGCATAGGAATTTAAGGAACGTAATCAAAATTAGCAAACTAGGCATGCATACTGTAGCTCACGTGGCCGGTTCCGACAGAGCCTGGGCGCGAACCCAGAGTCTCTGGTGGCACAGCTATTAACCACTGCGCCAACCGGGAGGCCCTTATTTTTGTTCTTTCTTAAGCTACCTGGCTTGCTCCGGACTGATTAAGAGTTAGTACAGTATGTTGTTTAATAGCCTGTTGAAATGTTGAACGTAGGCCTCCCGAGTGGCGCAGCGATCTAAGGTTAGAGGCATCACTACAGACCTGGGTTTGATCCCGGGCTGTATCACAACCGGCCGTGGTTGGAAGTCCCATAGGGCGGCGCACAGTGGGCTCGGCATCGTCCGGGTTAGGGGAGGGTTTGGCCGGGGGGCTTTCCTTGGCTCATCGCACTCTAGTGACTCCTTGTGGTGGGCCGTGCGCCTGCAGGCTGACCTCCGTCGTCAAGTTGAATGGCGTTTCCTCCGACACAGTGGTGCGGCTGGCTTCCGGGTTAAGTGGGCGGGTGGTAAGAAGCGCGGTTCGGTGGGTCATGTTTCGGAGGACGTATGACTCGACCTTCGCCTCCCGTGCCTGTTGGGGAGTTGCAGCGATGAGACAAGATCGAAATTGGGGAGAAAAAGGGGGTAACATTTTACAAACAAATGTTGAACGTCAATTGATAGTGACAGAATCACACATTAGTTCCCAAGCAAAGTTGTTTGTCTCCTTGGCTATGGAAGGTTGTAGCGCTGCCTCTGAATGTCATAAAGACAAACCAAAGATATCCCATATGCATCAGAGTCACGTTTTCCCCGGCATTTTACAGCTTGTTCCTACCATTGCGGAATAAAGCATAATTTTAGATTACTTTATATAATCAGGTCCATAAAAAAAATCTAAATCTTAAGCTAACAAGGGGTAGGCCAATGCTTTTAGCCATTTTCTATAACAAAAGCCACAAATCCCTCACATACCCTCTCAATTCAAGCGCTAGTTTTAACCTAGCACAACAAGCCCTTTACAGACACTGAGATATTTAAGGAGTGCATGGTGACTGAAGGAATTGGCTGACAAAATCTATGGATAGTAGAATATAATTGAGTCTGTCAAACAGGTAGGCCTATCTCTTATTTCTTGAATAGGTATCAATAGGCTCCAACACAAAGCCCTATTGATGTTAGTAGCCTGAAGTCAAATTAAAATGAAGACTTGTTTAAATGAATTATAGGCCTCGAAATGGCCTACTTTCAGAACCCATGCGCTGTTCATCTCTGCGGCTGCCTCTTCATAATAATGTAAGTAATGTACACTTAATATAAACACAACATGCAACAATTTAAAATAATTTACTGAGTTACAGTTCATATTACGGAATCATTCAATTGAAATGAATATATGATGATACAGTGCCTTGCGAAAGTATTCGGCCCCCTTGAACTTTGCGACCTTTTGCCACATTTCAGGCTTCAAACATAAAGATATAAAACTGTATTTTTTTGTGAAGAATCAACAACAAGTGGGACTCAATCATGAAGTGGAATGACATTTATTGAATATTTCAAACTTTTTTAACAATTCAAAAACTGAAAAATTGGGTGTGCAAAATTATTCAGCCCCCTTAAGTTAATACTTTGTAGCGCCACCTTTTGCTGCGATTACAGCTGTAAGTCGCTTGGGGTATGTCTCTATCAGTTTTGCACATCGAGCGACTGACATTTTTTCCCATTCCTCCTTGCAAAACAGCTCGAGCTCAGTGAGGTTGGATGGAGAGCATTTGTGAACAGCAGTTTTCAGTTCTTTCCACAGATTCTCGATTGGATTCAGGTCTGGACTTTGACTTGGCCATTCTAACACCTGGATATGTTTATTTTTGAACCATTCCATTGTAGATTTTGCTTTATGTTTTGGATCATTGTCTTGTTGGAAGACAAATCTCCGTCCCAGTCTCAGGTCTTTTGCAGACTCCATCAGGTTTTCTTCCAGAATGGTCCTGTATTTGGCTCCATCCATCTTCCCATCAATTTTAACCATCTTCCCTGTCCCTGCTGAAGAAAAGCAGGCCCAAACCATGATGCTGCCACCACCATGTTTGACAGTGGGATGGTGTGTTCAGCTGTGTTGCTTTTACGCCAAACATAACGTTTTGCATTGTTGCCAAAAAGTTCAATTTTGGTTTCATCTGACCAGAGCACCTTCTTCCACATGTTTGGTGTGTCTCCCAGGTGGCTTGTGGCAAACTTTAAACTACACTTTTTATGGATATCTTTAAGAAATGGCTTTCTTCTTGCCACTCTTCCATAAAGGCCAGATTTGTGCAATATACGACTGATTGTTGTCCTATGGACAGAGTCTCCCACCTCAGCTGTAGATCTCTGCAGTTCATCCGGAGTGATCATGGGCCTCTTGGCTGCATCTCTGATCAGTCTTCTCCTTGTATGAGCTGAAAGTTTAGAGGGACGGCCAGGTCTTGGTAGATTTGCAGTGGTCTGATACTCCTTCCATTTCAATATTATCGCTTGCACAGTGCTCCTTGGGATGTTTAAAGCTTGGGAAATCTTTTTGTATCCAAATCCGGCTTTAAACTTCTTCACAACAGTATCTCGGACCTGCCTGGTGTGTTCCTTGTTTTTCATGATGCTCTCTGCGCTTTTAACGGACCTCTGAGACTATCACAGTGCAGGTGCATTTATACGGAGACTTGATTACACACAGGTGGATTGTATTTATCATCATTAGTCATTTAGGTCAACATTGGATCATTCAGAGATCCTCACTGAACGTCTGGAGAGTTTGTTGCACTGAAAGTAAAGGGGCTGAATAATTTTGCACGCCCAATTTTTCAGTTTTTGATTTGTTAAAAAAGTTTGAAATATCCAATAAATGTCGTTCCACTTCATGATTGTGTCCCACTTGTTGATTCTTCACAAGAAAATACAGTTTTATATCTTTATGTTTGAAGCCTGAAATGTGGCAAAAGGTCGCAAAGTTCAAGGGGGCCGAATACTTTCGCAAGGCACTGTATATTCATATATGATGATTTCACATGATTGGGAATACAGATACAGTGGTAAGAAAAAGTAACTGAACACTTTGGAATTACCCAGATTTCTGCATAAATTAGTCATCAAATTTGGTCTGATCTTTATCTAAGTCACAACAATAGACAAACAGAGTGCTAAAACTAACAAAACACAAATTATTGTATTTTTTAAATATTTTTTTTATTTGAACCTTTATTTAACTAGGAAAGTCAACTAATTCTTATTTACAATGACAGCCTACCCCGGCCAAACCCGGACGACGCTGGGAGTCAGGAGTCAGCTAACCTGGAGTCCAATCAATGAGACGAGTTCGGAGATGTTGGTTAGAGCTGCCTTTGCCCTATATATTTTGGGTTTGCTATTCACAAGTAGCATTGCCTGATGTGAACCATGCCTGGAACAAAAGAGATCTCAGAAGACCTAAGATTAAGAATTGTTGACTTGCATTAAGCTGGAAAGGGTTACAAAAGTATCTCTAAAAGCCTTGATGTTCATCAGTAAGACAAAATGTCTATAAATGGAGAAAGTTCAGCACTGTTGCTACTCTCCCTAGGAGTGGCCGTCCTGCAAAGATGACTGCAAGAGCACAGTGCAGAATGCTCAGTAAGGTTAAGAAGAATCCTAGAGTGTCAGCTAACGACATACAGAAATCTCTGGAACATGCTATCTCTGTTGACGACTCTACGATACGTAAAGCAGTAAACAAGAATGGTGTTCATGGGGGGACACCACAGAAGAAGCCACTGCTGTCCAAAAAAAACATTGCTGCACGTCTGAAGTTTGAAAAAAGTGCACCTGGATGTTCCACAGCACTACTGGCAAAATATTCCGTGAACAGATAAACTACAGTTGAGTTGTTTGGAAGGAACACACAACACTATGTGTGGAGAAAAAAAGGTACAGCACACGCTCCTGCAGTCAGATTTCCAATTGCACGCACCCTAAAAACTTGAGACATCTGTGGCATTGTGTAATGTGACAAAACTGCACATTTTTGAGTGACCTTTTATCGTCCCCAGCACAAGGCACACCTGTGTAATGATTATAGTTGAATCAGCTTCTTGATGTGCCACATCTTTCAGGTGGATGGATTATCTTGGCAAAGGAGAAATGCTCACTAACAGGGATGTAAACAAACATTTTAGAGAAATAAGCTTTTTGCAACATTTCTGGGATCTTTTATTTCAGCTCATGAAACATGGGACCAACACTTTAGACGTTACTTTTATATTTTTGTTCAGTGTAATATAATTTACTTTAGGGAAAGCTTATCTTCCCCTAGTCTTATTGACAAGTTTCCTACGCAGTGGCAATTTTAGTATGTAAATCTTGGTGGGGCAAACTCCTAAAAAAAGTTTTTATATGCATTCCAGCAAAGCCACTACACAACACTAAACAATACATTAATTGCACTATAACGGTGACAAACGGTGCCCACAAACTGTTAGGACCTACATAAAGCTGTCCTAAGCAACAACAAAAAAAGAGACCATATTTGTATGCAGCTTTATTAACTCAATGATTTGTATTTTTTACATTGTTTGCAAACTGATGTGAGACACGTATTAATGCGAAAATAACATGCGAAACAGGCAACCCCACGAACAATAACATTATGCGATTGTTATTAGGCCTACACTTGTAGTCTAAATTGTTGTCAACGCACGCATCGGTCTGGGCCACTCATCCTCCCTTGTCTGGAGCTTCTCTGTAAACTGGTCATCTCTGTATTCCTGTCGCAAGACCAACTGGTTGATGCTTATTTATAAAAACCCTCTTAGGCCTCACTTCCACTATATGAGATACCTACAGCAGCCCTCATCCTCCACATACAACACCCGTTCTGCCAGTCACATTCTGTCAAAGGTCCCCAAAGCACACACATCCCCGGGTTGCTTCTCTTTTCAGTTCGCTGCAGCTAGCGACTGGAACGAGCTGCAAGGAAACACTTAAACTGGACAGTTCTATCTCGATCTCTTCATTCAAATACTCAATTATGGACACTCTTACTGACAGTTGTGGCTGCTTCACGTGATATATTGTTGTCTCTACCTTCTTGCCCTTTGTGCTGTTGTCTGGGCCCAATAATGTTTGTACCATGTTTTGTGCTGCTACCATGTTGTGCTGCTGCCTTGTTGTGTTTCTACCATGTTGTCATGTTGTGTTGCTACCGTTGCTGTGTTGTCATGCGTTGCTGCCATGGTATGTTGTCGTCTTAGGTCTATCGTTATGTAGTGTTGTGGTGTCTGTCTTGTCCTATACTTTTATTTTGAATCCCAGCCCCCATCCCACAATGAGCAGGCCTTGATTGTAAATAAGAATGCGTTTTTAAAACGTTTGCCTAGTTAAATAAAGGTTAAAAGAAATACATTCAATTATCAGACTTGACCAAATGTAATTGTTCCCTTCAAACCATAACAATTTTGAGCATATGCCACCCGGTTTCCTGTCAATTGGCACATTTTTCATGCAGCAACGTTAAATAATGGTGGTTATAACCTATCGTTTTTTGGGGCATGTTGTAATAATTGTGATAGGCTTACGTTTTGCCCGTACCGTACCGCATGACTTTTACTCCTGATATACAGCCAGGGATGTAATAGTGGTTATGCTTGTGTAATTGTGTGTGTGTACGTTGAGCGAACGCAATATCTCCTCTATACTCTTTCATCCCTTACATATTTAACCGTGAATGATTTGGCCCGCCTGCTATCCGTAGCTGGACTCTTTTCATTTCTTCCTTCCCTCAGCTAGCTAGCTCGCTAATCAAACCCACAGCTGCAGAACGGAGGAAGACGGGAGGCTCGCTCACCAAATCTGACTGGCTAGCCACAGTGCCGACAAGAATCAAAGGGACACCCGTAATGTTAGTACCGGAATCACCAATGGTTTTTATGACAACAGACGGTCAGACTCTGCTCTGGTAACCTTCGGCACATCGCGGAAGCATAATTCAACGGGAACGGCTTTGACACGTCGCTGACAACATGGCTGAGTTTCCCATCGATCAAAACAAACTGCCTGGAGTAAAAGAAGGTAACGTTTGCTGGCGAGCGTGATCTATTCAACGTTCATCTGTAGAACTAGCCTCGTGTTTAGACCTACTTGTTACCAGGTGGTTGTTTTCCACATTTCAGGTGTCAAGTGCGTGCATCTGTTTGTTTTGTTAGCCAGGTAATAACGTTACAGTATCTCGTTTACAGTACTAGTACTGTACTGATGTTATGAGGGCATCAGTAATGTTACTGTTCGAATCCATGCGTGCCAGTGTAACTAGCTAACGTTCGTTATGTTTTATTTGCTATCTAGCCTGGTGCAGATTTTTTTTTTTTTTTTTTACTGTATCCGGGATTATTTATAAAGCTACTGTAGATATCCCCCGTTGTTAGCGTGAGCTTTTAGCTGCCTACCTGGCAGCCAGCCTAGCTAGCAGATTGTGACGCGGGCTAATGTGACGCTCCATTAGGGCAGGATAGGTACTGTTTGGCGTAGCGCTGAGTATTTTCGACCAACCATATTAACTTGGCGATAGTGTCTTCATTCTCGATTTGGCCAAACACGTATCTTCTGAAATGCGTATGTCCAGTATACAATACAGTATACAATACATTTTAATGCTGACAAAGATTTTGAGCAGATTTGCACTTGGATCGTTTTTTTAATTTAGAAAATGTTCTGTTAATAAAATATAGATTTTTTTTTTAAATCGAGATTTTAATCTCTCCATTAAGTAGCTAATACAACAATGTGTCCTCTTGTCTATTTCAAATATTCTCTCATTGATCAAGAGTAGACAGATGAGTGTCACCATGACATGCAGCGTTTGGGGTGGACTCACCTTTGTCTTTTTGTTTGTTCTTCTTCTATGGTGGCGGTCCGCAAACAAACGTTTAAGGTACATGCCGCCACCTACTGTGCTGCAGTGTGTGGTCAATCACGGTTACATTAGCTCTACACTCAGTGGCCAGTTTACACAAATTGTTTGCTCCTACAGATCATAAGTGGCTGTGGCTTGCTATATAAATCAGGCATTCAGTTACTGTTCGATTGAACGTTCGCGTGTGCAAAACGAGTGACTTAAGGAACTTTGAGTGTGGTATGATTGTCGGTGCCCGGTGCACTAGTTTCAGTATCACAGAAATGGCTGGCCTCCTGGTCTTTTCATGCACAGGCGTCTACGGTTTACCGGGAATGGTGTAACAAACAAAAAACATCCAGTCCTGTGGGCTTGTTGATGAGAGAGGTCGATGGAGAGTGGCAAGAATCATGCAAGCTAACAGGTGGGCCACACAGGCAAATAACCCGCAGTACAACAGTGGTGTGCAGAACAGCATCTTGGAACGCATAACTTGTTTGTCCTTGTCAACGATGGGCTGTTGCAGCAGACAACCACACGAGGTTCCACTCCTATCAGTTAAAAACAAGAAGAGGCTCCAGTGGGCACGCTATCACCAACACTGAACAATTGAGGAGTGGGAAAAACATTGCCTGGTCTGACGAATTCCGGGTTCCTGTTGCGTCATGCTAATGGAAAAGTCAGGAAGTGGAGTAAGCGGCTTGAGTCCATGGCCTTATCCTGCGTGGTGTCAACGTGTGGGGAATGTTTTCCTGGCACACGTTAGGTCCCTTGATACCTATTGAGCAATGTTTGAACATTACAGCATATCTGTAGCTGTTCTGGACGCAAAGGGGGGTCCGACCCCGGTACCAGATGGGTGTACCTAATAAACTGTGTGAATGTGAGCTCAAAGTATTTGGACAGTGACACATTGTTGTTGTTCTGACTCTGTACTCCAGCACTTTGGATTTGAAATGATACAAGGACTGTGAAGTTAAAGTGCAGACTCCACTTTAATTTGAGGGTATTTTCATCCATATCGTGTGAACCGATTTTTAGGGGACCAAAAGTATTGGGACAAATTCACATGTGTATTAAAGTATAAACAAGTTAAGTATTTGTTCACATATTCCTAGCACTGCAATGACTACATTAATCTTGTGACTGTACATTCTTGGTGGATGCATTTGCTGTTTGTTTTGTGCCCAGTAGAAATGAATGGTAAATGTATTATAATTTGAGTCTAATAATAGAATGTTTCTAAAAACGTCTACATTAATGTGGATGCTACCACGATAATTCTGAGTTGATTAATCATGAACAATGAGTGCGAAAGTTACAGACCCACAAATATCATACCACCAAGACATGCTAACCTCTCACCATTACAAAAGTTTATTCGAGTTCAGTCGCAAAAACCGCCAAGCGCTATAATGAAACTGGCTCTCATGAGGACTGCCACAGGAAAGGAAGACCCAGAGTTACCTCTGAAGCAAAGGATTAGTTCATTAGAGTTACCAGCATCAGAAATTGCAGGCCAAATAAATGCTTCACAGAGGTCAAGTAACAGACACATCGCAACATCAACTGCTCAGAGGAGACTGAGTGAATCAGGCCTTCGTGGTAGAAATGCTGCAAATAAACCACTACTAAAGAACACCAATAAGAAGAGACTTGCTTGAGCCAAGAATTCTACAGCGATACTCCATCCCATCTGGGTTGCGCTTAGTGGGACTATAATTTGTTTTTCAACAGGACAATGACCCAACACACCTTCAGGCTGTGTAAGGGCTATTTGACCAAGGAGAGTGGAGTGCTGCATCAGATGACCTGGCCTCCAATCACCTGACCTCACCCCAATTGAGATGATTTGGGATGAGTTGGACCGCAGAGTGAAGGAAAAGCAGCGAACAAGTGTTCAGCATGTGTGGGAACTCCAAGACTGTTGGAAAAGCATTCCAGGTGAAGCTGGTTGAGAGAATGCCAAGAGTGCGTAAAGGGTGGCTACTTTGGAAAAATCTAAAATATATTTTGATTTGTTTAACGCTTTTTGGTTACTACATGATTCCATAGGTGTTATTTCATAGAAACATTTAAAAAATAAAAACCCTTGAATGAGTAGGTGTGTCCAAACTTTTGACTGGTACTGTGTATATATACCTAAATCCCACCTGTCTCGGTCACTAAGAATATTTGAAATAGAGAAGATGGACAAGTCTAAATGGAATCCTTGGGACCTCCCAACTCTGCCATCACCCCTGTTGAAGTTGACATTTAAAACGGTTAAGGATTATGGTTGAGGGTTAGGGCAGTACTATTCAAACTTTTTCAGCGAGGGCCCCATTTTGTTTTCTACCAGAATTTCTGTTGACCCCATGTTTAAAAAATAAAAAAAACATTTTATGAAAAGAAGCCAATAAATACTTTTTTCAAAATAGTTTAAAAAAAAAAAAAGTCTCATGTTGTGTGTTGTCTCATACAATCTGTTCTCTTAATTTTTGTTCCCCGCAACCCTTCGAGATTATGACCCCGACTTTGAATACCACTGGGTTAGGTTTTAGGGTAGGGACGGCCGAAGGATCCCGGGTTAACACTAGCCTAGACAAGATGGCAGCATACACATTGTTGAATTACTTAATGGAGAAAACATCTCATTTATTTTAATAGCGGTATGTTGACAGAAATATTCCATGTCAGTGTGCAAAACAATCCCAATGTTTCCTCAAAATGGCCTAAATGTTATTCAGAAATGTAGTGGTGGAGAAATCAGAAAGCATACCGCTTCCCTAAAACAATAGTACGTTACAGCTGCTGTGTGGCCACTGGACAGATCCCGGGTTGGATATCTCATGCACGTTTCCTGTTCCTCTGTATGTTTTCAATCTGATCGGAATGGAGAAGTGTAACGAACTCTTCCTGCGTGTGCAAAACAGCTGTTCCAATCCAACTCCTTCGAATTTTTGCGATGCTGGTCTAGAAAAGTGCATGATGGGAGAACGTGCCTTTCCACTGCTCTGCGGCTGTCTCCATAGCACCATCCACGGGATTCATTATGGTCATCGGAGATGGTTCCATCCCTCCCCAAACCCCCATTGGTTAATCTCTCGTTTTATAGATGACAAGGATTCATATTCACGGGGGAAAAAAATAACTTATTTACATCCTTAGTTAGCCCACACAGTTTCTTTCAAAACTAGACCCAAGTGCTGCTAGACGTGCAACTTCTGCACATTTCGGTGTAGAAAACATCTGAACTTATGATCTGGTGATACAATTAGGCTAGACGTCAGCCACCCACTGCCAGTAGCAGATGGGAACATGGTTAATTACACATTTATAATCACAGCTTACTTGTATCCTCTAACATAGTCACAGTGCAGGGAGAAAATATGTCCACCACAGATAAACAGAAGGGGCTTAAGTACAGTTTTACCCGGCTTATTAAACACATGCGAATGTTCCTCAGCAAACATTTGCCGTGCTTCACCCTGAGAATGTTCGAGATCAAAACAGACCCTACGGTAGCAAGGCTCTGCACAGGTCTATTGGACGCATGGAGTTAAAATGCAAAAAGATATTAGCATGTCTGTTTTGAATCATCATTTGCTTGCTGAAGGTCGAGTGATTTGAGATGGCTGGTGCATACAGTTGTATGAAAGGGATTTAGAACATTCCATGTAGTTGATTGGCTGTTCAGTAGGCCTAATGCCAATTATGGTTTGTTTGTTTGCTAGGACAGACTTTTCGGGATTAGGGTTAGCCTACGTAATCTGTCTGATTTCCCCCCCTTAATGGTTTTAAAATAATGACGGTAATCATATGAATATCCATATCAGCATTACTGATAACACTAGCGACCGTCAGTTAAATTCTTGTTCAAGTCCTGCACAAGCGAAAACAGGCTACAGTGCATGTCTCCCAAAGACATCCACCCACCTGTCGGACATTTAGGATGTCTCAAATGGGACCCTATTCCCTACATCGGGGTTCCCCAACTGGCCCGTGTGCATCATTTTATTGAGGGTTGAAGGAATTGTTCGTAGAGCTCTGAGACAGGATTTTGTCGAGGCACTGTTCTGGGGAAGGGTACTTAAAAAATGTCTGCAGCATTGGAGGTCCCTGAGAACATAGTGGCCTCTTCATTCTTAAATGGAATAAGTTTGGAAACACCATGACTCTTCTTAGAGCCAAACTGAGCAATTGGTGGAGAAGGGCCTTGGTCAGGGAGGTGACCAAGAACCTGATGGTCACTCTGACAGAGTTCCAGAGTTCCTCTGTGGAGATGGGAGAACCTTCCAGAAGGACAACCATCTCTGCAGCACTCCACAAATTAGGCCTTCTATGGTAATGGCTAGACGGAAGCCACTCCTCAGGAAAAGGCACATGACAGCCCGCTTGGAGTTTGCCAAAAGGCACCTAAAGGACTCTCAGACCATGAGAAACAAGATTCTCTGGTCTAATGAAACCAAGCTTGAACTCGTTGGCCTGAATGCCAAGCGTCGCATCTGGAGGAAACCTGGCACCATCCCTACAGTGAAGCGTGGTGGCAGCATCATGCTGAGGGGATATTTTTCAGTGTCAGCGACTGGGATACTCGTCAGGATCAAGGGAAAGCTGAACGGAGCAAAGTACAGAGATCCTTGATGAGTGCTCAGGGCCTTGGACTGGGGCGAAAGTTCACCATCCAACAGGACAACGACCCTAAGCACACAGCCAAGACAATGCAGGAGTGGCTTCGGGACAAGTCTCAGAATGTCCTTGTGGTCCAGCCAGAGCCCGGACTTGAACCCGATCGATTGAACATCTCTGGAGAGACCTGAAAATAGCTGTGCAGCGACGCTTCCCATCCAACCTGACAGAGCTTGAGACGATCTGCAGAGAAGAATGGGAGAAACACCCCAAATACAGTTGTGCCAAGCTTGTCGCGTCATACCCAAGAAGACTTGGCGCTGCCAAAGGTGCTTCACCAAAGTACTGAATACTTATGTAAAAGTGATATTAGTAAATTAGCAAATATTTCTAAACTATTTGTGCTTTGTCATTATGGGGTATTGTGTGTAGATTGAGGGGTTCTTTTTTTCTTCATCAATTTTAGAATAAGGCAGAAATGTAACAATGTGGTAAAGGTCAAGGAGTCAGAATACTTTCCGAAGGCACTCTGTTTGGGTCAATTTGAAGTCTACAAATTATTTTAGTATGTTCCAGTCCCCTGACCATCCGCTCAAGACAAAAATCGTCCTGCAGCTGAATCTAGTTGTCTTCCTACATAGTGTACTACTTTTGACCAGAGCCCCATGGGCCCCGTTTTAAAAATAATAATATATAAGTAGTGCACTAATATAGGGAGTACGGTGCAAATCAGGATGCAGCCCTAGATTTCCTCCATTAGTTTCACTCTCTCTCTTTTCTACCCCTGTGATTCTTCTTGTTCTCCATCTTGATTTGCCTTAAACTGTAGCACTTTGCTGTTTCACAACTGCTTTGCCTCAGTCTGACGGTCTGAATGGTTTTTGTTAGCCTTCCGCTGACTATTTGTTTGGAAGCTGCTGCTTCCCTCCTCTTCCCCATAAGCTCATTTTAAACTGTTTGCATGTCCTCAGCAAAAACGGCTGAATGTGTGCCAGATACTGCCAATAACAAGAGCATTGCTATTCTGATTGAGTGACATGTAGGAAGGTTCAGCATAAGACACTTTTGACTTTGCCATGCTGCTGTGCATTGGATGTGACTTTCATGTTCTTAGAAGATTTGATAAGTTGTTACTGGTTTTCCTGTGCGTTTTTCTGTATTTTGATGTATTGTAAAAAAAAAAATACTTTGATTTACCACAGCAAGCTTAGGCTATACGGCTCAGAAAAGGGATTCGCGGAGCCTAATTCAAAATGAGCTACGCTGTTGACTCAAACCAAAATCTCGGTGCCGCCGCTTGCTCAACCACAGTTCTACTTCATTCTGTTCTCTTTATTTACAGACCACTTGTCTTTCAGGGGCCCTGCTTGAGACAGTCTAGTTTAGCTTTTATTTTGTCTTTTTTGTCTTTTTTTTAGCTCTTATCTGGCAGATAAGGCTTGTAGTGCAGCAATCATCCTTTTTGGCCACAAAGCAGACAAGGACTTCCTCTCTGTCAGCATTGTGTGATCATTCAATGGCCTTGCCACTGCTCCATTTCATGCTGTAGTTTAGTCACAATAGCCTCCATCTGATTAGCTTAAGGTTAAACTGGGGGAGCTTGTTTAGTCTTACGTGCTCTGTTCAAGTTTCCTGCCCTTGATTGGGGCGACTGTTCAGTGTTTTCTGTAGTAGAACATCATGTGTGGGCGGGCACAATGTCTCAAATGTTCTGTGTCATAGAACACCACCAAAAACTGTTTTTCAAAAGGCCCTTTGGTGCGTTTTGGTCCTTCAGCTGTATCGCAAAACAAGAGACAACTTTTGTTGCAGCAGGAATGTGTCGTCTATTTTCACTACAAAAGTTAATTTTTAAAGTTTACCGATTTAAAAAAAAAAAAAAAAAATATTATTTATATTTTTTATAAACCTTCAGAAGAGCTCCCTAACCTTGTGTTCCTGTCTCTCTGTACAGTGTGTCGAGACTTTGCTGTGCTGGAGGACCACTGCCTGGCCCATAATCTCCAGGAGCAGGAAAGTAAGTATACTACCACTACACTTCAGGTTGACCTGGACATCCGCTTCTCCCACCCATCCCTATCGTTTCAGCTTGTACTGGCTGTTCCCAAAGCAGAGCTCTCAGTGCAACAGAGAACAGACCCCTATTTTTGAATGTGTCAAGTAAAGGCGGAGTGCTTTGGGCTGGGATCTGGGCTGGGCATTATTTGACTTTTAAGTCTGGATGCAGACAGTCGGCTTCATGCACATTTTGAAGTCTCATTTACGTCAAAGCCATTTACAATATATTGTCCATAATAGCCGCAACTATTTCATGCAAACTGCTCCTCCGGTCTAGAAAAAGCACTTTGAGCTTCCTTTGCAGCATATTTATTATAAAGTATTCCAAGCTCCCATTTTTGTCTTCTTTATGAGAATACAGACTATCAAACATTTTTTTCCAAATATTTAGAATTTAGAGAGGTCTAATGAATCCACAAGTTTTCCCTCAGAAAATCTGTCACGTCTGACAGCATAAAGCGCAGCGTCAGTGGAAGCAAGGCAGTAAGCAGCCATAAAACACAAGCCTAGCCACAGTTTGCTTCACCCAGCAGGCTTGGCACTGCAGGACTCCTGCTAGGCTGCAACCACAATAGCACTTTGGGGCTTTGGTGTGCGTTAGTGGGCTTGTTGTTTGCACACTGTGTCTGGATCACATTAATGCCCATCTACTGTAGGACAACAACACAGTCTAGTCTGGGTGGACGTTAGGCCAGCACAATCAGATTAGCAGGGATTGTGATGTCATCGGGGGGGGGGGGACACCTCATCCGCTTCAATCGCTCCGATGCGGGCAGTGCAGGAGCATCATGGCAAAGCTGAAAGACTGGCCAATAGTTTCTACCCTCAGACCATTGGGCTACCTTCTCCCCCCTGCTACTCCCCCTATGGACATTCCTCCAACACGGACATCCCCCCCAAAAACACACACGCACCGTCAACTCGCCCCCACACAAATGACAATCACTATTGTAGTTGTTAATATGTATATTTTTTTACATCACTCAATGATCATGCTGATGTTCCCCCTATGGTCATTCCAGCCCTGCAACATCCTCCTCTACCACAAGGAAATGTTTTATTTATTTGTTTTTATTCATCACGGCCACAGTTGTTGTTGTTGTTATGTACAGTCCATTTGGAAAGTATTCAGACCCCTTGACTTTTTCCCACATTTTGTTACGTTACAGCCTTATTCTAAAATGGTTTATTTTCCTCATACATCTACACACACTACCCTATAATGACAAAGCAAAAACAGGTTTTTAGAAATTTGTGCAAATGTATACAAATATAAAACAGAAATATTATGTTTACATAAGAATTCAGACCCTTTACTCAGTACTTTGTTGAAGCACCTTCGGCAGCGATTACAGCCTCGAGTCTTCTTGGTTATGAAGCTACAAGCTTGGAACACCTGTATTTGGGGAGTTTCTCCCATTCCTCTCTTCAGATCCTCTCAAGCTCTGTCAGGTTGGATGGGGAGCGTCGCTGCACAACTATTTTCAGGTTTCTCCAGAGATATTAGATTGGGTTCAAGTCTGGGCTCTGGCTGGGCCACTCGAGGACATTCAGTGACTTGTCCCAAAGCCACTCCTGACTGTGTGCTCAGGGTCGTTGTCCTGTTGGAAGGTGAACCTTCGCCCCAGTCTGAGGTCCTGCATGCTCTGGAGCAGGTTTTCATCAAGGATCTCTCTGTACTTTGCTCTGTTTATCTTTGCCTCAATCCTGACTAGTCTCCCAGTCCCTGCAACTGAAAAACATCCCCACAGCATGATGTTGCCACCACCATGCTTCACCGTAGGGATGGTTTGCCAGGTTTCTTCCAGACTTGGCAATCAGGCCAAATAGTTCAATCTTGGTTTCATCAGACCAGAGAATCTTGTTTCTCATGGTCTGAGAGTCTTTAGGTGCCTTTTGGCAAACTCCAAACAGGCTGTCATGTGCCCTTTACTGAGGAGTGGTTTCCGTCTGGCCACAACCATAAAAGTCTGTAAGGTGGAGTGCTGCAGAGATGGTTGTCCTTCTGCAAGGTTCTCCCATCTCCACAGAGGAACTCTGTAGCCATGTCAGAGTGACCATCGGGTTCTTGGTCACATCCCTGACCAAGGCCCTTCTCCCCCAATTGCTCAGTTTGGCAGAGCGGCCAGCTCTAGGAAGAGTCTTGGTGGTTCCAACCAAACTTCTTCCATTTAAGAATGATGGAGGCCACTGTGTTCTTGGGGACCTTCAATGCTGCAGACATTTTTTGGTACCCTTCCCCAGATCTGTTCCGACACAATCCTGTCTCGGAGCTCTACGAACAGTTCTTTCGACCTCATTGCTTGGTTTCTGCTCTGACATGCACTGTCAACTGTGGGACCTTGTATAGACAGGTGTGCTTTTCCAAATCATGTCCAATCAAATTAAATTACCACAGGTGGACTCCAATCAAGCTGTAGAAAGATCAAGGATGATCAATGGAAACAGGATGCACCTGAACTCAATTTCGAAGCTCATAGCAAAGGGTCTGAATACTTATGTAAATAAAATGATTTAATTTGTAAAAAATGGCAAACATTTCTAAAAACCTGTTTTCACTTTGTCATTATGGGGTATTGTGTGTAGATTGGGGGGGGGGGGGACAATTTTAATCCAATTTAGAGTAAGGCTGTAATGTAACAAAATGTAGAAAAAGTCAAGGAGTCGGAATACTTTCTGAATGCACTGTATATAGTGCTATTTTATATTGTTTTTATTACCATTTATTATTATATTTCACTTGCACTGCATGTTGTTGAAGCCTAAGATTTTCACTGTTCACTGCAATCACACCTACAGCCCTGTACATGTGACTATTAAACTGAATCTCATAGACTCTTCAACTTGTCCTTAGAAACCAAATTCTTGCCTGCGTGTTTGATTTTTAGATGAATGTGTCATCTTTGACATTTCAGTTTCTTTGTGTCTGCCCTTGGGTGTGTACTTGTCTGTGTGTGTCTAATCATAATTAGGCTGTGAATGTGTGTCGTTCATCTTTCAGTGTCGCCCTTTTTTTTCGCTCAGAAACCTAGGCTTTGAGTGAAACTATCTGACTGTAAGCACTGTCATTGGCTGCCTCCCAGTATTCATTAGGCCCCGAGGTGAAAAAGTCACCCTTCCCAGAATAGATGAAAGTCCAGGCCAGACATAACTACTACTTCCTACTTACTTCCACAAATAAACATTATCCCCCAGATGGCTGGGGATTATAGCCCTCGTGTCCCTCGGTAGAGCTGGGAAATATGGACAAAAATCCATATTGTGATAAATTGCCTGCAATTGATTCGATAACGGTAAGTTTCTAACAATGTGCACCTCAGTTCAAAACATAACATCCTTTAAACTCATGGCCGGCCCGCTCATTTAGGCAGGATTAGGGGGCCGCAGATATCGTATATGGTAGAAAGAGTATGTGGCCTTTTCTGTAGCCTACATTTTTATCTCCAGCCTGTATGACAATGTAATGAGACGGACACTTTTTTTACATCATGCAGGTTTCTCCGCTCAAATAGCCGGACCTAAATAGCGCCCAATCAACAACAACAAAAAATGTGCTGTCATGTTAACAAACAACATATCCTAAAAACAGGACAGGGCAAAGTAAAATGTACAATATGGAATGGACAATCGGGCTACTCAAAACTGCTGTCCATGAGTTTCATCCCTTGGTCTAAAATTGTCATTTAGTTTGTATCTGCAAATGTTTTACAAGCTGACCTTAGCGAAAAAGAAAGCGCTTCTGCATTTCCCGCTATGTAATCACATTACAAAAGGCGCAGGATAACTCCTGATAAAGTTGGGTTGCTGATGTTCCGCCAATTTGATTAGTCATAGGAATCGGGACTAATAAAGCCATTTACAACGGCCTGTTTTACAGAGGGCCTAATATGGATGGGCATTCATGAAATTCCATAACAGGCTGACAAGGTAGTCTACACCCCAGGAAGCACGGTCCGTAGGCAATGTTTTTTTTGTTGTTGTCCGGATCGGTGGTCGTCGTGTGTGTGTTTTAAAAAAAGAAAAAAAAAATGGTAGGTCTACCACAGATGGACATTCCTAAAATGACATTTCAGGCAACACTGTGGGGCAACTCCAGTCCTCTCGGGCCTAATTGGTGTCACATATTTGCCCCAGCTAACACATCTGACACTAATAATGAACTAATCATGATCTTCAGTTTAGAATGCAATTAGTTTCATCAGCTGTGTTGATTAGGGATGGGAAGTTACACCACTCCGGCTCCCGAGGACCCTGCTGTAGGCTATACCTCAGTAATCACGGACTGATGCTGATGCCTTTTTGATCTTTTTGGGTCTTATCTGGACTGGCCTTTTTTTTTTTTTTTGGTGCAGTCGGGACCAGCCTTGATTTCCAGTCCAGACCAAATCTGGAACAGTCAGACATTATTGTTGGTTCATATTTTGTCTGGTCTGGACCAGCCTTGATTTGGCCCAAACATGGACATCTATAAATGACATATTTTCAACTTTCATTCAGAACAGAAAATTAACTTCATTAAAACGTCCAGAAAATACGTATTCGTTCAGAACCTAAATTGAACCTAGCTTAAACGTTTGGAAAAATACATATTTTAGACGTCTTTTCAACGCCATTTTGCTTACGGGGACTATTCTTGTAGGGGCAGGCAATTTTTGGTCTTGCTTAGAGTGACAGTACGGCCAGGACCGGCCCTGTTTAAACTACTACGACGACAAAGTCGCAACAAACACAATCAATGGCTTTTCAACACAGAAATTCTACACTGGATGATAGGACTCCGTTATCCATCCATACCTCAATGTGAAGAGCCTATGGATTCTGTTTGGGTCGGTCCTTGTATCAGTCCTCCGCCCTCCACTGCTATAGTGCGTCACGACAGGGCGGGTCCCCTCTTTGCCACAGCAACCGTTCTGGTTTTAGCAGCCAGTCCATCTGCGTGTTCCTTTGTCCTGGAGGTCACTGGGAATTACTCTTTACACGGCCTGGCTGTCCCCTACATTGCACAGTGTCATCCTCACTCTAACCAACAGATGACTACTACCCCACGACCAGCTCTGCTTAACCAAAACATTTGGCATATTTGCATCTGCAGCAAGAGAGGAACTCAAACAACGGGTATTTTGACTCGGAAGGCCTCGAGGAGGGATTGTTGCACGCAAGGCTTGGTTCACTCAACAGAAGAACTGTCGAGTGCATGGCTGTCATGGTAGGATATAGAGCCTATTGCTTTAAAACCCTGGTAGAACCGTCATGCACCAAAAGACATGAATGGCCTTGGGTTGAGATAATAAATAGGCTTCATTCTGAAAGCATCCGTCATGCCTCTTAACCCAGGCAGATGGGCCAGCTAGGCCTGACATTTGGTCTCTCCATCACATTAGTCCTATAAACTTAAGCTTTGTTTATGCCTCTGAAGGATTCCCCTTTTCATTGTCCAGCATCACTGTCCCATGTGTTCTTTGTCATTGTCCAATGCTGTCTGGTCCTCTTGGATGCCAGCCACAGAGAACTGGTAGAAGTAGCCCATACAGAAACTTCATTTCCCAGGCTACGCTGTGTATAGACTTAAGCTAGTTGTAGTGTCTTAGACCAGATTGTGGCCCACTGATTAGGAGGATATCAGATCTCTCAAGTTGAGTTAACAAGAAGCCTTTATCCTGTGTTCTTAGAAATTCAAGATAACAGCAAACTGTGGTTTTACCCGGGAGGAAAAAAATAGCATTGAACGTCACAATATATTTTGTTCTCTGTTGTCGTGTGTTTGCCCTAAAAAAAATTGAGGCACCGTAAACCCACCACACAATCGATCAGCATTGTCCTAAAAATCGATGTCAGTCTATTTCTCTGGTGATCCACTGCTTCCCAGCTTGTCACCGCAGCAACTTCATGGAGCCTCTAGTAAATAGTGGCGTAATTTGGTCTTTTTCACATGAAGCCTACGAGTGGATCAATAGCCAGTCCAGTGGAGCTGAATGAGTAGCAAAGGAGTGAGCGACGCTCCTTCACACGTTTTGGGCTGGGAGTGCGTCGGCAACGAGGATTTAGAGCCTGCCCTGTTCGAGTCCACGGCCCTGTCTCGTCACGTGCAGCCACTCACAGCCTTGGAATTGGCAGCTCTTCATCAAGTTGATCCAAGCGGGCTAGTTCGTCATAGCCAAGCTCAGTGAGTCACAAAGCGTCAGTGTTTTTAACCCCTCTCGTCTCGTCCACAGAGTGAACTCTAAAACAGCCCTTCTACTCCTCAAAATGTATGTCCAAACTGTTCGCTAAATAAACACACTCAACTCCAAGTACTTGCGTCCCAGTCCTGCGGTTTAAAAGGCACCAAAACAAATAAACCCGAGGCTTGTGACTGATGTCGTCCATCTTGTTCCTCAGCGTTGCAGTTTGGCCAGATGAACTGAATGTCGGTCTCAAATGGCACCTTATTCCCTACGTAGTGCACTACCTTTGACCAGAGGGTGCTGTTTGGGGAGGCAGCTTGCGAGAGCAATTCGTGTTCATGCCTTGATTGTGTACTAGTCAGCATGGTGTTTGTTTATTTTTTTGTCCTTTGCAGTCGAGAGCCACTTGGCATCCAACGTCCACAAGAGCCGTCTGGTGCAGCAGGACGTAGCGTTGGCCAAGCAGCTGCAAGAGGAGGAGGACCGGAGGGCCCAGGCCAAGGCCAAGAGACAACACCGGGACATGTGAGTGACACAGATACTATAATAAACCGGGTAGTTTGGGTCTTGGATGCAGATTGGCTGAAAGCTGTGGTATATCAGACATTATAAACTGGGTGGTTCCAGCCCTGACTGCTGATTTGGCTGACAGCCATGGTATACCATGCATTCGGAAAGTATTCAGACCCCTTGACTTTTTCCACATTTTGTTACGTTACTTTACAGCCTTATTCTAAAATTGATTATATAATAAAATGAAAAAATTATCACATTTACATAAGTATTCAGACCCTGTACTCAGTACTTTGTTGAAGCACCTTTGACAGCATTTACAGCGTCGAGTCTTCTTGGGTATGACGCTTGGCCCACTTGTATTTGGGGTGTTTCTCCCATTCTTCTCTGCAGATCCTCTTAAGCTCTGTCAGGTTGGATGGGGAGCGTCGCTGCACAGCTATTTTCAGGTCTCTCCAGAGATGTTCGATCGGGTTTGTCCGGGCTCTGGCAGGGCCACTCAAGGACATTCTCAAATCAAATGTTATTTGTCACATACACATGGTTAGCAGATGTTAATGCGAGTGTAGCGAAATGCTTGTGCTTCTAGTTCCGACAATGCAGTAATAACCAACAAGTAATCTAACTAACAATTCCAAAACTACTGTCTTGTACACAGTGTAAGGGGATAAAGAATATGTACATAAGGATATGAATGAGTGATGGTACAGAGCAGCATAGGCAAGATACAGTAGATGGTATCGAGTACAGTATATACATATGAGATGAGTATGTAAACAAAGTGGTATAGTTAAAGTGGCTAGTGATACATGTATTACATAAGGATACAGTCGATGATAGAGTACAGTATATACGTATGCATATGAGATGAATAATGTAGGGTAAGTAACATTATATAAGGTAGCATTGTTTAAAGTGGCTAGTGATATATTTACATTTCCCATCAATTCCCATTACTAAAGTGGCTGGAGTTGAGTCAGTGTCAGTGTGTTGGCAGCAGCCACTCAATGTTAGTGGTGGCTGTTTAACAGTCTGATGGCCTTGATAGAAGCTGTTTTTCAGTCTCTCGGTCCCAGCTTTGATGCACCTGTACTGACCTCGCCTTCTGGATGATATAGCGGGGTGAACAGGCAGTGGCTCGGGTGGTTGATGTCCTTGATGATCTTTATGGCCTTCCTGTGACATCGGGTGGTGTAGGTGTCCTGGAGGGCAGGTAGTTTGCCCCCGGTGATGCGTTGTGCAGACCTCACTACCCTCTGGAGAGCCTTACGGTTGAGGGCGGAGCAGTTGCCGTACCAGGCGGTGATACAGCCCGCCAGGATGCTCTCGATTGTGCATCTGTAGAAGTTTGTGAGTGCTTTTGGTGACAAGCTGAATTTCTTCAGCCTCCTGAGGTTGAAGAGGCGCTGCTGCGCCTTCTTCACAATGCTGTCTGTGTGAGTGGACCAATTCAGTTTGTCTGTGATGTGTATGCCGAGGAACTTAAAACTTGCTACCCTCTCCACTACTGTTCCATCGATGTGGATAGGGGGGTGTTCCCTCTGCTGTTTCCTGAAGTCCACAATCATCTCCTTAGTTTTGTTGACGTTGAGTGTGAGGTTATTTTCCTGACACCACACTCCGAGGGCCCTCACCTCCTCCCTGTAGGCCGTCTCGTCGTTGTTGGTAATCAAGCCTACCACTGTTGTGTCGTCCGCAAACTTGATGATTGAGTTGGAGGCGTGCGTGGCCACGCAGTCGTGGGTGTACAGGAGAGGGCTCAGAACGCACCCTTGTGGGGCCCCAGTGTTGAGGATCAGCGGGGAGGAGATGTTGTTGCCTACCCTCACCACCTGGGGGCGGCCCGTCAGGAAGTCCAGTACCCAGTTGCACAGGGCGGGGTCGAGACCCAGGGTCTCGAGCTTGATGACGAGCTTGGAGGGTACTATGGTGTTGAATGCCGAGCTGTAGTCAATGAACAGCATTCTCACATAGGTATTCCTCTTGTCCAGATGGGTTAGGGCAGTGTGGTTGAGATTGCATCGTCTGTGGACCTATTTGGGCGGTAAGCAAATTGGAGTGGGTCTAGGGTGTCAGGTAGGGTGGAGGTGATATGGTCCTTGACTAGTCTCTCAAAGCACTTCATGATGACGGAAGTGAGTGCTACGGGGCCGTAGTCGTTTAGCTCAGTTACCTTAGCTTTCTTGGGAACAGGAACAATGGTGGCCCTCTTGAAGCATGTGGGAACAGCAGACTGGTATAGGGATTGATTGAATATGTCCGTAAACACACCAGCCAGCTGGTCTGCGCATGCTCTGAGGGTGCGGCTGGGGATGCCGTCTGGGCCTTCAGCCTTGCGAGGGTTAACACGTTTAAATGTCTTACTCACCTCGGCTGCAGTGAAGGAGAGACCGCATGTTTTCGTTGCAGGCCGTGTCAGTGGCACTGTATTGTCCTCAAAGCGGGCAAAAAAGTTATTTAGTCTGCCTGGGAGCAGGACATCCTGGTCCGTGACTGGGCTGGATTTCTTCCTGTAGTCCGTGATTGACTGTAGACCCTGCCACATGCTTCTTGTGTCTGAGCCGTTGAATTGAGATTCTACTTTGTCTCTGTACTGACGCTTAGCTTGTTTGATAGCCTTGCGGAGGGAATAGCTGCACTGTTTGTATTCGGTCATGTTACCAGACACCTTGCCCTGATTAAAAGCAGTGGTTCGCGCTTTCAGTTTCACGCGAATGCTGCCATCAATCCACGGTTTCTGGTTAGGGAATGTTTTAATCGTTGCTATGGGAACGACATCTTCATCGCACGTTCTAATGAACTCGCACACCGAATCAGCGTATTCGTCAATGTTGTTGTCTGACGCAATACGAAACATGTCCCAGTCCACGTGATGGAAGCAGTCTTGGAGTGTGGAGTCAGCTTGGTCGGACCAGCGTTGGACAGACCTCAGCGTGGGAGCCTCTTGTTTTAGTTTCTGTCTGTAGGCAGGGATCAACAAAATGGAGTCGTGGTCAGCTTTTCCGAAAGGGGGGCGGGGCAGGGCCTTATATGCGTCGCGGAAGTTAGAGTAACAATGATCCAAGGGCTTTCCCCTGGTTGCGCAATCGATATGCTGATAAAATGTAGGGAGTCTTGTTTTCAGATTAGCCTTGTTAAAATCCCCAGCTACAATGAATGCAGCCTCCGGATAAATGGTTTCCAGTTTGCAAAGAGTCAAATAAAGTTCATTCAGAGCCATCGATGTGTCTGCTTGGGGGGGGGATATATACGGCTGTGATTATAATCGAAGAGAATTCTCATTCTCACATTTGATTGTGAGGAATTCTAAAATCAGGTGAACAGAAGGATTTGAGTTCCTGTATGTTTCTTTCATCACACCATGTCACCATGTCATAAGGCATACGCCCCCGCCCCTCTTCTTACCAGAAAGATGTTTGTTTCTGTCTGCGCGATGCGTGAAGAAACCCGTTGGCTGCACCGCCTCGGATATTGTGTGTAGACTGAGGAAATGTTTTTCTTTAATCCATTTTAGAAATAGGCTAACGTCACAAAATGTGGAAAAGGCGAAGGGGTCTGAATACTTTCCTAATGCACTGTATATCAGACCGTATACCAACGGTGTGACCAAACATTTATTTTTACCGCTCTAATTACATTGGTAACCAGTTTATATAGCAATCAAGCACCTCTGCGTTGTTCCTGAGAACAGCCCTTAGCTGTGGTACATTGGCCATATACCACACCTCGTGCTTTACTGCTTAAATATGCCACACCCCCTCGGGCCTTTTTGCTTAATTATATATCATTCGACCACGGACTCTACTACGACCATAACACGGCAGCAGACATTTGGGTGTCAAATGTAGGAAAACGCACTCGCATCCACACAAACTACTGCTATCTTAACCTAGCCGAAGGTTCTAGAGACACTCCTAGAGAACCATGATCTAACCCACACATTAACCCTAAAGTCCTAGACGCCACCGGTACGTATGAGTCGCACACATACCGTATTATACACACCGTTTACATGATGCTAAACACCCTGCCACAGCCACATTTTATTGTGTCAGATGTGGAAGAAAGTGCTCCACTTTTCTTTTCTTTTTTTTTGGTGCCAAATATGCTGGCTCATGCCGCAGTGAAAGTTGTGCTCCGAAGTGAGTCTTCCTCACACGCTCACTAGCAGCAGGGCAGCGCCCCCAAGAGAGAGGCCAGATGCTCTGCTGCGCATACAGCCCGGCTAATGCTGCTTGGCATGCTGGGAGCTCCTGCTGCCATCTTCTCTGCCTTTGCCCAGTGTGTGTCTGTCCCTCTCTCTCTCTCTCTCTCGCCCCACCCCCCACTTTTTTTTGTAGGCTGTTTTGTAGTGATGTGGGATAAAATCGATAGTTACATAAAATAATGTTTATAGGCAATATGTTTTGCGCTAGTTGGCTGTACCTGCACCAAAACTAGTATTTCAGTTCATCAGCACTTTATTTCCACAACAAATCAAATCAAAACTAGTTCTCATGGCTCTCTCTTGTCCCTCTGCAGCAGACACGTGGTGAGCAACATATTTGGAACGTCGAATCGCAGTAAAATCACAATGCATATAGAACCGCAATCCATATCATATCGGCATCTTAAGTATCGCAATAATATCGTATCGTGAAGTCCCTGGCAATTCCCAGGCCTATTGTCTCGCTCGCTCTCTTTACCCCATGCCTCGCTTAGCTCCTTTAGCCACACGGCTAGCTGTGGGTGTGTGAGGGGATGGCCTCTCAACGTCACTGCTGGCTTCGAGAGGGTGATCTGGGGAGAGCACGCCACAGGCGCTGGTAATACCATTTTTTGGGGGGGGGGCCCGCAGCCCGGCTGCCACCTCGGCAGTGTAATTCATAGCATCTATTTCCAATATGAGCATTTCAAGCAGGGTACCTGAAATTGAAATAGGAGCCGTTTTCTGAAGTTCAAATGGAAGTCTATTCATTTTGGTAATGCCCGTATACTGTTATTGGTAGTCTCCACTGTTTTCAAAGGGGGCAGGTAATTATAAAACAGATAAGAAAATAGCCTACATATTTGCATACTGGCATATTCTCCCGAATAATCAGTCAGCTCGGGTGTGAGCCGCCTGAGTCTCACAGATGCTGTGCTTCCGAATCGGTTCAGTTGACGAACACACGCGCGCGCAGGTCATTGGAGTGGAGGCTATATGCGTGACAGATCGGTAGCGAAGACCTCCCATCTGCCTAATCTCGGACCCGTCGTCGTCTGCCCTGGTACCCTGAGCCAACACGGCTACAGCTCAACGCGTCAACGATCGCAGCCCGACTGTGTTAGCCTAGCTGTCGCCGCCACATTGTGACAGGTCTCCTCACCGCTTTACAACACGGGATAAATCTGTCTTTCGTAATCCTGAACAGGCCGAGAGGAGGAAGACTGAAACGGAGAGACGCTATCGAGGTCGCGCTTGATTAGTCAATCAAATCGATTGTTTAATAAAGGCAGTTTTTTTTGTTGTTTTTTTTTACATCCGCAAAATGTCCAAGTGCTTCTACAGAAACCCGGCCCCAGACAGCAAGCAATGCAGATATAGAAGCACTAGCGTCCTTGTTGTGTTCTGTGAAAGCCCTTGTTTTTGCCACTAGTGTTATGGAGTGGGGTAGTGTGGACAAGATACAAATAGCCCTACTATCCATACAAGAACTTTGGGCAGGGTACAGGTTTTGGGGTAGTTGACTGTTCTGTATTTGCTTCTAATGTTTTGTCTCCTTTGTCTCTGACACACACACACACACACCTAGAGAGCGCAGCGACAATGAGATTGCCCAGGAGATACAGGAGGAATTGGTTCGACAGGCGGAGCAGCAGCGCAAGCAGGAGGAGAAGGATGCGGTAAGTGACACTACACCCACACCCAATCAACAGCTCTGGGGTGAAGTGTCCCTAGGTACAGATCTAGGATCAGCTTCCCCCTTTCCCTAATCCTAACCATTAACCGTTAGTGGGGGAAATGCTAAACCGACCCAAGATCAGGGTCCAGGGGAAGCGTCAACCTGCACCCAATCAACATGGGTGCACCCCCTCCACCCTACCCCCACTGTAGTATCGATGAGTCACCACAGGCGGGTCACCGGATTGGCCTATTCAAATCCACTGCTGGTGTTACACCCTGTACTTGTTTGTTCCACTTTACTGTTAGTAAAGCATGTCTAGCCTAATGGTGACCTCCTTGGCACCCGAACTGGGTTCAAAAACTATTTTGAGTCATTTGAAATACTTCATATGTGCTTGATTTTTTTTTTTAGCTTACCTGCTTCAAATGGAACCAATAGAATAGTCCCAAAACGTCACCCTGCCCATCCGGCGCTAGCCCCGGCAGGCTAAAGCAAACGCTAAAAGGTTTCAAATAGGCCTGTATTTGAATCCAGGTCTGACTGGCACTGTGCAGGTACAGGGCCATACTACGGATTCGTCATAGGCTACTTCTTCAAACCTTTTCATTTGTAATCCTCAGTGAAAAGCAGCTCATCTGTGTGAGAAATCCAGGATAAAAATAACAAGCGAGGTGTCAGCAGTTTTGAAGGTGTTTTGTTTTTATGTGTGTGTGTGTGTGTGTGTGTGTGTGTGTGTGTGTGTGTGTGTGTGTGTGTGTGTTTTTATCCAGGCCATCGCTCGTAAGCTGCAGGAGAAGGAGATGAAGGAGGAGAGGAAGCGACAGAAGCAGCTGGAGGCCAACTTTGAGGAGGAGTACTATGAGGATAAAGGAGGTGGGTCGAGCGCCCCCTGTCTGTTTCAGGGAGGGATACGGTTGGGGTGAGAGTGGCCGGGATACGGTTGGGGTGAGAGTGGCCGGGATACGGTTGGGGTGAGAGTGGCCGGGATACGGTTGGGGTGAGAGTGGCCGGGATACGGTTGGGGTGAGAGTGGCCGGGATACGGTTGGGGTGAGAGTGGCCGGGATACGGTTGGGGTGAGAGTGGCCGGGATACGGTTGGGGTGAGAGTGGCCGGGGTACGTGCACACACGCAGCCATTCACACATGCGTGTGTGTCAGGGTGGGTCATTATGGCGAGGGGTGGATTGGAAAGGTCATACAGTGTGTGTGTTGGTCAGGGATGGAGATGCACGAGGTGTGTGTGGAGAGGTGCGTGAGTTACTGTAGGGTTGATCTTTCGGACGAGGATTTAGGAGGGCTGTTTCATAGTTGACCTTGAGGGTGCGTACTGCGTAGGTACTAAGGTAGAAAAAAAGAGTCGTTTGTCATCGCTCGCTTTCTCTCTCTTGCGCACACACACACACACCCAGTGGTTTTGCTCCTTAGTGAGCCGAGACAGTGCTTTGCAGGGCTGCGGGAACAGCTTAGACTTGACTGCAGCAATAAGGCTCCATTTTAAACAGTTAGAAGCTTGCTGTCAGAATAATCAAGAGACTTGAAGGGTCTTTTTGGCAGTTAATGTTTGTCATAGTGGGTTCCAGCCTCCTCATCCCCCTGCCTTAAAAACAGTAAGACATTTGTCGTTAATCATTTTAATGTCTCATTGGGAAGTGTTGGTGGGCATTTTACCTTATTCACTGAGGCGTTAGTGGTGGAAGCTCTTTCAGGCCTCATAGCTAGAGGCACAGGTGTGTGCATGCGTGTGCAGGGGGTATTTTTAATTAATTGGTTTCTTTAATGTTCTTCACCTTCCTCCGCAGCTGGCGCTCGCACACACAGTGGGGTAGGTCGGTAGGCTGAGGTTTTCCTGCAGGCCCAGCCCCACCTAGCTACTTTTATTTAGACAGAAGGCAAGGAGGAATATTTGCCCAGGACCGCTCTCTATTTCACCTAACGATTGGATTAAATCTTCTCTTCAAAGTGATTTTCTTTTCTTTCTCTTTTTTAAAAGGAACAGAGAGTATAGTCAGGGATTTCGTTCTACTCTACACAAAGCTAAGGCTGTGGTTACAGTATATAGGTTAGGTGTGGACGATACACACACACACACACACACACAGGTTTTCCCTCCACCTCTGTGTTGACATGAACAGGGTTGAAGGGACGGTCACTGCTGTCTCGTCTTTCCACACGGATCTCTACTTTCCTAGTGATTGGCATTTTTCTGTATCCACAAACCGTCTCAGAGTTGTCGTGCTGATCTTTTTTTCCGATTTAGATTACACGGACAGGAGGGAGACCTGATCCTAGATCAGCACTCCTGCTCTGAGATGCTTTGTGAGTATAGGCCAAGAACTAAAGCCTCATATGCAGTACTACCCTGTGTGTGTACATGCTGTCTGGCTGAGCATTTTAAATCTCAAATATCCATACATACACACACACTCTGCCATGTCTTATCTCTGGCAGGTCGTGTGATTGGCTGCCCCTCTCAGGAAGTGAGGAAAGGAGGGGGCGCTGCCATGTTTGTCTTAATCCTCCAAATCGGGAGAGAAACGGTTGGTTTAACGCTCAGCCTCTTCTACGCAGATAAGCCATTGGAAAGAGAGGAGGGGAGAGAAGTGGGAAGGGAGGGAGAGGAGACCGAGGAAGGAAGGAAGGAAGACGAGATATCCAGGCTTTGCCTTTTTTTTATTAAGCCACAGAAATAGGCTAGAGAGAATAATTTCCAAAATGTTGCGTTTCAGAGCATGACAACCGCTCACCTTTTTCGGAATACTCGGTACCGACTTAGTTGGCTAATACATCTTCGGCAGATGACGGTGACCACAAAGTAGGCTCGATCCTCAAGCCACCATTGGAGAGCAGCCCAGGCTGAGGGCGGAACTTTTGTTTTTCAACAATGACTTTTAAATGTGTTTTAACGTAGGTTTGTACATTCCCTTGCCTCGCTCTTGTTTCAAAAGTTAAACATAAACAGTAGTTTCGGTTGACGAGATTAGCTTCAGCAACAGCTGCAGGATGGCCGACATTCCATTCAGCTGACGACAGGCTTTTTTTGGCCGGCGACCCCCACCATATAAAAAAGTGATGTAATCAAAGGCCGTTGTTTACTTTTTTTGGGGGGTGGGGGGGACGGCTATGACTGTATTACAAATCGGTCTGACTACTTTTGACAGTATTTCAATCTGAAGGAAGTATGGTTTGAAGTGACTGAAATGCATCAGAAAGGGAAGTTCCCGAAGGTCATCAGGCAATCATTTTGTGTGATATTCCGTGTAGAAAAGAACAGCGTCGTTGATTGTTCTTTTCCCTCCTGCCTGATATCCGTGCCTGGTCTTGTCCGTGCTGCCCTGCGCGGCTTGAGGGGAAACGGTCTGATCTTTCAGTGATGGGGCCATAATATTTTGTCACTTAAAATGTTCAGAAGAAGAAGCCACGTGTAGGAAGAAAACAGAAACCGATCTGCTTGTTACAACCTCATCTGGCGGCTACTGGTTCTTTGAACTAAGCATGAATTGTATTTATATATTTTTTCAAATCAGATGACCCCCCCCCCCACCCAATAATCGTCTGATTATTATTTTTATAGCTTTAAAAAAGCTGTTCAATTTCAAGTGCCTCCGACCACAGCTCAATACGAAGCTATCCGGTACGACACACTCCAAGAGGTTTGTCTGTCAAATGCCACGTATTACTATACTATGTCCATATTGTTCCATTGCTTTCTCGTGGATGTCACTCACTGATTGTCATAACATGAATGCCTGCATGTCATCCCTTCTCCCTGCCTGAGGTGCTTGGAGCAGTAGCTTGGTTTTTACCTCGGCTATAGATGTACGGGGATCGGCTAACTAGCCCTCCGTGTTGGCTTCAAACTTCCCATGATAATAACATCCCACTCTGCATTCTAACTCGGATCCGATTGTCTGGGAATAATTGGAGCCAAAATGGCACCCGTTTAATTATCAAACTTAAGTTTGCTGAAACTGTACGAAATATCCATGGCTCAACATTTTAAACATGCTCCATGATGGACCCTCACGGTCCTTACATGCAGGTGCTGTGACTTAACTAACCCTGTGTTCACTAACCAACCCAGTGTTTGCTCACATCTGCCATTGTCTTGTCCCATCCATCCATGTCTTCCTTCTACATCGACCCCCCCCTCATCCCCCTCCCCTCGGCCCAGCCATCCGAGCCCCTCTGGACCTGGATGACAAACCCAGGCGACCTGGTTCGAACTGCCACTCCCCCGAGTCGCATCCCCTTACCCCAGGCTCACGGCGCGACCTCTCCCCCGAGTACGTTTCTTTTGAGCCTAGCAGGACCAGATACCCCCCATACGACTCTGTGGAGCCTAGCACCAGTGGATGTTCCAGATCCCCCGAGCACCATTTAGAGAGTAGAGGAGGGGGTAGTAGGGGCAAGCATGGAGACCCATACCCCGAGGACCACCTCTCCAATAGCAGGGGGAAACGTGGGGGCAGTTACCCAGACTACCACCACCCCACCGAGGGTAGAAGTAAAGGGAAGGGGGGCCAGAGGGGCCGAGACCCCCAGGGGTCCCAGTCCACCTTCTACCCAGACAGCCGTGAGCCCAGGAGACACAGAGAGGAGAGAGGGGATGAGGGAGAGCGGGTGGTGAGGAGGAAGGAGAGGCCCGCCCGGCCGCCCCCGCAGTCCCACAACCCTGTGGAGAGAGACGAGGCCTGGGAGAGAAAAAGAGAGTGGGAGAAAGACCGGCAAAGGGAAGCCAGGAGAGACGAGGAGAGGGAGAGAGACGCACCAAGACACGAGGAGAGATCGCGAGGCGGACAGAGACATGGGCTGCGATCGCAAGACCAAGAGCATGGCCGAGACAAACACAGAGAAAAAGACAGACGCCGAGAGAGAACCAAGAGCAGGGAGCGAGGTCTTGATGAAGACTATTACGAGCCCATACCCAGCAGCCGGGCCTGGACTGTTGGTGGGGTGGAGGGCCCTGGGGATGAGGGGGGGCCCATGGCCAGGCTCCACTCTGGCCCCAGTGAGCTGTGTGAGGAGGAGGAGGAGGCCAGAAGGAGCCCCCGCGTGATGAGGGGGGAGAGGAGAGGTCACAAGGACCCTGAGGAGGGGCCCAGCATGGGCACGGAGCGCTCCTACACGCACCCCGCTCCCAGGGAGCCAGGTACGGCGCAATGCCGGGCCCATGGTCAACCGTGTGTGGTGTGTGCATGTGTAGCCTTGATTGGCCCATTGCTGGGAGCTGCTGGTGGTGGTTTTGGCTCCCTAACACAATAATTACTAATCATACCCTTATCTTCCTCTTCATCTTCTTCCTCTTCTTGGTGTGGTGGGTTTCTCTCCTTCCCGTATCTGATTTATCGTTATGGTGACGATTCCACTGTAGTGGAAGGGGGGGGGGTCGTGATTTGAGCTCAGTGGATTCTGTTCCATCGGGAAATGCAACATGACAGATGGTCCAGATAGAAATGTACTGTGTAGAACAGATATGATTCCATTATTTGTCAGCTTGTATACATTACATTTCTGTCTTGAACCTTCTAATTCTAGTCCACACGGGCTTCCGTCGGTGTGCAGTGTTTATAGCCCTACTCTCCACAACTGATCGAGTACTGGCATTGATTTGCCATCGATTTGTCCAAACACCTATCTACTGTCTCGGACCATAAATTTAAAAAATGCCAGTGACTTAAATCTATAGACACTGCACTACAAGCCCTGGAGGAATCAGAGTTGGGGATACTGTGGTTTGTATCATTGACTCGACATACAGCTGTATTAATTCGTATGTGGCGCCCCCTGCAGGTCGTATCGTGCAAGGGGGACCAGGGGGTCGCGGCGCAGTGGTGGTAGGAGGGGAGTACGGGATGGGCGAGGCCACCCAGGGCATCGCCCAACTGGACCTGAGGGAGCAGGAGATCCTGGACATGGAGGTGGCCCGGAAACTACAAGAGGAAGAGGTCAAGGTGAGAGGACTGGTCAGCGAGTGAATGTCGACGACCCCCCCCCCCCAAAAAAAAATGTAAAAACACCCTTTTATTTTCAAGATCATCCATGTCACAACCGTGTACTGTAATACTCCCTCTCGCCATTCAGTTGGCCTCTACCTTAGCCCCCTATTTTAGGTGCATTTAGTTACAGCAGCATCAAAGATACATGTATAGTTGTCATTTGTGCTGTGTTTTGGGGGGTTCATTGTCAATTTAACTTGGGGAATTTAACAACAGAATCTATGCATTGGCGATATCCTGACCAGTGTGAACAGCGGAGTCTACATTCAGTACATCTCAGCTTTGTATTGTGCCGTGTAGCTTCATGTCTCAAGTCTTTGAGGAAGGTCTTCGTCTCGACATGGCCACCTCCTATGTTATGATAATAATGTTCAGTACCCGAGGGGGGGGGGGGGGGAATGTGACTCAAACTTGGCTTCTAATTGTTGTTTTTTTCGGGTTCTAGGCGAGCAAGATGGACAAGCGCGCAGCCCAAGTGGCTCAGGATGAGGTAAGGATGTGGCCCCTTCTCTCGGTCTGGAAACTTCTGTTTTTTACAGACTGACGTGTCACTGCAAATCTCTCTCTCGCACTCTCTCGTTCACTTTATCGCTCTCTTTCTCTTGGCTGTCTCTCTCTCTCGTTCACTTTATCGCTCTCTTTCTCTTGGCTGTCTCTCTCTCTCGTTCACTTTATCGCTCTCTTTCTCTTGGCTGTCTCTCTCTCGTTCACTTTATCGCTCTCTTTCTCTTGGCTGTCTCTCTCTCTCTCTCTCGTTCACTTTATCGCTCTCTTTCTCTTGGCTGTCTCTCTCTCTTTCTCTTGGCTGTCTCTCTCTCTCGTTCACTTTATCGCTCTCTTTCTCTTGGCTGTCTCTCGCTCTCTCTCGTTCACTTTATCGCTCTCTCTTGGCTGTCTCTCGCTCTCTATCGCTCTCTCTTGGCTGTCTCTCGCTCACTTTATCGCTCTCTTTCTCTTGGCTGTCTCTCGCTCTCTCGTTCACTTTATCGCTCTCTTTCTCTTGGCTGTCTCTCGCTCTCTCTCGTTCACTTTATCGCTCTCTCTCTTGGCTGTCTCTCGCTCTCTATCGCTCTCTCTTGGCTGTCTCTCGCTCACTTTATCGCTCTCTTTCTCTTGGCTGTCTCTCGCTCTCTCTCGTTCACTTTATCGCTCTCTTTCTCTTGGCTGTCTCTCGCTCTCTCTCGTTCACTTTATCGCTCTCTTTCTCTTGGCTGTCTCTCGCTCTCTCTCGTTCACTTTATCGCTCTCTTTCTCTTGGCTGTCTCTCGCTCTCTCTCGTTCACTTTATCGCTCTCTTTCTCTTGGCTGTCTCTCGCTCTCTCTCGTTCACTTTATCGCTCTCTTTCTCTTGGCTGTCTCTCGCTCTCTCTCGTTCACTTTATCGCTCTCTTTCTCTTGGCTGTCTCTCGCTCTCTCTCGTTCACTTTATCGCTCTCTTTCTCTTGGCTGTCTCTCGCTCTCTCTCGTTCACTTTATCGCTCTCTTTCTCTTGGCTGTCTCTCGCTCTCTCTCGTTCACTTTATCGCTCTCTTTCTCTTGGCTGTCTCTCGCTCTCTCTCGTTCACTTTATCGCTCTCTTTCTCTTGGCTGTCTCTCGCTCTCTCTCGTTCACTTTATCGCTCTCTTTCTCTTGGCTGTCTCTCGCTCTCTCTCGTTCACTTTATCGCTCTCTTTCTCTTGGCTGTCTCTCGCTCTCTCTCGTTCACTTTATCGCTCTCTTTCTCTTGGCTGTCTCTCGCTCTCTCTCGTTCACTTTATCGCTCTCTTTCTCTTGGCTGTCTCTCGCTCTCTCTCGTTCACTTTATCGCTCTCTTTCTCTTGGCTGTCTCTCGCTCTCTCTCGTTCACTTTATCGCTCTCTTTCTCTTGGCTGTCTCTCGCTCTCTCTCGTTCACTTTATCGCTCTCTTTCTCTTGGCTGTCTCTCGCTCTCTCTCGTTCACTTTATCGCTCTCTTTCTCTTGGCTGTCTCTCGCTCTCTCTCGTTCACTTTATCGCTCTCTTTCTCTTGGCTGTCTCTCGCTCTCTCTCGTTCACTTTATCGCTCTCTTTCTCTTGGCTGTCTCTCGCTCTCTCTCGTTCACTTTATCGCTCTCTTTCTCTTGGCTGTCTCTCGCTCTCTCTCGTTCACTTTATCGCTCTCTTTCTCTTGGCTGTCTCTCGCTCTCTCTCGTTCACTTTATCGCTCTCTTTCTCTTGGCTGTCTCTCGCTCTCTCTCGTTCACTTTATCGCTCTCTTTCTCTTGGCTGTCTCTCGCTCTCTCTCGTTCACTTTATCGCTCTCTTTCTCTTGGCTGTCTCTCGCTCTCTCTCGTTCACTTTATCGCTCTCTTTCTCTTGGCTGTCTCTCGCTCTCTCTCGTTCACTTTATCGCTCTCTTTCTCTTGGCTGTCTCTCGCTCTCTCTCGTTCACTTTATCGCTCTCTTTCTCTTGGCTGTCTCTCGCTCTCTCTCGTTCACTTTATCGCTCTCTTTCTCTTGGCTGTCTCTCGCTCTCTCTCGTTCACTTTATCGCTCTCTTTCTCTTGGCTGTCTCTCGCTCTCTCTCGTTCACTTTATCGCTCTCTTTCTCTTGGCTGTCTCTCGCTCTCTCTCGTTCACTTTATCGCTCTCTTTCTCTTGGCTGTCTCTCGCTCTCTCTCGTTCACTTTATCGCTCTCTTTCTCTTGGCTGTCTCTCGCTCTCTCTCGTTCACTTTATCGCTCTCTTTCTCTTGGCTGTCTCTCGCTCTCTCTCGTTCACTTTATCGCTCTCTTTCTCTTGGCTGTCTCTCGCTCTCTCTCGTTCACTTTATCGCTCTCTTTCTCTTGGCTGTCTCTCGCTCTCTCTCGTTCACTTTATCGCTCTCTTTCTCTTGGCTGTCTCTCGCTCTCTCTCGTTCACTTTATCGCTCTCTTTCTCTTGGCTGTCTCTCGCTCTCTCTCGTTCACTTTATCGCTCTCTTTCTCTTGGCTGTCTCTCGCTCTCTCTCGTTCACTTTATCGCTCTCTTTCTCTTGGCTGTCTCTCGCTCTCTCTCGTTCACTTTATCGCTCTCTTTCTCTTGGCTGTCTCTCGCTCTCTCTCGTTCACTTTATCGCTCTCTTTCTCTTGGCTGTCTCTCGCTCTCTCTCGTTCACTTTATCGCTCTCTTTCTCTTGGCTGTCTCTCGCTCTCTCTCGTTCACTTTATCGCTCTCTTTCTCTTGGCTGTCTCTCGCTCTCTCTCGTTCACTTTATCGCTCTCTTTCTCTTGGCTGTCTCTCGCTCTCTCTCGTTCACTTTATCGCTCTCTTTCTCTTGGCTGTCTCTCGCTCTCTCTCGTTCACTTTATCGCTCTCTTTCTCTTGGCTGTCTCTCGCTCTCTCTCGTTCACTTTATCGCTCTCTTTCTCTTGGCTGTCTCTCGCTCTCTCTCGTTCACTTTATCGCTCTCTTTCTCTTGGCTGTCTCTCGCTCTCTCTCGTTCACTTTATCGCTCTCTTTCTCTTGGCTGTCTCTCGCTCTCTCTCGTTCACTTTATCGCTCTCTTTCTCTTGGCTGTCTCTCGCTCTCTCTCGTTCACTTTATCGCTCTCTTTCTCTTGGCTGTCTCTCGCTCTCTCTCGTTCACTTTATCGCTCTCTTTCTCTTGGCTGTCTCTCGCTCTCTCTCGTTCACTTTATCGCTCTCTTTCTCTTGGCTGTCTCTCGCTCTCTCTCGTTCACTTTATCGCTCTCTTTCTCTTGGCTGTCTCTCTCTGTCTTGCCCGGTCTCTCAGTCACTGATGTCTCGACTTTCACCCCATCAATAAAGCCAGCTATTGAGCGTGACAGTGGTTTGCCTTTGTTAAATAAATGATAACCCTGGTCCCATTTATTCTCTTTGGTCGGTTTTAACCTGGGGTTAATCACATTTCACCACATCATGGGTAATAGCTCTTGTCAGTGTATACTGCCAGATAACATATGAAGCAGCACTACTGTATGTGGCTGAAAAGTTCAATCTGGGATTGGAAAAACAACGGTGGGTACCAAGCCACTTGTTTAGGTAAACCGCTGGGGGATGGGGCTGGAGAAGTGTCACCGCGCTCTAATTCATTGGGACAAGGAGTGCGTCTGTCTTGTACTAGAGCTGTGTAGTGAACCAGGTTGTATTGGCGCCGTCAGGAGATAGCCCGGCTGCTGATGGAGCAGGAGAAGAAGGAGTACAAGAAGTCCAGGGAGAAGGAGAAGCAGGGGATGAGGCTGGAAGAGAGGAGGCGGCCAGAGGGAGGAGACTTCAAGGTGACTGGTCTTCTTCGCATCGTTTTTCTGGACGAGACGACTTTATGATCAGTAACACTTTGACTTTAGCACTACATGTACAGTATTTTGATAGTCATCAAGATGGAATTTGTGTTCAATACTGTAATGTATGGATGCATGTATTTTAACTTTGGTGCCGATTATGATCTGGTTTTGACATAGGAGTTCTGTAGTAAGAGAGCCACGGTGTATTGGCACAGTTTAGGGTGCCTGTTTTTTTTTTGTCAACTTGTTGATAATGGATTCCAGACCACAGATAGACAGGAAAACACTATCTGTATGTGTGTTCCAGCCCAACTCAGAGGAGGTAGTGCGTCCCAGGTCCCGAGAGGAGGAGTATCAGAGGCACAGGAACCACCAAAAGCCTGCCAGGTATGTCTCACTCTATTAGCTGCAACAATGTAGAACACCTTATTACAACGTTGTAGCACCGATTTACAGAGGGGCAAACAAGTATTTAGTCAGCCACCAATTGTGCAAGACCCAGCTACATTTCATCTTCAATGCCCTTGCTGATGGAAGGAGGTTTTCACTCAAAATCTCACGATACATGGCCCCATTCATTCTTTCCTTTACACGGATCAGTCGTCCTGGTCCCTTGGCAGAAAAACAGCCCCAAAGCATGATGTTTCCACCCCCATGCTTCACAGTAGGTATGGTGTTCTTTGGATGCAACTCAGCATTCTTTGTCCTCCAAACACGACGAGTTGAGTTTTTACCACAAAGTTATATTTTGGTTTCATCTGACATTCTCCCAATCTTCTTCTGGATCATCTAAATGCTCTCTAGCAAACTTCAGACGGGCCTGGACATGTACTGGCTTAAGCAGGGGGACACGTCTGGCACGGCAGGATTTGAGTCCCTGGCGGCTTAGTGTGTTACTGATGGTAGGCTTTGTTACTTTGGTCCCAGCTCTCTGCAGGTCGTTCACTAGGTCCCCCCCGTGTGGTTCTGGGATTTTTGCTTGTGAATTTTGACCCCACAGGGTGAGATCTTGCTTGGAGCCCCAGATCAAGTGCAGGTCTACAATTTTGGCCAGGTGCAGGTCTACAATTTTGTTTCTGGTGTCCTTTGACAGCTCTTTGGTCTTGGCCATAGTGGAGTTTGGAGTGTGACTGTTTGAGGTTGTAGACAGGTGTCTTTTATACTAATAACAAGTTCAAACAGGTGACATTAATACAGGTAACGAGTGGAGGACAGAGGAGCCTCTTAAAGAAGAAGTTACAGGTCTGTGAGAACCAGAAATCTTGCTTGTAGGTGACCAAATACTTATTTTCCACCATAATTTGCAAATAAATTCATTAAAAATCCTACAATGTGATTTTCTGGATTTTTTTTCTAATTTTGTCTGTCATAGTTGAAGTGTACCTATGATAAATTACAGGCCTCATCTTTTTATGTGGGAGAACTTGCACAATTGGTGGCTGACTAAATACTTTTTTGCCCCACTGTACCTAGATAGAGTCCAAGTCAAAAGTTTGGATACTTACACATTCAAGGGTTTTTATTTACTTTTTTGCATTGTAGAATAATAGTGAAGATGTCAAAACTATGGAATCATATAGATTTTAGATTCTTCAAAGTAGCCACCCTTTACTTTGACAGCTTTGCACACTTTCATTCTATCAACCAGCTAATGAGGAATACTTTTCCAACAGTCTTGAAGGAGTTCCCACATATGCTGAGCACTTGTTGGCTGCTTTTCCTAGACTCTGCGGTCCTACTCATTCCAAACCATCTCAATTGGGTTGAGGTCGGGTGATTGTGGAGGCTAGGTCATCTGATGCAGCACTCCATCACTCTCCTTGGTCAAATAGCCCTTACAAAACCTGGAGATTTGTTTTTGGTCTTTGTCCTGTTGAAAAACAAATGATAGTCCCACTAAGCGCAGACTCATCAGACCAAAGGACAGATTTCCACCGGTCTAATGTCCATTGCTCGTGTTTCTTTGCCTGAGCAAGTTTCTTCTTATTATTGGTTTCCTTTAGTAGTGGTTTCTTTGCAGCAATTTGACCATGAAGGCCTGTTTCACGCATTCTCCTCTGAACAATTGATGTTGAGGTATCTGTTACTTGAACTCTGTGAAGCATTTATTTGGGCTGCAATTTCTGAGGCTGGTTACTCTGATGAACTTGTCCTTATTTTCTGGGTCTTCCTTTCCTGTTGCGGTCCTCATGAGAGCCAGTTTCATCATAGAGCTTGGTGGTTTTTACAACTGCACTTTAATAAAATGTACGTTTTTGGAATTTTACATATTGACTGACCTTCATGTCTTAAAGTAATGATGGACTGTCATTTCTCTTTGCTTATTTGAGCTGTTCTTGCCATAATATGGACTTGGTCTTTTACCAAATAAGGCTATATTCTGTATACTACACCTACCATGTCACAACAACTGATTGGCTCAAACACATTAATTCCACAAATTGACTTAACAAGGCGCACCTGTTAATTGAAATGCATTCCAGGTGACTACCACATGAAGCTGGTTGAGAGAATGCCAAGTGTGTGCAAAGCTGTCAAGGCAAAAAGGTGGCTACTTTGAAGAATCCCACATAAAATATTTAGATTTGTTTAACACTTTTTTTTTTTTCTTGCTTACTACATGATTCCATATGTGTTATTTCTTAGTTTTGATGTCTTCACTATTACTCTACAATGTAAAATATAAAGAAAAACCCTTGCATGAGGTGGTGTGTCCAAACTGACTGGTACCGTGTGTGTGTGTGTGTGTGTGTGTGTGTATGTGTGTGTATATATATATATATATATATATATATATATAAATAATGCAGTATTAAAGCTGATCTACCCCCCCCCCCCACAACATTGCAACACTTATCACAACATTAAATACACCCCTTGTTACATTAAACTCTTTTTACACCAATATAATGCCCTTACAACATGATTTGTTATTTCTCTCTCGTCTCTCAGACCTCCTCAACCTCTTCCACAGGACTATGAGAATGTGGAGACCAGCTACAGCTACTCAGAGAGCCACTACTCTTCCCGCACTCCAGCCAGACCTGAGGCTGCTTACAAAGGTCAGTCCAGCTACCGGAGGCCCCCTGCTGTGTTTTTTAAGTTACATTACCCGACTAGATCAGCGTGTACATTGAGTGCAACGTTCTACTGAACCAGTCTGACTCCCATTGTCACTTGGATCGTTTTAGTGCAGATTTAACCCTCTTTCCAATGGAGCTAACTATCCAGCATACCACGTTGTTGACATGCGCTGAACGGATTAGTTAATTTCCTAAGAGATCTCCCACTGTTTTGGATTCTCTACCATACACACACAGTTGTGGTTGCAATGAAAAGTTTAAGCTTATGTCTGCTGTCTCTTATTTTTTTATGTCTGTCTCTTCCAGGTACCTATTACAGGCAGTGACCCAGGCTCCCTAAGTTATCCATCCGTGACTTTGTTGTTCCTTTTCTTTTTTACTCATCGTTGCTGTATTTGTAAAAACTCCCATCACTTTATATTGACCAAGAGCCTTGGGACAATGTCACCTAGTCGTTGGCGGTGGGATTCTCCAGCATGTCCAGTTGGCCGGGAGTTCGGGAAAACGTGCGGCTGAGAGCATACACTCTTTTATCGTTCCCTTTTTTTCCATTTTGGTTGTCTTCTTTCAATTGGCGCAACAGCCAAGAAGACTCAAAGGAGATGCCTTGTGATATTTGTCCTCTTGCTGGCTTTTAACTGTTGAAGATGATGATGGGGGGAGATGAAGGCGTTTCTGTTTTGCTGTAGTTGTCGTTTGCTGGTGTTTCCGTCCGTCTGTGGATCATGGTGAATCAATCCTTTGCTGGATATACTGTAACTGTGCAATCGCCGTCTATCTATCGCTGTCTATGGGATGTGCCTGTATTTGGAGCCGAAATGGCCTCCCATTGTACGTCTTTGAGCCAAGATGGCCGACGCTTGTGTTTTGCACTCCCAGGCTCCAGTTCTCCCGTCCTCGTATTGTGCTGCGCATCTAGGATGAACAACGTGACAGGCCCAGTCATACGTGCTGCGCTGCATATAATACTCCTTTTGATAAGACATTTTAGCATTTTATTCACAGGGGGGGAGAAAAAAAAGAGAACCTACTATATCAGGATGCTGGGTCTTTTGGCTTTGTGTTTTAATGCTTTCCAGTCCAGAAGCGAATGGTGATCGTATGTGGACTTCTGACTTGTTGCTGGCTGTATGCTGTTTCCATATGCGTGTATTTTTCCCCTGTGTCTTTCTAAAGGGGCATTTCCCTACTTGGAATGAAGACTTGGGAGGTAGAAGTGGGGTTTTATGGGACATACTGCCATGGTTAAGTGTTTTACGTGCATGCTTACTGACTGTGCTCTCTTGTGGGCTGAATTTCTATCCTCTCTGCGAAACTCTGACACTCCGTGAGTCAACGAGAGCCCAAGCCACTGAACTCCATCCATTTTGTTTTGTGGATGAACAAAATGCTCTTTGTAAATATTGCCCTAATATATTTGGTTGTATGTTCCATCCAGTATTTGATAGTCTCATCTGTTTACATGCTCTCAGCGCTAAGACAAGTTGACCAGTAAGAATTGAATGCATGTATATTGCACCTCTGTGCCAAACATAAGATTGTGGTGGTCTTGGCAGGGCTGTATTCACTTGGAACCAAACGGGACAAAACAAGGAGGGACCTAACTGAATTGGCAGAAATAGAAACTCTGATTTTTGTTGCAAAACATTTTCCGTTGCAAAATCTTTTCTGTACATTCCATAATAAAAATGCATTCTGTCTCTCTCTCACACACACCACTCCTCTCTGACCGAGAGGGTTGTGTCACATGAGTAAACATTCCCAGGGTAGACATGCATGAGAGAGTGGAGGGAAGTTTCAGTCATCCACGGAATTAACAGGGAAAGTGAGAACAGGATTTCTTTCTACTCAAAAGGGACCTATTGACTCAGACAGCTGTGTTGATAGGGTTCACTGCTCCGTGGCCAGTTGTCATTTTCTCATCATATTGAATAAAGATCACAATAGTGGGAATAGAGAACACACATATCAGACGTCCTCCTGTAATAGAGATGCATGTATCAAAAGGGGTTACAGGAGGCTATAGGGACTTTTGGATATAGCACACCTCCCAAATTGCACCCTATTCCCTATGTAGTGCACTACTTTTGACCAGGACCCATAGTGCACACATTTCCCCCCCAGAGCACTATGTAGGGAATAGGGTGCCATTTGGGAGACTTGCACATTGTGCCGCAAATGGACATGGCGCATAATGGACATAATTGTTTATTTCACAGGTGGAAAGAGTAAATCAGACACTGTTCCCAATTTGATAGACATTAAATGTTTAATTATGATCCTGTCGTATTTTAGATTTTCCCCCATTGACCGAGCTTCTTTATCCAAGTCCGATGGCGTGCTTTGTCCGAGTTGGTGGCATCTGCCCCGGAGACTCTTCTGTACTCGTCAAGACATTTTGATACGTGTAAAAATGTTCTGGATAAGATTTGTGCCATTTTAAGGATGATTATTGTCTGGGACTTGTCGATAAACGGGGAATCTCTGCTCTTTTTAAGATAATGACAGTGGAGGAGGATCGGTGTAAAAAAAAAAATCCCAGAACTAAGGGATATGTATTTTTCCTTTCGTCTGATAATAGGATCACCTTGTGGACAAATTGAATATCGAATTAGAACACGTACATCATCGGAACAGATAGTGAGTGCATATTGGTGATTTGCTGTATACTGATTTGTGCTATATGCTGTGAGCGCAAAACGAACTGAAATCGAGTCACGTTTGAACCGTTTCGCGATCCAGGGTCTGTATGCGGCCTACAAAATCAAAGACGTGTGTGTTTTGGCGCTTACTGTGAGACTCTTTTGTATCATGAACTGAATAAACGTTTTGCTTTTACCATCTCAAAACAATATTTGCATGTGTTTTATTCACTAAACATATGTCCAATTCTGTGGCGTCACTTGTATTCTAACTTCAGGCCCGGGTTCGATATCACATTTCTATCGAGACTAAAACATGATGCAAGGCACACAAGTGAATGGTTTATGTATGGCCCCCAACTAGCCTAAATATTTTGAGGTGCATTTGGGTGCTATTACTGTAGCTCCCCTCGGAAAGAATCAATCGAGATTCAGACTCCTAGGAATTGGCTTAGTGTTTATTCAGCGAGTTACAGATATTGTACGAATCGTATTGCAGAAGAGTTGCCAATCAAAGCACAAGTATTAAATATGTCAGTGTAAAGTCAACCATATTCTCTTAACACTACACTGAGAACATGTTGTGCTGCATTCCATCTTTTCAGTCTCTTGTCAGGGAAAAGGGATGGTCTGGGTAGGATTCCCCACTTACCTATAGAGAGAGAGAGGACATGCATACACTTATTGCAGCATTCTGTTGATGCCCTGGTTTTGCCTGCACCACAATGTGGAATGGAGGAAGGCTGTCTCCAACACACAGTACTATCCAAGGGCCAATTCCATGTTTTAGCCTACAAGTTAAGACTTCGGTCATGTTCACTAGGCAAACGTTTGCTCTAAATAACATAAGGCTATCTGAACATTCCGCAACGTTGTGCCCCTGCTTAATGCGCCCCCTCATAATCCTGTAACGCCGACCAGGTTAACAGGAAGTGGCAAATGTTACAAAGCCACGTTTTATGTAGGCCTAGTCTAATTGTAATCTCTGTTCACACGTGTGTTTGTTCTAACTAAGCGGTTATGAGACATTTACCAGTAATGACATGGTTGACTCCTGATCAATATTTGCATTACAAGGCAACTGTACCAAATGAGTATCACCAGTTTGTTACAAGTGTAACCTGTTTTCACTGTAGGGCCTGCAACTGCTATGCTTGTACGAAGTCTTGTTGGGCACAGAGGTGAAATGGTACTCAAATCATTATGGATTGAAATTACTAAAAAACTAGCACATTATTTTCTTGTTTGAACAGTGAAATTTGCTCACTTTTCTCCCCTTCAACGTTCATGATAATGCAGAAGAAAAGTGTACAAAAAATGTTTAAGGACACCTTCCTAATATTGAGTTTCACCCCCTTCCATTTTTTCTTCTTCAGAACATCCTACATTTTTACGGGGCATGAACTCGACAAGGTGTCAAGCGCTCCACAGGAATGCTGGCCCATGTTGACCTGAAATGCTTCCCACAGTTGTGTCAAGTTGGATGGATGTTCTTTGGGCGGTGGACCATTTTTGATTCACACAGGAAACTGTTTGAGTGCGGGAAAACCCTAGAGCGGCGTGGCAGTTCTTGTCACAAACCGGTGCACCTACTACCAAACCCTGTTCAAAGGCACTTCAATCTTTCACCCTCCTGAATGGCACACACAATCTATGTCATGGAAAGAGCAGGTGTCCTTAATCTTTTGCTACAGTATCCTACAATAAATTGTCAGCCAAATAGATTTGTTTGCTAAAAAAAAACAACTACCATTGTCCATCTCCAGATTAACAGCCTAAAATCTACTCATTTGGTTTTCATGATAATGTTGAGAGGGAGCAACCTTGCGATGAGTTCATGGCAATTTGATCAAATATAAAAGTGAGTCATGCTGGGTTGCGGTCATCGGGGAAAGTACATTAACCCATTTAACTCCTTCCTCATTAAACTCACAGGGAAGAGGGCTGAGTGCTTCAGTGGAGCTGGTTCACCAACATACCAGACATTGGAATTGTCTCAATTGCATACTCTCTCCTCGCCTCCTTCTCAAAACCCATTGGAAGAGAAGGTCAGAGGGGAGGGACCTCTGGCTCTCTAATCCAATGGGTTTTGAGAAGGAAGCGAGGAGAGAGGACACGAGGAGTATGCAATTGAGATGATCCTGTAGTGATGGTTTGCTTGCATGTTGCAACATCAGGGGGGAAACAAACCCTTGGCAACCTACTGTGGGAGAATAGTCAATTGTGTAGTTCTCGCTTCCTCTCTCCTCGGCTCCTTAAAACCCATTGGATGAGGAAGACAGAGATCCGTCTGACCTTCCCCCTCCAATGGGTTTTGGGGAGAGGATGTGTAGAGTAAGCAATTGACATTCTCCCACTGAGACTGCACACAGTACGTTATGTCCAAGTTTTTTATTTAAATGTTTATTTGATTGAGACACGCTACTGCCCCCTGGCTACAACAGGTATGTATGAGTCTTAAAAACACAGTAAAATACGGTTTCCTAGACAAAGCCTAGTCATGGATTAAAACATTCGACATTGACAATGCTTTTTAGTCTAGAACTAGGTTTATTCTGTGTCCGGGTAACCGGCTCAATCACACTCAAACTCCTCAGGTTATGTGGACTTTGTCTCCATTCTCCAATTTAAAACCGGAGGCCTTGACACCTGTTGATGGACCTGCTACGCACACTACCAGAAACAATGACTGAAATCTGTTGGCACATCTCAGGCAAGGTTTCTAGCTGTGTGGGCAACATGCAACACTTGGAAAGGACTCAGAGAGGTAAACTACTGTTGTACATTTATTACTGTCCTAGGTGGATATTTGTATCATTAGTGCACGCACTGTGGTTGCCAACTATTGCAATACAACAATATCATGGTTCTTTGCTGTTATCAAATACATGTAGGCCTACAGTATTAAACGTTCTCTTGAAGCAGTAAGTAATTCCATGTGGCATGATCAATGCAATGACTATACTAGTTACATCTAAGGATTTTAGCCTGTTTGATTCATAAAATCTAACGAGGCTGTCTAGGCTCAAACATTTACGACAGTTTGGCGTTTTGAAGGAGCCATTGCTTCAGTCATGTAGGTTGGTGACAGGTTATTCAGATGTTTACCTGTGCCGATTAAACTTTTAGTCAGTCAAACACTTGGAATTACTATTAAAACACTAGAACATTTTCAAGGAACAACACGACGTATGGCAATGAATATAACATGCTTGACAGTTCAAGGTGTGCGTGGGCTAACTCACCTGCGGTGTCGTCGAAATGTTCCATTTTAATAATCATGTAAATAATGAAGTCGAGCTGGTCAACTAGAGCAGTCACTCGTTGTATGGCTTGCCTTACCTGAGAATTGAAAGTAAATGCAGCCGTCCCGAACCTAGAACATGCCTTGTCGAGACATGGAAAAGACACACGCCCAGTTGAATCAGCGCAACTTTCGCGCATTCATCATTGGAGAGGACAGCCAACTCAGTCACCCGAGACACTTTTTGTATCGAGTTTTGAAAGTGCAGTAACTGCAGTCGACTGTGGCATTTTTTTTTTTGACGCAGAATAGCTGCAGTCTACTGCAGTTGTACACAAATTACTGCAGTAAAACAAATGATTTTGGACGCAGTATTTGCCTCATACTTCACTCAGACCGCAATCTTTTTTTGTTGTTGTAAGGGGATGGCGCTTGTGTTGTTGACGGCGAGACCAACATATACTTTTTACCAAATGAATTTGCCATTCCAAATGCCAAATTCTTTAATTCATGCCGTTTACGCTTTTTTCTTAATTTAAGTTAATATGCCTTGGGCACATCTTCAGTGGTCAAAGACAGAGGATGTGTCAGGCAGACAAGCACCTCTGTACCGAATTAAACCAGCCTTTGAGTGTTGACTCAAAATGTGTGAAATTAGTTATTAGTTCTCCCTAGTCTGCTATTTCCCCTTAAAACGTTATGGTTATCAATTAGCATTGACACATATGCATTGTTTACCTTTTTTCTACTATACTGCAGTTAAGTGCCATTTTGTCAATGTTTGTCCATTTCTAGCTGAACCTCATGAGTGTAGGCTACGAAGAAAGATTCATGACTTATTTCATTGTAGCATTTCATCTCATGCGGTATACCATGAAGTGTCAGTGGAAATATTAGATGTCATGCTAAATTCTGAAGTTATTATTTTTTTCAGTTGATAACAGTGAGATAAGAAAGGAGGGAAAGATTATGGAACTTGAGTAACATGTTCCATGTGAGTCCCCCTCCCCCCTTCCTCTGATTAGGTTGGCTTGAGAGTTCTCTCTGAATCTGAGAATTTTCTCTGAATCTGAGAGTTCTCTCTGAATCTGAGAGTTCTCTCTGAATCTGATGTCACATTCCTTTACAGTAAACTAAAGCTGGTGTGGTTGTGTGGTGCCACACCTTTTGGTTTCTGCATGAGGACAATATTAAAAACGGCGACGACTTTGACTAATAAACATTTTGTCATTGGTGTTATGATTTCCATTTGCAAAAACAATTTGACAGTCTGTATAATCTCATTTCGGCTATCCCCTCACTAAAAGTTGTGGATCGGAAACCTATTATTTGGGCCCCCGAGTGGCGCAGCGGTTTAAGGCACTGCATCTCAGGGCTAGAGGCTTCACTACAGATCCTGGTTCGATTCCAGGCTGTATCACATCTGACTGTGATTGGGAGTTCCATAGGGCGGTGCACAATTGGCCCAGCATTGTCCGGTTTAGGGTTTGGCCTGGGCAGGCCGTCATTGTAAATAAGAATTGTTCTTAACTGACTTGACTAGTTAGATAAATAAAACATTTGCCTGTATAGTGATTTAAGCTGCATCGACACCCTGAATGCGGGTAGAGAGAGATCAAATGCAAACATTCCCATCATTGGGTGTTAGTTAAAAATAGGCAACAGGCTGTTTGGCCCAGGGCACTGTGTGCTGTGCCTGATGCAGGAATGATATCGGACTGGTTTGACAACAGCAGTCCTGGTGTCTGTGCTAAGAGGGAGTCACCTCTAATACATGCCAAGACAGTCTGCATGTGTTCAGTCACATATCTGTTTTAAGGCATAGTTTAAAGTCACTCTAGCGCAAAGGGACTTTCTGTTGTACTGATCTACTGGCAGTGTTTAAATCATTATATTTTTTCCCCTTTTAACACTCTTACACCAGGTAGTTAAACTTACTCAGCTAGTCTGTAACTGCAGATAAGATACTTTCCTGGACTAAAAAGCCTTCTCAATGGAGCTTCTCAATGAAAATTCTCAATTGAGAGCGCCAAGACGAGCGAGCCTCCAAGACGAGCATATTCGGTCTGGGAAACTGACCCAATGAGTAAAAAGGTAAATAGTGTCACAGATTGTTTTGAAACACTACATTTCTGAAAAAGGGGGAAATACAAAAAATGAAATACACAGACAAGGGAACATAAACTAAACATAGACTGATATTCATTTTTACAGATCTTACCTCAACTTGTCACTTATAGTGTCTTAGGTGTGTTACTTCGATAGTCCACTAGATGGGGACCTTAACCCAATAGAATGACAATGGACAGCACTCTCCTCCACAGATATGTAAAGATACAATAGACCCTCACTAAGCTGGCTTCTCTTATGGATCTGGGAATTCATTTTTTTTTGCAGGACATAACATGTTTTATGAAATATTTGAATTATTAATGTTTTTTTTGGTTCGTGGGCTCCATTTTTCAAAACAACTGGCTGAAATTATCCATCACTTTAAATCACCATTGTTCAGAGAGTCCCAATAATTCAAAATGACCTGCAAATTAATTGACCTGGAAACAATTTTAACCACTTATTGTGTTTTACCTACTGACACAGTGAGTAGCCTTGATTTCATTGATTGTAAGGTGACGGCCTCAAACCTGTGATGCGATGACAGTATCCAAGTAACATGATAAGACATTAGAGGCCTGTTTTAAGTATTGTAGTTATCCTGCTGTTTTTTAGGATAGGGCGGTGCTACCCTAAATAGAATCCCATTCTAGCTCTGTGGTGCAACGTATGGTCTTTGAGTGCTAAAAATAAACATATATTTTTTTAAATGCACCCATGTTAATATTGTACGTCATTTTAAACATTATTTTAATTGTTTATGCTTTGCAAGTTTACAGGTAGGCTACGTATATAATGTTTATTATGCCATATTATATGGTAATTGTCTCAAATCAATAGATGACTCACTTTTTTTGTCAATAAAATCAAGTATATTTCAAATGTTTGTGTGTACTGACCCTTTCTCTGGCAGTCATTTTTACCACATATTTGATTATGTATTTAACCAAAAGACCCTTGAGTTTAGAAACCTCTTTTGCGAAGGATACCTGGCAAGAGGTCAGCAGGAAGTATTCAGCATGTAGATAAAGTACAAAATAACATACAGGAACAATACACTAAAAACCACCCTCTCCAGTTTTAAGGTCTTTTGCAGGTCGTTCCAAGACTGAGGAACGTTGTAGGATAATAATATTTTTCCCCATCTCAGGACTGGCCTTATGAACAGCTATTTCCATGTACTCTCATACAAACTCATACAAATAGGTTAAGAAAGGGACCTCAGTTCCCTCAGACTAACACAATCTTTTAGGTGTGTGTCACTAGGCCTCGTTAAGCTGTCCCGTTCTAACAGCTGGAGGCCTACCGTACATGTAATGCTTATCTCCAATCAATTTGCATCAAAATGGGCAATCCTGAAATGTTAATCAAGTCCATCATGTAAGCCTACAATCCGCATTGGTAGAATTTAGATTTTGTGTCAAAATAAGGATCAAAATACCTCGGTTTGAATTTCATATGGGTTAGAAAAAGTTGTTTATTAAGAAAATGAATGGAATAGTTCAGACTATGTGATGCATCAGATGACCTGGCCTCCACAATCACTCGACCTCAGCCCAATTGAGATGGTTTGGGATCAGTTGGACCGCAGAGTGAAGGACAAGCAGCCAACAAGTGCTCAGCATATGTGGGAACTCCTTCAAGACCTTTGGGAAAAACGTTACAGGTGAAGCTGGTTGAGAGAATGCCAAGAGTGTGCAAAGCCGTCATCAAGGCAGAGGGTGGCTACTTTGAAGAATCTCAAATATAAAATATATTTTCATTTGTTTGACACTTGTTTGGTTACTACATGATTCCACATGTGTTATTTCATAGTTTTGATGTCTTCACTATTATTCTACAATGTAGGAAATAGTCAAAATAAAGAAAAACCCTGGTATGAGTAGGTAAGTCCGAACTTTTGACTGGTACTGTATTACAACTTCAGTTTTGTATAGTGGTGAGTGAATTAATTTGAATTGATCTCTTAAGAAATTAATACACGAGTTGCCTTTCCCTTTCTAACACACCCATTTTGAGAAATTGCCAACCTTTTAATTCAAAAATATATTCAAGCAAGTCCCGAGGGGGGTGTGGTATATGGCCAACATACCACGTCTACGGTGACTCCCATGTCTTCTTATGCACAAAGCAACGTGGATACAGCCCTTAGCCTGTGGTATATTGCTATTATAAACTGGCTACCAACGTAATTAGACGTAATGTTTTGTCATACTCGTGGTATACGATCTGATACACCAAGGCTGTCAGCCAAACAGCATTCAGGGCTCGAATCACCCAGTTTCTAACTATCTATAACCACCTGCAGGCTCAAGTCAGCTGTCCTACAGATGGTTTCAATACAGCCAAAAGTGGATGCGTAACTCACTGAACACAGGTGCAACGCAGAGAGCGCAAGACAATGGTCCACACCCTGTCAGGAATTTTACTATAGAGGAGTTTACTTCAAGAGATTTAATAGACATTTAGTCAAAGATATTGTATCAATCTGTCAGCGTTTTTTCCTATTGTCCTTTTTTTTTAATCAACTCACATTTTAGTAGGCCTATCCTTTATTATCTGAAGCTTATGTTCTTGCTTTAATCGGTCTCTGTGGCTCAATGACTGCGAATGGACTTTTACAAAGATTTGTTTGACACTTGTTTGGTTACTACATGATTCCATATGTGTTATTTCATAGTTTTGATGTCTTCACTATTATTCTACAATGTAGAAAATAGTAAAAATAAAGAAAAACCCTGGTATGAGTAGGTAAGTCTGAACTTTTGACTGGTACTGTATTACAACTTCAGTTTTGTATAGTGGTGAGTGAATTAATTTGAATTGATCTCTTAAGAAATTAATACACGAGTTGCCTTTCCCTTTCTAACACACCCATTTTGAGAAATTGCCAACCTTTTAATTCAAAAATATATTCAAGCAAGTCCCGAGGGGGGTGTGGTATATGGCCAACATACCACGTCTACGGTGACTCCCATGTCTTCTTATGCACAAAGCAACGTGGATACAGCCCTTAGCCTGTGGTATATTGCTATTATAAACTGGCTACCAACGTAATTAGACGTAATGTTTTGTCATACTCGTGGTATACGATCTGATACACCAAGGCTGTCAGCCAAACAGCATTCAGGGCTCGAATCACCCAGTTTCTAACTATCTATAACCACCTGCAGGCTCAAGTCAGCTGTCCTACAGATGGTTTCAATACAGCCAAAAGTGGATGCGTAACTCACTGAACACAGGTGCAACGCAGAGAGCGCAAGACAATGGTCCACACCCTGTCAGGAATTTTACTATAGAGGAGTTTACTTCAAGAGATTTAATAGACATTTAGTCAAAGATATTGTATCAATCTGTCAGCGTTTTTTCCTATTGTCCTTTTTTTTTAATCAACTCACATTTTAGTAGGCCTATCCTTTATTATCTGAAGCTTATGTTCTTGCTTTAATCGGTCTCTGTGGCTCAATGACTGCGAATGGACTTTTACAAAGATTTGTTTGACACTTGTTTGGTTACTACATGATTCCATATGTGTTATTTCATAGTTTTGATGTCTTCACTATTATTCTACAATGTAGAAAATAGTAAAAATAAAGAAAAACCCTGGTATGAGTAGGTAAGTCTGAACTTTTGACTGGTACTGTATTACAACTTCAGTTTTGTATAGTGGTGAGTGAATTCATTTGAATTGATCTCTTAAGAAATTAATACAGCTTAGGGGTTGGTAATGTTCTCTAGTTGCGCCATGATTGGCTCAGTGTTCTGTCACTCATGGGGACACTACATCCACCGCAAAGATCTACAGGGAGAGCTAGAAAGTTCAAGCCCCCTTGGTTGCTGCCATGGATTTACATAGAAGTGCCCATCCATTAAGGTCATTGGCCACTCACGATATATCATCTAATGGTGCGGTAAGTTACTTGATGTCCTATTGCAATGTAAAAGACACAGCTGAGTAATACACTATACATTTTGAGAAATATAACTGATAACGACAACCATTTATTGTTACAAATAGTAATAGTTTAAGTATATATCTTCTCTCAGTCAGTTTTACACGAATGACTTTGATATGGATGTGTTCAATGTAGCCGTACTCAATGTTTGGGTATGTGTGAGAGTGTGGGGAGTATGAATTTACTTTTGACCTCTGACTTGTGTGTGTGAGTAGCGGAGATTCAGACGACCCGAGTGCTGATGATCCTCAGTATCCTGTTTTTAGCCATTTTGATACTGGTGCCTACACTGGGGGTGAGACGCACCCGATGCCTGGAGGAGGACGAGAAGGAGAAAGTGGCCATTGCTGGAGAAGTGCTCTTCATCACCATAGGTACAGTAGGCTTTTTCATATCAGTAACGGCTGTTGTGTGACCGCCTGCGTTCAATCTACTTAGCTCTGAACAGTGCATGCTACATAGTGAAATGCCAAAAGTTTTATCGAATGGCGTAACGCAACTCAGCTCTGTCCGCAGAGCTCTGTCCCATCGCCTAACTGCAATGCTGCCTTAGGCCACTTGTGCAACTGAACATGCTGATACTGTAGTCAGATCAATTCCATTTTGAGTGGCAGAAGCTGTTAATACTGTTTAGTAAGATATGCTAAGATCACTCTTCTCTGTAGGTGCTGCTCTGTGGTGCTCACAGTGTTTTCTTTTTGTAAACCAACAGGTTTGAAATTGGTTGTGCTGGTGAGCTGGGGTGCAGCCCTCTGCTCTGTGGTGGGTGGATCTCTGCTGTGCTACAGGTGTCCCTGGGGGTTGTCCACGGGGCTCGTGCTCAGCTCCATCTATCTCTCATCCCAAACTAGTCTCCATCCCCCAGGCCCAACTCCGACTAGGTTTCAGGGGCTACACCATGTCTAGAGCCTACTACTCAAAACTATGGAGGAGTAGAGCCGAATACGTGTAATTACTGAAGCACGAAACTGTGACTCGCTTACACTATGTTATGATTGTGAGAGTTCATTTGGGAAGTCGGTGTGCTCCCCTGAAAGTATTTTTTGTAAGGAATTGTGTTTGGATGTGTGAAGATGGTTGGCAACAGCCTCTGGTCATGATGTCTTGCACCTACCATTGCCATATGTGTTTTCAACCTAAAGTAAGTAAGTGCATTCAGTAAGGAATCTACTAATATTGCCAATGTCTACCATTTCATAATATACCATTATCAATATACAGTACAATGCTGCAGAGTTGGTTTGCAACATTCTATTCTACTCTCAAAATGTCCAGGTTTTCCAGAAATACTGGTTGAAAGATCCCAGAATCAGCCTGGAGGGAATAAGCAGGAAAGTTACTGGAACCTTAAAACTATATTGCAGAGTAAGTGTCTATAAATATCAGCTTGATAGGACTTTGCCTGATTGTGTCCTGTTGTGGCCAATAGTTTACTGTTTCCTGTGAGTCTGATATCCCATGGAACACTCAAAAGTCAAGAGACCAGTGGCCGAGCAGGGAAGGGTGTTGCGGGCGTATTCCACCCACAAGAGTTGCTGGTTCCAGGTGGTGGGGTTTGGTGGAGACGAGGCAACGAAGAACCGTCTCCAGGTCCTGATTGGCTCACTCCGACTGGCCGTTGGACTGGGGGTGAAACAGTGGAGGATAGGTTGGCTGACGACCCAATGAGGGTGCAGAACGCCTTCCAGAACCGGGAAGAGAACTGAGTAGCGCGATCGGAGACCCAAGTTGCTGGGTCCATGGATCTGGAAGACGTGCTGCACCATGAGCTGGGCATTCTCCTTGGCTGAGGGTAACTTATGAAGGGGAATGAAATGGGGGGCTTTGGTAAACCTATCCACCACCGTAAGGATAGTGGTGTTTCCATCTGATGGAGGGAGACCATTGATGAAGTCCAGGGATATATGAGACCAGGGGTAGTGAGGAACATGGAGTGGTTGAAGGAGGCTTTACCGCAGAGTCTTATTCTGAGCACACACAGTGCAGGGGGTGGCGAATGCGGTGACATCAGGAACCATGGTGGGCCACCAAAAGTGTTGTTGTACAAAGGCCAGGGTCTGACGGGAGCCAGGATGGCAGACAAGTCTGGAGGAAGGAGTCCATTCCAGGACCGGGGAGCGAGCAGAGTCCGGGACAAACATCCAGTTAGCCGGGCCCCCCCTGGTTCTCTATACGCTGGGACAGGACGGCCCCCACTCCGACGTCCGAAGCATCAACCTCCACCACGAACTGATGGGAAGGGTCTGCATGGACTAAGATGGGAGCTGTGGTGAACCGATGCTTGAGGTCCGAGAATGCCCGGTCAGCTGCTGAAGACCACGAGAATGGAAACTTGGGAGAGGTGATTGCTGCGAGGGGGAAGCTAGGGTGCTGTAACCCCGGATGAAGCTGTGGTAGAAATGAGCAAACCCCAGGATGCTTTGAAAATGCACTCTGGATTTGAGTTGAGGCCAATCCACCACCGCTCTCACCTTGTCAGAGTCCATCCAAATATTTCCAGCAGCAATGACGTACCCTAGGAAGGAGATGGTGGAGCGATGCAGTTCACATTATTTTGCTTTAACAAAAAGCTGGTTCTCCAGGAGACGCTGAAGGACCTGTCGGACGTGGAGGACGTGTTCTTGAGCTGACCGGGAAAAAACGAGCTGACCGGGAAAAATGTTGTCAAGGTAGACAAACATGAACCGATTCAACATATCACGGAGCACATCGTTGACCAGGGCCTGGAACACTGCGGGAGCATTGGTCAGTCCGAATGTCATTACAAGGTACTCATAGTGCCCGCTAGCCATGTTAAAAGCTGTCCATTCCATACGTCTCCTTCCCGTATCCAAACCAGATGGTAGGCATTCCGAAGGTCCAACTTTCAGAAGATCCTTGCCTCCTGGAGAGGCTCGAAAGCCGAGGAGATGAGTGGTGTAGGGTAACGTTTTTTAACAGTGATGTAATTTAGGCCCCGGTAGTCGATACATAGATGCAGGGTTTTGTCCTTCTCCACATTGAAGAACCCTGCCTCGGCGGGGGAGGCAGATGGACGAATACTCCTTGCAGCAAGAGAATCCTCAATGTACCTCTCCATGGTCTTGGTCTCCGGACCTGACAGGGAATACAGCCGCCCCTCGAGGTGATGTAGTACCCGGGAGAAGGTCGACAGCGCAGTCGTATGCTCGAGGGAGATATGTACAGTAGCGTGAGCCTTATTGAGAACCTCCCGGAGGTCCTAGTATTCCGCGGGAATGGTGGAGAGTAGAAGCTAACGAGCTAGTGGAAGTAAGTTAATGTTAGTCCCTCAACCTGCTAAGATGAAGTGTACAGTAGGTACAGTACCTGCTGCAGAAAGGTGAGAAAGGTGAGATTTAAATATTACTTTCTGTAGGTAACTTAGCTAGCAAGATATTATGTCTGGCTGGTGCTTATTGACTAAGTAAGCTAATAATGATGTCACGACTTCCGCTGAAGTTGGCTCCCCTGCCTGTTCGGGTGGTGCTCGGCGGTTGTCGTCACCGTCCTACTAGCCGCCACCGATCCCTTTTTCGTTTGTCTGTTTGTTTTGTCTTGTTAGTTTCACCTGTGTTCCGTTGTATGGCTTTATGAGCTTCCCTATTTTAAGTATGTGTACCCGCCCTTGTTTTGAGCGGGATTGTCTTTATGTTACATGTGTGCGTTTTAGGTAGAGGTGGTTATATTTTCTGGACTTGGCACCCTGTGTTTTTAGGTAGTCACGGTGCCGCTGGACATGGTAACGCAGGGGAGTCATAAAAAGCAGATTAGTCTGTTCCTTATTGATTCACCTGCGTTTCCAGTGGTGTTGGGAATTCCCTGGCTAGCTCAGCACAACCTGGTGATTTCCTGGCGACGGGGCTCTTAAGAGGTGGTCAGAGGAGTGTTCAGGCAGGTGTGTAGGAGTTGCCGTTGGTGCGACTACGGTGGAGAGTCCAGACCAGGTTTCCACCGTGTGCATTCCCTCTGAATATGCCGATTTGGCTATCCCCTTCAGTAAAAGGAAGGCAACCCAATTACCACCCCATCGTCGAGGGGACTACGCAATAGACCTCCTGGAAAACGCTGCACTTCCTAGGAGTCACGTGTACCCCTTGTCCCAGGAGGAGACAGTAGCTATGGAGACTTATGTTGCTGAATCGCTGGGACAGGGGTACATTCGGCCCTCCGCATCACCCGTTTCCTCATGCTTCTTTTTTGTGAAGAAGGAGGGAGGTCTGCATCCGTGCATTGATTATCGAGGTCTGAATTCCATCACAGTGGGGTTTAGTTACACACTACCTCTCATCGCTACAGCGTGGAATCATTTCACGGGTCGCGCTTCTTCACAAAACTTGTCCTGAGGAGTGCGTATAAGTATAATCTGTTGCGTATCCGGGGAGAAGATGAGTGGAAAACCGCATTTAGTACTACATCTGGCCATTATGAGTACCGCGTCATGGATGAGTCAAGGGTTGAAAAATGCTCCAGCCGTAGATGAGATTCTCCGAGACCTGCTCGGGCAGGGAGTGGTAGTGTACATCGATGACATCTTAATCTATTCTGCCACACGCGCGGCGCACGTGTCTCTGGTGCGTATAAGGTACTTGGGCGACTGCTGGAACATGACCTATATTGCAAGGCAGAGAAATGTGTGTTCTTCAAACAGGCTGTTTCCTTCCTGGGTTATGTATTTCCACCTCTGGGGTAGTGATGGAGTGTGATCGCGTTACAGCCGTGCGTAATTGGCCGACTCCGACCATAGTGAAAGAGATGCAGCGGTTTTTAGGGTTTGCCAGGGTTTTGGTCAGGTGGCTGCTCCCATTACCTCACTGCTGAAAGGAGGACCGGTGCGCTTGCATTGGTCAGCAGAGGCGGGCAGAGCTTTCAGTCGTCTGAAGGAGCTGTTCATCAATGCGCCCGTGTTGGTGCATTCGGACCCCTCTTTAGCGTTCATAGTGGAGGTGGATGCGTCCGAGGCTGGGGTCGGGGCCGTGCTGTCCCAGCACTTGGGCGTGCCACCCAAGCTCCGCCCTTGTGCCTTCTTTTCGAGGAAGCTCGGTCCGGCGGAGCGGAACTATGACGTGGGGGACCGGGAGTTGTTAGCTGTAGTCAAGGCTCTGAAGGTGTGGCGACATTGGCTTGAGGGGGCGAAACACCCTTTTCTCATCTGGACTGACCATCGTAATCTTGAGTATATCCGGGCAGCGAGGAGACTAAATTCGTGTCAAGCTAGAAGGGCCATGTTTTTTACCCGGTTTCGGTTCACCATCTCGTACCGGCCAGGCTCCCAAAACACCAAAGCCGACGCGCTGTCCCGCCTCTATGATACCGAGGAGCAGTCCATTGAGCCAACTCCCATCATTCCACCTTCACGTCTCGTGTCACTGATAGTATGGGAGGTGGACGAGGAGATAGAGAGGGCCTCACGGTTAGAGCCGGCCTCCCCTAACTGTCCAGCGGGGGCTCAGTACGTGCCGAGGGGGATCCGGGATAAGCTAATCCGTTGGGCTCATACTCTCCCCTCCTCGGGTCATCCTGGCATCGAGAGGACAGTGCGGAGTCTTAGAGGGAGATACTGGTGACCCACGTTGGCTAAGGACGTGAGATTTTATGTCTCCTCCTGCTCGGTGTGCGCTCAGAGCAAGGCTCCTCGACACTTGCCTAGAGGGAAGTTACAGCCCCTCCCCGTTCCACAGGCCGTGGACGCACTTATCGGTGGACTTTCTTACCAACCTTCCCCCGTCCCAGGGAAGTACTACGATCCTGGTTGTTGTGGATCGGTTTTCTAAGTCCTGCCGTCTCATCCCGTTGCCCGGTCTCCCTACAGCCCTGCAGACTGCGGAGGCCTTGTTTACCCATGTCTTCCGGCACTATGGGGTGCCTGAGGACATCGTTTCTGATCGGGGCCCCCAATTCACGTCAGAGTTTGGAGGGCATTTATGGAGAGACTGGGGGTCTCGGTCAGCTTGACCTCGGGTTTTCACCCCGAGAGTAATGGGCAGGTGGAGCGCGTAAACCAGGATGTGGGCAGGTTTCTGCGGTCATATTGCCGGGACCGGTCTGGTGAGTGGGCGAGGTATGTTCCTTCGGCTGAGCTCGCTCAGAACTCCCTCCGCCACTCCTCAACGAACATGTCCCCTTTTGAGTGTGTGTTGGGTTACCAGCCGGTCCTGGCCCCCTTGACATCAGAGCCAGGCCGAGGCTCCTGCGGTAGAGGAATGGGTACAGCGCTCCAAGGACACCTGGAAAGCGCTCCAGGAGTCGCTAAGACTAGCGGGAGAACGGCAGAAGAGGAGCGCTGACCACAGCGAGGCCCCCGTGTTCGCACCGGGGGACCGGGTCTGGCTCTCGACCCGAAACCCGCCCCTCCGCCTGCCCTGTCGGAAGCTGGGGCCGCAGTGTGTGGGGTCATTTAAAGTCCCGGGGAGAATAAACGAGGTGTGTTGCAGGTTACAACTTCCTGGGTATTACCGTATTAACCCCTCGTTTCATGTGTCTATCCTCAGGCCAGTGGTGGCTGATCCCCTGCAGGAAGGTGAGGTGCCTGAGGTCCTTCCGCCCCCTTGCCCTCCGGGTCGTCCTCAAGGCCGGTGGCGGCGCACTGCTGGAGTCGCGCGTCAGGGGGGGGGGGGGTTGTACTGTCACGAGTTGGCTCCCCTGCCTGTTCGGGCGGTGCTCTCTCTCCCTCTGTCTCATTCACATGACCATTCACACAGTCCAGTCCCTCAGTCCTATCCAGAATATCTCAAGGTCCTACAACACCCTGATGAGAAGCCAAAAGCCTGGCCCCTTGACTGGTCCCACAGGCAAGGGGTGCCTGGATTGTGGGAGAAAGTGGGCACAGGTGGCCTAAAGTGCCTGGCAGAGGGCCCACCAGAAATGCAGGGGGTGGTAGGTCTGGGGACAGCTCAGGTGGTGATGAAACCATTCTTTCCAGTGTTAATGGTTCTGAAAGTTAAGGTTTCTCTAAGTTAAGCACACAATAGGCTGCAGCTTTACAATTTTACAGCTACAGTAGAATTCAAAATGTGTTTGACAGTAATCTATGTTAAATTATAGGCCATATCAAGATGCATTGTCACAGCTCAATGATATCACTCACAGATGTGTTTAGATCGACAGATCTAAAATTTGTTTTTTTCTATTGAGTTTAGAAACAAAATTATATCTTCGTTCAGTTGTGGCTGTCTAGCTCTGACAAAGACTTACTCATGTACAGTACCAGTCAAAAGTTTCGACACACCTACTCATTCAAGGGTTTTTTCTTTATTTTGACTATTTTCTACATTGTAGAATAATAGTGGAGACATCAAAACTATGAAATAACACATATGGCATCATGTAGCAACCAAAAAGTGTTAAACAAATAAAAAATAGATTTGAGATTTGAGATTCTTCAAAGTAGCCACCCTTTGCCTTGATGACAGCTTTGCGCACTCTTGGCATCCTCTCAACCAGCTTCATGTGGTAGTCACCTGGAATGCATTTCAATTAACAGGTGTGCCTTGTGAAAAATTAATTCATGGAATTTCTTTCCTTCTTAATGTGTTTGAGCCAATCAGTTGTGTTGTGACAAGGTAGGGGTGGTATACAGAGACAGCCCTATTTGGTAAAGTACCAAGTCCATATTATGGCAAGAACAGCTCAAATAAGCAAAGAGAAATGACAGTCCATCATTACTTTAAGACATGAAGGTCAGTCAATATGGAAAATTTGAAGAACTTTGAAAGTTTATTCAAGTGCAGTCGCAAAAACCATCAAGCGCTATGATGAAACTGGCTCTCACGAGGACCGGAAAGGAAGACCCAGAGTTACCTCTGTTGCAGAAGATACGTTCATTAGAGTTAACTGCACCTCAGATTGCAGCCCAAATAAATGCTTCACAGATTTCAAGTAACAGACACATCTCAACATCAACTGTTCAGAGGAGACTGCATGAATCAGGGCTTCATGGTCAAATTGCTGCAAAGAAACCACTACTAAAGGGCACCATTAATAATAAGAGACTTGCTTGGGCCAAGAAACACGAGCAATGGACATTATACCGGTGGAAATCTGTCCTTTGGTCTGATGAGGCCAAATGTGAGATTTTTTGGTTCCAACCGCGGTGTCTTTGTGAGACACAGAGTAGGTGAACGGATGATCTCTGCATGTGTGATTTCCACCGTGAAGCATGGAAGAGGTGTGATGGTGTGGGGGTGCTTTGCTGATGACACCGTCTGTGATTTATTTAGAATTCAAGGCACACTTAACCAGCATGGTTACCACAGCATTCTGTAGTGATACGCCATCACATCTGGTTTGCGCTTGTGGGCCTATAATTTGTTTTTCATCAGGACAATGACCCAAAACACACCTCCAGGCTGTGTAAAGGCTATTTGACCAATAAGGAGAGTGATGAAGTGCTGCATCAAATGACCTGGTCTCCACAATCACCCGACCTCAACCCAATTGAGATAGTTTGGGATGAGTTGGACCAAAAGAGTGAAGGAAAAGCAGTGATCAGCATATGTGAGAACTCGTTTAAGACTGTGGGATAAGCATTCCTCATGAAGCTGGTTGAGAGGATGCCAAGAGTGTGCAAAGCTGTCATTATAGCAAAGGGTGGCTACTTTGAAGAATCTCAAATATATTTGAGATTCCCCAAATATTTGTTCCCCCAAAAATGTGTTTAACACTTTTTTTGGTTACTACATGATTCCATGTGTTATTTAATAGTTTTTATGTTTTCACTATTATTCTACAATGTAGAAAATAGTTTTAAAAAATAAAGAAAAACCCTTTGATGAGTAGGTGTGTACAAGCATTTGACTGATACTGTACGTGTTCATGTGTAATGAGTGCGCTGAGAGTCAGGAAGCAAGTACAGGGGAGTGAGTGTTTTAATAAATAAACAACGCGCCGACACGAAACAGAGTCAATAACACCTTAGGAAAGAACCAAGGGGAGAGACAGGTATAGGGAAGATAATCAAGGAGGTGATGGAGTCCAGGTGATGAGGCGCTGGTGTGCTTGACGATGGTGACAGGTGTGTGGGATAATCAGCAGCCTGATGACCTAGAGGCCGGAGAGGGAGTATACGTGACATAATGTATGTGTTGAATAAACCCTTATTCCATATCACGGTGGATTCAGTTTATTACTGTAACAGAGTTAAACATCAAATCAGGTTAAAAGTGATTTGAAACAATGCCAGCAAAATATAACCTAGACTAATTTACTGGCTGACTGCAGTGAGTTGGAAGAAGCTACATATCCAGTCGTCTTCCACATGATTATTTGAATCAGCTGTGTAGTATTATGACAAAAACCAAAACACGCACCCCTTGGGGTCCCGAGGACCAAGTTTGGTAAACCCTGGATAATAGGCACATTTTGTGTGAACTCAAAGACTTTGGATCTCAAGCCAAAACCTCCTGCTCTCTGCCCTTACTCATTTGGGCTGCTCAGTTATTGAAGGTGAATTACTGCCATCTGCTGGATCATAAAAATACTGCCACTGTATTACATTCCTTTACCACTCTTACATTCGTAATGTTGATCACAACCATCAAAGCAACATTTGCCATGCAAATGAAGGGCATTTCATTAATTTTCACATTTGCTCAGTACATGAAGGGTGTAATTTCCAATGCTATCGAGTTGCCGACACCGATTGGAGGGTGAGTGCCAATATCCTCTCTGTATCTATTTGCAGATCCAGAGGCGTCGGGCAGTAGGTCCTCTGTTATCCTGGTCAAATGAATTGTGGTAGAAAATTCCCATCTGATTCATAATATAGCTTTTTCTTGTGGCCATGGAGTCTTTGGGCCAGCATAGTGCCCATCTAAATTCTAATGACAAATACCATACTAGATCGATTATACTTAACCCCTACTTTCAGCCTTGTACACTTTTGGAATTACTATGTCCTATGGGAGCAGCCAGAACATTTTGGATACTGAACTTTCCAGTCCAAGGGCACAAATTAGCTAAATTTACTACAAAAAATATCAGATATACCACGTGGTACACATTGTTGAAATTAGGACAGGGTTTGATGTGTCTTACTGAGCCAAAAGCAACTGGAAAATGGGGTTTGTGCTTCAAGTTACCCTTTGAAATGTCAAACTCCATACAAGTGTCATCTGTCAACTTTCAGTAAAAAAGAAAAATCGGACTTGAAGTGACCGTAAACATTTAATTAAACCGATTGAATCAAAGTTGAACGAGTTAGCAAAGTTTAGGATGAAGGGTATAAAGTCGGCGATGTTGTCTGGCAGCGTGGGATTGGTGCCAACAGCAAAACAACGTCCCCTAATGTATCCTGGAGAGAAAGAGAACAGGTGGCAGTGGAGTTATCGTTCAAATGATGTGAAAGGGATTGAGTACTCTAACACACAGGAAACAAGAAAATAGCCTGATGTGGACACCAGTTCAGCGGGAAACTATGTGAAAGTGTCAAGGAGTCATCTATAGTTAATACCACACAACATGAGAAAGAGACACACCTTGAGAGCATCATGCCAAACAGGAATTGTAAAGAAGGGTCTTTCCTTGAAATACAGGGAAGGAGAGGAGGGTCTCAGCTGAGGTTCAAGCGTTTCGATATGCTCTGTCCAGTTGTCCCTCAAACAGGCCTGTAGGTGCCATCAACCGGCCTACATACCATCTGAGTGAGTGAACTGTGAGGATGGCAGAGAGAGAGAGAGAGATGAATTATCAATGTTGAGCATTCAATAAAAAAATATAGTGTAATACTGTTCCAGAGTCAGATTGTCTCAGCACGGTAGGTTACAGCAGAGTTAGAGAGATATGCAAACATACAGTCATGGGGCCAGGTGTATTGCTTCTCATTAGGGTGTTGTAGGAGGAAGTAGTGTAGGACCTTGAGAGCTTCTGGATATGTGAATGGTACTGTGAATGAGAGAGAGGGAGAGAGGGGGGTCAGTAATCAAGTAATATCAGACTTTCTCCATATCACTGATCATCAGCCCCTCCTGAAAAGGTGTTAGGTTTGCATTCAGAAAAGTAGGCCAACGGTTGTAGCAATTCAATGTAGCATCCTCACCATTGTGCTTTTTCTACATCTGCCTTTCAGTAAGCAGGGAAATAGGTTCATGAGTTACACCCACAACAATCAAAAGTCAGATTGCAACTCACTGTATTGGCTGGTGTAACTAGATAAAGTTCATGGTGATCTGCACAGATGCCACACTGTGTCCTTCTCCTGTGGGAACATTCTGCACCCACCCACACACACACAATATCAGCATGGGCTATAGAAAGGAGGCCATTCTAATAATTTGGTCAGGTACTTAAAAAAATAAATAATAATTAACGTACATATCACAATCTAGCATAATGGTAATATACTTTCTGGGCTTTACACGGGAGATTTTCAAGCATTTTGAATGAACAGCTGGTTGGGAGCCAAATGATGCGGCTATTTTACGTGAACCGAGCCAAATTAGCTCCTTGAGTGACAGGGGGGCAGGACGGGTCTCCGTGGAAAGCGGCGTGTAGAGAGAGAAAGAGAGAGAGAGAGAGAGAGAGAGAGAGAGATACTCCGTATGGACTCAAACGGGAAATATATACAAGAAAATACACTTTTTCACAAACACACAGTGTCTAAACTCTGGTGTCCAAACACCCAGCGCGTCCTGGATCGTCTGTCGGATGGACAAGGTAGGGTCACCCAGCCACATAATAATACACACAGGCACAAACGACCTGAGAGCACAGCAGGAAAGGGTGGCCACAGCACTCAAGGGAGTGATTGAAAAAGCTTCTTCTACAAGCGGTTATCTCCACCTTGTTACCACGAAAAGACTTCCAACCGTCTACCATGCAGCAGGTAAACGCAAGTATTTCCCGTGACTGTGCCTCAAAACCAAATGTTAACCTGGCCCACCGACTTCGCCCGGACCCTAAAGGGCATCGCCCTCAAAAGCAGCCCCAACAAGTCACACAGGAGCAACAGATCAATACACACCTCAACCAGACCAGCGAGACACTCTCCCAGACCTCTGGGTCACAACTCCTGCAGCTCTGTCGCACACTGGGTATGTACATAGTCAATGGTAGGCTACAAGGGGACTCCTATGGTAGGTACACCTATAGCTCATCTCTTGGCAGTAGTACTGTAGACTACTTTGTCACTAACCTCAACCCAGAGTCTCTCAGAGCGTTCACAGTCAGCCCACTGACACCCCTATCAGATCACAGAAAAATCACAGTGTACCTGAACAGAGCAATACTCAATCATGAGGCATCAAAGCCAAAGGAATTGAAAAATATTAAGAAATTCTATAGATGGAAGGAATGCAGTGTGGAAACATACCAAAAAACAATTAGGCAACAACAAATTCAATCCCTTTTAGACAACTTCCTGGACAAAACGTTCCACCGTAATAGTGAAGGTGTAAACTTGGCAGTAGAAAACCTAAACAGTATATTTGACCTCTCAGCCTCCCTATCTTATCTGAAAAGGTCAAACAGAAGACCTAAGAAAATTAACAACACTGACAAATGGTTTGATGAATTTGAGAAACCTATCCAACCTAAAACATAGTGACCCAGAAAACCTGAGTCCATGCCTTCACTATGGGGAATCACTAAAATAATACAGAAATACACTACGGAAAAAGAAGGAACAGCACATCTGAAATCAGCTCAGTGTAATTGAAGAATCCATAGACTCTAACCACTTCTGGGAAAATTGGAAAACACTAAACAAACAACAACACGAAGAGTTATCTATCCAAAATGGAGATGTATGGGTAAACCACTTCTCCAATCTTTTTGGCCCTACAACAAAGAACAAACAGCAAACACATATACATGATCAAACACAAATTTTAGAATCAACTATTAAAGACTAGCAGAACCCACTGGATTCTCCAATTACATTGAATGAACTACAGGACAAAATACAAACCCTCCAACCCAAAAAGGCCTGTGGTGTTGATGGAATCCTCAATGAAATAATAAAATATACAGACCACAAATTCCAATTGGCTATACTTAAACTCTTTAACATCATCCCTAGCTCTGGCATCTTCCCCAATATTTGGATCCAAGGCCTGATCACCCCAATCCACAAAAGTGGAGACAAATGTGACCCCAATAACTACAGTGGGATATGCGTCAACAGCAACCTTGGGAAAATCCTCTGCATTATCACTAAGAGCAGACTTGTACATTTCCTCAGTGGAAACAATGTGCTGAGCAAATGTAAAATTGGCTTTTTACCAAATTACCATATGACAGATCACATGTTCACCCTGCACACCCTAATTGACAAACAAACAAGCCAAAACAAAGGCAAAGTGTTCTCGTGCTTTGTTGATTTCAAAAAAGCCTTTGACTCAATTTGGCATGAGGGTCTGCTATACATATTGATGGTGGGGGAAAAACATACGACATTATAAAATCCATGTACACAAACAGCAAGTGTGCGGTTAAAATTGGCAAAAACACACACATTTCTTTCCACAGGGTCGTGGGGTGAGACAGGGAAGCAGCTTAAGCCCCACCCTCTTCAACATATATATCAACGAATTGGCGAGGGCACTTGAACAGTCTGCAGCACCCAGCCTCACCCTACTAGAATCTGAAATCAAATGTCTTCTGTTTGCTGATGATCTGGTGCTTCTGTCACCAACCAAGGAGGGCCTACAGCAGCACCTAGATCTTCTGCACAGATTCTGTCAGACCTGGGCCCTGACAGGAAATCTCAGTAAGACAAAAAATAATGGTGTTCCAAAAAAGGTGCAGTTGCCAGGACCACAAATAAAATTCCATGTAGGCACCATTGCCATAGAGCACACAAAAAACTATACATACCTTGGCCTAAACATTAGCACCACAGGTAACTTCCACAAAGCTGTGAATGATCTGAGAGACTATGCAAGAAGGGCATTCTATGTCATCAAAAGGAACATACAATTTGACATACCAATTAGGATCTGGCTAAAAATACTTGAATCGGTTATGGAACCCAATGCCCTTTATGGCTGTGAGGTCTGAGATCAGCTCACCAACCAAGAATTCACAAAATGGGACAAACACCAAATTGAGACTCTGCATGCAGAATTGTGCAAAAATATTCTCTGTGTACAATGTAGAACACCAAATAATGCATGCAGAGCAGAATTAGGCCGACACCCGCTAATTATCAAAATTCAGAAAGAGACATTCAATTCTACAACTACCTAAAAGGAAGCGATTCCCAAACCTTCCATAACAAAGCCATTACAGAGAGATGAACCTGGAGAATAGTCCCCTAAGCAAGCTGGTCCTGGGGCTCTGTTCACAAACAGACCCCACAGAGCCCCAGGACAGCAACACAATTAGACCCAACATAATCATGCGAAAACAAAAAGATAATTACTTGACACATTGGAAAGAATTAACAAAAAAACTGAGCAAACTATAAGGCTATTTGGCCCTAAACAGAGAATACACTATGGCAGAATACCTGACCATTGTGACTGACCCAAACTTAAGGAACGCTTTGACTATGTACATACTCAGTGAGCATAGCCTTGCTATTGAGAAAGGCCGCCGTAGGCAGAACTAGCTCTCAAGAGAAGACAGGCTATGTGCACACTGCCCACAAAATGAGGTGGAAACTGAGCTGCACTTCAAAATCTCCTGCCAAATGTATGACCATATCAGAGAAACATATTTCCATCAGATTACACAGATCCACAAAGAATTCGAAAACAAACCCAATTTTGATAAACTCCCATATCTACTGGGTGAAATACCACAGTGTGCCATCACAGCAGCAAGTTTTGTGACCTGTTGCCACAAGAGAAGGGCAACCAGTGAAGAACAAACCCCATATTTATGTTTATTCATTTTCCTTTTTGTACTAAAACTATTTGCACATCCTTACAACACTGTATATAGACATACTATGACATTTGACATGTCTTTATTCTTTTGGAACTTCTGTGAGTGTAATGTTTACTGTAAATGTTTATTATTTATTTTACTTTCGTTTATTATCTATTTCACTTGCTTTGGAAATGTAAACATATACAATGCCAATAAAGCCCCTTAAATTGAAATTAAATTGAAATTGAAATGAGAGCGGGACGAATCTTTCTCCCTCTCAGTGGCGATTTTATCATGTAATCTTGGGAGGGTGCAACTTTGGTTTTAGAAGTGGCGGGAACATAATTATTATATATATTTATTTTTATCCAGTCAGATAAACACTCCAAACAGCCTACTTGACCGCTCTGAGGCATCCGCAAGGTCCTAAAGCACACCATTGCCTCGGTTTGTATCACATTCCAATGCTAAACTGGGGGGGACAAAAATGCAATTTAAGATTGTGGGGGGACATGTCCCAGGACTGAAGTGGCACCTTCGCACTCATTGCTGAATTTGAGATTTTCAACTTGTGTAATGTTTATGTCCAATGGCCGATGAGCACCGATACGTTTTATCTATAATTTATCTTCATATGAAAAATATTGAAAAGGATTTGCCAGTAGATTACCGACCTGATGCATGATGATGACTGCTTGTCTACCTTGCTAGCTAAGATTTTGAAAGTATGGTGTTGACATGATTCGTCCAATCAAAGCCACGGTAGATATAATGTGATTTGACGTTGTTTTATCTGTGGCCAATGACCTTGAGCCTTCTTGGATGGCAACTTCTGATGTAAGTCAATGGCAGCACCCACGGGGGTTGAATTTTCGAGCTCTCCCGTAGATTTTTCAGTGATGTCGTGTCCCCACGAGTGACAGAACACTGAGCCAATCACAGCGCAACTAGAGAACATTACCAACCCCTGTGCTCCATATTTTCTGCTGGCTGCCCCACCACAACAGGAAGTACTGAGCTAGGCTGAAACACCTGCATTTTGAAGCTGCCTTACTTAAGAAAACAAAAAAGAGACCTTGTTGGTATGCGGCTTTATTAACTTTTTACATTGTTTGCAAACTGATATGTGACACATATTAATTCCAAAAAAACATGCAAAATATCGCGGCGCCGCTGCTTCCTCTCTACCGCACCTGCTGTCTCGACCTCAGAATGCAAGGCTATGAAAAGCCAACTGACATTTACTCCTGAGGTGCTGACATGTTGCACCCTCTACAAGTACTGTGATTATTTTTGACCCTGCTGGTCATCTATGAACATTTGAACATCTTAAAGAACATTCTGGCCTTAATGACCATGTACTCTTATAATCTCCACCTGGCACAGTCAGAAGAGGACTGGCCACGCCTCAGAACCTGGTTCCTCTCTAGGTTTCTTCCTAGGTTCTTTCCTTTCTAGGGAGTGTTTCCTAGCCACTGTGCTTCTACAGCTGCATTGCTTGCTCTTTGAAGGTTTTGGGCTGGGTTTCTGTATAAGCACTGTGTGACATCTGCTGATGAAAAAAGGGATTTATAGTCAAATATGGTATATCGCCCAGCCCAAGGGACAGTTCATACACTATATATACAAAAGTAAGTGGACACCCCTTCAAATTATTGGATTCTGCTATTTCAGCCACACCTGTTGCTGACATGTGTATAAAATCGAGCACATAGCCATGCAATCTCCATTGACAAACAGCAGTAGAATGGTCTTACTGAATAGCACACTGACTTTCAACATGGCACCGTCATAGGATGCCACCTTTCCAACAAGCCAGTTCATCACATTTCTTCCCTGCAAGAGCTGCCACGGTCAACTGCAAGTGCTGTAATTGTGAAGTGAAAACGTATAGGAGCAACAACGGCTCAGCCACAAAGTGGTAGTCCACACAAGCTCACAGAACGGGACCCATTGCGAGTAAAAATCGCCTGTCCTCGGTTGCAACACTCACTACCGAGTTCCAAACTGCCTCTGGAAGTAACGTCAGCACAAGAACTGTTCATCGGGAGCTTCATGAAATAGGTTTCCATGGCTGAGCAGCCGCACACAAGCCTAAGATCACCATGCACAATACCAAGAGTTGGCTGAAGCGGTGTAAAGCTTGCCACCATTGGAGCAGTGGAGATGCGTTTGCTGGAGTGATGAATCACGCTTCACCATCTGGCAGTCCAACAGCCAAATCTGGGTTTGGCGGATGCCAGAAGAACGCTACCTGCCCCAATACATAGTGCCAACTGGAAAGTTTGGTGGAGGAGGAATAATGGTCTGTGGATGTTTTTCATGGTTCGGGCTAGTTCCAGTGAAGGGAAATCTTAACACTACAGCATACAAATACATTCTAGACTATTCTATGCATCCACCTTTGTGGCAACAGTTTGGGGAAGGCTCTTTCCTGTTTCAGCATGACAATGCCCCACTGCACAAAGTGAGGTTCATACAGAAATGGTTTGTTGAGATCAGTGTGGAAGAACTTGACTGGCCTGCACAGAGCCCTGACTATACACCCATCGAACACCTTTGAGATGAGTTGGAACGTCGACTGCGAACCAGGCCTAATCGCCCAACATCAGTGCCCGACTTCACTAATGCTCTTGTGGCTGAATGGAAGCAAGTCCCAGCAGCAATGTTCCATGTGGAAATCCTTCCCAGAAGAGTGGAGGCTGTTATCACAGCAAAGGGGGGACCAACTCCATATTAATGCCCATGATTTTGGAATGAAATGTTCGACAAGCAGGTGTCCACATATTTTTGTAGTGTATCACAATGGCTCATGTTGTGGTATGAAGAGTTATTATTTCCCTTACCACACATGTTTGATTTGATTCGAATAATATGCTGTCTGGTAAGAAAGTGTTGAAAGGGGAAAATTATATAATTTAAGTATTTCTCATAAGAGCAAGTAATGACGCTCTGCAGAAAGTACCAGAAAGTACTAGAATGACTACATGTGGCCTGCAGGGGGAGACAATATCCAGTGATTGGACATTTTGAGAGAGTTACGAAAGGTGATATGAGGTACTCCAGGTATCCTTCGATCTCTCAAATAAAATGGTTTATGTTTTTTTTTTTTATAATGTTTTAAAAATGTGAGTCCCATTTAACATTTCCAAAATTGTGTATGGTAATATCTAGAGGGTAGGCTTGCAGTGTAGCCTAATAAGCTAACAGTTACAACAGTACTCTAACACCTCTACAACTGAACAGTAGCTAGTTACACTCTACCCTGTGTGTTTACTAGTATAGACTACACTTCAAACAGTTCATCCAGATTGGATTTATACTTTTTCATGTGAAGTAGCCTAGCCTATAGATTTAGGCTGATTGTTGCTATGATACAACTGTTATTCGTGCAGTACCATAGCGCAATTCATAAACGTAGTTACTAATTGTGTCTCAACAACACGGCAAAAATCATAAGAACTCAGTGAGATGTCATGACCATTAATTTCATAGCAGAGGGGGAGGAGTTAGTGTGTGTGTGTGTGAGGGGGGTCATTACAGCAAATGTGTCCCTGACTGAAGTAGTCCAATTTCCGCCCCACAGCCGTCCGCAGCATCTACCAAAGGACGCATTTAATGGGACTCGAATCTTCATTTTCAACTCTTACGTGACTGTCACGTTCCAGCTGGACTCCGCAAGCCGCCCATGGTAATTGTATTACATGACTGAGGATTTTGTACAAACTGCAAGCTAGTGCGCTTGAGTAGTGTCCCACCAAAGATAACTAACGACAGAAAGATGGATGTGCACTTTCCCACTAGTAGTATCTTGTCCATTGTCCTTCAAGCGCTCTTGTTGTCGTCTTCATATGGTTCGTTGGAGCCCTACGACCTTTTATACAATAATGCCGTCGACGCCTTTTACAGAAGTGACTATAAAGATGTAGTGCGATACATGGAGGGAGCGCTCAGCAGCTACGCAGAGGTCCGCCAGACTAAAGTCCGATGTCGACTGAGGTGCCAGGACCAGCACCCGTTTGACTCTGTTTCCATGGACCTGCAGTTCTTTGACGTGGTTCTCCGAAGATCAAATTGTCAAAACGAGTGCATCGAAGAGAAGGTTGGAACGCAGTCCATGCACAAAGTCAGCGAGGATGTCAACCAGGATTTCCAGAGACGAATCCCGTACAACTATCTTCAGTTGGCGTATCAGAAGGTAAGGTGTTTTTTTTTTGTATATCTGACAATCAGCGTTTGATAGGAAAGTTCTGGATATTAGTCACCCACCTTTATTCGGCTTATAGCGTATCATTCGGTGACCTACATACAAAGGCTACTGCGATAAACTCGTGCGCAGCTGGATCTTCACCGCTGTTGCTGCTGCTGAGCAACGTGAAGCCGTCGGTGTTGCCGTTTCTGGGGCGACGCAAGAAGATATACAATGTTTACATAAGTCTCTGATAGAGCCTACCTAGTGTATCAGTTTTTGTTGCAAATCATTTTTGGGACTTTGAGTGGAACTTTGTTTCCGTTTTTCAGGCGTGTTCTCCTTCCCAGCTCTGTTATTAGCCTATGTATAGCCCTAACACAAAGGGCTATTGTAGACAATGATAAGCAGCTTTGTGCTTCAATTTCTGTGCGTTTTAGTTCTGCAATATGTTGTGTGTCTATTGCAATATAGACCTGCGGGGAAATTAAGCAAACTGTGTGCGCAGGTTCGAGGCTGAGGGAGGGAGACATTTCCATCACTCACATGAAGTGTGGTCACAAAACTTGCTATCTTTATAATTTAACGTAAACACGACGTGCTCACACACGCACATATACATCAATACCAGTGACATGCGGCGAGGTCTGATACCGCGTTCAAAACAACTGGGAACTCGGAAATCTCTGACTTCAGTGCGTTCAAGACAACTGGTAACTCAAAAAAAAAAAAAAAACGAGCTTTGACTGGGAAAATTCGTTTTGAAAGGTCATCTAACCCGGAATTGCAAATCGGAAACTCTGGCTTCTTTCTAGAACTCCGACTTTCTGACTTGAAGATCACTGACATCATGTTTGACCTCGTCATTTTCCAAATGTCTTGAAGCCAACCATGAGGTCAGTCTTTCCGAAGATACCACTGAGATTGAAATTATCATGCTATTTTCTGGCCCTTCCTTTGAAATGGGTCCTTAAACTCAGGTCTTGGTCTTTCATCCCGTATCACCCCGTTACGCTAGAAAGTCACACGTTTAAAACGGTTTCAGATGCAATATGCTAGCCACCCTGATCAGTTTTCTTTTAGTTAGCAGTAAAACGGATGTAACAGCCAAAAGGCCGTTTACGTGTGACGTCCGTTGGTAGGTGAGAACACAGCCTTTCCCATAACTTTTTTTCACGCCAATACCCATGCGCATTTATTATTTGAGCGCAATGAAAATGGATGGGACATATTGGGCGTTTTAGTGGATCACTTTGTCAAAATGAGTTGTGGATCACGCCTTTCAAAATGAGTTGCATTATAGGGATACAAATGTTCGACAAGGGCCTACATGTCACGTGAACTTTACCACAACCTTGTGATCAAAGGTCACGAAGTTTAAACTGCAGTCGACTGCTCCTCACCAGCTGCAACTTGTTGCCACCACCTGCATTGTCAACCAATCATTAGTGTTTTTGTTTGACCCACTTGAACGGGACAACTTTGCCTCGATGCTATGTATACAGTGTACAATAGTATTATTGACTAAAACAAATGTATTGATGTATTTTTCATTTGTTATTTTTTCAATAATTATCACAGGGTAGGTAAGCCGCATGTCACTGAACACTACACACATTAGCCCCTCTCCCAGTCTCTCCCCGCACTCATTCATAAAGTTTTCCAGACATGCCTCTGCCATTGAAGCGAAACAGGTACACACATCTGTTCACTTGTTTTCAATTTTAGAGAATTCTATGCGTTTTTACAGCCTGGTGGTTTGCTGTGCCATGCCAACTGCTGGCCGCAACTGCTGAAGTGTGTGTTTTTGCTTTGGCTGCCAGTTACTCCTTGATTTCCGTCCCATCTCACAGAAACTAATGGTATCAGATTGCAGGGTGCTTCTCAAACCCAGATCTGCAGCACTTTGTATGACATTGGACTTTCTGAAAACATATGCATACGCCTAACAACATCACAGAGCTGGTGAATGATTGTGATCTCCCCAGTAATTTAAGCACCAGCAACATCGAATACAGCATCTTGTGGTCAGTTGATTGTGAAATAATGCAGAAATACCCACAAGTAGACAGAATCATCATCACTGTCCCAAATTGTCTCGGATAACTTAGGCCCTATAGCCGACATTGACGCTGAGATCAACCCTTTCCTCAGAGCTCTTAGATTTTACTGTGCTGCTGGCAGATGGGTGTGGGAACAATGAGAATATCTATTTGAATTGTAGAAGAAATATCATTCCCTTTTTTTATAGACTCAAGTGCCCAGTTAATCATTCACACACCCTAATGGCAGTAATCGGGGCGACCCGACCAAATTAACATAGAATTGTGAGTTATAGATCTATCATTCCCGTTGAAAGCAAGTCTAAGAAGCGGTGTATCTTTTCTATATGCGCTGTTTCTATGTTTCCCATTATTTATTTTCATTTTTGCGTATTTTACCCCAGCTTAAAACAGCTGGAAATATATTTCACGGCCTCCCTAGTGGTGCAGCGGTCTACTGCACTGCATCGCAGTGCTTGAGGTGTCAGTGCATACCCAGGTTTGATCCCAGGCTGTATCCTGACCTGGAGTCCCACAGGGCGGTGCACAATTGGCCCAGCGTCGTCTGGGTTAGGGGAGGGTTTGGCCCGGGGGGCTTTACTTGGCTCATTGTGCTCTAGTGACTCCTTGTGGCGGGCAGGTTGACCTCAGTTGTCAGTTGAATGGCATTTCCACCGACACATTGGTGCAGCTGGCTTCTGGGTTAAGCAGGCGGATGTTAAGAAGCGTGGTTAGATGGGTCAGGTTTCGGAGGACGCATGACTCAACCTTCGCCGAGCCCGTTGGGGAGTTGCAGCGATGAGATCGCAATTGGATATCACGAAATTGTGGAGAAAAAGGGGAGGTAAAAAATAATACATTTATATATTTCACAGCGGTTTAGATGGCATAATGATTCTCTACAGTATGTATTGCTTGTTTTGTCACATAAACTGAAATTAGGCAAAATATTTGAATTTTTGCAACCAGCTAATGGCAAAGTGATTTCTGCATATTGAAACTTTAAGGTCTATAATAATAGGGGTTAATTTAGGGCATGTAATTCACAATTGCATGTGTTTGGCTTTAGAAGGACAATTCTTTAGTTTGTTCCTAATTAATGTACGCATTGAGACATCCATGTCTCATTCATCCTTTACATGAACTAAGTGTGTAATTGAGATGCTATCAGACGCCCCTGGATTTCCCTGAACTTTGAACTCAGGATGGGCATTGCGGCTCATCAAAGAGCCTAGTGGACACCCGGCTACACTTCCCCGGCTGCCTACAGACGTATTCATCTGCCGCCTGTGTGAGTCATGGGGGATCCAATGCCAACTCGCTGACACAGGTCCCCCACCTTAGAAGTGGTGGGGAAGTCACTGTCTGCAGGCAAAGATGGTTCTGCTTCCCTCTATCTGGATTGGCCCAATGCTTTATAGACTGGGGGTGCTGCGGCCCATAAAATAACAATGTACAAGTCTAGACATTTGGGACAGACATCCTCTTAGGCAAGACCTTGGCCCAGCCCTGTAAATATTACTCATCTGTGCTGCAAAGGGGAAATTATTTTACCACCATCTGCACAACAGAGTTTGGTGGCATTATATTATGATATTTTCAAACAGAATAATAAGCACACAAAAAAAGGCAGTAACTAATACCGCCATGGCTGTTTAATAGATTTACTCCTCCGCGTCCCTGCATGTCTCCCAGCATGTTGATGTCTTTCTGAACTGACTAACATGGCAGCGCATCAAGGCCTAGGGGTCCTGTGTTGACCTCACAACAGGTCGAGGGGGCGATCTGAGGCATTCCTATTGGTTGGCTTAATACGACGATGTTAGTAAGAGCAGGCTCTGTGAATGTGTGTCGGTGTGCATCGAGGTGGGGGCGCGTACTGGTGATTGTGAAAATAAACAACATTCCTCCACTATTTAACATTCCACCTCTGGACCCAGCCACTGGCATAATGACCCCTTTCGGCCTGGCAGAGGGGCCCATAGACACCAACACAGACACCAACTGTTCTGCCCTATTAAGGCTGGTACGTGTGTCCCCAATTCGCTCGTCATTTAGCTGGGCAAATATTTGTTTTCTCCCTTTTGTGGCCTGTTTGCTTTGCTAAAAGGAGAGACACGCTACGCTTGTGCATGAGGTATAGGGAGACACTTGTGGGGCCTGACCCAGGTAGACAGCAGTAGTACCTGGTGGTTGGCCAGAGCTGGCTCCACAGCTTAAAGCCACAGCAGGATCAAAGGCCCTCAGCAGCCCCTGGACTCCCAGGACCTGGTCCCCCTGGCCCCAGGGCTCGATGCTAATCTAGTTTTTTAAAATCTGGATCAAAAAGGGTCTTAGGTGGTGGGCACGGCAATGGGTCAGGCACGGCTGAATTTAAGAGAACATTTTGGAGGTCCTGCCACACCAAATAGTGTCCCCCTCTACATCACCATGGGATTCGATAAACTATTAGTGTCCATTGCTATGTCAACAGTGTGATGACCTAATGATTAGAATTTTTGGAGATTGTTACAGCCTAAACGGCGTTCTTTTCATCCTCGCTATGCAAACAAGGCTGGTTTCCAGGGCAGTTTCGCTGTTTAAACAAGTTTTGTTGAGCTAATAAAATGAAAACATTAATTTGAACTACTTTTGGGTACCTTGTTAACATTACAACATGAAATCCATGTCTTAAACGTTGCTACGTTTCGGAAATGGCAAAGAAAACGTGTAATCTGCTTTACACATTAGAGTTACTTACCTTACAGATCAGGAAGACATGCTAATTCCCACTCCATTCATATGCAAATCCATTTGATTCATACACTGGCTTGTCTGGCTGCCATGTTTTTAATTTAACCTGCCCTTCCCTTATCTACACTGACATAATATCATTTCAGTAGTCCTGTTACGATAAAAAAAAAATCTGTCTGGCATAGCTCATTAGTACACCCTGGTGGTTGAATATATATCTATCTATTGTAGGTCCTAGGATACAACAATGAATAGTGTGGAGCCTAATAGATACAAACAAAGGATAACAAACAATAATGAACACCTTGTGAAACAACTGTGAAAACCAACCTGGTAATATTTAAGATTTGAATACATTAACTTTGATTGTTTTTGGTACAATTGTGTCGTTCATTTATTTTCACAGATTTTTTGGGGGGGAGGGGCTCACTCACATGGCAATCATAGACTAAAATACTGAATTCTGGTGTGTGGAATATGGAGGAGGTGGTTACTGTGTGGGTGGAAGGTTCTGCCTGTCACTTGTTTTCAACAGGCAGCCAGTCTCGGAAGGGGGACGTGAAGAGGGAGACTGCAAAGTCCAGGCACTGTTGCTCTCTTTGTTCTGAGCGTTTGCAGTGCTAGTGTTTTCAATTCATCTGTGTATCTCACATATTATGAGCCCAGTATGATGGAGCAAGAAAACATTCATAGCAGATAATGACAACATGACAATAACAGTAGATGATCATATAGACAATAACAGGAGATGACTAACTCTGCTCCTGGAGAACAGGAGCAGAGTTAGTGGTTTAAGTTTACAAAGAAAGCGTTTCAATCCCGAATATTTGACTGTTACACTGTTTGAAAAAATGCTTAGGCAGCCCGTCCAAGGATTTCGATGGCAGAACAATCCTTGTAATCGCCAACCCATCTGGGGGAGGGCCACTGGTCGACCATTCTGAGGGGAGTTTGAACTGGTGTGAACCAGAGATCCTAACCACAGTGCAGTAAGGCCCTGTGGGTGCCGTTTGTAATGGAAGAGAAATGTAATTAAATAATAACAGGGATGCCTCTCTTTAAGTACTTATTTCCCTTGTTGTGAAGTTTGTTTGTGGCTAGATTAGTTACCGTATTAAAAGTATTTGCCATGTATTGCCAATTAACTGAAACGTATTTGAAGAGACAAAGGAACAATTCAATTTGATCGCTTGAATAGCTGTATTTCTTGGAGATACGACTGGGGCCAGAGGTTCTATATGGCTTTGTCTAGGGCCAGATGGCGCAACGGTTTGATTTATAATGAATTAATTTATTACTTGACATATGAGGATAATCTGCCTTCACAAATTCCGTCTGCCCACCATATGACACATTGGACTGCACGTCGCTCTTGTATCCCTTTGTGGACGAACTGATTTCCCATTGTTGCTTTGTTTTGGAAACTTTCCCCACCTCTCCCAGCGTGACTTTATGAATCCTGCTGTTCTTGTTCCCTGCTCTCTCTGTCCGGAATGCCTCGCATATTACAAGTCTATCTCAAGGCTCTACATCAGCGTTTCCCTAACTCGGTCCTCTGGACCCCAAGGGGTGCACGTTTTGGTTTTTGCCCTAACACTACACAGCTGATTCAAATTATCAAAGCTTGATGATTAGTTGATTATTTGAATCAGCTGTGTAGAGCTTGGGCCAAACCCAAAACGTGCACCTCCTGGGGTCCTGAGAACTGAGTTTGGGAGACCCTGCCACATCATGAGGACTCTAGGACTTGTGTTTTCCACTGTGAATAACTTGATTATTTGATATCCACTCAGCAGGCTACTTGTTGTTGTTCAGCTCCAACTGTCTCCAGCGTAGATCTCCTCTGAGATTAGGACTTGGACGGGGCTTCTGTTTCACTCAAATCCCTGCCTTGATCAGAGTGGATGTGTGTAAGGGAGTTTCAGTACGGAGGGATAGGGGAGGCTCGTGACCCTAACCAATTACAAGGACTCCTTTTACACCACGCCACCGAAGTATTGATCATCGTCGCATCTATCTCATTCAAAGTGCTGTCATCACGCTGATCCAGTTAGCTAACCCGCCGACAAGGGCAGGAGAAGGAGGAGGTGTCTGTTTCTAGGAATGCTGGAGTTGGAAGCTGGGTTTTTTTAGAGTGGAAATAAAACGTTCTCTCTCTCTCCACGACGTTTCTATTACCCATGATACTCCAGCACAGTATGTGTCTGGCATGGGGGGAGTAGATCCTGTTATTGTCGTCTGTTACTGATAGTGGAGGATAGAAGAGCTGAGAAGAAGGAAGGGGTCGAGGGGATGAATATTATTTACACCAAACAGAGATCCAGAGTCAGGGTGACTCCAGGACAGAGAGCAATTTGATTTTCTTCCTCTGGAACCTTTCGATAAGGGATATTCCTCACGGATGAAGGATAGGACCTAGGAAAAAGGATAGAGGCTTAGGAGAAAGACAGGGAATGCATATGGTGAGAGGCCCCCCCTCCCCCCAAAAAAACTTCTCCACCTTCCTGTGTTTTGAGGGCCAGCTCTAGCCTACAGATTAAGGACCCTAGATAGATGTCATGTGGAACGAATGTTTTAGAAAAGTGTCTCTACGTAATCTGCCGTGTTGCTTTCATGAAACCTTTCGCCGAGTCGATAAAACTCTCCTTACGGTGCACCTTCGCTTCAGCTCATGGACCAATCCCGAATCCTCCCCTGGCTGACTCTGAAGCATGCTATAACTAACTTCCTGCACTCTGCCCACGGTGAGCGTGGCCGGGCCTAGACGGAGTGGCACTCGGCTCTGCCAAAGACCTTCTGCATGACTACCTCTGAGCGGATAACAGCACAGCAGGAATGTGGGTGAACTTTCTCCAATGGACTGTACTGTATTACTGCATCACTCTAATGCTGTCTACCTTATTAACGATCAGAAGGCTAGGGGAAAGAAGGGAGGAGAATCCTGAGAATGACTTTCTAGAAGACTGCAGTTTTTACAAGGGGAGATGAGGCTGCAGACTCTGGAGAGTGAAGAAAGAGAAAGACCTGGCCAGGAAGTGACACTGTCAAGTGTTGACACAGTGTAAAGCTGTAATCAATCGACAGAGAGAAATTGCCCGTGCTCTTGTTTCTGAATCCAGGAACAGAGAAATCAAGCGTCTGCTGCTTATTTGATATCGGTTTCAGTTCCTTGCCATAGATCACAATATCCCTCGCCACGGAAGTACGCAGTTGGATGGCGACGCAGTAGCCTGATCCAACCAGCCAGTGATCAGAGCGCATGTCTCTCTCAGTTACTCTTGTTTTAATTAAAGAGGCATTCATCAGTTTGAGCGGAGGGCTCAGGGGTTGGCATTGACTGTGTGAGTGTGGGATGTGAATTATTGTGTGGGCTGTGAGGGGATGAACCCTTGGTTGTCTCCTTGGGAAGGATCCTGCCTGTGGAAAAAGGTGGAGTGTCTTGCCAGGCCCAGAATCTGTTAGGCTTGATTAATGACTATGTGCTGCTGAAGGTTTGGATCAGCAAACTTGTGGGACCCTCCACCTTCTCAATTTTGAACGATCTGCTTTTGTCCCCTGCCAGTATAGCAGAAGGCCTGGCTCTTTTGAATGACCAGAGGAAAAACCGTGAGAGTGTGGGTGTGTGGTGTGCACATGCAAACACGTTGTCTACCGTTATGTTTATCTACGTGGGTCTATGTGCATGTTCACACAAAAACAGGAAAGTGAAACTTTGACAGCTTCGAGGATGAACTGCTGTCAGGTGTGCGAGGCCAGAGAGAACATCCATAGAGACCAAAGGGACATTTGTCTATGAACTGACAGTTTGCTGTAAATCCCACAGAGCTACGCTATGGGCCTAGAGGGAGATATCTGAGTTGGGATTGGGTAGGAGGGGGATGATGTTGAGGAGAAAGACAAACTGTGGTGGACTTATTCCTGGGTCTTCCGTGGTGTGACGCACCGTCCGGTCTTTCACAGTGGGGAGAAATGGGAAGGGGGTAATGTACACTAAGGGCAGGACAGAATTGGTAACCACAGGTTTGTTTTTTTGACCGAGGTGATATTGTCCACAGTCAGCCACTGGCTGATGATGTGTTCTTATTTTTTTGAGTGGTTCTCTGTCTTAAGAAAGAGTTGTTTCAGCATGGACAAAGTCCGCGTTTGAGAAGTTTCCACAGGGAAAGTGACATTTCCCTCAGGTACTTTTTCCGCCCTACACTTTGAATGTTTACACCATTGTGTTCAATAAAGACATGAAAACATGTACATATAATTGTTCGGGCGTTATTAGTTGAAGCAGATTGTGTTTGTCTATTGTTGTGACTTAGAGGAAGATCAGGTCAAATTTGATGACCAATTTATGCAGAAATCCGGTTGTTTCCAAAGGGTTCACCTATTTTTTTCTTGCCACTGTAGGTCGGCCGATACCGTAACTCTTTCTGCCTGACCTTGTGCTATAAAGTAATCTCGGCTCTCGTATTACTTCCCGGGAAGTTTCTGGAGAGCTGGGCCCTTCATTTATAACTGTTGCATAAATGTAACACTAAATATATGCGCGTGCCACTCCTGAAAAGACTGCGCACACACAAAACTATTGAGATTTCTAAACTTACCGTACGCGTGTTTCCCCATTTATATATCTGGCCTGTCCTGAAACTGTGTGCACGTGAGCAAGCATTATAACTCCACCTAAAAAACAAAAACGCCCATCATTCACCTGTATATGGTGACAATCAATGTTGACACATTTTTTTTCCGGCACTGAGCAAGTTTGTGGTCTGCTGAGCGCAAACTTGAACATTGAAAAAGTGAAGTGCAACTACCAGCTCACGTTTACTGTGGACACTGAGGCTGTATCCGCTTTAAGTTACAGTTTTAACAGTTGCCAAGTAGGCTACTCTGGCTACTTGATCATAATGTAGGTGTACCAGAGTGGCCTACCATCAAAAACAATGGACAAAAATGCATCCCATAACATTTTAACATGGAAATAGCTGTTCTATCATTCAGCCTACAGTAGCAGAAAATGTGTGGTGTTCAATGTAGACCTACATTCCATGGGACTTTTGGAGAAAAAAAAACATGCAGGGCTTGACATTAACCTGTTTATCCACTTGTCCTTCAGACAAGGAGGTGACTGAACATGTTTTGTTGTTTGATGCAAGAAACCACTTCACAATGTCAAATGAATTATTATTCCTATACCATTATTACAGAGAATCAGACAAATTATACTACCCTCTGCCTATTGGCTACTTAGATTATTCAAGACTGTCTCAAAATATAACACTGCCCCTTTAAGACTTAAAAAAATGCTCTTTACCTGACTCGCTTTTCAAAGATGGCTAGAAATTAGGGATGTCCCACGCCTAAAAAAAAATGTGTAGAACGAGAGTCGTCCTGTACTTTCGATCAAGCGATTGGTCCAAATGTTTAAACTTGTTTTTCCCATATATAGACAGACACCCTATGTGTTTGAAAAAACATCTACTTCATATGCACTGAGCTTGTCTGATGCTTTAAGCACACTGTTTAATTAAATAATGAAGACACACAAATCACTCAAAGAGCCAAATAGTCACACTGTTTTAAAAAAAAAACAGCGAGTGCTTGTGTGACTGGCGCACGTTGTCTCATTCTCCTCCCTACTGCAGTTAAAAGGCACCACAGCACAGCAAGTGTTTATTGCGCTGTTCGTGCTGTGACATCATTTCAGCCATTTTAGTTTCTTACTAGTTTCTGACTGAAAAGTTCTGTTACCGAAATCCCTTAATTGTTTAGGAGAAACATTCCCTATTCCCTCAACCCTTTCTCTCTTTACGTGAAACATGTAAGCATCGCATGCATGTGACCAATAGGCTACAGGTATAATTGATAATAACAAACTCCGAAAACAGCAAGACGTGACAGCAAAATGGATGCGGTGAACGTGAAAAAGTCACTCGAAACAGGGAAATGTTTACTGGTTGCTCAGGAGGGAAAGAGGAAGTCAGATCTGTGGAAGACATTTGACCTAGTTGTGGAAGCTTCTGGAGATTTTAAAAAATGTGACAGTTTGGATCAGTGTAAGCAACACTAAATTAATAGGTGTACCAGAGCGTCTGTTCTAACAAAATAAAAAAATATATAAAGCCTTTATTACAGCAGACTAAAAACAGTGGCATGCAGTAGGAAGCTCGCTCATGCAGATGATACAGTCTTATACTCAGCTGGCCCCTCCCCGGATTTTGTGTTAAACGCTCTACAACTAAGCTTTCTTAGTGTCCAATAAGCTTTCTCTGCCTTTAACCTTGTACTGAACAACTCCAAAACAAAGGTCATGTGGTTTGGTAAGAAGAATGCCCCTCTCCCCACCAGTGTGATTACTACCTCTGAGGGTTTAGAGTTTGAGTTAGTCACATCATACATCACATCATCATTTTGGGGCAGCAGGTAACCTAGTGGTTAGAGCATTGGGCCGGTAACCGAAAGGTTGCTGGGTTGAATCCCCAAGCTGACATTGTAAACATCTGTAGTTCTGCCCCTGAACATGGCAGTTAACCCACTGTTCCCCGGTAGTCCATCATTGTAAATAAGAATTTGTTCTTAACTAACTTGCCTAGTTAAATAAATGTACAATTAAAAAAAAAATACAAGTACATGGGAGTATGGCTGGATGGTACACTATTCTTCTGTCAGCACATTTCAAAGCTGCAGAATGAGGTTAAATCTAGACTTGGTTTCGTAATCGCTCCTCTTTCACCCCAGCTGCCAAACTAACCCTGATTCAGATGACCATCCTACCCATGCTAGATTACAGAGACATAATTTATAGATCGGCAGGTAAGGGTGCTCTCGAGCGACTAGATGTTCTTTACCATTCGGCCATCAGATTTGCCACCAATGCTCCTTATAGGACACATCACTGCACACTACACTCTGTGAACTGGTCATCACTGTATACTCGTCGCAAGACCCACTGGTTGATGCTTATTTATAAAACCCTCTTAGGCCTCACTCCCTCCTATCTGAGATATCTACTGCAGCTCTCATCCTCCACCAACAACACCCGTTCTGCCAGTCACATTCTGTCAAAGGTCCCCGAAGCACACACATCCCCGGGTTGCTTCTCTTTTCAGTTCGCTGCAGCTAGCGACTGGAACGAGCTGCAAAGAAACACTCAGTTGTGGCTGCCTCGCGTGATGTATTGTTGTCTCTATCTTCCTTCCCTTTGTGCTGTCTGTGACCAATCATGTTTGTACCATGTTTTGCGCTGCTACCATGTTGTGCTGCCGCCATGCTGTTTTGCTACCATGTGGTTGTCATGTTGTGTTGCTGCCATGTTATGCTGTTGTCTTAGGGCTCTCTTTATGTAGTGGTGTGGTGTTGAATAAAGGTTCAATGACAATAACAATAACAATGACAATAACAATAACCATAACAAACAAATGGTGAATTGCGGTTTATTTATTGTTTAGGCTAATTATTCAAAGCTCCCTTTGTTATTTAATTTTTAACCCCAAAATACTTGATTGCGTTTCAAAGCATGAACGTCTCATATGCTGTGAGATGGCACGAATGAATGAATGATTGATTGATACAGTAGCCTGTATAGGTATTGAAATATAGGCCTAAGTAAGTTACGGTATTAAGACTGAACAGGATGCTCTCTTAGGCCTACAGCTCGATGGTGGTTATACAAGACTACTACACAAAGGCTACTAATGATAACGACATGACTTATTATTATAATTATGATCATTATTATAATAGTAATAATAACAATAAGAAGGAAATCAAGAAAAAGGAGGCTACAGGAGTGAGCTGCGTGCATATTATGTGTGACAAGGTGCTGTTAGATTACAGTGTTCTTTTTCTGCCTGTTTGGAGCAGTGTAAACAACACTAAATTAATTCTAAGTAATGCCAGTCTGTTCTAACGGGGGGGAAATAAAACCTTTATTACAGCATAGCAAAGGTTCAAAACAGCCGAATCTGTGAAATTGCTTTATCCAACATTTTGCCTTTGCATGAGGCTTTGTGCTCGCGGAATCAGTAGACTGTTAAACAAACACTCAAACAGGAAACAGATGCAAGATCTATTTTATTTCTGTAGATATGTATGGATGATTTATAAAGCCAGGCACATTTAACAGTAAGGGTCTTGATTATAGACCTAATTAAGTTGGGGTTTCCGCTCTCCTCAATTTTCTTAGAGGCAAGGGCTGTTTCCTCATCTCTGCTGCTGCTCCCTCTGCCGCATTGTTCTCAATCCCAATATGCTGGTGTACTTTGCTATTATGCACATAGCAATTTAGGGAAAGGCGCCAATTCTACGATGCACTGAAGATTATGTTTCAGAACCGAGGACAGCGACCGTATCCAACACGGCAGAAAGCACTTTTGTTATAAAATAATATCAGATTTATTAGTGTTGCACCATTTATTTTTGCATAATATAACCATATACAATTTCAGTATCACATGCCCTCTGTGTGGCATCCGAAATTGATAATTGATAATTCCACTGAGACAGGCGCAAATCGTCCAGTCGACTAAATGGGTTCAGCCCTGCTAGAAATGCACACACATTTTGTGCTCTTGTAGAAAGCAACCCATCTTTGACTAGAAATTAACTACCTCTGGGCTAATAACTCACTAACTAGCAAAGAATATGAACCAATGTGCACAGGTCGCTACATGTAGCTCTCGCTTTGATCTCAAAACAAGTGCATCTACTCACGACAGCTCATGCTGTAAACACAGTCCAGTTCAAAGTGAATGGCACAGATCCATATATGGCAATGGCTATTTGCTTATAGGCCTACTGCAGCTCTAACCGTTTATGGCACACTGGTCTGTGTAGAGTACGGGCCTGTGTCCTGCCTGTCAATGCAACAGAATCCATCTCCAATGCGCTCTGCCTACAAGAAAATCTGACATTTGCTGTATCTGACCGTGTCTGAAAGACAAAAACAATGCAAATTGTTGTGGACCTGTCAAAAGATAGTTTGAATTCAATAATGTTTTGCATTTACGTTTTCACTAAGAAAAATATACTGCACTCCCCACTGTCTACTCTGATTTTTTTGTTTAATTAGCCTACAGTAGGCCTAGTTACAGTAGCCTACATACTTCAATGCAAAAGATCTACTGTCTGTTCACTTGGTAAATTCTACTGTATGTTATAAACCGCATTCCCTTTCGGATGCAAAAACTTTAAATTATAATATCTAATAGGCACAATTAGAGATGTGCATGGTAATTTGTTGTATGGCTACTTCGGGAATATGAACTGATCATGGCCAGAAAAGGTGAGGAATATGTTCCGCAATGGTTATGATGTTCTTAAGTGTGTTTTGAAATAAAAAAATGAAATTGTTTACTCAATAAATTTGTCATTACAGTATTGCCGATAGTCCCGCTACATAGCAAAACTGCTGCTATGCCAGGAGCCATTCAGTGCTTCGGCCACGAGCACTGCACAATGCCAAGGAATGTCAAGCGGCGAAAAAAAATAATCAGCAGCAAACTAGCTCATTCTCAAACAGAAAGGTGCAATATTGAGAAATGGATAAATTGACACAGTGACCAAAATCTAACTCCTGTTGTAAATATTAGTTTAGATTTAATTCACCAGTAAAAAATACTTGTCGACATGCAAGCTAGCTAGCTACCTAAGCAGATAGCTGTGTGACTTGTCAGCAAATATTATGTATAACTAACCCTTTCATCTGTGGTGTTAGCTACCTATATTAGCTACTATGCTAGCTAGCTAGAAAAACATGATGCTAAGATAACAAATAGGAGTTATTAGCCAACGTAGCTAGCTAATGTTAGCTGGTTATCATTTTGAACATGCACCATTTTCAACAATGAGCCATCTGCGGTGTTACCACAGTGTTTCTAATCCTCTTTGGTGTAATGTCAGCTATTTACTGGTGTGCTGATCTGACCAGCCGCAATCGTATCCGTAAATTGAAAGTTGATTGTCGGATTAGATGATTTTCGTAATAGGGAAAGAAGGAAGTGTTTTAGAATACCTAAATAAAGGTTGGCAATAGGTTTAGCTACCTAAGAAAATTCCTGCATGTTTATGGCCAAGAAAGATGTTCCCGTGTTCTCACTTCTCAAACTAAGTCATTCAGTGTCAACGCCATTGAACTAGTTAACATAGTAGCAGTAAACAGCAGCCAGCAAATGATATGAGTGGTCGAGAGAGATGTGAAAGGGAGCGGAATTACAGCCTCGCTCTATCCAATCGTAGCAGTGAGATCAAATTACAACACATCCATTTCTTGAAAGATAGCTGAACTAGCCAATTTAGTTGTTTCGAATTTTATCCTTGCAGCTGAGTTTTTTAGAGATGCGTCCTGACAGCTGAAAATGTTTAAATCTACAAATAAGGACGTTACGTTGGACCATTTGCATTAAATAGATGTTATTTTATACCGTCAAACTAACAGCAGTGCCTATATGATGTTCTTCCATACAGGTATGACATAGGGCTCACAAGTGGCGCAGCGGTCTAAGGCACTGCATCTCTGTGCAAGAGGTGTCACTACAGTCCCTGGTTCAAATCCAGGCTGTATCACATCCGGCCATGATTGGGAGTCCCATAGGGCGTTGCACAATTGGCCCAGCATTGTCCGGGTTTGGCCGGGGTAGGCCATCATTGTAAATAAGAAATTGTTCTTAACTGACATTCCTAGTTAAATAAAGAATTGATGCTTCTATGCAAATGTTGTTGATCAGTAGGCCACATTGAAGGAAAACAGGTTATTTTTCATCTGTAGCACCATAGACTCCACTGATCAGTCAAAATGAGCTCAATAACTCAATGAGTTGCCTATGCCATCTTAACTTACCCAGTTCATCAAGAGATTTACCATTCAAATACAATTATTACCATTAGGGCGGGGCAATATGGCCAAAATCTCATATCCCGATATAGGTCATTTCATATCACGATATAACACATTTTCTGTCAATTCAATGAAAAAATAGTTTATATAAAATGAACACCTGTAAAGTCTTATTACATTTTGAATTAAACTCAACAAATAAAAGGTACTTACTCATATTTGATTATCTTTCCTTATATTTAGAACCTTTGTGCAAAATCTCAATTAAGCATTTAATAAAATATTAATGTATAAAATCTAAAAAGGTAAATAGAAAACACTTCAACTATAGTTGCAAACAAAATGAAATATAGGCCTAAAATATATAAATATATTTTTGGGGGCTTGCTTGTTTTGCATGTTATTTTGGCATTAATACGTGTCACATCAATTTGCATTTGGTACCTTGGGTTGAGTGTTTGCACCAACTCACGAAACCCCCGTTTCTCCACCGTGTAGATTGGGACCATGTCTTTGCAAATGTAAATTGTAACAGCAGCTGTTATCTCCTTTCATCTTCGTGATTCTTTGCCATATGGTGTGCCGCGGGCAAAAGCCTCGTTTGTTTTGAGCACTCGACTGTACTTTTTGGGTTCTCATCCGTAGACTCTCTCCGTATGATTCTTGCGTAGGTGGTAAGAGGTTAGTGGTGTTTGAGCCTGTTGTTGGGTCCGGCCTGCGGCATATTTTGCAGAGGACAGTTTTCTGGTCCGTGTCAGACTTTTCATACCCAAACCATGTCCATGTGACCGTAGTAGCCCCTCTTTTAGGTAGGAGCTTCGTGTCACCGTGCTCTGTGTCACGTTCACTCTCCTCCACGTTTGTTTGTGTTGCAAATTTCAAATGCAAATCGTCGTCCAATTGACAAAAAATATTACGTAAATATGATTTGCGACACAACAAAATAAACGATAGAGCATAATATGAAACGATTAGACGTTTTTCTATCGTCACACGATATATCGCCCAGCCCAAATGACCATTTATTATGTTATGTAGTTAGGTTGGTAAAAAACTAAGTCAGTTTTATTGTTTCTGGGAAGTTTTGTCATCAACATTTTCAAATGTAATAATATTCGAATATCGGCCAAAAATATCGGCCGTGGGGCCTCCTTGACCCCCAAAAATCGGTATCGGGCCCTCAAAAAAATCCTTATCAGTCATTCTCTACTACAAAAGTCAATGGAAAATATGAACTGTCTGTTTTGCAGTTAAACTGTGCTTCAGCCCAGATAAAATAGAGCAAAATACTTGAAATATCTCATCTATTCACTTCTATTTACTACAATGAAGTGGGTCCAATTAAATGAAATGGCAGCTTATCACCACATGTTTTAGGCCTATAGGCAATTTTTTTGTTATGAATAAGAGTGTCATCATATATTCCTGCACAAGGCTATTACTAAGCTACTTTTGGCTTCTTGCAATGCTTCAGACTTCAACCACTAGAAACTGTGCGTACGCAATGGTCTAAAGTTTGCGGGCGGATAAGCACATTCTCACGTCAGGTTCAGTTTTGATCAATTCCAACTTTTGTTTGAAAACTGGCACACACATGTTTTGGGGCATATTATTGTGTGTACGCAACGTTTATAAATGAGGCCCCTGATGTGTTTAGGGTGGAGCAACTGAGTGGGTGGGTGGCGAAAAAGGACTTTGAAATCGTCCTCTGGTCTTTTCCTAAATAAGGACGGATTTCGTCAAACGTCTAGATGTTATCTTCTTTCAGTAAAGCCTGGACCATTGCTTGATTGGCCCACCCAGTTAAGGAGATTAGTTTAGCTAGCTTGTACTGCCCAGTCATGCAATGAATTGAACTCTGTCCTAGTGAATTGAATTAAACTTGACTGAAGTCCTCTGTGGAAACAGAGAATCTGTGGGGCTTTTGGATATGCCTGCGATAATATAGCAGGCAGCGGTCTGCTCCTCAGATGTCACGGCAGATCCATACGTTTCTGATTACCCACCGCGATTCAATCAACACACTGGTGTTCAAACAACGCAGCCAGGCTGCAGGAACTGATCGGGGGCCTGTGTTGTGCAAGCCGTGTCTAATCAGACTGCGGTGCCGTAAGGCCTAACGTAAGAGCGATGACAGCGATCTACGTTGTGATGCATGACTGGGTCCAATGTAGTGGCCATGTTAGAATAGTTTGCAGCCTTTTGAGATGGTAGGCTTGTGACATGTTTACATGTCTCTTTTTAATGTCTCATAATGTGCTGAATGGGGTTGAAAATTTTTGCTAACTTCCCCAAAACCCTGTTTTTACAGAAATCCTGTTTTGGTGGATTCTGGGTATTCCGGTCGCTCTCAGCTCTCACTCTCTCACCTCGAGACTGAGGCAATTTCCTGGTGAAATGTGGACCAGGGTGGCAGTATAACAAACACACACGTGTGTGTGTGTGTGTGTGTGTGTGTGTGTGTGTGTGTGTGTGTGTGTGTGTGTGTGTGTGTGTGTGTGTGAATTAGAGAGACAGAGAGCGAGACACATGTTTAAGCATAAGCTAATAGCCCAAAAATTCTTTATTTCTGACAAGCTGAGCTTTATCAATCTTGGAAAAATGTGAATATCCTGTTCCATGAGATTTGGACACAGAACACGATCTCGATATGGAGATTTTTATAACACACCACTGCCACCCCAGATTCACATTCCACATGATGCTGGGCTTCCAAGTGGTAACCTCTTCTCTACTCCTCTTCAGTGTTTATCTGGAGGGGGGGGGGGGGTCATTTTCAAGACCCTGCGGTGACCTGGCTGCGACCCAAAGCCGACCTTTGAGGCAGGCATCATCTCCACATCTGGTTCAGATTGTGTGCCACTTCTGTGAATTACAGCTAAACGCAGCCCTAACCAGCCATGATGGCTAACAGACTCCCTGCCTACTCGATTACAGTGGTTCGAGTGGTTTATTTGACACACCTTTTACAACGAGTGCCTCACTGTCCTCCTTCCTCACCAGACAGCCCTGCTGAAAATTAAAGTTAAAGTCCTACATGTGCCAGGGTCACAACTCTTGACTTCCGCTAGGTTATTATGACTAAGCAAAGTGCTGAGGGAGAGCGTATACGTTGGAATTGTCCACCACGTTATCCTTTATCAGTGGACCCGGGACAGATGTCCTTACAGAACCTTGACCGTACATCCTGGGGCTTCCCCCAAAATTCACAGGGGGGAAGTATGTCATGATCCTCACAAAGAGTGGGAGTTATTTCGCAAGAAGATCTCCCGCTGGCTTCCACAGCACCCCAAGCAGATTAGCTCGGTTGATGAATGGGATGTGGAGAGAGTTTCGGAATGTAGTAATGAGTAGTGAATTAGAACTATGGAAATAGATGACGGTGATCTGGCATGACGTGATGACAATAGCCGCAGTCACTTGGGTTCATGCCTTTGGAAAGTGAAGTTTTCTTGTGCAATAAACCCAAGTAATAGCATTGTCTTGGAATAACGCGTAGTGCGAGGATGATTGGGTCCATGATTGGAGCAATGGGCATTCTTGGTTGAGATTCAATCAAATGCCTCTGACTGCTTCCTGACAAGGTCGTAACCCTGTGAAGATCCCACACTGGGGGTTGGGTTAGAGACGTTAGGTCAATTTTGTCTTACACTCCCCTGGCCTTAACGGAAGGAAATATGAGACTTCCCTTCTGAGGTACCTAGCTGTGAAAGTGTTCCGTCTCCTTCTCTTCATCTCCGATGAGTGTAACAGCTTAGAGATCAGTGTCAGGCCCTGACTTGGGCCCCTCACGGTCCCTGTTTGTACAGGACTTTTTGTTGTTGTCTTAGCTGTATAAAAGACACTCCACAAGCTTAACCCCCAGTTCAACCGATCAACGTTTCCCTTATGTCAGAGTCCTGTCCAGTTAAGTGGAGTCTGCCGACTTGATGTGGAGATTCCTCATACGAATGACTCCGTTCCTGGTGAGAACAGACCGGACCAGTGTGAGGAGATGAGGTATCAATGAACTGTTTGAAGAGCAGTGAAGGCCGGCGCAAAATCAACGTAGGCGGCTAGCCGCTGAGATCAGTGGGGGCAATGTACAGAACAAACGGCTAGATTGTGTCGTGTGCATTTGAAGTGAATGAGCAGGTCTAGTCGTAGTAGCTCTTCATGATCAAGGCATTGCCCGATGGATGCTGTGATATGTACACAACTAGAACAGACTCCGCGTGGATGTCTTCCTGGAGAAGCAGGCAGCATCATGTGTTCTCTCTGTGTTTAGTACAGAAGGCTTATATGGAGAAAGAAGGATAGGGAGGAGGGATGGGGTAACTCATTCACTCTCTCTTTGAAGGTAGACTTGACGATGTGACGTTGAGGCGAATGGCAACGCGGGTCAATTTCCGCAACAACTAAGAAAGTTTTTAGCTCAACTTCTCCTCTGTTTTGGGTTCCCAGGCTACCACGCTGTGAACGGCGTGAAATGAACCCATGCACATGCGCAGATACCGTGTGTGACTGTCCACCTTTAGTAGTAGGCCATTGAAACCGAGTAAAACCCGTTTCAATTCTTTGACGACTATCAGCTCAAGTATACTGCTATTCATAAACATGTGTGAAGCTTTTTATTTTACATCTGTTTTTACAATGACCCCCTGCGCTTGAATTTATTGGGTCTTGTCAGCTTTATTTGCCATGATATCAACTTGTCATTAGGGTGCTAGTTTCAAAGTCGGACTTACGTAAAACGCTCAGCGGGCTGTGAATTGACACGGTGGATAAGCCTTCCTCGTGTTCATTTTCAAAAGTTGTGATTTTGAGAGAAATGACTGCGACCACCACATGACACATTGGGAAGGGATTCAGGGATTCAAACCAGCAACCTTTACCGGCCGGTGCTGCCACACATCGACTCTGTACTGGTACCCCCGTATATAGCCTCGCTACTGTTATTTTACTGCTGCAGTTTAATTATTTGCTACTCTTGACTTCTTAAAGCATTGTTGGTTAAGGTGAAGATTACCACACCTGTTGTACTCGGCGCATGTGACAAATAAGATTTGATTTTGCCCAACAAAGTCCACATGCGCTCAATAAAAGGGAAGTTCTACATTTTCCTGGATGCCTTTACAAAGAAGTGACCATAAAATGCTCTTTGGAGATGGGAAACTAAACAGAAATGTGATTCCTTGGGGTGAAATCACGAACATCGTGGCAAACCCCATGAGGGCTGAGCGATATGGCCAAATGATCATATCACAGTATTTGAAGAACTGTTGATGATATTTTATGTTTTTGATGAATAAATGTTCTAAATGTACTTTATGAGTGGTGCGTGACACGAGGGTGGCAACACATACATTCAACACACGCAGTTGAAGTCGGAAGTTTACATACACCATAGCCAAATACATTTACACTCAGTTTTTCACAATTCCTGACATTTAATCCGAGTAAAAAGTCCCTGTCTTAGGTCAGTTAGGATCACCACTTTATTTTAAGAATGTGGAATGGCAGAATAATAGTTGAGAGAGTGATTTATTTCAGCTTTTATTTCTTTCATCACATTCCCAGTGGGTCAGAAGTTTACATGCACTCAATCAGTATTTGGTAGCATTGCCTTTAAATTGTTTAACTTGGGTCAAATGTTTCGGGTAGCCTTCCACAAGCTTCCCACAATAAGCTGGGTGAATTTTGGCCCGTTCCTCCTGACAGAGCTGGTGTAACTGAGTCAGGTTTGTAGGATCCTTGCTCGCACAGGCTTTTTCACTTCTGCCCACACATTTTCTTTAGGATTGAGGTCAGGGCTTTGTGATGGCCACTCCAATACCTTGACTTTGTTGTCCTTAAGCCATTTTGCCACAACTTTGGAAGTATGCTTGGGGTCATTGTCCATTTGGAACACCCATTTGCGACCAAGCTTTAAATTCCTGACTGATGTCTTGAGATGTTGCTTCAATATATCCACATAATTTTCCTCCCTCATGGTGCCATCTATTTTGTGAAGTGCACCAGTCCCTCCTGCAGCAAAGCACCCCCACAACATGATGCTGCCACCCGTGTTGCACGTTTGGGATGGTATTCTTCAGAGCCTCCTCCTTTTTCCTCCAAACATAACGATGGTCATTATGGCCAAACAGTTCTATTTTTCTTTCATCAGACTAGAGAACATTTCTCCAAAATGTACGATCTTTGTCCCCATGTGCATTTGCAAACTGTAGTCTGGCTTTTTTATGGCTGTTTTGGAGTAGTGGCTTCTTTCTTGCTGAGCGGCCTTTCAGGTTATGTCGTTTTACTGTGGATATAGATACTTTTGTACCTGTTTCCTCCAGCATCTTCACAGGGTCCTTTGCTGTTGTTCTGGGATTAATTTGCACTTTTCGAACCAAAGTACGTTAATCTCTAGGAGACAGAATGCGTCTCCTTCCTGAGCGGTATGACAGCTGCGTGGTCCCATGGTGTTTATACTCGCGTACTATTGTTTTTACAGATGAACGTGGTACCTTCAGGCCTTTGGAAATTGCTCCCAAGATGAACCAGACTTGTGGAGGTCTCTATTTTTTTTTTGAGGTCTTGGCTGATTTCTTTTGATTTTCCTATAATGTCAAGCAAGAGGCACTGAGTTTGAAGGTATGCCTTGAAATACATCCACAGGTACACCTCCAATTGACTCAAATTAATTCAATTAGCCTATCAGAAACTTCTAAAGCCATGACATAATTTTCTGGAATTTTCCAAGCTGTTTAAAGACACAGTCAACTTAGTGTATGTAAACTTCTGACCCACTGGAATTGTGATACAGTGAAATAATCTGTCTGTAAACAATTGTTGGAAAAATGACTTGTGTCATGCACAAAGTAGATGTCCTAACCGACTTGCCAAAACTATAGTTTGTTAACAAGAAATGTGTGGAGTGGTTGAAAAACGAGTTTAATGACTCCAACCTAAGTGCATGTAAACTTCCGACTTCAACTGTATGTATAACTTTATCATCTGGACTGTCTGTTTGTGCTCATTAGTATATTTAGTTGGCACCCTACATGGAAATGTACTATTCCTTGTGCTAATTGTTTTAGCATTCTAGTAATAGACGTCTGTCACGCCCTGACCGTAGATTGCTTTATATGTTTCTATTTTTAGTTTGGTCAGGGTGTGATGTGGGTGGGTATTCTATGTTTTGTTCTATGTTTGTATTTCTATGTTTTTGGCCTGGTATGGTTCCCAATCAGAGGCAGCTGTCAATCATTGTCTCTGATTGAGAACCATACTTAGGCGGCCTGGTTTCGCCCTTGAGTTGTGGGTAGTTGTTTTCTGTTTTGTGTGTATCACCTGACAGAACTGTTTCGTTCTCGTTACTCCTCGTTGTTATTTTGTTTAGTGTTCAGTTTTGATTAAATTTCCAACATGAACACTTACCACGCTGCGTTTTGGTCTACTCCTTCTTCCACCAACGAAAACCGTTACAACGTCCAACGGGCTTTTTTGTGTGTTTTTGTGTACTAAGCCGGTAACACTAAGTCCCTGGATGAGAGTAGAACGGTAGGACGATATGAAAATCTGGATACTGCTCAACCCTAATGTTTACATTTATCTATTGTTTCTGAAGCTGCTTTGTTTTGTTTGGGTTCAATTTACCACAGCATTGCGATTCACTGTAACTCTGCCTCGAGTAAAGAACTTCTTGAGGCTCTCAAGGCCACAGGAAGTGGGCGTCGGGGTGATTTTACTGGTGTAAATCCATCTCTCTCCGTCAGCACACACTCCAAAAACATGGAAAATGTTTGTTCTAGTTTTTCACTTTGGAAAGAGATTGTTTTTCTTCTTTGGCAAGATGTCGTTTAGAGTTCTCTCCGCTGTTTCTCTGGGGGTTCACCTCGTCACAGCATGTCCTCATCCGAACGGACCTGTCAGGTGTGTCTGCACAGATCTGCTCCCCCCTACTCCTCAGTCTTTCCATCTCAATTGGCGTGGTAAATATAGATGTGTGTGAAAGAGATCAACCCGGCTCAACGTATTCTACTGGTTTGTGGCTCAGTGACACTGCCCCCGGTTAAGATAGGATAATAAAGGATAAAGCATCCCGATAGTTAGCACACAGGAACGTTATTTTAAACACGCTGAGGAAGATGAACACGGGGACGTAGATGGGGATGGTTCTGAGAGGCACAGACAAAGGAATAATGACGATTCACATACAGGCTACAATGGATCGAGCAGAGTAGTGAATGAGCTGTAGCCATGTAATGGCACACTATGAGAAGACTATGATAATACATTGCAGCAATAAACAGTAAGCTGTTACACAGCAATACTCGATAACAAGGACTGTCTAATAAGCATATATTCGATAGCAGAGTAGGCTAATGACGAGCATGTTTGCTGACAAGGAATAAACAATGGCCGTGTAAGAAAGGAGGGTATTTACATGAAGGTAAGTTACCTAAAGCAGAGGTATAATTGTTATATTAGTAATTGTTAGATTACTAATGTATTATTATTATTATTATTATATGCAGAGCCAAGTTAAACAACAACTACAACTTACTTGGAGGGCTAAACGTTTTTGGGAGAACTGCTGTTCCATAGAAAGCTGTCATCGTAGAAGTTTAATTTATCACAGATTGGGGCAGTGTCCAGATTGTCATACCATCATACCCATCTTGTGCCATACCGGGATATTCAGTCATGCTGTTTCTGAACACAAGGGGAGTTGTTTTCAAACCCCATTGATACTCTGTAATCTGAAGGTTAGCAATGCTATAGGATTCTTCTGAGAGGAACCCTAAACCAAATCATATCCATGGCCAGATAGATGCTTTGAGTGATCTCTGAGCGATGTCTCTGGAATGGCTTTCTGCTTAGTTATTACCAAGAGTGAATAAATACTTATTAATGAGGTCTACATGGTAGGATGTAGTCACAAGTCAACTGTTTGAGGGTGGTTGCTAAGCAGCGATGAAACAAACAGAGGGACCAATGAGAAATCTGGTTCTCGGTGTGGCGACTGTAGGCAGCTCTTCATCAGGGAGAAATGTATTGGCTGAGCTGGTGGTAAGGATTACTTCACCTTTTGCCTTGTGGCCTCTAGCAGATGGCTAACTCCTGGTCAGTCAATGAAATGTATTTATAAGTGCTATACAGAAACCCAGCCTAAAACCACAAACAAAAAGCAATGCAGATGTAGAAGGATGGTGGCTAGAAAGGCAGGAACTTAGGAAGAAACCTAGAGAGGAACCAGGCTCTGAGGGGTGGCCAGTCCTCTTCTGGCTGTGCCGGGTAGAGATTATAAGAGTACATGTCCATTTAAGGGCAGATTGTTCTTCAAGATTTTCAAACGTTCATAGAGGACCAGCAGGGTCAAATAATAATCCGTTGTTGTAGAGGGTGCAACAGGTCAGTGCCTCAGGGGTAGATGTCATGCAGAGGTCGAGAGTGCAGGTGCGGTAGAGAGAGAGACGAAAACAGCAGGTCCAAGTAGCACGTCCAGTGAACAGGTCAGGGTTCCCTAGCCACAGGCAGAACAGTTGAAACTGGAGTAGCAGCATGACCAGGTGGACTGGGGACAGCCAGGAGTTATCAGGCCAGGTAGTCCTGAGGCATGGTCCTAGGGGAGAGAGAGATTTAGAGAGAGCATACTTAAATTCACACAGGACACCAGATAAGGCAGGATAATTCCGCCAGATATAACAGACTGATCCTAGCCCCCCGGCACATAGACTATTGCAGCATAGATACTGGAGACTGAGACGGGTGGGTCGGGGGACACTGTGGGCCCGTCCGAAGATACCCCCGTATAGGCCAACCAGGCAGGATATAACCCCACCCACTTTGCCAAAGCAAAGCCCCCACACCACTAGAAGGATATCAACAGAGCACAAACGTACTACCATGAGACAAGGCTGAGTATAGCTCACAAAGATCTGAGGGGGCGCAAAACCGGACAGGAAGATCACATCTGAGACTCAACCCACTCAAGTGACGCACCCCTCCTTTCCCCCTAAAGCACTAGTAAGCCACTGACTCAGCACCTGTAATAGGGTTAGAGACAGAAAATCCCAATGGAGAGAGGGGAGCCGGCCAGGCAGAGACAGTGTAACAGTATAATTTTAAACCGTCCCCTCGCCCATACCCGGGCGCGAACCAGGGACCTTCTGCACACATCAACAGTCACCCTCGAAGCATCGTTACCCATCGCTCCACAAAAGCCGCGGCCCTTGCAGAGCAAGGGGAACTACTACTTCAAGGTCTCAGAGCAAGTGACGTCACTGATTGAAACGCTATTTAGCGCCCACGCTAACTAAGCTAGCCGTTTCACATCCGTTACACTCACCCCCCTTTTGACCTTCCTCCTTTTTCCGCAGCAACCAGTAATCCGGGTCAACAGCATCAATGTAACAGTACAAATTTAGACCGTCCCTCGCCCATACCCGGGCGCGAACCAGGGACCTTCTGCACACATCAACAGTCACCCTCGAAGCATCGTTACCCATCGCTCCACAAAAGCCGCGGCCCTTGCAGAGCAAGGGGAACTACTACTTCAAGGTCTCAGAGCAAGTGACGTCACTGATTGAAACGCTATTTAGCGCCCACGCTAACTAAGCTAGCCGTTTCACATCCGTTACAACAGCAAGGGTGGTTCGTCGCTCCAGTGCCTTGCCGTTCACCTTCGCACCCCTGGGCCAGACTACACTCAATCATAGGACCTACTGAAGGACCTACTGACCTACTGAGTCTTCAGTAAGGACTTAAAGGTCGAGACAGTCTCTCACATAGATAGGCAGACCATTCCATGAAAATGGAGCTCTATAGGAGAACGTCCTTCCTCCGGCTGTTTGCTTAGAAATTCGAGGGACAATAAGGAGGCCTACATCTTGTGACTGTAGTGTACGTGTAGGTATGTATGGCAGGACCAAATCGGAGAGATAGGTAGGAGCAAGTCCATGTTATGCTTTGTATGTTAGCAGTAAAACCTTGAAATCAGCCCTAGCCTTAACTTCTTGAAGCTACCTATCCCGTTAGCGGGATAATTGTCATCAACAATCTCTGAATTGCAGAGGGTCACATTCAAATAATATTACTAAAAATATTTATATTCATGAAATCACAAGTGCAATATAGCAAAACACAGCTTAGCATTTTGTTAATCCACCTGTCGTGTCAGATTTAGAAAATATGCTTTACAGCGAAAGCAATCCAAGCGTTTGTGTAAGTTTATCGATCACTAGACAAAACATCATGAACACCTAGCATCAAAGTAGCTTGGTCACGAAAATCAGAAAAGCAATCAAATTAATCGCTTACCTTTGATGGTCTTCGGATGTTTTCACTCACGAGACTCCCAGTTACACAATAAATGTTCCTTTCATTCCATAAAGATTATTTTTATTTCCAAAATACCTCCATTTGTTTGGCGCGTTATGTTCAGAAATCCCCAAGCTCGAGCGGTCACGACAACACAGACGAAAATTCCAAATAGTATCCGTAATGTCCACAGAAACATGTCAAACGTTTTTTATAATCAATCCTCAGGTTGTTTTTAAAATATATAATCGATAATATATCAACCGGCACTGTCTTTTTCAGTAGGAGAGGGAGAGACGATGGCTGCCCAAGCTCTGTTGCGCAAGCAAAACTCATGCGAACACCTGACGCGATGTTATCTTTCTCGCTCATTTTTCGAAATAAAAGCCTGAAACTATGTCTAAAGACTGACACCTTGAGGAAGCGATATGAAAAGGAATCTGGTTCATATCCCTTTAAATGGAGCGAAAGGCAGGCTATGGAACATGGAGCTTTCAAAATAGAAGCCACTTCCTGGTTTGATTTTCCTCAGGTTTCGCCTGCAATATCAGTTCTGTTATACTCACAGACAATATTTTGACAGTTTTGGAAACTTTAGAGTGTTTTCTATCCCAATCTGTCAATGATATGCATATTCTAGCATATGGGCCTGAGAAATAGGCCGTTTACATTGGGAATGTTATTTTTTCCAACATAAAAATAGTGCCCCCTAGCTGAACGAGGTTAATAGAACGCCAATGTAGAGAGGCTAGCACTGGAGTAATATGATCAAATGTTTTGGTTCTAGTCAGGGTTCTGGCAGCCGTGTTTAACACTAACTGAAGTTTCATTTAGTCGTTTATCCGGGTAGCCAGAGGGTAGAGCATTGCAGTTGTCTAATCTAGAATTGACAAAAGCATGGATTAGCATTTCTGCCTAATTTCTGGACAAACATTTTCCGATTTTTGCAATGTTACGAAAATGGAAAAAAGTGGTGAAAAAAGTTGGGGCTTCACCATGTTTCTTCGAAATGTAGAGCTGTGTGTTGTCCGCATAGCAGTGAAAGTTTACATTGTGTTTCCGAATGACATCACCAAGAGAATATATAGTGAAAACAATAGTGGTCCTAAAACGGAACCTTGAGGAACTCTGAAACTTACAATTACACCCTCACCTGTTAACAGTGCCTGTTGTGTCAATATAAGCTCCATTCTTCATTTGAGTCGTGGAAAATCAGCAGAATGTTTTATGTGCAGAAAGAGTTTCAGCCAATTGACTTGTGAAGGTGAAAAAAATGATCAGTCACATTACTTTAAATGTCAAGACAGTGCTGCCTGGAGGAACATCTATCTGCTCTTTCTCTCTCTGTATCATCTGAGCTCACTGAAAAGGCAGTGTGTTACCTGCCTTAATGCTACAGACAAGCAGGTTGCCTGGGCTCAGGCTGCCTGTGGTAGGAAGCCTAGCAGAGAGCCTCTGTAATGGGAAGTCCAGGCACTAAGCAAAGTCACACTCAGTATCATCTGACCTCAGACAGGCTGAGTGGTGCTGTAATAGGACAGGACGGGGACTGTAAAAGGAAATGAATGGCACATGAGTGAGTCTTGACTAAAATTGAAGGAAGATTTGTGTTCACTTGACTGGGCAACTGAATTCGCAGAGGTTTCTGTTGCAATATCGATTGAGTATTTTCACACCACTAGCCTACAGTATGACATGTGCCATAGGTTAGCCAGGATTATGTGAGTGAGGAATTTGATACTTGAGGGCTTTAGGGAGAGGCTCCGGATGAAAAGACCCCCCCTCAAGAACTGGTTCTGAATCCAAGTACACCCACGAGCCACAAAACAAATCTGAACCCCATAGCAATGCATCAGGAACTGTCTCTACCCCACCACATCCTGTGTGAAAATGACCGGAGTGTTGGGAAAGTAACTTATGACCTGTGTGTTTTCAATCAGGGCACCCCGTCCATTGGGGATGCTCTTCTGGATGGTAAAATAGCCCTCTCCTTCAGTTCACCCTCTTTTCCCAGTGCCCTTCAGCTTACTGTGTGTGACTCAATGGGGCTTGGACAAGGTTTAGAGACCAACACCACTTTCTGGCTAAGCTTTTTTTTGGATGAGGGTGGAGGGATGTCTCTTTTTTTGGGGGGGGTCTTTTCATAACTAAGAACGCTCCCTTCGTACAAGAACAAAAAGCAGTGTTTAGAACTCAGTGGAAAAGCTATTTTGCCTATACACCTGAGACCGGTTCCTCTATTATATTGTGCCCTATCCGCTGCCAAGGGCGAGTACCGCTTACCATCACCTGGTTGAGATATAGAAATGAAGGTAAAGAAAGCTTTGAAGGGTTTAGGAGTGTCTTCAGGTTTCTTTTGTCAGCCCCACCACTTAACAACGTTCGCGGCTCTGTGTGGAAAAACTCCCATTCAAAACAAACAGCTATCTCTGCCCCAGGGCCCCAGGACAAAAGGGCAGATATTATGGAAGGATGTAACTATAGCTTACTCCCGACACGGCCGCGTGAAGTGCCTGGTGAAAGTTGAGCAAGCAGACAGGTAGGGCACTTATCTGTCAGCCTTTCCCTCTAATTAAACATGCTCTTTGGGAATTACCCCCCTTCTGGAAGATTCTGTTCTTACTGTATGCTTCTCCTTTGACATTAACTCACCTTGCTCCCAGCACTTAGCCGCACGTACTCCCCAGTCTGTCACAGAGCATTTCCCATTGTGACCGTTTCTTTCCAATGACGTTAGCCGCGGAATGCGAAGCCGCATAGTTTTATTACTGTGATTATTTAATTTAGACTGCGCTGCTCCCTGCTATTAGTTCTCCGTGCCACACACGATCAGGACCCCAGGACTGCTTACTGCTTGGCAGTGAAAGCTGTGGGGAGACGTACAGCAGTGCTTTCAGAAACCCTTCACACCCCTAGACTTTTTCCACATTTTCTCGTGTCGCAGCCTGAATTTAAAATGGATTCAAATCAGATTTTGGTCACTGGCCTACACATAATACACCATAATGTCAAAGTGGAATTATGTTTCTTGACAGTTTTACTGATGAATTGAAAATGAAACCCTTAACAAGTCACGTAATAAGTTGCATTTACTTACTCTGTGTGCAATAACGGTGTTTGACATGATTTCAAATGACTACCTTCTCTGTACCCCACACATACAATAATCTGTAAGGTCCCTCATTCGAGCAGTGTATTTCAAAACACAGATTCAACCACAAAGACCAGGGAGGTTTTCCAATACGTCGCAAAGAAGGGTACCTATTGGTAGATGGGTAAAAAAAAGCAGACATTAAACATCCCTTTGAGCATGGTAAAGTTATTCATTACACTTTGGTCACTACAAAGATACAGGCGTCTTTCCTAACTCAGTTGCCGGAGAGGAAGGAAACTGCTCAGGGATTTCACCATGAGGCCAACGGTGACTTTAAAACAGTTAATGGCTGTGATTGGAGAAAACTGAGGATGGATCAACAGCATTGTAGTTACTCCACAATAATAACCTAATTGACAGAGTGAAAATAAGGATGCCTGTACAATCCAAAGCTCTTAGAGATATACCCAGAAAGACTCACAGCTGTAATCACTGCCAAAGGTGATTCTATCATGTATTGACTCAAGGCTGTGAGTACTTATGCACATAAGATATTTCTGTATTTATTTTTCAAATACATTTGCTAACATTTCTAAAAACATGTTTTCACTTTGTCATGATGGGGTATTGTGTGTAAATGGTCATTTTAATTAAATAAAATTCTATCTGTAACACAACAAAATGTAGAATAAATCAAGGGGATTGAATACTGACTTTTTAGTTGTGTTACAGCCTGAATTCAAAATGGACTAAATATATTTGTTTTCTCACCCATTTACATACAAAACCCCGTAATGACAAAGTGAAAAGTTGTTTTTTAGAAATGTAGCTCTGACATCCCAGGATATTGTGTATGATTCCTGGTCAGGAGCGTATCGAATGGATCTAATGGAGGTAGTTGCATGTGTGACTGTCGGCCGCCACTTCCCCTCCTCTCGAGTTGTGACGGGATGCAAGAACTGAAGATCCGAGTGGAGCCACCTGATGGGTTCATGCTCAGGAGAACATTTGTCCCACTCCCTTGTTGCCCGAAGAGGAAGTGAGGTCAATCACTACTCAGGGTGTTAAGGGAATACATTTTCTTCCACAGCCCCTGGTGCCTCTATCCCATCACAAATAATAGTCACAGTTGAGTTGTTCATTTACTCTCTATGCCCTCCCCTGTCGTTTATTGTATGGAGAAACTATGGAGAATCTCCCTTCAGGAACCCTGTTACTGGCTCTGCCTGGCTGACTCCTCAAGCTGCAAGCCAGGTGGTGGCGATGCTATGGTGGTGGTGGTGGTGGTGTGAGATTCCCAGACCCAGACTGCTTTGTGTGTGAGACGGCCTGTTAGTTTTTTTCCCTCCAGCCTGCCTGGGATTGCTGGAGATTTCCTTTCGCCCCCTGGGGACGGACAACTCTCCTTGCCATGACTTAGTGGGAGGATCCCGTCTGCATATGTCACTCCTTTCACTCCCTTTTTCTTTTACTCCTTGTCGTAGATCTGAGAGATCAATACAGTAGCTGAAAGAAACAGAGGTTTCACTCAGTCCTCGTTTTGTCTGGTTAACAGTTTTCACAATGGGCTTTTAAGCTATATCGTTTTTCTAACTATTGCCTATGGTCGTATAGGATCATACATCTTGTGGATTATTTCACTTGGGTTTGATTTTCTTTCCAAACTCTTCTTCATGTTATAGACATTTCTCTTGGAGGGGTTCCTCAGTCGAAAAGGGGAAGAGTTATTTGCCGCAAGTGTGTGTCTTCTCCGGCACATCTCCTTAAAAGGGGGAGTGATTTATGTTAACGTTGTTGTAAAGGCCACGCCTGAAGTCAATCGCTTCCAGCTTCTACCGGTGACGGATGAGGAAAACCCTGGACTTGGTGGGCTTGATGACAAAACAAATTCAGGGTCTTCAATCAAAAAAAATTTTTTTCCCAAGTTGGCACATTTTTTACAACAAAAATCATTTACTTATGACAGAACGGGGATGTAAAACTTAACTAATGAGTGTATTTTGGCATCTCGTCCCATAAACTCTCTGACACTGACCTCTGCCTGCTAGTTCAGACAAAGACTTGACTGGTCTTGCTCCATGCCCACAAAATTGGTTTCCATATGGCCATTAGACAATGCTGCCCGATGATTTAGACTAAGTGTTTTGTTGAGTGACCTCACCATCGTTTATCACCTCAATTAAAAATGTGTCTTCCGGGGTGCTCCCACTCTCAAGGCAGGTCAAATAGGCACTATTAAAAGGCTGTTGTTCAGTTTAGATTTCAGTTAGCAATGGCTCAGGTTATTAGCCCAGCGATGACTTTGGGGGGGGGGGGGGGCTTTGCTTTGCATCAACCAAGCAGGCCCTTTCTCTGGAGCAATTAACACCTTTAAGCACAGTGTATTGGATAATTACTTGCCCATAGGGCATATGAGAAGAGAAAGCCCTTCTGCTTCACAGCTGCTTGTTAAACAGCTGGGCTTGGTGAACGCTGACCTCCCTGACCTGTAGTTGTCATCTTTCCCTCCTCTCTGCTGGGAGTTGTCGGACCATCTCTATTTGATCATCATTTGTCAGACCTAGAGAAGTCTCTTCTCTTAGTTTGTTTATGTCTGCCCCTCCCAGCCGAGTCTAACCCACTCGCTGAGTCACGCACTCAACTATGGGTTTTATGGTTAAACAGCTTTGGGTGGACAGTGTTCCAGACTCACCATCAAACTGAGACTTTTACCATGTTTAATACCAGTCTGGGACTCTATGGTGGATGACGATGGATGCTGAACTTTTACCATGTTTAATACCAGTCTGGGACTCTATGGTGGATGACGATGGATGCTGAACTTTTACCATGTTTAATACCAGTCTGGGACTCTATGGTGGATGACGATGGATGCTGAACTTTTGAACAAACTATTCAGAACCTTTCTCTCTCTCTCTCTCTCTCTCTCTCTCTCTCTCCCTCGCTGTCTCTGTCTGCCTGTCTCTTTCATTCTCACACTCTCTCCCTCGCTGTCTCTGTCTGCCTGTCTCGTTCTCTCACACTCTCTCCCTCGCTGTCTCTGTCTGCCTGTCTCGTTCTCTCACACTCTCTCCCTCGCTGTCTCTGTCTGCCTGTCTCGTTCTCTCACACTCTCTCCCTCGCTGTCTCTGTCTGCCTGTCTCGTTCTCTCACACTCTCTCCCTCGCTGTCTCTGTCTGCCTGTCTCTCTCTCTCTCTCTCTCACTCTCTCCCTCGCTGTCTCTGTCTGCCTGTCTCTTTCATTCTCACACTCTCTCCCTCGCTGTCTCTGTCTGCCTGTCTCGTTCTCTCACACTCTCTCCCTCGCTGTCTCTGTCTGCCTGTCTCGTTCTCTCTCTCTCTCTCCCTCTCTTTCTCGCTCTCTGACAGAAAAGGAAGTCACATGTGGGCGAGAGTATTCTCGTCTGGGTCACACGGTCTCGCACCTTGTAGTCAGGAGGGCCTGCTTGATGATAGCACATGGAAGCCTAGCGAGGAAGTCTTGCTGGCTTGCTAGACAACGTGTCTTCCCCAGACGTTTGTTGTTAAGTATAAAGTAAGACCAGACATGCGTGTATGCTGTTAATTTACATCACAGACACGCGTCACATCACGGTGGCGATAAAGGAAAAAGCTTTAGGATCACATGACTGTGGCGGGCTTGTTACTCTCTCTTTGATGCTTGCGAATGACTGTGTGTGTCATCAGTCTGGGATAGCAATTACTGCCCACTGTTCTGTTTTCAAGTTCAGCTCATGTCATGGTGTTTTTGTAATACACTCTGAATTGACACGTGTATAAGCACAGCTCCTAATTTGGCTGATGATAATTGCAACTGTCAAAATGGAGGATTTTGCCTTCCATTATTTATAAAAGTCGTTGACAGTGTTGTCGCCTTTTAAGCACATCAAAGCTTGAGATGTATTTTAGGATATCAGTAATCATGCTTGTCCTGTTCAATTCCCCAGTGTGCAATATGTCTGTCAGAGAGCTACTTAAACACAAAGACACACAAAAAAAGGCTTTCGAAGTTACCAGAAGGACCGGGGGGGGGTTTCAGGATCAGATAAAAGTTGGGCCTTTCAGGAAACCCTTTAATGATGAATCACGACTTCACCGCAACATTGCATTTGGGAACGACAGACTTTGCTGGTGAAAGCAAGCCTTTGACTGGTGTTTCTCCCTGCGGTGCTGGCACCAGGCCTCACACCCTCATTTAATGACCGTATAAATAGCCCTGGCAACAGGCCTCAGCCATCTCAGTAGTCGAGATGTGTGTTTTCAGCATTTTTATGACCGCTATTTTGCAATTCATCCTTTCGGTCAGGTGGGAAAATGTCTTTAATTTAAGCGATCTGGTGAGAACATGACATATGCAGTTGTTGTTTCAGGGTGCTGCCTCGAGCCATAACATTCCTCGTATGTTTGCCTAGAGAGACTTTTTTTTTTTTAAATGATGGAGCACGTTCCGTGCAGCCTTAGCGGTGGATGTTTAGAGGAAAAGTGTGTTATGCTCCAATTGGATCAGGTGAATATAAATATTTAAGCGGCATTCGTCAACTTGAAGTCGTCCTATTTTTCGTCCTGCCACACAGCCTTGTGTTAAGTTAGAGGTTGTTATATGCAAGGATTTTGCATGGGCAATGCCTTTTTAAAAGTCTGAATTTAAAACAGTGGGGAATGTTTGGGGGTCTATACATTTGCCACATCAGCAGCCAGAAAGAGCTTGGCTGCTTCCCAAATCACACCCTATTCCCTTCATAATGCACCACTTTTGACCAAAGCACTAAGTGAACTGAATAGGGCATAGGGTGCCATTTGGGACGCAGACCCTTGTTTTACACTAAACAGATGTGTCATTGCCAACCTCCTGTTTGCCATGTAATGCCAAACCACTTCCTCATATACCCCTGTATATTCTGGGGTAAGGGCTGGAGCTGAAACTGAGACCTCTCTCACACGGAAAAAAATCAAAATTCCTCTAATACTTTTATAGTCCCTTATGGCCAAAGCTGATGCTGTAAACTATCTTAAAAATGGCGATGGCCATTGTTTATAGACACATTCATAGCTCTGGGAATGCTTTTAAGGAGGAGAGGTGAGTGCCAGTGTTTCCAGTGTCTGATTCTTGGAGGAACAGATCCCAAGGAGTATTATGAGGTTTGGCAGTAAAACAACCGAGAGGGAGAGCTGGTTGCTGAGGAGGGAGACACATTTGAAGAGAGAACGTCCAAATAGTTAGAAAGCATTCGTGCCCTGTTTTAGGGTCAGAAAACGGGATCAATTTACCATAGAGATCTCTCAAAACAAAAACACAGGCTTCAAATAATTGTTAACATTTTTATTTTTTACATTTATTTAACTAAGCAAGTCAGCTAAACAATTATTTTTTCTTTACAATGACGGCCTACCAAAAGGGCTCCTGCGAGGACTGGGGCTGAGATAAAATAGATATAGATATAAGACCATGCACGCACGCACGCTATCTCACTGTCTTGTCTAACAAACAAAGAAATTACATGGTTTTTGTAGCAATACCCAATACACAGACTACATCACAAACCCTAGCAATTACCTAATTGACAATCAACTTCAATACAGGTATGAAAAGAGTATACAAACACGTTCAGGTAATATATTCCACATGATAAATATAAATGATATTTATAAATATCCCCTCATCAGTAACATTCAATAAAATGTGCTTCTCATAATAAACGGCTGTTAAATCAATGTCTGGACGTGGTAAATCAGGGAAGACTTTAGCTTGTGACAGAGGACACACTGTAGGACAATCGTCACATATGTAAACAACATTTCATCTGTAATAGAAGGATAAAGGTCCTATGCAGCATTTTATATCTCAATATCAAATCATTTCTGGGTAGCAAATGTTTTTCAAACGGCTTATTAGCAAAGAGAAATTCCTCAAGCAGGAATTTTGCTTAGACAAAAGGAAACTATAAATTTTTTTTTGCTAGGGCTGTCTGGGTGTGAAAAACTGTTATTGGCAGAGAGGTTTGGAACTCTCTTTCTTATTGTTTTATTAACTAATTTACCACCAAAAACAGGACAATTTCAGGCCGGTCTTTTCAAACAGCTCTTACACTAAAAGGGCATTATCATCATTTTCAAAATGTCACAGTATTATTCCAACCTCATAGGGTGGAAATCAGGGATGTAAGTGTTGCTGTAGGGCGGGGGAACAGCGCTCCCTCGCTTTTTTTCAATTATAAAATACACAGAGCTGGTAAAAAATGTGAATCAATGATATTTAATTACCACAGAAATTCCATGAAAACTATAGGATAACAAACAAATAAATATGTAGGCTATCGCAGCCTATATGCCGGTACATTACGTTTTCTTCCTTGTCTTCTCTCTCTCTCTGGCGGCAAATTCTGAATAACTCTAGGTGTGTGTGCAGAGGCTTTGAGCGGGCCAAATCTGACATTTGAGGGGGCCACAGACAGAAAAGTCTACCAGGGGTTGCTAATGTAAAACGGCTGTCCTGGACTTTGTAATGGACTTGGGGCTCATGTACGACACACTTGAACTCGCCCTACTGTCCGAGTGCTTAGCTTACAGAAACCACCCCTATTGCGTATGCAGATATGCGTATCCCCCCCCCGCATGAACCTTATCATCACACCAATGACATCTAGGATCCAAATTTACCGCGTGTCTGCCTTGATGTTCCCGAAAACTCCATGGACAACCTCTAGTGCGGTGGAACCTAGAACCATATGTGACCACTAGGTTACGGTGCTGTCCTTTCTACACCACGATTCTAACGGCACTCAAATCAATTAAGGTAACCCTCATAAAGATCTGTTGCCTACACCAAATAGTCCTACTCATCACTTATTATTATTACAAATAGAGGATTATCACTTCTCACAATGATGCTCGCTTAGTAAAGTTAGCTCAAAGCTGAAACAATGTCTCGCAAGGTCACAATGATTCATTCATATTTTACGTAACCAAACTGAATATAACAGCATATGCTGTAGCATAGTAGGTCTATAATATGTTACACCAAAAATGTAAGGCAGTAAATAGGCCGTAGTGGTGAAGTAATTACAATTTAGCAATTAAACACTGTAGTGACAGATGTGCAGAAGATGAATGTGCAAGTAGAGATACTGGGGTGCAAAGGAGCAAAAAATGTAAACAACAATATGGAGATGAGGTATGGAGATGAGGATGGGGTATTTACAGATGGGCTATGTAGCAGCACCCACCCGTAGCACGCTCTCCAGCAGGTATATTTCCCTGGTCATCCCCAAAGCCAACACCTCCTTTGGCTGCCTTTCATTCCAGTTATCTGCTGCCAATGACTGAAACGAATTGCAAAAATCACTGAAGCTGGAGACTCATATCGCCCTCACTAACTTTAAGCATCAGCTGTCAGAGCAGCTCACAGATCATTGCACCTGTGAGCTGAGATAAGGCGTGGTTTTACGTAGCAAAGACTTATAGATGACCTGGAGCCAGTGGGTTTGACGACGAATATGAAGCGGGGGCCAGCCAACGAGAGCATACAGGTCACATTCGTAGGTAGTATATGGGGCTTTGGTGAAAAAACGGATGGCACTGTGATAGACTGCATCCAATTTGCTCAGTGGCGTGTTGGAGGCTATTTTATAAATTACTTCGCTGTCAAAGGATCGGTAGGATAGTCAGTTTTACGAGGGTATGTTTGGCAGCATGAGTGAAGGATGCTTTGTTGCGAAATAGGAAGCCGATTCTAGATTTAATTTTGGATTGGAGATGCTTAATGTGAGTCTGGAAGGAGAGTTTTTAGTCTAACCAGACACCTCGGTATTTGTAATTGTCCACATATTCTAAGTCAGAACCATCCAGAGTAGTGGTGCTGGACGGGCGTGCAGGTGCGGGCAGCGATCGGTTGAAGAGCATGCATTTAGTTTGACTTGCATTTAAGAGCATTTGGAGGCCACGGAAGGAGAGTTGTAGGCATTGAAGCTCGTGTGGAGGTTAGTTAACACAGTGTCCAAAGAAAGGCCAGAAGTATACAGAATGGTGTCGTCTGCGTAGAGGTGTAAATGAGAATCACCAGCAGCAAGAGCAACATCGTTGATGTATACAGAGAAAAGAGTCGGCCCAAGAATTGAACCCTGGGGCACACCCATAGAGACTGCCAGAGGTCCAGACAACAGGTCCCCCGATTTGACACACTGAACTCTGTCTGAGAAGTAGTTGGTGAACCAGGCGAGGCAGTCATTTGAGAAACCAAGGCTGTTGAGTCTGCCGATAAGAATGTGGTGATTGACCGAGTCGAAAGCCTTGGCCAGGTCGATGAATACGTCTGCATGGTATTGTCTTTAATCGATGACGGTTATGATATCGGATTGCATGGCTGTGTGCTCGATGTTATACACCTGTCAGCAATGGGTGTGGCTGAAATAGCCAAATCCACTCATTTGAAGGGATGTCCACATACTTTTGTATATATAGTGTATATATGAAACACAAGGAAATCACGTTTTTGACTGCACTAGACCTTTAATTACCTTACTGTGATTGTTTTCCATTAACATTGTAAAAATTAAATAAAAATGCCTTCATAGCAAAGACCGATTTCTCAAGCAAGAATTTTGCTAGGAATGGAGGGGGAAACTGAAAACTAGCTGTTGTTGACAGAGGTTTGGAACTCTCTTCCTTATTGATCTATTAACTAATTTACCGCCTGGTAATGTCACCAGGCAGGCCAAAACTCCCTCCCACCAAAACATGCTGATATTTCAAACCACTCTTACACTAAAAGGGCATTATCATCAATTCCATAATACCACAGTGGGTAAATCGAGACGTTTTCACAATTTTAAACGAGGTCAATCAAGATATACCCTACGCTTATTCACAATACAGGTGAATGCATATTCACGTTATCTATTCTCCTTGCCCAATTTAGTTTGGTGAGTCTGTAACTTCTCAAACTTAGCAGGGGACTGGAACCTACACGCGTACCAGTGGCAGTCGGTGAGGTTTAAGATGAGGGAGGAGTTTTTGTTGTTGTTTTCATGAGCATGTCCTTATTTCTATTACAGCATGTTGGATGACTGTCCTTCGTATTCCATTCACCCAGCTCAATGTAATATCGATAGGTTTAGGCTACTACATGATACCCTATGCCCATCATGAGGTTGCTACAACCTAGCCTATGAATGAAAGTTGAGAAAAAAATTTGAGTAATCAAGGTGACAGACACATTCAATACCACCTTGCACACTCTTGCCTTCACCTAGCTGATCTAGGGTGTAATCGTGAGTCCAACAGTTGCAAACGAGAGTTTCTATTGGACAAATTCAGGTATGTTTATCCCCGTTTCATTCCGTTTGCTTGCGTTTAAGAAACGTTTTTCAACAGATTCGGCAGAATGAATACACCCCTGATCACACTCAAACGCAGTTCGCTTTCTTGGCAGCCACAAATAAACAGCATGATCTTTTTGCTCGTTGTAGACTTTCCTCTAGCATCTACACACTCTCCTCCTCTCATCTTTTCTCTTCGCTTGTGGACTTCAGTGCACAACACATCAGCTGTATGACAAGGCGAAAAAACCTTTCCAAGCCAAACCTCTATATCATAACCGCTACACACAGCCTACATCTTTGTCACCATATTAGCTAACGTCATAGCTAGTCAACATAGCTAATAGAACTAACGTGCTAGTAAACCCTCTACAATCATGAAGTACAGTGTACAGTAAGCAATCAGTCTAGCAGTTACACCGGCGGGCCCGGGTGCAAAATAAATAGATAAAAACCAAAAGCTCACCTTGACTCGAAAGACTTAAAGTGTTGGATAGCTATAGCCAGATAGATAGCATAGTATCCTTCTCTGTTTGAGGCGGGTGTTTTAATATGCTAAACTACATAGCTGCATTCCCTAGCTAAGTTTTAATGAAAAAACAACAACAATGACATATCTCTCTCTTGCTTCTACTTAATTTTTTTATAAATTAGTTTGTTAAAAACTGTTCAACTATAGTCTCAACTATTCACCACATTTTATGTACTGCAGTGCTAGCTAGCTGTAGCTTATGCTTACAGTATTAGATTCGTTCTCTGAGCCTTTAATTGGTTGGACAACATCTCAGTTCATGCTCCAAGAGCTCTGAAAGGTTGGAGGACGTCCTCCTGATGTTTTACTGTGCAAGTCTATGGAAGGGGTTGAGAACCATGAGCCTCCTAGTTTTTGTATTGAAGTAATGTACCCAGAGGAAGATGGAAACTAGCTGTCCTCCGGCTACAGTGCACCGGAAAGTATTCAGACCCCTTCACTTTTTCCACATTTTGTTACGTTACAGCCTTATTCTAAAATGGATTAAATCGTTTCTACAATCTACACAAAATACCCCATAATGACAATGGGCTCTGGCTGGGCCACTCAAGGACATTCAGAAACTTGTCCCAAAGCCGTTCCAGCGTTGTCTTGGCTGTGTGCTTTCGCTGTCCTGTTGGAAGGTGAACTTTGAGTTTGAGTTTATTTTATTTTTACAGGGACAGTGCACATTAATCAGCGTTTCAGTAAAAGTGCCGGTTTTAGCCAGCCGGCTAATTTTCAACCGCAGTCCCTGGGCAGGTTATTAAAAACAATTACAATATAGACAATAGCAACATAGGACAAGCAAGACATAGCATACAGACAGAGCAACATAGGACAAGCAAGACGTAGCATACAGACAGAGCAACATAGAACAAAAAGCAGCAAGACAAAATTCATAAAAGCAACAAAGTGTTTCTACACCTCACAAGTTAGACACCCCAGTCTGAGGTCCTGAGCGCTCTGGAGCAGGTTTTCATGAAGGATCTCTCTGTACTTTGCACTGTAAGGATAGTGCCAGGTTTCCTCCAGACGTGACGCTTGACATTCAGGACAAAGAGTTCAATCTTGGTTTCATCAGACCAGAGAATCTTGTTTCTCCGAGTCCTTTAGGTGCCTTTTGGCAAACTCCAAGAGGGCTGTCATGTGCCTTTTACAGAGGAGTGGCTTCCGTCTGACCACTCTACCATAAAGGTCTGATTGGTGGAGTGCTGCAGCTCTAGGAAGAGTCTTGGTGGTTCCAAACTTCTTCCATTTAAGAATGATGGAGGCCACTGTGTTCATGGGTTCCTTCAATTCTGCAGATTTTTTTTGGTACCCTTCCCAACATCTGTGCCTCGACACAATGCATTCTCGGAGCTCTATTGACAATTCCTTCAACCTCATGGCTTGGTTTTTGTTCTGACATGCACTGTCAACTGTGGGACCTTATATAGACAGGCGTGTGCCTTTCCAAGTCATGTCCAATCAATATAATTTACCACAGGTGGACTCCAATCTCAAAGATGATCAATGGAAACAAGATGCACCAGAGGTAAAATTCGAGTCTCATAGCAAAGGGTCTGAATACTTATGTAAATAAGGTATTTCTCTTTTTTTATCTTAAATTTGCAACAATTTCTAAAAACGTGTTTTCAGTTTGTCATTGTGGGATATTGTGTGTGTATATTGATGAGGAATATTTTTTATTTAATCCGTTTTAGAATAAAGCTGTAACGTAACAAAATGTGGAAAAGGGGAAGGGGTCTGAATACTTCACAAATGCACTGTATACCATGGTGCTACCCTACAGAGTGACGTTGAGGCTACTGTAGACCTTCGTTGCAAAACAGTGTGTTTTAACCAATTATTTGGTGACGTTAATATATTTAGTATAGTTTTATCTACAAAGGATAACTTTTTGAATGTTTCACTTTAAATTTTTCTGAAATTCACTGAGGAGAATGGTCCTCCCCTTCCTCCTCTGAGTAGCTTCCACTGATGCGTACATGCACACACACATATATGCAGACACACCTACCATTCCCTTTCCCTATTAAGGTGCCTGCATACTAGGTTTGTTTTGCTCCTAGCGGAACTCGGCTAGGCGAAACAAACGACTGTGCCTCGCATATGACCTTTGCTTGAAAACAAGAAAAAAAGCAGCCATATTACTGTTAGTTCCTCTTGAGACGCCATAGCTACAACATGGCTAGTATACACTTCCTCAAATTAGTCAGAATTTACATAAGATAAATCAAGAAATCCGTAATAAATTGATGTTTTTACCTAGGAGGTCTTAGTCGTGCAGTTTTACATCTAACTGGGCGAAAAGGGTCCATATCAGCAGATGCGTTTACATGTTTTAGATATTCTAGAGAATACAGGCCATTTCTAATGCATTTTTGACATTCTGAATCCAGATGTCTCTTTTAGACATATATGATATTGGGATTACTCCGAATATTAGACATGGGACATTTACAATGGCCGGATATGGACTCATTCGATACCCTGAGATATGTGACATCCTGTTAATTGACCACAAAATCAACATTTTGCTATGCCCATCTCTGTCTCTGGACTTGAACACCATTGAAAACCTGTGGTTTGAATTATGTTCTCCAATCTCATGAAACATAGTATTGAAAACCGGGGTGCCAATAATTGGGACCCCTATCTTTTGGAGATTTTTTATTTTATTACAATCTATTTCTCTGAGCAGTTGAATTAGTATAAAATAATATCATTTCCCAATTTTTTGGAACATGCAATTTAGCTCAGTATTTGTATTATTTATTTTATACAGTCTTTTTTTAAATCAAGGACCCTACTGTATACATTTCAAACCCCGTGACAAACTTAACCATGGAAACAATGACAAGCGAAAGCGATGTCACCGAAATTACAAGTTTGTGCTGAGCCTGAGCCAGAGCATCACGCTCGCATTCCGTCCATGTCCTACGACACAACCACAAACAACTTAATGACTGAGCACTCTCACCATCCCCTCCTAGACTTGCTAGCACTTTCCCTTCCTCATGAAGAGAGAAATAATCATCCTTCCCTTTTCTAGAACAGGCCCAAAACCAACACCAAGACCCTGCAACTAGTCGTCAAGCCATGCGAGGGCCATGACATCATCCTTTTTAGATATGCAGGTCTAAAACAGGAAGCTGCCCCTAAGGCGGATGGATGGATCTACGGCTAGGCTAGTGGTTTAAGGAGGGTGCCGCTGCTAGGAGATGCCGTCTATCATAGCGTCATTTGTTTTTATCACTGGTGACAGTTATAATACTCAACATTGCATCATGCATCAAAAGGTTTGGCTGGTCCTCATTTAAGTCCCGTAGATCACTTCGGGGTTCCTCGGGTGTCCACCGAACTAAGTAAATCCGCTTTTAGTTTTAATGCACCTCGTTGCTGGAACCAACTACAACGGGATGTTCTGGTGCCGCTAGGCAATTTCAAATATTGGTTAGGAAACTTCTTACTGAGGAATGTAAATGTTTTTTTCTTGAATATTTGTGTTGTGCTCTATTTTAGTTTGCTTTACTTTGTATCTGATGTTGATTCGATTTTGTCTTATGAATTGTATATGCTGGGCTCCCTTGCGAAAGAGACTCTGGTCTCAATGGCGACTCCCTGTTTAAATTAAGTTAAATAAAAAATGCCAGCTTGCTCTTGGGTGGTTGTCAATCTCCTCCGCTGCTGCCTCAATGATGACGTCTGTCAGTGTTAGTGGGCGCACCTCAATAATCTAAAGTGCCTTTCTTGATCTTGTCTCCTTTCCTTGGTCCTCACTGTATGTTGAAAGAATGGAAAAGGGAAACCAACGCCCTAGACATCACCTACCCAGTTCTTTCATATCAGTGCAGATGAAGGAGAGGAGACAAGGGGAGAAAGCCGTTTTAGACATAGTGACCAACCATAGTCACAGCTGATTTGTATTTATATTTATTATGGATCCCCATTAGTTCCTGCCAAGGCAGCATCTACTCTTCCTGGCATCCAGACAAAATTAAGGCCAGTTATACATTTTAAAAACATTACAATACATTCATAACAGATTTCACAACATATTAAGTGTGTGTCCTCGGGCCTCTGCTCTACTACCTGCTGCTGAGCTGCTCTACTACCTGAGCTGCTTTCGCAGAGACTTGTTCCTGAGTGAAGACGTTGATCTTGGGTCAGTTTTGCATTTTCCCCACTAACGGTTAAGGTGAGGATTGGGGGAGAGGAATCTTCACTCCTTGTGGGGTTTCCCCTTCTGACCCCCTGACTGCATTTGGAATGCAGGCCACATAGTAACAGCCGGGGACATCTCACCATGAAGTCGTCAGCCAGCCACTGACACGACCCCTGACCTTGGACTGTCCAACTGCTCCCGGCCAATCACATCAATGTCACATCAAAGGGAAAGGGCCAATGTGAGGTCCTGACCTTGCAAAGCACATACGCACCTAATTGCACACACAGATGGAAACACATGCACTTCCGCATACCAAGACACACCTATATTCTGGACTCTCTCAGTGAAAGCCCATTTCTCCTACAGCACTGTGAGGGTTTACCTTATTTTAAGACATAATCCGTGACCCAGGATGTGTTATTGTCTTAAACACGTGACCTTTGGCCGACATAATTTCACTCTAAGCAAGGGTGGCCATTTGAGTTTTGTTGTACTATTGTGGGTGTCGAGGGTGGCTGGTCAATTCCTTTTCATGTGATACATAGGGCCCCCTCTCCTGACTGTATAGGGGGAAGTTGCCCCTAGACACTGATTTTGGCTCAGTTTGGAATTTCTCCCACAAATGGTTAGGGTTAGGATTGGGGAGGGGAAGCTGATCCTACATCTGTACCTAGGCTAAACTTAAAACTGGATCATCTCCTGTTGGTACTGCGCTAATGCAGACCGTCAAACTGACAGGTCTAACCCATGTCAACCCTTCGCTGTGCTATTAGTTGGCCTGGATTCTTTCTAGCATGCTGTGTCAGTAGCTCTGGTCATTTGTAACGTGACAAGAACTGCTACATGAACAGCCCATGCTAATGGATGGCAGAGTGAAAATCCATCCTATGGCTGGTATGAGGAAATCAGAGAGACCGTCTTCTAGATGAAGATAATTGTTGAATCCTCCGGAAGTTCCTTAGAGCAGGGGTTTTCAAACCTCTCTTCTTGGCCCCTAGTCGGTCCATGTATTTGAACTAATCCAGATTAAGCACACCCGATTCAACTTGTCAACTTATTATCAAGCCCTTAAGGTGAGCAAGCTCGGAGCTAGTTCAGGGCTGATGAAACGTCTGGGGGTCCCCAAGGAGTTTGAGAACCACTGCCTTAGCGCTGCTGATGTTGACAATGTTTAATGCCCCTCGGGAAGACATTCTTTCCACAGTCACATCAGCTGAACCATCCCTCCTGTCGTTCCTTGGTGAATGTCAATAGAGAGAGACACCTGAAAGATGACGGTGATGTACAGTGCCTTGCGAAAGTATTCGGCCCCCTTGAACTTTGCGACCTTTTGCCACATTTCAGGCTTCAAACATAAAGATATAAAACTGTATTTTTTTGTGAAGAATCAACAACAAGTGGGACACAATCATGAAGTGGAACGACATTTATTGGATATTTCAAACTTTTTTAACAAATCAAAAACTGAAAATTGGGCGTGCAAAATTATTCAGCCCCCTTAAGTTAATACTTTGTAGCGCCACCTTTTGCTGCGATTACAGCTGTAAGTCGCTTGGGGTATGTCTCTATCAGTTTTGCACATCGAGAGACTGATATTTTTTCCCATTCCTCCTTGCAAAACAGCTCGAGCTCAGTGAGGTTGGATGGAGAGCATTTGTGAACAGCAGTTTTCAGTTCTTTCCACAGATTCTCGATTGGATTCAGGTCTGGACTTTGACTTGGCCATTCTAACACCTGGATATGTTTATTTTTGAACCATTCCATTGTAGATTTTGCTTTATGTTTTGGATCATTGTCTTGTTGGAAGACAAATCTCCGTCCCAGTCTCAGGTCTTTTGCTGACTCCATCAGGTTTTCTTCCAGAATGGTCCTGTATTTGGCTCCATCCATCTTCCCATCAATTTTAACCATCTTCCCTGTCCCTGCTGAAGAAAAGCAGGCCCAAACCATGATGCTGCCACCACCATGTTTGACAGTGGGGATGGTGTGTTCAGCTGTGTTGCTTTTACGCCAAACATAACGTTTTGCATTGTTGCCAAAAAGTTCAATTTTGGTTTAATCTGACCAGAGCACCTTCTTCCACGTTTGGTGTGTCTCCCAGGTGGCTTGTGGCAAACTTTAAACAACACTTTTTATGGATATCTTTAAGAAATGGCTTTCTTCTTGCCACTCTTCCATAAAGGCCAGATTTGTGCAATATACGACTGATTGTTGTCCTATGGACAGAGTCTCCCACCTCAGCTTTAGATCTCTGCAGTTCATCCAGAGTGATCATGGGCTTCTTGGCTGCATCTCTGATCAGTCTTCTCCTTGTATGAGCTGAAAGTTTAGAGGGACGGCCAGGTCTTGGTAGATTTGCAGTGGTCTGATACTCCTTCCATTTCAATATTATCGCTTGCACAGTGCTCCTTGGGATGTTTAAAGCTTGGGAAATCTTTTTGTATCCAAATCCGGCTTTAAACTTCTTCACAACAGTATCTCGGACCTGCCTGGTGTGTTCCTTGTTCTTCATGATGCTCTCTGCGCTTTTAACGGACCTCTGAGACTCACAGTGCAGGTGCATTTATACGGAGACTTGATTACACACAGGTGGATTGTATTTATCATCATTAGTCATTTAGGTCAACATTGGATCCTTCAGAGATCCTCACTGAACTTCTGGAGAGAGTTTGCTGCACTGAAAGTAAAGGGGCTGAATAATTTTGCACGCCCAATTTGTCAGTTTTTGATTTGTTAAAAAAGTTTGAAATATCCAATAAATGTCGTTCCACTTCATGATTGTGTCCCACTTGTTGTTGATTCTTCACAAAAAATACAGTTTTATATCTTTATGTTTGAAGCCTGAAATGTGGCAAAAGGTCGCAAAGTTCAAGGGGGCCGAATACTTTCGCAAGGCACTGTATTGGTGTGACCTTACAGTTTCTCCCCCCTCTTGCCCCTTTGGCCGCAATCTCTTACCCCATCGTGTAGTATACGGTGTTGTTCAGGGTGTACTGAGAATCCTATCGTCAGTCAAGCCATTCCTGATGTATGTGACCTGGGTGGAGTGCCAAATGGCACCCTATTCCCTACATAGTGCACTACTATGGGCCCTGGCCAAAATATTGTTTTTTGGGTTTTTTTCGTGAAGTGTAATCCATAGAATAGTCCTTTGGAGGATAGATTGTTGACATATATTTGACATTTGTAGCTAAAAGTATAATTGAGGCCTTTAACCAGGCCAAAATGTAAGACGCCATATTATTGTATCTGTAGATGTCAAATAGCAAAATATAGGGAATAAGTTGCCACTTGAGATGCTTCCTTTGTACAATAGGTGCTGGAGTTCTCAGACGACTGGGCATGAGTCCGGACTTGAGATGGTCTTTTATTAAGGACACTCCTCACTCCTCCACATAAACCCTTCCCAGCACTGTCCTGTTTTTACAAGATGTCGGGGGAGGATGTGAAGTAAGATTAGATATGAGGAGAGGATAGCCCTGCTGTGTTTCCACAGCTATGAAACACGGACGATAATGGACTTCTTTCATTTCACTGATCTGTGTACATAGTCATAAAGAGAAACGTCAAGCACGGGAACACTTAAAGGGATAGTTCACTCAAACTATCCTTCCTCCGCTGTTGGTACAATCCCCTAAAATAGTGCATGTCAGCAGTTACGTTTTCAAGATGGTACACGTTCAGTGCAGAGCTAAAATTGTACAGAGCATCTTGCATCATATGATGAGTCCACCGCTCTGCCGTGAGAGCCCAAAGTTCAACTATCTAACTAAGCTTACCCATATTGGATGAGTTTTATATTTTGAATGTTTTGATAAACTGATATCACCTCTGCCTCCCCCGGAGCTTTCAGAAAACAAACTTCATCCCTGTGTCTTGTTGGCTAAGATAATTGAGAGGAGGAGTCAAGCCCTCCTCGGCTGTCGTCCTGGTTAAATGTATTTCTGGCCTCCCAGGCTGTTGATGCCCCTCAGGCAGGTTGGTCTGTTTCCTATTGCCTCCTCCGTACTGTTGTGGTGTTCTCACCAGGGGGGTGAGAGAGAGAGAGAGACTCTGACGGACAGGTTAATAGCTCCCTCTCTTTACTTCTAACGGGGGTCTAATAGTTCTCTCACCTCAGGAATTGTCTTGTCGTGGGCTAAGCTACTGAGATTTTTGCAGCTGGGGAGCAACCTAGGATCAGGTTCTCCCCTGTCCACGTTATCTTATTCATTGTGGTCTAGAAGGCAAAACTGATCCTAAATCAGCACTCCTACTCTGAGACGATTGATTGACATCCAGTCCTTGGAACGGTGTCTATCTCTACCCATTCACTAACCACCTAACCTTTCTTTTCCATTGCCATAGGGCAAACCTTCTTGGAAGACAAGTCTAGATTTCACTGTTGAGTGTTCCGTGACATTTAGTGAAAGGTTATACATGTACAAATGAGATGGGATCTATTGAGTAATTTGCTGTAGGGAACGGGGAGGGAAAACGGGTACCTAGTCAGTTGCACAACTGAATACGTTCAGCCAAAGTGTGTCTTCCGCATTTAACCCAACCCTTCTGAATCAGAGAGGCGCGGGAGGGGGGGGGGGGGGGGTGGGGGGGGCTGCTTTAAGGATTAAGGGAGGAGCAGACAGGTCTTGTCCTGAACCTAACCCCGAGGATGGACACAGATCTTCGTCATAGTATGGATCGTGAGTTTTGAATTAGGAGCTGTGCCTGTAGGAGTCTTGACCATCTCATTAAATAAATGTTCTGCTCTGATATGGTTGTGACTTGTGGTGCCCAGTAGCACACTGCTTTGATGAGTTTGAGGATGTTGCCGCGATGACTGGATGCTGACGCAAGTCCCAAGCCCCAGATCAACATTCTTGCTTGAACTGTTAACGGTAATATTCTTAAGTGCAAGATCCACTTACAACGTTCAGGGAAGTGTTGGAGAAAAGTTACAGGAAACGTGTTTAATGCAAATCATGCATGTGTTGCATTCTGAAACGGAGGGTCTTGAAGATCTGCTGATCCCTTTTTAAAATATGAACAATTTGCACAGCTGGCCCATGTGAATGATCCATTCATTTCAGATATGCCTTCAAATTCATCTCGGATTCCAAATGTGTCTTGAATGTGTTTCCTTTCAGTGGAGCGTTTCCCATGGACATGCCTAATACTGCAGGCTGTGTCCCGTCTGTCCTTTTAAGAACTCCTTCGTAACTACACGAGCAGATTGATTTCAACATGGACAAATACATGTTGTATTTGATATTTCTCTGGAGAGGGGTTGGGAGGGATAGAGCGAACGCTGGGTAGCTGGATGAATGTTGGCATTGTCTGGGCACACACACTCACACACATGCCTCGGAGGGGTCCGTCCGTAATTGTTTCTATGAAATGGGACTGTACAATTGACTGTATAATTACTTCAGGGATTTTGCTTAAATGTTTTTCATGATGTTTGTATAGCACACACACACACACACACACACACACAGCCCTACAGGGACAAAATGCATATATTGGCAAGTTTGTGGGGGGACAAATAACTAATTGAAAATGTTTTACGTTTTCCACAGAAAGAGCTGCTTTATTCCAGTGGAAACCGCAGGTGTTTGAAATTGCGGGCAAGAGCGGTTTAAAAATAACACTGGGGCCAGCCAGGCCTGTTTTTAGAAGCTCCTGGGAGAAAGGAGAGTGTGTTATTGTACATGGGGAAGGAGGGAAGGAGGGCACGGGAGAGAAGTGCGAGGAGGACGTTTGAAGCCCCATTTTCGTCTCACGCCTCACACACCCTCTGTTTTCAGGGTGCCAGCACAAAGCAGGCCTTGTGTGTCAGGAAAAGGGGGCAGACTGCAGGGAGTGAGTGATGGTTGGCTGAGGATACAGTAGCTGGTGTTGCCTCGGGATCGTTGAGGAGAAAGGGATAGTCTTTCACTGTCACTGATTTGACAACCACTCCACGGAGGCTTCACTCAAGAGTCCTGAGAAGTGGAGTGAATGGTCTGTCATGTCCAATCACCTTAATGAGTAAAACGCCACACACGTGACCAGTTTCAGTGACAGAGTACTCCTGCACTGCATAATAAGCATCTCCATTTTAGATCTGTCCAAACACAGATTCCCATCAGGAGACTGGCATCTGAGATTCATCATAATGGTCACGAATTGTGTTTTGTTTGCTAATAAGTTCTCCGACCACGACCCGCTGTTCCCACTCTGGGTCTCTTCTGCGTTCCCGACCACTGTGAGGGAGCCTCCGTGTTCTCTAATCAAAACCAGCCGGCCCCCCTGTTCAGGACCAGACCACACAGCCAGGGTAGCTCTACACTACCCAGTGCTCCTGTGTACAACGGCAAGATTATCCCACCACTGTTTTCTTTCCTTTTCAACACACAGTCTTGTTGGATTATTTTCCTGCCGCTGCAGCCTCTTGTCCTCAAGCGGTCTTGTCTTAATGAAAGAGGCTGTGTATGTGGCAGCCGGCCGACAAGGCTTTTTAGGAATTCCTCAGACATTACCTTATTGGATGACCACGCATTGGGCCCAGGGTGGGGCGAGAATAACCAGAATGGGTGCAGTGTGCAGAGCTTCCAACGGGGAGGGGACATATCGAGGAAGAAAAGGGTAGGGTGAGGTAAGAAGCGATGGAGGGGGAGCTGAAAGCTCAAGGATGGCCAGAAAGCGCACCTATGACATCACATAGGAAAGTTCCCCTCTCACACCCCCCCCCCCCCCTTCTTATAGCAGCACAAATGTGTTTTTCATTGAGGCGTGTTATATGCGCTAGCCGTGTTGCAGCCTATGAAATACACACTGCAGCTGGCTGGCTGGTTTCCTGGTCGGTGTTGGTGTGAGTTATAGTGGAGCGCCAGTGTCTTAAAGTGTTGTGTGCTTTAGCGGCTGAGGAAAAACATGCCCACGTCTGGTCAGTTTAACCAGTCAGCAGAGGTGATCAAGCGCCTTATTCAGACTCCATGTACAGTAGCCTACTGACGTTCTGTGCTCCTTGTGAAGTTGTACCATGAAAGTGCTTTTAGTTCATTAGCTTAACGGGCGGACTTAATGAAAATCACTGTTTTGAAAGGCACCTGACGGAACGGTTTATTTGTCAGCGTCACACTCACGTCACAACAAGCACTCTTTAGCCCTGTGTACTGTATGTACTATGTGTGAATGGGTGTGAGAGAGAGATTTATCTGACCCCTGTCTAAGTGAGCTGCACAACTGATCGGACACAGACTTGATATAATCTGATCGCCAGGGAATGAGTGATCTGATCTACAGGTGGAAGCACAGACATTACCTTATTGCATATGTGACAAGGCACATAAGTTGTTTTCCCTTTTCCTCTGATTTCTAAAGCGTTCCTCAAACAGTGGATCTGGATCGACACAATGTAGGGGAGACTGGGGGCAGTTGTAACCGTTTTTGTATTTTACTCCATTGCTCAAACTAGGCCAGACATTTTTGATATAAGAAACGTACATATGTCTTCAAATCATTCATACCATTTATATGTCTGTACATACGATATTGATTTTATTGAGCGGACGGTTACATTTGTGCCACAGGCAATTATCACGAGCTGTGGTCAAATGAAACACCTACAAATAATAAACTATAAACCAAATTCACTTAACTTCAAAAACATTCATTATTATGAATTATAATCTTATCATAGACATGCAGTTGGAAGTCGGAGGTTTACATACACTTAGGTTAGAGTCATTAAGACTTGTTTTTCAACCACTCCACAAATGTCTTGTTAACAAACTATAGTTTTGGCAAGTCGGTTAGGACATCTACTTTGTGCATGACACAAGTCATTTTTCCAACAATTGTTTACAGACAGATTATTTCATTTATAATTCACTATCACAGTTCCAGTGGGTCAGAAGTTTACATACAGTAAGTTGACTGTGCCTTTAAACAGCTTGGAAAATTCCAGAAAATGGTGTCATGGCTTTAGAAGCTTCTGATAGGCTAATTGACACTATTTGAGTCAATTGGAGGTGTACCTGTGGATGTATTTCAAGGCCTACCTTCAAACTCAGTGCCTCTTTGCTTGACATCATGGGAAAATCAAAAGAAATCCGCCAAGACCTCAACATTTGTTTTTAGACCTCCACAAGTTTGGTTCATCCTTGGGAGCAATTTCCAAAGGCCTGAAGGTACCACGTTCATCTGTACAAACAATAGTATGCAAGTATAACCACCATGAGACCACGCAGCCATCATACTGCTCAGGAAGGAGATGCGTTTGGGCTCCTAGAGATTAACGTACTTTGGTGCGAAAAGTGCAAATCAATCCCAGAACAACAGCAAAGGACCGTGTGAAGATGCTGGAGGAAACGGGTACAAAAGTAAAAAAATGGAGCGGTAGATCTCAGCCTGCCTTTTGACTCAAAGGGATCTTGACTCTGTTAACACTGTCAACGTTTTCCTTTACTGTGGCAATTGTTTTTGAATCAACCCAATATTAGCCCGTTTCAATGCAACATACCGAAACAAAACAAACTATGCAAGAGATTTTGTTGTAGGCAGAACGCTGTCATGACGTTGGGACAACGCATTGGAGTAGGATTCTATTTCATTGACACGCACTACTCAGCCCCTACTCTACACAGACCGGTGCGGCATAAACAACCAGAGCTTCAGTAGGACTATATGCAAATAGACCATATGGATCTGTGCCATTTACTTTGAACTGGACTGTGTTTACAGCATGAGCGGTCGTGAGTAGATGCGCTTGTTTTGAGATCAAAGCGAGAGCTGCATGTAGCCACGTGTTCACATTTTTGTTAATATCCTTTGTTAGTTAGTGAGTTGTTTGCCCAGTTATAGATAATTTGTAGTCAGCAATAGGGGAGCGAGGGCTTCCTACAAGAGCACAAAACATATACATTTCTAGACATCTTTGAGTCAGGTAAATAGCTTTTTTTGTCTTCAAAGGGCACTGTTGTATTTTGAGACAGGCTTGAATAAGCGAATTAGCCAATAGGCAGAGGGTAGCATAATTTGTCTGAGTCTCTGTAATTATGGTATGGGAATAATAATGCATTTGATTTTGTAAAGTATTTTCTTCCATCAAACAATACAACAACATTTTCAGTCACCTCCGTGTCTGAAGGATTCATTTCAACACCCTGCATGTTTAGTTTTTTTCAAAAGTCTCACGGAATGTAGGTTGTTATTTTTGATGGTAGGCCACTCTGGTAGGCCTACATTATGATCAAATAGCCAGAGTAGCCTAAAGATAAAACTGCAACTTAAAGCGGGCACAGCCTCAGTGTTCACAGTAAACGTGCACAACATTTTCACTACGTTAAAGTTTGTTTAAGCAGACCTGAAATTTGCTCAGTGTCAAAAATGTTTTGAAGGAACATGGGCCAGCATCCCTGTGGAACTCTTTTTTAAAACCTTTTTAGAGTCCACGCTTCGACTAATTGAGGCTGTTCTGAGTACAGAGGTGCAACTCAATATTAGGAAGGTGTTCCTAATGTTTGTTATACTCCGTGTATGTACGCTGCAAAAAGACGAGAGAGCATGTGATGTCAGGGAAATAAAAGTGCTGAAAAAATATTGACTTTCTAGTTTAAAAGAAGACTGAGAAGAAGCTATAGGATGAACAATACAAAATTGGTACTTGGAGTCAAATATCCAACAATAAAATGTTGTCCAAAAATAATATTGCGATATGTAACTACAATTTTTCCTCAATTTTCCTCAATTTTTCCTTTTAACAACAGTAACGCACATGTTTGTACATGGCCATTAGTTTCCTCTCAAAACATCTGAACAATCTAATGGGGCCCAGATTATATCTGTTTACAATTTATTTGGTACTCTACTGGACCCCAAGCCTGGGAAGTTAGTGTTTGTATAATTAATGTATAATTCATACAATCTTCAAGTTAAAATCATTTGTTTTCATAATTTGGCTCAAATATTTCTGCTCATTTGATTGAGTCGCTTTAAACAGTCGTACAGAGGCCCAGTCGCAGGACATGATTGATTGACATTTTTTTACTCTTATTTTTTTTATTTTGTTGCTCTTATCCATTAATATGTTGTATACTTATGGATTTGTATTTACTGTTATATGAGTGTAATAAATTACATTTAAAAAATAAAAACTTGAAAAAAAGAGAACAATAGTGTGGTTTTAGCCATGAAAATTCTGCTATTTTGAATTATTGGACATTAATGCTCAGGGCAGTAATAAGACCAATCCGATGGGAGGAAAAACGACTTTCAACCCTAAAAAACAAACATTTGCCCATAAAATTTGAAAACAGTGAGATATTTGACTGTAACTTTTCAAGCAGGGAGAGATCCTAAATGTGCATGTGCTGTGAGTTTCATCACTCTAGCTTTTTTCAAGGTTTGACAATTGGCCCCCCGTTACAGTCTCCCCTACTTTTGAACTGAAATGAGCTGAGAAGAAGGCGTTTTATAGATTTACAACATAATCCCTTGTCTATTATACTCTTAACACCTCAGGTAATTGAACATTTACACATATTTTCCTATAGGTGGGGTTCCCAATGCCAAAAACTCCTGCCTAGAAGACTGCTACTACAGCTAGTAATGCCCATTTATACAAATACATTGTTTGGTTTAAGCACCATGGAGTGCATTTCCAATTTGATTTCTGGCCAGATGGAGATTCAATCATACTCCCCATTTGTTGATGATTTACAGTACACACTGTTGAATGGTTGTGGTAGTTTTCTTGGATGTTTTACCAGATGCTTTTATCAAGGTGCCAAGCAGTAGTCTCCCCCCCCCCCCCCCCCCCCAAAAAAAAAAAAACTTTCAGGCAGCATCCATCAAAGCCAGTAGGTTTACAGTGGAAACTATGAACACGGTTTGCGATGTATGAACAGGCCACATTTATCCCTATTGTTACAGTTTGCCTTTAGCCACACGTTAATCTACTTACGTTTTTGGGGCATTGATTTTAAAGTAGCGGGGAAAAGTACCTTAATTCAAGGTGCCATGATCAGTTCCATTCTCTCCAAATGGGTTCATATATTTACTGCCTCTCCTTTACTTTTCCTTGCCAAAAAAGATTGGCGGAAAGCACTCCCGATGTTGTGTCTATGCAACTAAGATGTTAAACTTATGTTTGGTCTACACACACACATAGCAACTAGACCACAACATCTTCTTGATATGACTACCATACTGTAGACATTCTGTAGTTTTCCTCCCTGTATGGCTAAGCAACCCCAGTCCAGATTGGACCCAATCTTCGTAACATGAATATCGGGTTTGCAACAGTAAACTCTTTCTTGGTTCAGCCTAATCAGTTAATAACTACTGTGTTTACAGACCACTAAATATTATAACACGTTATAAGAATACACCTAGTCTAGATTTAGTATATCTTCTGGTATTAACGTTACATAGTGACCTAAGAGATGACTGGAATGTATGCGAAAGATCAATGCAATGTCAATAGGTGATGATAGACTGTTGTCTGATGACGTCATGCGCGACAGAATGTAGAGCACTGTCAGCGGCGGTCTGTTTCATGGTGTTTGTGACTTGACTGGAGAAACTACACTACCGTTCAAAAGTTTGGGGTCACTTCGAAATGTCCTTGTTTTTGAAAGTAAAGCACATTTTTACAGACGTCTCACAAGTCCTCAACTGGCAGCTGCATTAAATAGTACCCGCAAACACCCGTGTCAACGTCAACAGTGAAGAGGCGACTCTGGGATGCTGGCTTTCTAAGCAGAGTTCCTCTGTCCAGTGTCTGTGTTCTTTTGCCCATCTTAATCTTTTATTTTTATTGGCCAGTCTGAGATATGGCTTTTTCTTTGCAACTAGAAGGCCAGCATCCCGTAGTCACGCCTCTTCACTGTTGATGTTGAGACTGGTGTTTTGAAGGTACGACTTCTAAAGCCATGACACCTACTGGTTATGCCTGGCCATGTATAAACACAGGTCATCACATCTTTAGAGATAATGGATATCATCGAAACGACAATCAAATCAAACAATGCATCTCATCGAAGCAGCGTTTCTTCTTAGATACGTTCTCTGGCAGATGTTTGATTTCTAACTTGACCCTAGTTAGCAGTGCTTGGCAGCTATTCTCTTAGGGGCCTTAAAACCATTATTGGCTGCTGTTGTTATCATACAGGCATTACTGCTGCTGGAATGTGTACTATGCTAAGTCCTGGGGCCAAGGAACTCACTGGACAGTACTTCTTTGAGGGAAACCGTAATCGTTTTAAAGACCTTTTTCGCGATGGTCAAACTTCTGTCAGTGGAGGCTTAGCAGACTAGGCCGGGTGTTTTAATAGCAGCAGTGAGAAATGTTTACACGTATAACAGCCACAGGCATACATTTGACACCCCAAGCGCTACATGCGCTAAATGCTATTAGCGCGTAGTTAGGGTGTTGTTAATCTACTGGTCCCCATTGAAGCCTGAATGAGGATGGAAGCTGTTTCCATTTGTGTCCTGACCTAGGATACAGTACTGTGGACATTTGGCATACGGTAATTCCCGGCATGATTCCTCCGATAAAACAAGTAGAAGACAAGTACATTTTCTCAATGGGGTCAATCTCCATGCCAGACAGATCCATAGAGGTGCTGGTATGTGTGCATCCAAAACCTTAGCCTGTTAAAGACCCACAAGCTCTACTCTAGAACTCCGGAAGGCCGTAAACCCCCAGCTGTTTCCAAGAATTTAAGGCTTAAGTTCTCACTCTTTGATTCTGGCCTTCTGTACTAGAGTCCAGGGTACTAAAACTCAAACCATGACCCTATAGCATGCCAATGACCTAGAGCAGGGGTCATCAACTAGATTCAGTCAAGGGACAATTTTTTTCTGGAGCGGATGGTTGGAAGTCCGGAACATACAGTAACTACAAATAATTTGTAGACTGCAAATAAATTGACTGCAAGAAGCCCAAACAGATATAATATTTGCGTAATTATTTCAAACCCTGCTTACATTTGTATGTGTCTCTATATTATGTGTGGGAATTCTTGGGCACAGATTTCCAAAATTAAAATCCCTTGGAGCTGACTTCCTGGTGTTTTTGCAGTATTTTATGTCCAACAGCTAAAATTCTCAACAAGTAAAAAAAAAAATATTAATAGTATTATTTTCTTTGCTCAGAAATCTTTGGGAGGGCCAAATAAAACCACCCATGGGCCAAATTGGGGAAACCCTGCCAGTTGGGGAACCTGACCTAGGGTCTTCTAGTCTAAGGTATTTTCTGTGTTTTAGAAAGCAGCTTACTTAGGGATTTTATGAATATGTGTGCAGGCCAGTCACTGCCAGATTTCCCCCAGTTCTTCCAAGTTTGTGGGAAGACAGTGGTTGCTGGTTGCCTGGTTGGTGATTACTGCTGACTCTAGTCTTGACGCCAACCCCTGTCTCCTGTCAATTTGTGTCGGAGGGATACGTGCTTGTCATCACAGCCCCGCTGTGTCTTTGACCCGGATACAGCGCGATTGACATATTTCTGAAGTGAGTGTGAGGCTCATGGGGAGAGAAACATGCAAATGGCCGTTTGACTTGGCTTCTCGCCAATCCCACAAGGTTTTTACTCAGCGAGAATGCCAAGGTGGCCCAACTAGGGCTATAACACAGGTTTGTTTTCTGTAGGGAGGACAGGGTGAGGGTGCATACTGGGCACGAGTTATTTCCCCATTACAGGTGCACCTTTGAAATTCATGAGGGGAAAAACATGTGCTTGCTATACAAGGACTCTGTGTTCGATACCTGATGGTTAATGGTAAGGTTGTTACGGTTGTTAGCTTTGAAGCGTAAATAGGTGATGCTGGTGTGTATTGATCAATTATTATTTTTTAAATATGAAAGGAAAAATCTATTTTGTTTTGGGAAAAGTCTTACTGTCTTAACTTCTTATGGAGGTGGTCCCTGCACAGGGATAGCTCAGCGGAAATTTCAGAGCGCCACCTACTTGAGTATAGTACTCGATAAATCTCAAACTTTCATAAAAATACACATGCAAGGTACTGAATTAAAGCTACACTCGTTGTGAATCTAGCCACCAAGTCAGATTTGTAAAATGCTTTTCGGCGAAAGCATGAGAAGCTATTATCTGATAGCATGCACCCCCCCAAAATACCAGCACGACACGTAAACAACAGATTTTGCGGTAGCTGGCGCTACCCAAAACGCAGAAATAAAATATAAAACATTCATTACCTTGGACAAGCTTCTTTGTTGGCACTCCTATATGTCCCATAAACATCACAATTGGGTCTTTTTCCCGATTTAAATCCGTCATTGTATACCGAAAATGTCATTTGCTGAAGACCAGTCTGATGCTGAGAAAAGTCCATTTACAAGACGCAACGTCACTTTTTAAAATTACAAAAGTCGCCTATAAACTTTTACAAATCACTTCAAATGACTTTTCTAAACCAACTTTAGGTATTAATAAACGTTAATGATGTATCAAATTGATCACGGGGCGATCTGTATTCGATAGCAGCAAGTCTGGAAATCATCGTCCATTTTTTCAGTTTCACAACATACTGTGGTGCGCCTCAAGAAAGGAGGGGTCTATTCGTGTTGTAACCAAGGATAATTGATCTGAAAATGACAGCAATGGCGACATCGTGTGGAAGCTGTAGGCGTTTACAGGGGATCCTCATTTATTTTAGGTCGCCTTTAACAATACATTGAATGGCGGACGAATATTTTTTGTTTTGTTTTTGGTAAACAGTTTTACCAGGGATTTTTACTCCTAAACACGTTCTGTTATAGCCACAGACCCGATTTAACCAGTTTTAGAAACTTCAGTGTTTTCTATCCACACATACTTATCATATGCATATACTATATTCCTGGCATGAGTAGCAGGACTTTGAAATGTTGCGCGATTTTTAACAAAAAGCTGCGAAAATTCGCATCATCCATAAAGCTGTTGATAACAAAGATTGGTAGTTAAACTGAAAGGTTGGCTGAAAGTAATTGATCTATTTTGCATAACTTACTACAAGAAGACTGTCTATATCAGCCTCGTAGTGATTCTGTGGGAAGAATGTGGTTTTCTCATTACACCTAACCCCTCCTCAGATGTCCCCTTCTCAACCTGGTCCCGGGGTCCTATGTTTAGTATTGGCCAAGGCAACACAACGGGGGACAACCGATACATGTAATAGAGATTGATCTAGGAGTTGTCACAAAAAAAACTAAAGATGTGGCTAATCTAACATCACTCTTCAACACGAGTCTCCCTGCTTGATAATGGAAATAATTGTGATATGCCTGGGAGTATTTGATAATGTTATTCCATAGTGCTATTTGGTCGTGCTGTATCCCTCTTTAAAAAGTTGATATATTCGCACTGGGCCTGCAATGTCATCCCGTGGGGGATATTTGGACTAATTTGGGGGTTTGATTTATGTGCAGATGTTTTTTGTGAAATATCAGAGTGATTGCGTCATGCTTTACTATACTGAACAATAAATATCAACACAACATGCAACCATTTCAATGATTTTACTGAGTTACAGTTCATGTAAGGAGATCAGTCAATTTAAATCAATTCATTAGGCCCTGTTCTATGGATTTCACATGACTGGGCAGGGGTGCAGCCTTGGGTGGGCCTGGGAGGGCAAAGGCACACCCACTTGGGAGTCAGGCCCAGCCAATCAAAATGAGTTTTTCCCCACAAAAGGGCTTTATTACAGGCAGAAACACTCCTGAGTTTCATCAGCTGTCCGGGTGGCTGGTCTAAGACGATCCTGCAGGTGAAGAACCCGGATGTGGAGGCCCTGGGCTGGCGAGGTTACGCGTGGTCTGCAGTTTTGAGGCCGGTTGGACGTACTGCCAAATTCTCCAAAACGACAATGGAGGCAGCTTATGGTAGAGAAATGAACATTAAATCCCTGGCAACAGCTCTGGTGGACATTCCTGCAGTCAGCATGACAATTGCACTATCCCTCAACTTGAGCCTGTGGCATTGTGTGTGTCACAAAACTGCACATTTTAAAGTGGTCTTTTATTGTCCCCAGCACGAGGTGAACCTGTGTAATGATCATGCTGTTTAATCAGCTTCTTGATATAACACACCCATCAGGTGGATGGATTATCTTGGCAAAGGAGAAATGCTCACTAACAGGGATGTGCACATCATTTGAGATTTATTTTATTTATTTTATTTATTATTTCTGGGATCTTTTATTTCAGGTCATGAAACATGGGACCAACACTTTACGTTGCGTTTTCTAATTTTGTCCAGTATACAGTGTGGTACTGTACTCCTGGCAGTCTCCTCTTTAGCCCCACCTCCAGCATCACAGATCTTTTCTCTTTCCATAAACCAGTGACATCACTGGATGTTTTGAGGTCAACACTGCGGGGTATCACTGTAAATCTATTATCACTATAGGGAATGAGTCTCTCAGCACGGCTGCCCAGTCCTGTATGTTGCTTATGGAATACCACTGAGGTCTTTATATGGCAGTTTTCATAGCGAACCTTCACCCTCACTTTGCTATGTTCTATTTAATTGCACAATTTTCTGAAACTGTGTTTTTCTTAGAGGAAACTACTTCACACAAGAAAGATTTAAAACGATGTAAAAGCGCTACTTTTGGTACTTTGCTCACTTTAATGGTTGTGCAGAATTGTGATCACAGATTCATGATGGTATTGTGGCCTCTCATGATCAAAGCCGGATGGCAGTGTGCTGCTGTCGTGCGTCAGATTGAGTCTCCTCCTCCGCTTTCTCGCTCTAGTCTCTCTCATGTCTCGAGACAATAGATCTGGCAGTGCTGAGACGCAGCTGTGTTGGTGCTGCAGCTGGACTTAATACCCCTTTCTCCTGACCCTGCCTTTCTGAGGCGTTAGGGGGAGGACTGGGGAGAGTAGTGGAGCAGAACGGCAGGTGGGCCTAGACAGTCCACAGGTGGCTGGATTCCACCCAGCCCATCTCCTGAACGTCACAGCTCCGTCCTTGGCTCTAGCTCTCGGACGGAGAGAAGTCCGTCAGAATTCATCGTGATTACCGGAAAAGTGGAGAGGTCAGCATTTGGATGGGACACAAAAATGCCTCCACCGTCCCTCTGGCTGTCCTCTGGCCGATAGGTCCTTAGCCTTAGCCTGGGCAGCACGGGGAGAGGTGGACAGTGCAGGAATGTAGTTGATGCCAGTTCGCTCTTTGGCCTTTCAGAGGTAACCAAGCATGTCCACACAGCTTTTATTTCCCCTGCTCCTCTCCGTGGCTATGTCGCAAAAAGAGAAGGGAAAAAAAGGAGAGGAGATTGTTGATCAGCACAGCACCCAGATAAGGACTTTGCGGCCAGCATTCCTAGTCAGGAAAGAGCCTAGATCTGACAGTGGAGTTACAAGCTTGGAGCCTGGTCTTTGGTCTCAGACCATTCAAAACGGCACCTGTTTTTAACGAGTACAGGAAGGATTTAAAATGAGCAGGATCATGTAGTCACCTCCCTTCTTACGAGACAGAGCTAACGTTGCACCACATGAGACCCCCATCTAGACAGAGCTCACTGTCTCGTACACTTATTCCTTGGACGCTAAGCAGGAAGCCACCTCTGCTGCTTGCTCGCCCGCTACCACTGACCATAACCTCTCTCTCTCTCTCTCTCTCTCTCTCTGTCTCTCTCTCTCTCTCTGTCTCTCTCTGTCTCTCTCTTACCCTCACTCCCACACAGACAGAGGTCTGTGAAGCATCCCTAATCTCTTGGGAGTGTGTTATTGTATCCCTGCGATGTTGAGGGTCTGTCCATCTCTGTCCTGGGCATGTTTCTCAGGCCACGACATGCCACATCTTGATGTGAGCTATTGTGAAAGGTGGTTGTTTTTTTCCGGCAATGTCCTAGAGAAAGATTGGCAAATAACTTGCTTTGTCAGGACTTGACAGTGATTTGATCAGATCTGATAGCACCCTGAGAGCTCTTCAAGCAACCAACACAGGACGCAACAGGAGCTGGAGCAAAACCATACCTTTCTTTCCCTGTTGATGTGATCCAATCTCTTAAACTGCGTTTCCTTATCTGACATGAGCAGGCAGGTTAAACGTTCGAAAAAGTGGAATTAAAAAGTGACATTTGAGGTTTTACGACCCTTTGATATGAAGGGAGATAGGGGGGGAGATGTGGAGGGGGGGAGATGTGGAGGGGGGGAGATGTGGAGGGAGGGAGATGTGGAGGGAGGGAGATGTGGAGGGAGGGAGATGTGGAGGGAGGGAGATGTGGAGGGAGGGAGATGTGGAGGGAGGGAGATGTGGAGGGAGGGAGATGGGGAGGGAGGGAGATGGGGAGGGAGGGAGGGAGATGGGGAGGGAGGGAGATATGGAGGGAGATGGGGAGATATGGAGGGAGGGAGATATGGAGGGAGATGGGGAGATATGGGGAGATATGGAGGGAGATGGGGAGATATGGAGGGAGGGAGGAAGATGGGGAGGGAGGGAGGGAGGGAGATATGGGCTTCTTAACTGTAGAGCCAAGGGGGAAAAAAACACTGTGTCCTAAGTACAGCGGTGCTTGTGAAGGCAGAATTAAGACCTCAAATTTCACGGCACGTGGGAATCCGCTCTGTCTGCAGCTAGCCTATTAGAGTGGGCTGTTAGTGAACGATGCTGTTAGTCTGGTTATATTCAACAGCTGTGGAGCCTTTGTGTCAGTTCCCCAAATGGTGATGTGGGACCCACCGGTGTGTCATGGCTATTTCAGAGGAAAGAAACTTTGGCTTTTTCCATTTGTCAAAAGAACAATGGAAATAGCATGTTTTCAAGAACATTCTTAAAGCGTTATGGTTTTGGCCGAAACATTTTAACGAGCTACTGTCTTCCAGAACCATTAGAAGACCACTACATTTCTGGGTAAATATGAAGCGTCAAACAGACCCACTTGTAGTCAATGATCCCTCAACAAATGTCACACAGGTCATTGACTAGTTAAAAACATGGAACCCAAGTGAGAGTTCAGAGCACTTCTTAGCGGAGATTGCGTCGGCAAGCTGCCAAGCCTGAGAAATAGCAGCGGCTGGCTTTTTTTACCATTTTGACCATGAGCTCATTTAGACCAGCAGCCCCGAGGTCTGTACAGTATCCACAGCAATTCTACTCAAACACCCCCACGTCTGTGTTGTCTTGTTCGGGAGGCCTCTGATAGGAGTCAAAGATGCTTGACAGGCCCAGTTTTATCCTTCTGAGTTTATTCTTGATGCATTTGGTCTGGGATGGAAGAAAATCCTTGGGATTGGGATAATTATTTCATGCTAATGTGCCCAAAAGTATGATTCCCACGTTTCCAGATGAAGGAAGCAAATCCATCATTTGGGGTGACATTGATGGAATGGATGGTTTCCATGTCGACGGGAAGTAAATGGGAACAATGTGTCCTTCTAAAAGTCACGGTTCTTCTCGCCTGCTCGTCTTCCTGCTCTGCCAGAACCATTAATATTGCAAACTAGATAACTTAATGAAGGAGTCTTTTTGTGCTCAAGTCAGCACTGGTTTTAAAGGTCTTCTTTGATCTGTGGCTTGTGATATGCCACTCTCTGTTAGTGCAGTAGATTCTCCGCCAACCCTAAATCTTAGCACTATATTTTGTAAAAAAAAAAAGGTGTGAGGTCAGGTCATGGCCTTAACCCGTTCTTTGAATGGCACGGTACACACCCCATTTTACTTCATTTGATTGCTTCTGCAGTCTCTGCCCTGTCCGCATAAATGTCGTCAAAGACTTTGTGGTCAGTGGCTGGGGGGAGGATTACAGGTAATTGAAGGGGCCACTTCAGTAGAAGTGAGACAGTGTATCATCTTGGTGTGAGACCTGTGCCGTCCTCTATATTCCATGTGAAGGGAGTGGTGATGAGGAGGCGGGTCAGGGTGTGTCTCCACTCCCACTTCCTGAGGTGAACACTGTCATTAATATACTCCACTGTCCTGTACTTACCTCGGCCACACCAAAGTATTCCACGTGGCCACACTGCCCTGCTAGAGACAGCTGGACTACAGGACTATATCATCTGTGTGTGGTTGATTTCTCCAACTGTGGCGCAATGAATTTGACCCTGGGAAAGGCTATGTTTGGCTAAAAGCAGCTATTTGTCAGCCAGGTGCAGCTGGCGTACACTCATGTGTAGTGGTTTTCATGGATATCTGTGCTAATTTCTCTCTCTCTGTCGCTCTCTCTTTCTCTCTCTCTCGCTCTCTCTCTCTCTCCCCCGCTCTTTCTCTCTCTCTCCCCCGCTCTTTCTCTCTCTCTCCCCCGCTCTTTCTCTCTCTCTCCCCCGCTCTCTATCTCTCTCTCTCCCCCGCTCTCTCTCTCTCCCCCGCTCTCTGTCTCTCTCTCTCCCCCTCTCTATCTCTGCCCCGCTCTCTCTGCCCCGCTCTCTCTGCCCCGCTCTCTCTGCCCCGCTCTCTCTGCCCCGCTCTCTCTCCCCCTCTCTCTCTCCCCCGCTCTCTCTCTCCCCCGCTCTCTCTCTCTCTCCCCCGCTCTCTCTCTCTCTCCCCCGCTCTCTCCCTCTCCCCCGCTCGCTCGCTCTCCCTCTCCCCCGCTCGCTCGCTCTCCCCCGCTCGCTCTCTTTCTCTCCCCCGCTCGCTCTCTTTCTCTCCCCCGCTCGCTCTCTTTCTCTCCCCCGCTCGCTCTCTCTCGCTCCCCCACTCTCTCTCTCCCCCGCTCTCTCTCTCTCCCCCGCTCTCTCTCTCTCCCCCGCTCTCTCTCTCTCCCCCGCTCTCTCTCTCTCCCCCGCTCTCTCTCTCTCCCCCGCTCTCTCTCTCTCCCCCGCTCTCTCTCTCCCCCGCTCTCTCTCTCTCTCTCTCTCCCCCGCTCTCTCTCTCTCTCTCTCTCCCCCGCTCTCTCTCTCTCTCTCTCTCTCTCCCCCGCTCTCTCTCTCTCTCCCCCGCTCGCTCTCTCTCTCCCCCGCTCGCTCTCCCTCTCCCCCGCTCGCTCTCCCTCTCCCCCGCTCGCTCTCTCTCTCCCCCGCTCGCTCTCTCTCTCCCCCGCTCGCTCTCCCTCTCCCCCGCTCGCTCGCTCTCCCTCTCCCCCGCTCGCTCGCTCTCCCTCTCCCCCGCTCGCTCGCTCTCCCTCTCCCCCGCTCGCTCGCTCTCCCTCTCCCCCGCTCGCTCGCTCTCCCTCTCCCCCGCTCGCTCGCTCTCCCTCTCCCCCGCTCGCTCGCTCTCCCTCTCCCCCGCTCGCTCGCTCTCCCTCTCCCCCGCTCGCTCGCTCTCCCCGCTCGCTCTCTTTCTCTCCCCCGCTCGCTCTCTTTCTCTCCCCCGCTCGCTCTCTTTCTCTCCCCCGCTCGCTCTCTCTCTCCCCCCGCTCTCTCTCTCTCTCCCCCGCTCTCTCTCTCTCCCCCGCTCTCTCTCTCTCCCCCGCTCTCTCTCTCTCTCTCTCCCGCTCTCTCTCTCTCTCTCTCCCCGCTCTCTCTCTCTCTCTCCCCCGCTCTCTCTCTCTCTCTCTCCCCCGCTCTCTCTCTCTCTCTCTCCCCCGCTCTCTCTCTCTCTCTCTCTCCCCCGCTCTCTCTCTCTCTCTCTCCCCCGCTCTCTCTCTCTCTCTCTCTCTCTCCCCCGCTCTCTCTCTCTCTCTCCCCCGCTCTCTCTCTCTCTCTCCCCCGCTCTCTCTCTCTCTCTCTCTCTCTCTCTCCCCCGCTCTCTCTCTCTCCCCCGCTCTCTCTCTCGCTCTCTCCCCCGCTCTCTCCCCCGCTCTCTCTCGCTCTCTCCCCCGCTCTCTCTCGCTCTCTCCCCCTGCTCTCTCTCTCTCTCCCCCGCTCTCTCTCTCTCTCTCTCTCTCTCTCTCTCTCTCTCTCTCTCTCTCTCTCCTGTATAGCTGAAGCAGTTGGACAAGGCAGCGGCGGCGGCCCACACCTATTTCCAGGCCAACCCAGAGCATGTGGAAATGGATCAGAACTTAGAGCAGTACAAGGCTCTGGAGGGATCCGACCAGGACCACTTTGTGGACAGAGAGGCCCGGCCTCATCAGGTAAGAGTGTGTAACTGCCTGTTTCTCGAGGCTAGGGTTACAACAATTCTGCTTTCTTTTTTCCGCAAATTCCCTGGTTTTCCAGAAATCCCAGGAATCCTCCAAACAGCATTTATGGGAATTTTGGGAAAGTTTGGAGAAAGATGCATCCCTACCCAAAGTACTCTCAATGGGGATTTTCCATTGAGAATGATTTTAATCCATCTTTACACAACTTGTTTGATTAGTGTAAAAATTCAGGGCCTGTTTTATTACCTTTAAATTGCATCCTTCCTTTCCAACTTCCATGACGTTGAGACAATATTATTTTCCCCTTCCCCCAATACGATCTAAACTCTACTGTCCCCAAGTAATTGTTCTTCTCTAGGAAGTAACGATAGAAGTAGCCGATGCCAATGAGTTACATGGACGCTGAAAAGACAATACAAAAGAGAAATTATAAACTGGGTGGTTCGAGCCCTGAATGCTGATTGACTGACAGCCGTGGTATGTCAGACCGTATACCGCGGGTATGACAAAACATTTATTTTTACTGCTCTAATTACGTTGGTAGCCCGATGTATAATAGCAATAAGGCACTTTTGTTTGTAGTATATAGCCAATATACCACGGCTAAGGGCTGTGTCTAGGCGCGCCTCGTTGCGTCGTGCATAGGAAAAGCCATATACAACTCCCCCCTCCCCCCTTGCCTTATTGCTTATGTCAAGAATTGTTCAATGGGAGAGCAGTGATGGAAAAAGTACCCAATTGTCATACTTGAGTAAAAGTAAAGATACCTTAAAATAAAATGACTCAAGTAAAAGTGAAAGTCACCCAGTAAAATACTACTTGAGTAAAAGTATTTGGTTTGAAATGTACTTAAGTATCAAAAGTAAAGATAATCGCTAAAATATACTTAAGTATCAAAAGTAAAAGTATAAATCATTTCAAATGGCTTATATTAAGCAAATCAGATGGCACAATTGTCTTGTTTTTTTTAAATTTGCGTATAGCCAGGGGCACAGTTCAACACTCAGACATCATTTACAAACCAAGCATTTGTGTTTAGTGAGTCTGCCAGAACAGAGGCAGTAGGGATGACCAGGGACGTTCTCTTGATAAGTGAGTGAATTAGACCCTTTTTCTGTCCTGCAAAGCATTGAAAATGTGACTAGTAATTTTGGGTGTCAGGGAAAATGTAAGGAGTGAAAAGTACATTATACTCTTTAGGAATGTAGTGGAGTAAAAGTCACAGTCAAGAATATAAATAGTAAAGTACAGATACCGCAAAAAACGACGTAAGTAAATTTTTACTTAAGTACTTCACACCACTGGGTGTGAGTGTGTGTATGTGTGTTTATGTGTCTGTGCATATGAATGGGAGTGTGAAGGAGGGTGAATATGTGTAGGAGGGTGGGAGAGAATGGGTGGGTGGCTGCACGGGGTATATGCTGTATGTAAGTGAAGGAGAATGGATGAGTAAGTTGATATATGGATGTGTGTAAATGTGTCTAAGAAGAATGGAGGGTGGGAAAAAAGACAAAGTGGGGATGAACTTTGCCTGGGTGGGTAAGGGAGGGCAAGGATGGGAGGGGGTGATAAGCTTTGCTTGGGTGTGGATAAGGGGGGAGAACACTGGGAGGCGGAGAGGGAGGATTTGGCATGGGCGAGGGAGAGGGAACTTATACTTATCATCTTAACCCGGCGCAGCCAGAAGAGGACTGGCCACCCCTCATAGCCTGGTTCCTCTCTAGGTTTCTTCCTAGGTTCCGGCCTTTCTAGGGAGTTTTTCCTAGCCACCGTGCTTCTACACCTGCATTCCTTGCTCTTTGGGGTTTTAGGCTGGATTTCTGTACAGCACTTTGAGATATCAGCTGATGTAAGAAGGGCTTTATAAATACATTTGATTTGATTTGAAGGAACAAATGAACTATACTACATGCTATACTATAATGTATTTTAATTAGATTTTGTGGCTTGCAAGCCTGCGGTAAAATGAATAAGAGTTCTGGACCGATTAGGAGATGATGTCGAGTCATTATTGTCCCTTGTTTGTCATTATAGTTATGACTCAACGGTGGTTATTGGTGAGAGTGGAGAGGGGCTCTTTCCAAGGGATTGGGACGGGGTGACTGGGAGGACATCAGACACTACTCTGAAGTGTGTGTGGCCGGGGGGGCTTTACTTGGCTTATCGCACTCTAGCGAGTCCTTGTGGCGGGCTAGTTGAAGGGTGTTTCCTCCGATACATCGGTGCAGCTGGCTTCCGGGTTAAGCGGGCGGGTGTTAGGCGCCTTTTGGCGGGTCATGTGTCGGAGGACACATGACTCGACCTTCGCCTCTCCCGAGCCCGTTGGGGAGTTGCAACGATGAGACTGTCTTCAATGGCCTTTTCTATTTCTAACTTTGGAAGCTTTAAACTTTCCAGCTGAAATAGTACATTTATAAAAAATATTATGTAAATGTCCTAAAGCGAAAAATATATACAAATAATACATTATCGGTTTAGAAATGAGCACAAGCCAGGGATGTCCTCTCTCCCTACTCCTGTTTGCACTGGCGTATTGAACCGCTTGCAGAAAGAATTATACAGAACCCAAATGTAACAGGTACCAGTATTGGTAAACATGAATATAAACAAAATGTATTTGCAGACAGTCTCATGATATACCTGACCAATAATGAAAACTCAATGCCCCCCCCCGACACGAAAAATATTTTCAAAATAATCTGAAATCTTAGGGTATAAAATGAACATGGAAAAAAACAAAATAATGGCAATAGGATAAATAAAAAGAAATACAAAATTGTACTTTTAGTTATCCAATCAATTTATGGGTTAGTAATTACCTAAAGGGAGGAAGGATGCATTTTAATGGTGTTGGAACAAGTCCAGAGACTGACAGAGGCTCCATCAGAGCTTCCCTTACCATTGCTTTGGCAGTAGGCTTGGGCGGTATCCAGATATTCATACCGTCATACCATTCTTCTGCCATCTTGGAATTTGCGGAATTACCGGCATAGCAAACAAGGAGGCACTACAATCCCAAAAAATCTGCACAAGTAATAGCGAAATCACATAGACGCTGTTAGTTAATGCTAACGAAAACAAACAAACAAATTGCTAAGACAGGAAAATCCAGCTCATACAGTTATAATACAAGCATAGCTAGTAGCTACCGAATATCATTTTTGGTGAGTGTGGATATTTCCAAGCGAAAATGAACCAGATAAATTGTGAAAATGAACAAAGTTGTGATGCATGCTTTTCTGAAGGAAGAGCAGCAAGTGTACACAGAGGAGGGGGTGCAATGCAAATAGTCTGGTTATTGCGGATATTAACTTAAAAAGTAGCTAGAAAATATTCACATTGAAAAATCATCCTGTGGCTTTTTCCAAGTACCCTGGAATATGGTATATACTGTATACCGCCCAAGCCTATTTGGCAGGACCAGGCTGGGCTTTCTCTCTTTAAACCCTCTTGCCTCTTTTTGCCAAACAGAAATGGGTGTACAGTCTTTCTATTGAACATTTTGGTGTTGGCAGGTCTCTGTGTTTCTTTGAGTGCCATATGCATCGTGCCTACAAAACAGTAAGTACCTAGCCAGAGCATTGAGTGCCAGTTCGCATTAGCTGAACCAGTGTCTGTCTTTAACACATTTTCAGCTATTACCATTCCAAATAAAGTGCATTACCATTCTAAATAAAGTGCATTACCATTCTAAATAAAGTGCATTACCATTCTAAATAAAGTGCATTACCATTCTAAATAACGTGCATTACCATTCTAAATCAAGTGCATTACCATTCTAAATAACGTGCATTACCATTCTAAATAAAGTGCATTACCATTCTAAATCAAGTGCATTACCATTCTAAATCAAGTGCATTGCCATTCTAAATCAAGTGCATTACCATTCTAAATAAAGTGCATTACCATTCTAAATAACGTGCATTACCATTCTAAATAAAGTGCATTACCATTCTAAATAACGTGCATTACCATTCTAAATAAAGTGCATTACCATTCTAAATCAAGTGCATTACCATTCTAAATCAAGTGCATTGCCATTCTAAATCAAGTGCATTACCATTCTAAATAAAGTGCATTGTGTGACTGCTCTATGTGTAAATGGTTCTTTGTGTTGGTGGTTATCCGTGATCCAAGTCTTTTGGCTGACAGTGGTCAGTGCAATTTCATGAGCGGAGACGAGTTTAGGTAATTGACTGCTGCTTGTGGAGAGCACTGAAGCCCATTGAGGTTTGGTTGTGGAGGGATGTTGTCAATGCTCACACACTGTCAAATTCATTGTAGTGCTGCAGTGGTGCCTGACTGCCGGTTTGTCTCTCCACACAGACACAGACCACACACTGTTTACTCTGTGCTTTCGTCATTTAGCAGGCAGCTGCAACTTGTATGAGCTGTCTATGATTGTCTATACTACAACTCAATGTGTATAGATGTGGTCGCAAGCTGAGCTAAATTCTTTATCTGCTTTCTCTCCCCCATCGCTCTCATCCTCTCTCTTTCTATGCCTTTGTCTCCCTATATCTCTCTGCCTCCCCTATTATTGTCTCTTCTCTCCCCTATCCTCCTCTCCTATTCCCACCCTCCCTCCCCCTCGCTTCCCACAGAGGTCCTTCTCAGCCGGGGTGAAGCTGTATGACACTGCAGACTACAAGGGTGCCATCGCCCTGTTCGAGGAGGCCCTCCAGGAGTACTACAGGGCCGACGTGGAGTGTCGGGCCCTCTGCCAGGGGCCCCAGAGGTTCGAGGAGCAGGACCATGTCCTCTACTGCTACAGCCTATACGAACTGGTCTCAGGTCAGTCACTATGTAGTTCTGTGCATCTATTACACCTCCTATGTAATGGCTAAGTACACAGCTGTCACCATGTCTTGAGACATCTTAAGACACGCGATGGCTGGGTATGTATGTAGTGTTTATAACAGCTCCTATGTCGTGTCTACGTAGTGCCTTTAACACATATACACTGAGTATACAAAACATTAAGAACACCATGACATAGACTGACCAGGTGAACCACGGTGACAGCTAGGATCCCTTATCGATGCCACTTGAGACATGGATTGTGTACGTGTGCCTTTCAGAGGGTGAACGGGCAAGACAACATATTTAAGTGTCTTTGAACAGGGTATGGTTTGTGTCAACTGCAATGCTGCAGGGTTCTTCACGCTCAGTGTCCTGTGTGTATCAAGAAGGGTCAACCACCAAAAGGACATCCGGCTTACTTGACACAACTGTCGGAGGCATTGGAGTCAACATGGGCCAGCATCCTTGCGGAATGCTTTTGACACCTTGTAGAGGGAGGGGGGGTGGGTGTTCTTTGGTATACCTAATGTTTTGTATAGTCAGTCTATGCAGTGTCTAACACCTCCTACATAAGTCGTGGTGTCTCACATCTGGTTATATATCGTTTATTTTACTCAAATCTGAGTTTTCTGGCTCTTGATTCGAATTCAACTCTTGTTGTACTCTGTTCCTTTGTGACTCGCTGATTGATTGCTCGGTGGATTTTGACACCGCGCAGTTTGTTGACCTCTGTGAATAGATATATATGGATATGTAATATGCGCTGCGTGGGTGTGAGCTGCTTGTTTTGTATGCTGTATTGCTGACTGACCAGAAGACCTTGGTACTTGATTTCTCTGTGTTCACAGCTACTTTACTGCAGTGAGGAGTCTCTCAGCAGCCAGAGGTAGTATTTTTTATTTAAAAAACAGAGCTTTCTACTTTGAGTGATGGTTCACATTGCTCACAACCCCCTGGTGCAAAATGTCCCCCCCCCCCGAGAAACATAGCCTTGTGAAAAACAGCCATTTATCATGTTATGAAGTGGAGGTTTAATGTGGGATGGGAAACATCTCTTGCTTTCAGATGTTTTGAAATGGCATACGGCTATTGGGCAGTGGGCTGGTACATGGTGGGGGACTTGGCACAGGGTCAAAGACAGGGTTGGGTAGGTTACTTTCTAAATGCAATCTGTTACAGTTACTAGTTACCTGTCCAAAATCAGTAATGTCACTTTTGGATTACCCAAACTCAGTAAAGTAATCTGATTACATTCAGTTACTTTTAGATTACTTTCCCTTTAAGAGGCATTAGAAGAAAACAAAAATGTATGTTACCAACTGAATGAAGTCTATTGCAGGATAAATCAATGTTAAAGTTTACATAGCTGGCCATATATGGATTTTCAATTTTACTTTATGGATTGGTTATGTAGGCTTATTCTAACCCATCGCTTTCTACTAAATATAATAATACGATTAAATTATATATTTACATAAAAAACAAAGTCTATCAGAATTCCAGTCATTCCAATAAATGTTATACCCCTGAAATATTCAAGAATAGGACTTGGAAATATGGAAGTATAGATTTGCCAAATTGTTTTACCTGAGCATGACCCCAAAACTAAGGACTTATTAGCTAGCGCTAGTCTGTTTATGATTTGTTGTCAAGGAGGACTGATTGCGCTCATTGATTTGAGTTGAAAATAAATGCTGCTCTCATGGAATGGCCTGCTTTGAGCACTACTGAAAAGTGCTATTTACAGTGCCTTGCGAAAGTATTCGGCCCCCTTGAACTTTGCGACCTTTTGCCACATTTCAGGCTTCAAACATAAAGATATAAAACTGTATTTTTTTGTGAAGAATCAACAACAAGTGGGACACAATCATGAAGTGGAACGACATTTATTGGATATTTCAAACTTTTTTAACAAATCAAAAACTGAAAATTGGGCGTGCAAAATTATTCAGCCCCCTTAAGTTAATACTTTGTAGCGCCACCCTTTGCTGTGATTACAGCTGTAAGTCGCTTGGGGTATGTCTCTATCAGTTTTGCACATCGAGAGACTGACATTTTTTCCCATTCCTCCTTGCAAAACAGCTCGAGCTCAGTGAGGTTGGATGGAGAGCATTTGTGAACAGCAGTTTTCAGTTCTTTCCACAGATTCTAGATTGGATTCAGGTCTGGACTTTGACTTGGCCATTCTAACACCTGTATATGTTTATTTTTTACCATTCCATTGTAGATTTTGCTTTATGTTTTGGATCATTGTCTTGTTGGAAGACAAATCTCCATCCCAGTCTCAGGTCTTTTACAGACTCCATCAGGTTTTCTTCCAGAATGGTCCTGTATTTGGCTCCATCCATCTTCCCATCAATTTTAACCATCTTCCCTGTCCCTGCTGAAGAAAAGCATGCCCAAACCATGATGCTGCCACCACCATGTTTGACAGTGGGGATGGTGTGTTCAGCTGTGTTGCTTTTACGCCAAACATAACGTTTTGCATTGTTGCCAAAAAGTTCAAAAACTTTAAACAACACTTTTTATGGATATCTTTAAGAAATGGCTTTCTTCTTGCCACTCTTCCATAAAGGCCAGATTTGTGCAATATACGACTGATTGTTGTCCTATGGACAGAGTCTCCCACCTCAGCTGTAGATCTCTGCAGTTCATCCAGAGTGATCATGGGCCTCTTGGCTGCATCTCTGATCAGTCTTCTCCTTGTATGAGCTGAAAGTTTAGAGGGACGGCCAGGTCTTGGTAGATTTGCAGTGGTCTGATACTCCTTCCATTTCAATATTATCGCTTGCACAGTGCTCCTTGGGATGTTTAAAGCTTGGGAAATATTTTTGTATCCAAATCCGGCTTTAAACTTCTTCACAACAGTATCTCGGACCTGCCTGGTGTGTTCCTTGTTCTTCATGATGCTCTCTGCGCTTTTAACGGACCTCTGAGACTATCACAGTGCAGGTGCATTTATACGGAGACTTGATTACACACAGGTGGATTGTATTTATCATCATTAGTCATTTAGGTCAACATTGGATCATTCAGAGATCCTCACTGAACTTCTGGAGAGAGTTTGCTGCACTGAAAGTAAAGGGGCTGAATAATTTTGCACGCCCAATTTTTCAGTTTTTGATTTGTTAAAAAAGTTTGAAATATCCAATAAATGTCGTTCCACTTCATGATTGTGTCCCACTTGTTGTTGATTCTTCACAAAAAAATACAGTTTTATATCTTTATGTTTGAAGCCTGAAATGTGGCAAAAGGTCGCAAAGTTCAAGAGGGCCGAATACTTTCGCAAGGCACTGTACATGTAAAAAATGAATGGCATATGTTGCATTTGTTATAGGCCTATTGTTTACCTTTTTGTTGGTGACACTTTATCTTAATAATATGCAGTTGTTTAAAGGGCAAATCCACAGATGAAACAATAACAAAATGTAGGCCTCTGTTTTAGTAAAAAGCTGAGGGATGGTGTCACGCCCTGACCTTACAGAACCTTTTATTTCTCTATTTTGGTTAGGTCAGGGTGTGACTAGGGTGGGTAGTCTAGTTGTTCCTTTTCTACGTTGGCCTGGTATGGTTCCCAATCAGAGGCAGCTGTCTATCGTTGTCTCTGATTGGGGATCATATTTAGGCAGCCTTTTTCCACCTGTTGTGTGTGGGATCTTGTTTTTTTGTGTGTGTAGTGCCTGTGAGCACGCCACTACGTTTTGTTTGTTTCTGTATTGTTTCGGTGAGTTTCAATAATTAAACACGTGGAACTCTACGCACGCTGCGCCTTGGTCCATTTATTCTACAGACGACCGTGACAGATGGGCCTGGAGAAATGTAACCACTCTCAGATGAACAGACAGAGCTGTGGATGCAAGGACTGACCATCCATGATATCAAAATGATTGTTTTAACCATGTTATGAGGCTATACAGTGTCAGTTTACATTTACAATGTTTACAAACCTTGGGAGAAAAACAAGCTTATATTTTGGGTTCTCATGGAGTGTGACAGTTGAACTAACCTCGTGAGGCATTTAATAAGTTATATTCTTCACGAATCAATGGATATACAGTATACATAATTTATAAATCCCAAAATTGATGTAGCAACTACAGATTCAAAAGTGTGTGAGTTTCAGCATGTGTCCTTTAAGGGGAAAAAAATAATGTATCAGCTTGAATTAGATTGAGCAATAAAAGCCCCACTTTTATTCCATAGGCTGTCCACTGGTTTCAAAATCAATGATTGATACGCAGCTTAAACTTCTTGAATTCAACCATTATTGGGTTGAAATACACATTTAGATTTGTGAACAGCCATCCACAACAACCACAACCCATATGGCGCAATTAGCTAAATGAGAGAGCAGCAGTGTGATTCACATCAATGTGTTATGTAGATACCTATAATAAGTGACATCTGTATCACCATAGACTACACCACTGCTGTCATCCTTACCTCCAAGCGTTTAGTCAAGTTGGATAATCTTTGGATGCCAACAGCAGTCGCACCATTGGAAGACATAGCTTGGACTGCAGCCGACAAAAGCCTATTCCTGCTCTTTTCCCGCGAATCATCAAACACATTTGGTGTGTCATCATAGTGGTCTTAAACTTAAATTTGTGCCTTTTTTCAATGCTGATTTGAAGGTCACTGAGAAAACGGAGAAGTGTCAAATATCTTTTTCCCGAAAACATCCTCTCTGAATTTAAAAGTAATCCTTGAAGTAATCATCTAGTTTTTCATAAAGTATCTGTAATCTGATTACAATATTTTTGCTGGTAATGTAACGGATTGCAGTTTCTGTTTTTTTTTGTAATCCCTTACATGTAATCTGTGACTCTCCAGCTCTGGTCAAAAGGCAGATGAGGGAAAATATGCAGAGAGAGAGAGAGGGCGTTCTGGACCGCTTGGTTGCCAAATGCCAAGAAATCACAAACTGTTGTGTAAACAGCCCAATTTCTCTCTTTCACAGGGCCTGACAGCGCACACATAATTATGGTGACTTGTTTTTGATGTCACACTTTAGTGTCGAAGATTGGTCATTGCTCAGAACATATTTGAATGAGGATAATTGAATGAGGTGAAGTTTGAGATGGCTGCCATGTTTTAGCCAAATCGTTCTTGCAAACTGAATCTTTATTGATTTGACGGAAACAACTCCCTCAGTTTGGAAATGGTTGAATGTTTTTTTCATATTAATAGTTTAAAACAACATTAATCTTGATGAATAGGCTGTGTTTTCATCATGAAGGGAGTACTGGTACACTCTACTTAACAGAAAATACCCCTACGCCATATCTCATGTGGTTCTGCCATTAATTTTTAGAGAGAGCTACTTACAGTAAGTTACCTCCTCGAGGATACTTTTTTTCAGATAAATGACTTTTCCACCTGGACTACTTCATGGGACAGATCATTTTAAAACCTCCTCCCTTCATCTCTTTTGGCCACTCAAGGAAAATGGCCGACAAGGCTTGAAACACCCATGACTCCTCACACATATTTTGGTTCTTGGCATTTCCTGTGTAATATCCTGGTATTGTAATTTCAAAACATTGTTGTGGCCATGAGTCTGTCTTTGGCTAAGTGGTCCAACAGACCACTGAACATCTTGAAAGAACCTCTAAACGGGCGGAGATGAGTGCAGGAAAAACAATGAGCAGTGTATTGATTGTGTGAAGTCCAACACAGTTGGAGACAAATGTGTACGGTGTGCATATACTTTACTCTTTCCTCTGGCTGTCTCTGTGTGTGTTCACGTGCAACGCCTTTTTGACATCTTTTTGACTTGCTCTGTTACCATCTTAGATGATCCAAAAAGCCAACAGTCTGAAACTGGGCCAGCATGAGTGCCTAGCTATTGCCTAAAGACACAGCCATAGTGAGCCCTGCTTGTAAATCTCCCTCTCTCTCTCTCTCTCTCTCTCTCTCGCTCTCTCTCTGTTTCTCCATCCTTTGAATTCAAAGTGCTTTATTGTCATGGGGAACATTTGTTTACATTGCCAAAGCAAGTTGTAAACATTACACTCACAAAAGTTCCAAATGAATAGAGACATTTCAAATGTCATATTGTGGCTATATACAGTGTTGTAATTATGTAGTTCAAAAGGGAAAATAAATCAACTAAAATGTGTGTTGTATTTACAAAAGTGTTTGTTCTTCACTGGTTGCCCTTTTCTTGTGGCAACAGGTCACACATCTTGCTGCTGTGATGGCACACTGTGGTCTTTCACCCAGTAGATATGGGAGTTTATCAAAATTGGATTTGTTTTTGAATCTTTGTGTATAATCTTAGGGAAATTTGTGTCTCTAATATGGTCATACATTGGGCAGGAGGTTAGGAAGTGCAGCTCAGTTTCCACCTCATTTTGTGGGCAGTGAGCACACATCCTGTCTTCTCTTGAGAGCCAGGTCTGCCTATTTTATTTATTTTTTTTATTATTAATTCTTTCCAATGGGTCAAGTAATTATCTTTGTTTTCTCATGATGTGGTTGGGTCGAACCCTGGGGCTGTCCTGGGACTCTGTGGGGTCTGTTTGTGTTTGTAAACAGGTCCTGGGGCTCTATCTCTCTCTTTCCCCACCCACCCTCTCTCTCTTTCTTCACTGTCTCTCTCTCTTTCCCCACCCTCTCTCTATTTCTTCACTGTCTCTCTTTCCCCACCCTCTCTCTATTTCTTCACTGTCTCTCTCTCTTTCCCCACCCTCTCTCTCTTCACTGTCTCTCTTTCTTTCCCCACCCACCCTCTCTCTCTTTCTTCACTGTCTCTCTCTCTTTCCCCACCCTCTCTCTATTTCTTCACTGTCTCTCTCTTTCCCCACCCTCTCTCTCTTTCCCCACCCTCTCTCTCTTTCTTCACTGTCTCTCTCTCTTTCCCCACCCTCCCTCTATTTCTTCACTGTCTCTTTCCCCACCCTCTCTCTCTTCACTGTCTCTTTCTTTCCCCACCCACCCTCTCTCTCTTTCTTCACTGTCTCTCTCTCTTTCCCCACCCTCTCTCTCTTTCCCCACCCTCTCTCTCTTTCTTCACTGTCTCTCTCTCTTTCCCCACCCTCCCTCTATTTCTTCACTCTCTCTTTCCCCACCCTCTCTTTCTTCACTGTCTCTCTCTTTCCCCACCCACCCTCTCTCTTTCTTCACTGTGTCTCTTTCCCCACCCTCTCTCTATTTCTTCACTGTCTCTCTCTCTTTCCCCACCCTCTCTCTCTTCACTGTCTCTCTTTCTTTCCCCACCCACCCGCTCTCTCTTTCTTCACTGTCTCTCTCTCTTTCCCCACCCTCTCTCTATTTCTTCACTGTCTCTCTCTTTCCCCACCATATCTCTCTTTATTCACTGTCTCTCTCTCTTTCCCCACCCTCTCTCTTTCTTCACTGTCTCTCTCTTTCCCCACCCTCTCTCTCTTTCCCCACCCTCTCTCTCTTTCTTCACTGTCTCTCTCTCTTTCCCCACCCTCCCTCTATTTCTTCACTGTCTCTCTTTCCCCACCCTCTCTCTCTTCACTGTCTCTTTCTTTCCCCACCCACCCTCTCTCTCTTTCTTCACTGTCTCTCTCTCTTTCCCCACCCACCCTCTCTCTTTCTTCACTGTCTCTCTCTCTTTCCCCACCCACCCTCTCTCTCTTTCTTCACTGTGTCTCTCTCTTTCCCCACCCTCTCTCTTTCCCCACCCTCTCTCTCTTTCTTCACTGTCTCTCTCTCTTTCCCCACCCTCTCTCTCTTTCCCCACCCTCTCTCTTTCTTTCTTTTCCCACCCTCTCTCTCTTTCTTCACTGTCTCTCTCTCTTTCCCCACCCACCCTCTCTCTCTTTCTTCACTGTCTCTCTCTTTCCCCACCCACCCTCTCTCTCTTTCTTAACTGTCTCTCTCTCTTTCCCCACCCACCCTCTCTCTCTTTCTTCACTGTCTCTCTCTCTTTCCCCACCCACCCTCTCTCTCTTTCTTCACTGTCTCTCTCTCTTTCCCCACCCACCCTCTCTCTCTTTCTTCACTGTCTCTCTCACGCTCTCATAACCTCTCCTCATCAGCCATAGCCATAAGGTTCTGACCACAAAGTCATCCAGAGCAGGTCTGGTCAATGTTTGGTGAACTCATTGGTCAGTTACAGCCCCACGTATCCAGCCCTGCGTCTACAACCGTTGAACTGAGAGAGAGAGTTGTTTCAGATTTGTTTTCCTTTTTTACTACTTCAGTTTCATAATTACTCCATAAAGTCTTGTCAGCGAGTACTCAGTGTACAGTCTGGCGTTAATGCTCCATTGAGGGAAAGCATTCGCTTAACGTACTGTCGTATTGTTACATTTTTGTTAGTCCAAAGTGTCATTGCGTCAGGCCTAGCTTGTGAGTCCATAGACTCCAGGGCCCATATTCATAAAGATCATGAATGCTGATCTAGGATCAGGTCCTCCCTTCTTAATGGAATCTTATTCATTATGCGTTAAAAGGAAACTGATCCTGCTCTGAGAGGCTTTATGAATGTGGGCCCAGAAGCAGCACAGCTGGATAATGTTGGATGTTCTGATGTGGAAGGATGTGTAACAGGCAGCGGAGGCTGCTGAGGGGAGGACGGCTCATAATAATGTCTGGAACGGAGCAAGTGGAATGGCATCAACCCATGAGATTGATGTACTTGAGACCATTCCGCTCCAGCCAGTACCACAAGCCCGTCCTCCCAAATGAAGGTGCCACCAACCTCCTGTGGTGACAGGGGTGTCAGGCCTCTCATAGCACTGGAAAATAGTCATGTGATTATGCAATTATACACACACACACACACACACACACACACAAGCGTAGTCAGCTGTGTTTGTGTTGACATTAGCCAGTTGCGCAGTTCCCCTCACAGAACGCTCTGCTGCTAGCGGTATTGTGGTGGCCTTGAAGCTAAGCTGAGTCGATGGCAAGCGTGCTTTGTCTCAATCACTCGTATCATTGCGCAAACATGCCAAAAACGTACAGTCTTGGCTTTGATGAGGCTTTTCTCAATGTCTAATCATGCCAAGAGTTATTTTTCCGTAAGGCTTCAACAACCGTAGAATCAGCGCAATTGTAGTTTCTTTGACCGTGGTACTATGTACCTCAAGTGCTGAATGAAGTCTAAAGTGCTATTTTGATCTTGATGGAGAAGTAAGGTTGCATGGAAAGGCATTTGATTTGACTTGATTTGTTAGGATCCCCAATGGCGACAGCTAGTTTTACTGGGTTCCGACACATAATGAAAAAGACATTACAGACAAAATACTTTATAATTGACATACATTTGAAAACATAAACACGTAGTGTGTGGATCGTAAAGTTTGGTGGAGGAGGAATAATGGTCTGGAGCTGTTTTTCGTGGTTCGGACTAGGCCCCTTAGCTCCATTGAAGGGAAACCTAAACGCTGCAGCATACAATGGCATTCTAGATGATTCTGTACTCCCAACTTTGTGGAAACAGTTTGGGGAAGGCCCTTTCCTGTTTCCGCTTTGCAATGCCCGCATGCACAAAGCAAGGTCCATACAGAAATGTTTTTTTGAGATCAGTGTGGAAGAACTTGACTGGCCTGCACAGAGCCCTGACCTCAACCCCATCATAAACGTTTGGGATGAATTGGAACGCCGGACTGCGAGCCAGGCCTAATTGTCCGACATTGGTGCACGACATCTCTAATGCTTTTGTGGCTGAAAGTCCCCGCAGCAATGTTCCATCTAGTGGAAAGCCTTCCCAGAAGAGTGGAGGCTGTTGTAGCAGCAAAAGGGGGGACCAACTCCATATTAATGCCCATCATTTTGGAATGAGATGTTCGACGAGCAGGTGTCCACATACTTTTGGTCATGTAGTGTACATGTGAATGGAAGGAATTAATTTTCCTTTACACTACAGTATTCACAATGTTATATATTTATGTGATCCTGTAGTGGTTTAATGTCTTCCGACGTACTTTCTTCCGTGGTTTTGGGGGTGGCACAATATAAGGAGTTACACAAAGCACCTTTCGTGCAATTTTATTTACAGTTGCAAGTGACAAGATCTCAAAAAACGTTGCTGATACACGAAGCAACTCAAACGCGATGGAAATTGCTCGTGACAGCCAGTCAAATTGAACCCTCTTTTGTTTACTTGATAGCTACCTACACCAACAGCTAGCTAGAATAATGTGTTGTTAACCCGATTAGAAATGTATTAAAAGACTTAAAAGCAATACAAAGAAAGTTGTCCAGCCACATGGTTTGAGAATTCTAAGTTCACCCAATATTAGGGGACATCTCTTCCTTGGAGAGCGTGTGCCTCCATTCTCCTCTCTCCTCAATGCAGAGTGTGGTTCTGTGACAGCATGCTCACGCTCAACCTCATTGGCCACAAACACACCATCTGGCTCCTGTCCCCCTCCCCCTCCTCCTCTCCAACTCCTGCCCCCAGCCCCTCCAGACTGACATCACGGAACGATACAGCAACCTTACACAACGGCGCCATGAAATCAACATGACTGACTCTCCTAAAGAACGGACATGTTTGTTGATAAACTTAGGGTGTTATTTTCTCCATCCATGTGTGAGAGAAACAAATTACAGACCTGGCAACGAATCAACAAATGCAAAGACTAGCAACAAGAGAAGAGATTATTTTTAGTGTTCTTTAGTTATAGAGATACAGGAGTATCCGGTTGTCTGGCCTGTGATTTCACAGTGGTTGACTTCACAGGAGCATGTCACCGGGGGGACATTGGTTAACCTGAATCCCACCTCGGCCATTAGAGAAAGGATGACGATAGTTTATACATGCATGTCACTAGGTCCATTTTATTCCTGTGCTAAATGTTTAATTCACCCACTACTGTTACCCACTGTGTGTGGAAGGTGATGAAAACGTTGAACGCTAAGGTTTGTTGTGTGGCTTTAGGATGTGAATTCCTCAGTCGACCTGAGAGTCTCAGTGAGTGAAGCTAAATGTAGTGCAAATGAAAAGAAAACACATTTTGAATCGGATCTACTAGCCACTGAATCTGAACCAAGTGTTGGGCTGACGTGTCCATAGTGATTGCACATCTAGTGCGGAGAACGCAAAGCACAATATCTACAGTAAATCGGTGGCAACCTGGCTGAAAAGAAACCTTTTGTGATCGCAATAAAGAATGTACGGCAGGCAGTCAGTCGGATGACGACACTGCATGAGACATTACGGTAGGCATTGCGAATGGTTCCTCGTCGTGATCACACGGCTCAATGCTTTTCCTTTAAAACTCTGCTTGATAAATGCTCGTGAATATATGACTTCCCCCTGTATCCCCACCCACCCTCCTGTGTGTGTTTCAGACCACTTCACCCAGGCGCTGCACTGTGAACACGAGTGTGTGAGGGACCTGTCGACCCGGCCCGGCCGTCTGTCTCCCATGGAGAACTACCTGCCTCTACACTACGACTACCTGCAGTTTGCCTACTTCCAGAGTGAGCAACAATCCCCCTACTGCACCCTACTTTCACCTCGGTTTTACCTCTTACGCTTCGACTGCCTGCAGTTCACCCGCTTCCAGAGTAAGGGCTGGAAGTATCGCCGGAGATCCGCGCTATAGCTAGATGGCCATTTAAAGGCAACGTTTCCACGATCGCGGAGACTGCATTCGCGGTAAAAACCGCTGCATGTGTCGGCTCAATCGGATATTACCTTCGCAGTTGAATGTGGATCTTCCGAGATACTTCCCCCCAATACGGATTGAATCCAGCCCCAAGTCTTACCTAACCGCACCCTGCTTTACCCTACCTGACACTGCTTGCCGACTTTCCAAACCACAGGGTGTGGTGTTCAGACTGCAGCGATGGCCAACCCAGATCTTGGAGGGATGTCGTGTGTACAGGCTTTTATTCACTAACGATAACACACCTATATCGAATTATCATGAATTAGGTCAGTATTCCCCTGTTGACTCTGAGAGACAGGGAGCTGAGGAACACCTGGTCGCGGGCATTTGAAAAGGCAGGGATTAGAAAGGCCAGAACACGTATTCATAAAGCTTCTCAGAGTAGGAGTGCTGGTCTAGGATCAGCTCGACCTTTTAGATTGTAATAAATCGGGACAGGGTGGACCTGATCCAAGATCAGCACTCCTAATCTGAGACACTTTGTGAATACAGGCCCAGACAATCAACACCAAACAGACCAGGACCACACCTCAATAGAGAAGCACACACTGTTCCACTCAAACTGATTCAGCAACATTTGTCCATGATCTGGTCTGTTGTTGTTCATAATAGGCCACCAGCATTTGTGTAGTCTGAGCTGTTTTGGGATCAGACATTAGAGGGGGGGGGGGTTGGCAGGACAACATAGGAAAGGAGAGAAGGAAGGAAAAGCCAATGAGCTCATCATATGTCTAATAAACCCAATTGGCTCATGGGATCCTAGGAAAAACACAGAGCTCAGTGAATCATTCCCAGCAGCAGCACTTAAAGCGATAGTTCAGGATTTTGGCAATGATGCCCTTTATGTACTTCCCCAGAGTCGGATGAACTCATGGATGCCCTTTTTATGTATCTGTGTCCAGTATGAGGGAAGAGGGTTAGTTTCGCAGGCCAATGCTAACTAGCGTTAGTGCAATGACTGGAAGTCGACAAGTCTTGATTCGCCTGTCAAGTCAAGTTTCCCCATCACTCAGCAGCCTCACATTGCTCTGCGGGAAGCTGTTTCCTCAATGATCCGTTCGGTGACATTGTCGGGGGGGGGGGGGGGGTTTACGGCCTCAAAGCCCCTCACTGTTTACGACCTGGGAACCAGGAGGAGACGCGCTGACCGCAGAAATGCTGCTGCCTCAGGCCTGGCCGCCCCACCAGGAAGTGATATGTGAGCCCAACTACTTTACAAGATGGTAAAGCGCACGTGTCCGGGTGGATGTATGTGTGTGCATGCGTGTGTGTTTGTTACTTGCAATCCACTACTTGCTGTAAGCACTTTAGGGACGGGAGATACTGCTCTAGCCTGGAGCCTGGAGCAGCTGTGTGTGTGTGTTTCCAGTACCTCACCTAGCCTCTGACAACCTCTCACTGTTGTAGCGCTACTGCTGCTTGCTCCATTGTGGTCATGCCCCTGGAATGTTCAGCCGCACTAGACTTCAAAATCTCATTTAGACCTAGGGGTTGCTTTATGACGTGGACCTGCGCCGAACTTTGAGTGGAAACCTATAGGAAGTGTCTGTCATACTGTCTTCATCCCCAATGGCACTCTATTCCCTATATAGTGCACTACTTTTGACCAGAGCTCCATGGATGCTATTTGGGATGCAGTCTTACAGGGGAGTTCAGGGAGGGAGTCTATAATGGAGGTGTGATGACAGTCCCTCTTGTATAGGCGGGGCTCAGAAGGATGGATGGAGGTCTTTTCAACCTCTCTACCTCTCTACCTCGACTCATTAAACACCACCTTGCCTGAAACCTATTTCTATTGATTTATCTCTCTCTCTCTGTCTCTCGCTCTTTCTCTCGCTCTCTCTCTCTCTCTCTCTCTCACTCTGTTTCTCTCTCTCTCTCTCTCTCTTACACTCTCTCTCTCTCTCTCTCGCACTACCCCCTTTCTTTCATTTTCAATATTCAATTCCATTTTCAATTGTGTTGTCAAAGCAATACAACAGAACGTAACACTAACTTCCATTTTATAATGTCTTCTCTCTCTCTCTGTCTCTCCAGTGAACATGGTGGAGGAGGCGATGGAGTGTGCCAAGTCCTACCTGCTGTTCCACGAGGGGGAGGAGTTTATGACGGAGAACGTGGACTACTACAGAGAGGCCGTGGGCCACGACGTCAAGCCCCGGGAGGTAGGACCTTGGTTGCATCCAAAATGGCACCCTATTCCCTATATAGTGCACCATATTTAATCTGGACCCTCATGGGCTATTCCCTAGCCTGGTCCCGGATCATTTTTGTGCTATAATTTAAACTATTTGTCAACCCAAACTGTTTGGCATGATAATGAGTGGCAAGGAGTGGCATGTTGGCACAAAAAGACTGGCACCCAGGCTAGCTATTCCCTATATGGTATAGTGCACTACTTTTAGGTAGTAATAAATAGTGCACTGTAAGGAATAGACGCACCTTGTTATTTGCTTTGTTCACATTGGAGGGTACTTTAATCAGTTACTGTTGCTCTTTCTACGTTGTATGGCCAAATAGTTGGGGCCCAGGGTTTAGTTTTAATTCCTACAGATTTACTGCCCAATAGGTTTTATAAGCCTGATATTGCTGCGTGAATTTAATGCCAGATTTTTTTTTTTGTGACTCATCGTTTGTGTTTACCGGCAATTATATCCCCTTGGTTGTTCCTAATTATCAGGTTATTGGGAATGTAAATGTGCTGATAATTCAGAGAATAGGCTGCGTCTCAAACGGCTCACTATTCCCCGTGGAGGGAATAGGGTGCTATTTGGGGTGCATCCAAAGTCAGTTTGCCTGGAGAACTATCTCGAACTGGCAAATTGGCAGCCGGTTTTACCCCGAAGAACTTGTCCCCCCCAAAAACGTTTGACTTTAAACCCTCAAAACCTGCTGCACTCTCTGTACAGCCAAGGAGTCTCTTGTTCTGCGCTCCCTCCCTTGCAGGCCCATTTTCCTGGAAAGCCTGGAACCTATTAGAGTGAACGTGAGTTCTCCCAGTAGGGCCAGGGTGTGTGTGCGAGAGAGTTTGCGTGCGTGCGTGTGTGTGTGTGCATGCCAGTGGACAAACCAGTGCAGCTAATGACTGTGGTTAGGACTCTGACATCAACCATCTCAGTCCCTCTGGGTCTCTCCTCTCGGCCCCTCGACTCTCCTTTCCTCCATTCCATCTTTCTCTCCCTCTCAGCCCCTCTTCTCTCCTCTCCATTCCTCTCTCTTTCTTTCTCGTCCTTCTCTCTCTGCAGCTTCAGGGACCTCATTTAGCCAGCATTTTGAGCAGTGAAGAGCCGTGGTCTGTCTGCCTGCCTTCCTGGCAAGGCCTCCTGTCCTTCAGGAACAGGGAGGAGGGGTTATATCATGCATCAATGCCCACAGAAACAATTTAGGAGCTGTTTACATTACAGGTGGAAAGAGGAGATTTTTTTGCCCACCATAAATGCCACTGGCTACTCGGGTTTCAAAACAGCCTCGCCACTTCTTGTCTATTGCAGATGATCAACCATTCTTTCCCTCATTCCTCCTCTGTAACAACATGCCATTTGACACCCACCATCTCAGATTGTTCTGAAATCGTTTCTGTAGTTAGAAACAGATAAGATTAGCATTCCTGCAACAATATTTTGTTGAAATATAATTAAAATGTCCAATTTGGGTGCAATCAATTTGTCTCAGAGACTAATCAATTGCACCCAAATTGGCCATTTTAATTTATAGGATTCATATAATATTCAATAAATATAGTACCTAACATCCGATTTGGGCCAAACTTTTTTCTAACAATGAGTAAGACATAAGGAATCCAAATAAATGGTCAAAAGACCAACCCAACATTGAATATACAGTATCAGTTCTCTATGTCTGACAAGTAGTATGGGGCTGCAGCTTGGAGTATTGTTTCTTCATCCTATGTAATGTATTCTCAGTGAATTTTTTTTTTTTTTTCGCCTGTTCAAAGAAATTAGTCACTGAAGTTGTTAGGTTTATGTCCCATCCTACATCCTGATATTACCAGCTTCTGACCACTAGATGGTGCTGTTGTTGCTTTCAGGTGATTATTTTTTTACTCTTATTATACTGCTCAGTTTATACACTGCCCCCATCCTCCCCTTCCCAAAATACACATGTAAATGTTGGACTATAAATTGTGCCATATTGTATTAAAATTATGCTAAAATGTTTATTCTATTCTACTGAGCCATTTACATTATGTTCGTATTTATATATTATTTCTTATTGTTATTGCATTGTCGAGACGTAACCTGCAAGTAAGCATTTCGTTGGACGATGTATACTATGCGTATCCCGTACATACAACTAATAAAACTTGAAACTTGAGGGGGGAATCTTCAAACGGTTTTTTCACCTAATAGCAGGAACAGCACCATCTAGTGGTCAGAACATGGCAATATCAGGATGTAGGGACATAAACCTAACAACTTCAATGACACATTTTTCTGAACAGGGCAAAAAATATATATACACAAATTCACTGGGAATACATTGCATAGGATGAAGAATCAATGCTCCGAGCCGCAGCTCCATAGTACTTGTACTAGAGAACTGATACGACACTTAACAAAAATCTAAACACAACATGCAACAATTAAAAATATTTTACTGAGTTACAGTTCATATAAGGAAATCAGTCAATTTAAATAAATAAATTAGGCCTTAATCTATGGATTTCACGTCTTAGAATACAGATATGCATATGTTGGTCACAGATACCTCAAAAAAGAGATAGGGGATCAGAAAACCAGTCAGTATCTGGTGTGGCCACCATTTACCTCATGCAGCCTGACACATCTCCTTCGCATAGAGTTGATAGGCTGTTGAATGTCGTCTGTGGAATGTTGTCCCACTCCTCTTCAATAGCTGTGCGAAGTTGGCGGATACTGTCGGGAACTGGAACACGTCGATCCAGAGCATTCCAAACATGCTCGGTCAATGGGTGACATGTCTGGTGAATATGCAGGCCATGGAAAAACTGGGACATTTTCAGATTCCAGGAATTGTGTACAGATCCTTGCGACGTGCATTATCATGCTGAAACATGAGGTGATGGCCTCAGGATCTCGTAACGGTATCTCTGTGCATTGAAATGGCCATCGATAAAATGCAATTGTGTTCGTTGTCCGTAGCTTATGCCTGCCCATACCATAACCCGCCACCATGGGGCACTCTTTTCACAACGTAGACATCAGTAAACTTCTCACCCACACGACACCATTCAGTCTGCCATATGCCCGGTACAGTTGAAACTGGGACTCATCCGTGAAGAGCACATTTCTCCAGCGTGCCAGTGGCCATCGAAGGTGAGCATTTGCCTACTGCAATTGGTTACAACGCCAAACTGCTGTCAGGTCAAGACCCTGGTGAGAACGACAAGCACGCAGATGAGCTTCCCTGAGACCGTTTCAGTTGTGCAAACCCACAGTTTCATCAGCTCTATGGGTGACTGGTCTCAGACGATCCCGCAGGTGAAGAAGTGGGATGTGGAGGTCTTGGGCTGGCGTGGTTACACGTGGTCTGCTGTTTTGAGGCCGGTTGGACGTACAGCCAAATTCGCTAAAACAACTTTGGAGGCGACTTATGGTAGATAAATGAACATTACATTCTCTGGCAACAGCTCTGCTGGACATTCCTGCAGTGAGTATGACAATTGCACCCTCCCTCAAAACTTGAGACATCTGTGACATTGTGTTGTGTGAAAAAACTGCACATTTTAGAGGGGCATTTTATTGTCCCCAGTACAAGGTGCACCTGTGTAATTATCATGCTGACTTAATCAGATATGCCACACGTGTAAAATGGATGGATTATCTTGGTGAAGGAGAAATGCTCACTAACAGGGATGTAAACAAATGTGTGCACAAAATCTGAGAAGAATAAGCTTTTTTGTGCTCATGGAACATTTCTGTAATCTTTTATTTCAGCTCATGAAATATGGGACCAACACTTTACATGTTGCGTTTCTACTTTTGTTCCGTATATCTACACATTGTTGGGAATGGATTGGTGTGTGGTGTACGTGGTTGGCTTTTGACAATTTCATTGGATTCCTCATGTCTAACTCCTTGTTAGAAAAAAAAATGTTTGTACAAATCGGATGTTAGGTACTCTTTTATTGAATAATATATGAATCCTATTCATTAAAATGGCCAATTTGTATACAATCAATTCACTTGATTTTTCAGAGATTAAATGATATTTAAATAAAATAATGACGCAGGAATGCTAATCTTATTTGTTTCTAACTGCAGAAACGAGTTCAGAACAACCTGGTTAAGTGGCGCCTTGAATCGGGGTCAAAATCCTCTTGTGCTTTCTGAGGTAGAACAACCCGAGAGAGAGAGGGGGCAATATCGCACAGTCCATTTGGTCCAGCAATGAGGCGAAGAGGGGGCTTGGCTGCTGAAGAGGTGTTAGGGTTGGGACAGTAAATAAGATATAAGAGGCACAGTGGTTATAAAACAATAGTCTTCCTTAAACGTTCTGCTTCAAGGGGTCAAATTTGGGAGATCCAGTCGCTCGGTAATATGCTAAAGTGATGTCATTAAAAAAAAACTGTTTTTAACCTGTGGAGATTAACATGGCTGCCCGATATCTCTGTGTTTCTATAGAAGGCCGAGTGGTACCTGAGACGCCATAAGCAGGAGCTGGAGCTACTAGTGATTGGCAGTGAGAACATGCACGTGGAATTTACAGAGGGGGTGAGTACAGTGCATTGATGACAAAATGGAAACTCAGCCTCTTATTTTGAACTTTTTGGGCTGTCTCTGATACTTGTGAATGGCTTCCATGACTACTGAAAGGTCAATTGGGGGTGACGGTTCTGGTCCTGTTACTGGAACGAGTCATTTTTGAAATAGGGACACAGAAAATGAGAGCAAGCGCGCTGGGGCCAGATTACTGATTTAGGATCCGTTTGGCTTTTTAGATCACAATTAATACGATTAAATTGAGTGGGGTGGGGTCTGATCCTAGATCAGCACTCCTACTCTGTGACACTTGTTGATACATATGGGCTGTATGTAGGACAGTAACAGGTGCCTGGTAGTTACACCATTATAGCCGCAGGACACAGCACCATCTAGAGGCCATGATGGAAAACCATTGGTGATCCAGCTTTTCATTCATGTACTTTTTGGTGTCCTTTAGTAGTGGTTTCCTTCTTGACAGTTTCCGGATTGACTGATCTTCATGTGGTTTCTCTTTGCTTATTTGAGCTGTTCTTGCCATAATATGGACTTACCAGATAGGGCTATATTATGTATACCACCCCTACCTTGTCACAACACAACTGATTGGCTCAAACGCATTAAGAAGGAAAGAAATTCCACAAATGAACTTTTAACAAGACACACCTGTTAATTTGAAATGCATTCCAGGTGACTACCTCATGAAGCTGGTTGAGAGAATGCCAACAGTGTACAAAGCTGTCGTCAAGGCAAAGGGTGGCTAGTTTGAAGAATCTCAAATATAAAATACATTTGGATTACATTTACATTTGGACACTTTTTTGGTTACTACATGATTCCAAAAGTGTTATTTCATAGTTTAAGTCTTCACTATTATTCTACAATGTAGAAAATAGTAAAAATAAAGAAAAACCCTTGAATGAGTAGGTGTGTCTAAACTTTTGACTGGTACTGTATATATTGGTGAAATTGGTCCGTGGGCCGACAAAAGGGGGCAGCCCATCCCTGATTCAGACAAGTGAGACATGGATTGTGTATGTGTCCCATTCAGAGTGTGAATTGGCAAGTCAAAATAATTAACTGCCTTTGAACGGGATGTGTCTGGAACTTCAACACTGCAGGGTTTTTCACGCTCAAAAGTGTCCTGTGTGTATCAGGAATGGTCCACCACCCAAAGGACATCCAGCCAACTTGACACAATTGTGGGAAGCATTGTAGTCAACATGGGCCAGCATCCCTGTGGAACGCTTTCGACAACTTGTAGAGTCCATGCCCCGACAAATTGAGGCAGTTCTGAGGGCAAAAGGGGGTGCAACTCAATATTAGGAAGGTGTTCCTAATGTTTTGTACACTCAGCGTAGGTTTACTTACTATGCCTGTAATATGTGGTTGTCTAACCTAGATACCTTAAGATGAGCGCTATAACTGTAAGTTGCTCAGAACAAGAGCATCCGCTAAATGACTCAAATGTAAAATTCTGATCTGTCAGTATTTTACCTTGTCTTGTAGCATTACTGGACCAGCTCAGGTGGAAGAGAGGATTCGAACAGGTGAGCAAACCCAGAAATATCCTCTTGGAAATGTTAACTTGTTCAATAGTTGTCCCATGGAATGTCCTGTATATTAATGAATATCAGATGTGTAGTTCACAAGGACAACACTGTGTCAGATAGATAGTTTAGACTCAAGTGATTCTTATTATAGACAATAATAAATGAATGAAAACTGTATTATATCCTGTGTTGTATTTGACTGTAGTACCTCTGCTTTGTGTGGTATACACCACTGACATCTATTGGATACTTTCAGTATGGCATGCATCTTGTGTAATCTGTTGTGGCAAATAGTTGCACACTCTATATATGCTCCCAATAAATACTATTTAGGGTATTTCAATGACTTTCAAAGACATTTCAGAGTAAGTGTTATATACAAGTCAGTTGAATATCGGAATATATTTGGAGATACTTTCAAACACGTCAAATAGAAGTAGGCAATTCGGCCACATTATTTGAAAAAACTCAGAAAGAAAATAAGTATTTCAAATACAAAGACTCAAATACACATGTATTTGTCTGCTAGCTACTTCCATAGATGTAACATAAGAAGACACTGAAGGCCTACCGCAGCCCGAATGATTGTCCTCAGCCTTGTTATAAGCATGTACTGTCTGCCTGTTTATGTGGCTCCGTGCTCTGTTCTTGCATTCCCCCAGGATCCCCTCTGGTACCGATGGATGGATGGAGTATGTACCCATCTCAGAGAAGAAGAACTTCACTCTGGCCCCACCACAGGAGCTCAGAGAAGGTAGGACATCCTCTGTTCCCGACACCAATGCTTTTCCAACCTCTCCTTCGGGGACCACCAGACGCTTCACAATTTCGTGTTAGACCATGAACTAGCACACTTGATCGGTTGGCAAATGTGTGCTAGCTCTAGAATGGTTGAAATACATGGAACGGCTTGACTCTGAGGAGAGGTTTATAGGACTCTGCAAATAAAGCAGAATTTAGATTGAACTAACCCATGATGTGATGTGTAAACAACTTGACAGATGAATGTGTTCCATCATAGATGAGGTAACACTTTGCCCTCATCCTCTGTACTGGTGTTTGTCTGCGTGTGTACTGTAGGAGGGCCCTTGGTGTATGACAGTGTGCAGCTGGTCCAGAACTCAAAGGCCCTGAACGGAACTCAGAGGGTTCTTCTGGATGATGTCATATCTGTGGACGAGTGTGCCGAGCTCACAAACCTGGCCCATGTAAGATGGCTGAATCTTATATTTGGTATTTTTGGGTATATTATTAGGATCCCCTTTAGCTGTTGAAACATGACAAAATACAGAACATTAATAGACAAGAACAGCTCAAGGACAGAACTACATCCAAATATTCACTATCATGAATTGTACTGTGTGTAAACGTGCATTTCAATTGATCGCTATTTAGTGTGTCGTTACAGGTTCACAGTGAACACTATGGGCCGGTTCTCCAGACACATATCAGGCCTAATCCTTGGACTGAAAAGCGCTTTCAATGGAGTATTCTCCGTCAAGTATGCTTTTTAGTCCAGGACGAGGCTTAATCCGTGTCCAGAAAACTGGCCCTTAGTGCACTTTGTGAACATGGCCATTGTTTGGTACTTGATAAATGCATTTCTAGAATATGAGAGCCAGGGGTTCAGTGCTCTTGTTTGGTCTACAGACTGTCACTATGGCAGGAGACGGATACCGAGGGAAGATGTCTCCTCACACGCCCAACGAGAGGTTTGAGGGAGCCACTGTGCTGAAAACACTGCAGGTAAGCAACGCGCCTATACATAGACACAATGGAGAAGATTAACTGAACCTCTGTTTGAAACCGCTTGATTCGTATTGCCCTTTTCATATAACAATCTCTCAGTAACGCTCTTGTCTCAAAGTTATCAAAAGTCACTCTTTCAGTACCTTAGTAGGCAACTACAGAATATGTTTGGTTCCTTACAAGCAGGGATGCAAATTAAGATACCCTGCTAGCCTGAGGCTCGTATTTTTCAGACTGGGCTAGTAGAACAAACTTTGGAAAAAGTGGAGAGTGTCACCCAGGCTAGTAGAAGTTGCAGTCTACTAGCCAGGCTGCCAGTGCCGTTCTATCCTTGGCAACATGCTGAGGGAATATTTACCCATGTTTCTACTGTGTTACCTGCAGTACGGCTACGAGGGCCGTGTCCCATTGAGAAGCGCTCGTCTGTTCTATGATGCCAGTGAGAGGGCCAGACGCATCATCGAGTCCTACTTCCTGCTCAACTCGACGCTCCACTTCTCCTACACACACCTGGTGTGCCGGACCGCAATCACAGGTGAGCCAAGTCGCCAGTGATGCTACTAATTATAATGAAATTCTTGACTTGAGAAACATTTTGGAATTCAGTTTACTTCCTGAATTGACTTCATTTAAATGGAATTGACCCCAACCCTGTTATGGTATCATTATATCATTATCAACCTTTCATTATAGTGTCACACAAAATTGAGCATTATGTGACTTTGAGAGTTTGAGCATGTAGGTTTAGTCAAATTTGGTTTAGTTTGCCTCTTTGTTGCTTTAGTCAAGTTCGTCTCGGTTTGGTGCTGTTTTGGGGTTAATAAAGTTGGCCTCTGTTTTGGGTTTAATATAAGTTTTATGTCTGTTTGGTATAGGGCAACAGGACCATAGAAATGACCTGAGCCATCCCATCCACGCTGACAACTGTCTGTTAGACCCAGAGGCCAACGAGTGCTGGAAAGAACCACCAGCCTACACCTACAGAGACTACAGGTTACCACCTAGCTCTGGGCCTTCATTTTTCCGCGATGAATATACATTTCAATGTAGTTAGGAAGCAGCTTAGGGTACAAGCTCTGGTCCATGGCTAAGCTGCCTCCTAACAACATTGAAACATATTTGCGCTGTCAATGGCACCATATTATTACCGTTACCTAGTGTTAAATAGTCATGGCTCGAACACATTTTCAATGGTTTTCATTGTGTCCTAAGTGCTCTGCTGTACCTGAATGGAGACTTTGAGGGAGGAGAGTTCATCTTCACAGAAATGGACGCCAAAACAGTCACAGTGAGTCCTCTCCTGAGAAGGGAAATCTTAATTTTTTTGAAGAGTGAAGTGATCAAAATGTCTTATGTCATTGCTATTGCCCGTCTTTTCGCATGTTTTTATTAGTCCTACTGTCTTACCCTTTCTTCGTTTGGAGCCTCGTCTAAATAAAGTTGGAATTTCCCACGTCCAATGTGATCCCATTCCACCACGACAGTCAGGTACTGACCCTGGTCTCCCCCCTCCTCCGTCCCCTCCTCCTCCCCTAGGCACAGGTGAAGCCAAAGTGTGGTCGTATGGTGGGGTTCTCGTCTGGCGGGGAGAACCCCCATGGCGTGAGGGCCGTCACCAGGGGGCAGAGGTGTGCCGTGGCCCTGTGGTTCACCCTGGACCCCCTCTTCAGAGAACTGGTAAACACACTACAGCCGTGGCCCTATCATAATGTCTTCTTTGATTATGTCTTTCACAGAGACACATGTCTAGAGTATAGTACATCATGTTATGTACAAGATGTTTATAATGGCTATTGATTTAGGGATATATTTATTGCTCTTTAGTTAGGAAGATGATTATTTCGGGAAGATGTTTATGTCACGAGACATAACTCCTCCTCTCTTTTCTCCCTCTCTCTCTCTTTCTCCTCTAGGAGCGCCTGCAGGCAGATGAGGTGATGCAGGCGTTGGACAACCAGAGCAGCCAATCACAGTGGGACACAAGCCTCAACATCAACCCCAAAGACGAGCTGTAGTAGTCCGCCGGCCCCCAGCCCAGCACCCCCCAAATCTTTATATCTATCTATTTATTTAATGAAGTTTGGATCAGAACAATTTTATTTTTGTACTGTTTGAAGTGCAAGGTTATATAGTTGTTTGTGTTGCCGTCGTGGCATTTAGTCTGTTGTTGTGATTTTTTTCTCCTTCTGTACATACCAGTACTTGAGTTCGCGTTTGGGTCTTTGTTTTTCTTTCCATTGACTCTCTCTCTCTCTCTCTCTCTCTGTTGGGGTGAAACCCAGTCATTGTGCCTCACACTTTATAAGGTCCAGTTGACTTTGTGACGACTTTATAAGGTCCAGTTGACTTTATAAGGTCCAGTTGACTTTGTGATGACTTTATAAGGTCCAGTTCACTTTGCGACAACTTTATATGGTCCAGTTGACTTTGTGACGACTTTATAAGGTCCAGTTCACTTTGCGATGACTTAAAATGCTCAGTTCCCTTTGTGATGACTTTGTGTAGTGTGCGGGTGTGCGCGCGCACAAGGTTGTTACAACACAGACCTGTCATACATATGAACAGTTCTTACTGCACTGTGATCAAGCGAAAGAGAAGAACAGCAGTCGACATTGCCGTTCTCTTGTTATAGAAAAGACAACGGGCTGTTTATAACGTTTCAAACATGAACTCATAAAACAAATCGGCCGTGGGATTATCTCCTTCGGGCGGTGTAAACACAGTTGATATGTTTCATCTACTTATTCACTGAAACATTGGCTGGAGTATATGCATTCACCGAGAGAAAGAGGTCAGGCTTTTCTTTACAAACAGGGAGCTGTAAATCCCTTTCGGTGACTGACAACGATGACTGAACTGATCTGTCACTATTTTCCCGTGCACTTTCTTCTCGTTTGTGGTGTGGTGAAGAGACACCGTTTTCGTGACTCACATCCCTCCCTAGCTCTGGTCCATGGCGTTAGCAAGCCTTACTAACGCCTTGGACCAGAGCTAATCCCTCCCGTCAATTGCAATCAAACGCCGAGCAAGATAACTGTTTACAAGTTAGCTGACACACGGGCATGGAGTGTGTTTTGTTGTTGTTGTGTGTTTTACGTGTCTGTTTTTAAGATAGACAGCTGCTATTGCAATTGTCGGCATTTGATATTAGAAGCTTTTTAATAAAAGATGTCATTTATTCCTGTTTAAAGGAATTCCTATTTTAAGGTGGCTTATAGGTGTCCTTTCCTTTCGAAACTTCCTTATTTCCTGGGTCAAAATAGACAGACAGGCACACACACTGTTAAAATTCAATGGAAAGAACGTGCCTTGTGTACTATGATATTTCAATGATTACAACTGCTAACTACGTAACTTATGCATTTTAAGTTAGATTAGGGGTTTTATCTTATCTTTTGATAGGGAGGATGGCCACTCACTAATATTTAAATATAAATTGCTGTAGCACAAACAAATTGTTGTATCCATCTCTTTTGTTGTTAATGTGTACTTATAAATTAAAAAGACAATATTTCAATAAATAACTTAAACCGTGTCCTTTATTATTTGGGAACTTGTAAATTGTTTACAATTTGAACACATTGTCTATAGGTTCAGTTGTAAACCAACAGCATTTCATGTAGTGGTTTTACAAAAATGTATTTGAAAATCTATACATGAATATGACGATAAGTAAATCGATCTTACATATCAAGATAAACATAGAGGTGAATTATGCATAGTACTGACTGTTCCAACTCAGACTTGTCTAATTACAAACAATGTATGCCGTATCAAACCATCGTTCTTTTTAAATCTCTTAACATCTATAGTCAGTGCATTGTCTCAAATCAGATAGCCGTGGGAAATAGGGGTGCTCCAGCACCCACTGAGAAATCCGGAAAAAATGCACACACCCAAAAAAATCTTCGCAGCACCCCCACCCTCAAAACATCTTCAGAATGAAGCCGTAGAATGACGCCCTCTGACGGAAGACAATGTGGTCGGCGTAGATGCCACTACTACAAAGGACCTAACTTAAGATAGATTTAAGAATAAACTTAAAAACACTCGGTGACAAACGGTTTATAAAGGCATTGTGGTAACAGTGGCAATATGGGCTACCCACACCGAGACGACCTACTAGCACTGCAGGCATTGGTGAGCTCAATGTCTTCTAGTAGGCTAGGTTAAAGTGCATCAGCAACAGAGAGGAGGCTGTTGACAATGTAGAGAACAAGTGCCAGTAGACCTATGATCACATTCTGTATATATATTTGTCGTCGCACAGCTATTGAGCCAGTCACCTTGGTTATAATCATTCATTTGCTCAAATAATCTCTTTATATACTGTACACAGCGAGCACGGGATTGATCCCCGACGCCTGATCAATTCGGAACCCTGAGGAGTTGTGCATGTCTTACGAGGTAACGTCGAAGGGAACAGAACTTCGGAGATCATCTGTGACAAATGAAAAGGTAGAAAACAAAGCCCTTCTCTCAACAGTAGTCAACAGTGCTGATCCCATCTAAAGATTCACTTTCAGTAAAAATGCCTCATTTTAAGTTGTATGCTAGTTGATACTGGAACAGAGCCTAGATTTCTTTGGTGATTTCCCCCCCCCCCCCCCCAAAAACAATAAGTTGTACCTTTTATAGAGCAAAAATGGACAACTATGTAGGCCCTAAGTCGTATACAATTTCATCCGTGTTCATGTGTCTCTGTGTATCCTGTACTCTTAGCTTTGCTCAGATCTCGACTATTTCCTCTCGAATTGCGAATGGTGGGTTCAGAAGCGGTACGCCAGGTGCTCAGTGAAGCGGAAAGGCTTGGTCTCGTTGACGGTGCACAGGAGGTCCTGCATGCGCCTGGCGCGCCGCTCCTCAAACACCAGCCTGCGGGAGCGCTCTCTGGCCGCCTGCTGCTCCGCCCGCTTCTCTGCCCGCTTCTTCTTCAGCCACCTGAGGAGAGAGAGAGAGAGAGAACCGGACACATTATTTAAAAGATCTTGAGTGTCCAGGACCAGGGCGATCCAACCCGGTTCCTGAAGAGCTACCCTGATATAGGTTTTTAACTCCAACCCCAGTTGTAACTAACATGATCCAGCTTATCAACCAGCTAATTATTAGAATCAGGAGCGCTAGATTAGGGTTGGAGCGAAAACCTACAGGATGGCAGCTCTCCAGGAACAGGTTTGGAAAGCAATGGTCCAGACTATCTCCAAGGCCCTTCAACAGTAGACAGACTGAGTAGGGACTCACAGTTTGAAGGCTCGTTCACACTCTTCTCGGTTGTGCATGTAGAATCCACTCTCCTCCTCCAGCCTCTTCATCTCCTCCAGCTGTCTGTCTCTCTGCTGTTGTTCGTGTTTCCTCTGCAGCCACGACTTAAAGGCCTCGCCTGGGTCACTGTGCTCCCTCTGAGGGAGGCGGGACACGGGGAAAAATCTAGTCAAAACGTTTTCACTCACTATCCTACTTTCTTGGATTTGCTTTTCACAAGCTTTCTGATGCAGTATATTCTATGATTGCACAAAAGATTATAGCAGTTTAGCATACAGATACCCAATAACAACTTTTTAATTTCTTTATAATACGTATTAGAAAATAACTTTCTTCCCTTTATTTATTAAATTATTTAAGTAAATAGCATGTACATTTAGCTGAAAGCACTGATTTCTACAAAGTACTACTACAGTACAATTACAGTACTACTACAGCCTGTGCTTGTGTGCTAGTGTCGCCCTCTAGTGGCCTGTGCGTACCCTGCCATTCCTTCTCTCCATCTCCTGGGCTCTGTCGATCCTCTTCTCCTCCTGCAACTGCTCCCTCTTCCTCACCAGCCATGCCCGGAACGCCAGCTCATTCTCCTGACGCTTCTGCTCATCCTCCTCCCTCTTCCTCTGCTCCTCCTGAGAGAAGGGGCAGGGGTAGAAATATATATAGAGAGAGAGAGGAGTCGGGGAGATAAAGAGAGAGGGGAAGCAAGGAGGATCATATAAAAGCAGAAGGGGGAGAGGTAGAAAGAGTTACACAGGAAAACAGAAAAGGGGATTTATCTTTCATGATAAGCACTGTGCTCCCCACCTCTCTGGCGAGCCTCTCTCTCCTCTCCTGTATTTTGTTCAGTAGCTCCTTCTGTTGGGGCGAGAGAGTGAAGGTGGCCTGCTGGGTAGGGGCACTGTTGGCCGACTGCACCCTGCGCTTGGTGCCCCTCCCCCCGCTGCCCCTCTGGCTGTGACTGGCCGAGATGGGCCGGTTCCTGGGCTGGGCCGGAGGTCTGGGGGCGCGGTGGTGCTCGATCCCTATGGACATAGTGCTAGAGATGGGACGCAGCGGGGAGGATGTGGGGGTCTTGTTCGGGCTTAGGTCACTTGGACGGGAGGACAAGCGTGAGTTGTCGCTGGGGAAGCTCGCTAAAGGTGGCAGCATCAGGCCACGGCTCTCCACCTCCTTCAGGCTGACAAGGTCAAACTTGCCATCTTTCTCCACCAGGACTTTGCCCTCTTTCCCCAGTCCACTCTGGCCAGCCTCCCCACCACCCCCACCCTTGAGCCCCTGCCCTCCTCCTTCCCCTTCCCGAGGGTTGAGCTTCAGCTCAGAGAGCTTCCCTGACACCTCACTCTCTACCTCCATTTCCTTGCTGGCCGTGCTGCTCACCTGCTCTACCACCCCCGTCTTTTGGGGGGTGCTGCTGTCTTTCTCGTACTCCAGTGGCGCCACCACCAAATCCACCAGCGTTTCTTTGAAGTGAAGGCGTCGGCGCCGAGTCATGTCCGGCGCTTCCTGGTCCTGCAGCTGCCGATTGGCTAGCTGGATCTTCTCCAGGATGTACTTCTTCTCCTCTTCCGGTTGGTCTTCCAGCACCGGAGGTGGCGGCGCTAGGGGGGATCCGCCCTTATATGGACTGTCTCGGTCAGAGTCGAATTCCAAAGGTTCCATGGGCGAGGGCCACCTCTCCTCCTCCTCCGCCTTCTCTGACTCGCTCGCCCACTTCTCCTCCTTCAGGCTTTTCTTGTCCTCCTTCCTCCCTCGCTTTTTCTCTTCCTCCTTCCCCTCCTCCTTCAGCGCCTTGTCTATTTCAGCCTCGATGTCCTCGTAGTCAGGTTCCTGTTGAGGAGGAGTGACGGAGTTCTATTCACCTGAGTCTCTCAGCAGACAGTGTGTCAGCAAACGATATGTTAATTAGGTACTTTGATACTTTGTGAGAGACATGACGACTGTGTGTATGTGTGTGTGGTTATCAATGTACCCAGTCCAGAGCCCTATAGCTGTGGCCCAATGAAAGTGTCTGGATGTGTGTCAGTGGGTTGGATTTCACACACATACACTGAGATGCAGGCGCACGGTAACACAACACCACAAACTGTGGGCGCATTTGAGCAGATCACTTTTATCAGGTTGGTGACCATCGTTGGTCACCGCCTTCCAAAGTGTGTTGTATTATGGGGTTAAAAAAATAGTCAGATTTGCGCTTGCATGACGACTGCATGAGCTTTACAACAGATCAAAAGTCATGAAATTTTGACTGCAAATGTATTTCTGCAGTTGCTCTTCACCAACTTCATCCTGCAGCCATTACCTGCGTTGTGGGAGGCTCTATTGCCAACCAATCATTAGGGTGTTTTTGTTTGACTCGTGTGATCATGACCAAAGACCTGACTAAAACAGGAACCAACTTTGCCGCCATTCATGTATAGTTGAAAGTGATATTTGTGTCCGACCTTCGGCTGTCCCAGATGCACTTTCCCCCACTTCACTCCTTAACTTTTGTTTACAGTTGGTTGCTTTCGCCTTCCTACTCAAAAGATCCCTGTGACATTGTCACAGGAAGTGGGCAAGCCGGGCGACCCAGCGGCTCACTGACCTACTTGGCCGTTGCTCCTGAGGTGCATTCAGTTCACTTGAACTGTTTGCTACGTTGCCGAACGGTTTGTACTGAACGACACGTTTCCCCAAAACGTTGTTATACGTTCTTGAATAGACTTTGAGGTGTGTTTGCTCCCATTTAGTGGGTGTGGCAAGGTGTGGCTTGAAGCAATGAGTGACATTAAAAGGCAGTGGCTCTGCTGACAGCGTTGCCCAACCCACAACCCAACCCCTCCCCTTTTTTCAACTGGACGTTCAGTACAGCACCGGTTCCGGTCAGTGGAACGTTCCAGAACATAAAAACGTACTTAACGCAGCCCTGGGTCCTCACTGATCAGCTAATCCCCGCTGACCTACCTGGCCGTCGCTCCTCCCCTTCCCACTTATCAGCCAATCCCTCTGACCTACCTGGCCGTCGGTCCACCCCTTCCCGCTTATCAGCCAATCCCTCTGACCTACCTGGCCGTCGCTTCTCCCCTTCCCGCTTATCAGCCAATCCCTCTGACTTACCTGGCCGTCGCTCCTCCCCTTCCCGCTTATCAGCCAATCCCTCTGACCTACCTGGCCGTCGGTCCACCCGTCCTCGCTGATCAGCCAATCCACACTGACCTACCTGGCCATCGTTCGTCCCCTCCTCACTGATCAGCCAATCCAGGTCCTTCTCAAAGTCGTCCTCATACTCCTCCTGGGTCCTAGTGCTCGTTGGCACCAGACTCATCTTCTCCAAAGGAATAGCGTGAAGGACAATAGAAGATCAACCGGAGCATTGTATATGCAGGGCCAATTGTGATGATAGCCCCATAATTATACTTCCAAGGGTATACATACGTCCATTGTATTTAAATTCACACCAGTTCAGTTCGAGTTTGTGCATTGACAATCCCTCATACAACTAAAATAGAATAGCATTCCCGACTGTTTTGAGCACACATCACAAGCATACAACTTCTGAACACTCACAGATCATATGTCACACAATACTATAGTGAACCTGTATTCACGACTCCCGTGGCCCTCCCATGGCCAAATGACGCATAGCGCAGGATAAACACTTCAACCTGGGACAGGTGCAGTTGTTTGCATTATTTTTTATTATGGGATCGTATTGTGAAATAGGCTAACTTGTCTTAACTGTTGTTGGAGTTACTGGCAGATTTATTGCAGCTTGTAGAATATTACTGATACAACAGGACTGCGTGATGTGACAGACAGACATAGCCTGGTCTCTAGGCCCCAATTCAAGAGGAAACATAGAAGCCTAACACGATGATGTAACATTAGAATAGGCTACTATTTCCACAAGCAATAGCCTACACACTTTATTATGAGGCGCAAGTCTGAAATAGTTAAAGCACAACCGTACCGTTACCCAAACATCGAAATGAACTCACCACTACCAGATGCTTGTGCGTCTCCTTTTTACTCAGAATAAAAATAAAATAATGTGTATTATATCCTCTTATGTGGGAACTCGTTATTCGTTTTAATGGCCTACATTTTGGTGATACAAGCCGGCCGGAGCACCTGTCCAGATAATCTCCTGTGCGTGTCCCTCTCCCCTGCTCCACTAAAGGCTTTAATAGTCCTGTTGTCATAGAGACCTACAACACGCACATGCGTAAAACAGAAAACAAGTCTCTCACACTCGCGCAAACACACACTTCTTCACCTCAATGCACACAGACACATCTATACATCTATCAAACTGTCAGTCATGAGTACTGGGAAGGATTTTATAGACTAGCGTAGGCTACACTCTAAATATGTGCTCCAAAATGGTATTATGAACATGTTATTATGAGGAATTAAGTGCACGTCTTGTCTTTGTGTTGTTGGAAATAGTGACATAAATAAATGAAGACCTATGTGGCATATTTTACGTCATGCTTTAATAACATGTGAATAAGAAAATAAATCCATTCGTCATTATGCGACAATTATTATTTTTCAATTACTATCTTGGCAAAGAGCGGATAAGCAGAGAAGAAAGGGGTCTCTTATCACGTTCTGGATAATAACGACACGCCTACAGAAAAGCACTGGCTTGTGGGTCTTGCTGTTTGCTGTAATTTACTATCAATCAAACAAACCTGGACAGACTCATCGAGAACACCATTTCCCATGCCTCCTCGCTCGGTTCAAGACAAGGACACACCCCCGGACCTTAGCGTGCCTGCGCGGCTGTCTACTTGTGATTGTAGTTTTCAGTTTTGCTAGATGGATGTCTACAAACTGTGCATTTTACATGGAGATGACAGCTAGATAATTTACAAATCATGGCGACCATCGTTCTTTATTCCATGAACAGAACGGCGCAAACCACGGCGAGACTATGTTTTTTTCCGTATTCAACGCGAGGTTCCATAGTGGACTCGCGCGTATCTTTCTTCCATAACACTTCGGTCCGCTGGTTAACTCCGCTTCCGGGAGCGAGATGGGTTCCCAAAGCTACTGGAGTGCAGTTCATGTCCAATGAGACTGCAGGCAAAACGGCAACCGGGCGAACCAGGAGAAGCGCCCTGCTGGTTGCTGGAGCAGCGGCGGCAGTGGTGGGTTTTGTGGCAAGCGCTAGTCACTTTCAGCGGGCTGAAAGGGCAACCATGATCACCAAAACAGAGGAGACGGAGATATCGGAGAAATGCAAGAAGTTCATGTCTCCGCCGTGTACTGACGTCAAAGTGCTGCAGCAGAAAAAAGAGGAAATGTGCACGAGGATGGAGATGCTGATCATGGAGACTCAGGCGGAGTTCTGCAGAGCGCTCGAGGAGGTGGACGGCGGCAAGTTCAAAGTGGACAAGTGGGAACGGAAAGAAGGCATGTAATCGCTCCCTTTGGCACGTGCCATTTGGTACACACGTACCCATCCCGCATGGATAGTCGGTTAGGAACCCCAACCTAAGGCCAGAGCATCTTACCTATAGGCCAACGTAGACCAACACTATAAGACCAAAAGTATGTGGACATCTGCTCATCTAACATCTCATTCCAAAATCATGGAATGATTTGCTGCTATAACAGCCTCCACTCTTTAATAGATGTTTAAGCATTGCTGCGGGAACATGCATTCAGTCACAAGAGCATTAGTGAGTTCAGGCATTGATGTTGGGGAATTAGGGCCGGCTCGCAGTCTGCGTTCCAATTCATCCCAAAGGTGGTTCGATGGGGTTGAGGTCAGGGTTCTGTGCAGGCCGGATGGTGAAGCGTGATTCACTGCTCCAGAGTCCAACGGTGGTGGGCTTTACGCCACTCCAACCGATGCTTGGCATTGCGCATGGTGATCTTAGGCTTTTCATGAAGCTCCCGACGAACAGTTTCTTGTGCCGACTGCTAGAATTTTAGCAGTCGTTCAATCTTCTTGGCGTAACAGTTGGGATAATGGGACAATTCTGAGTACGACACATTTCTCACCTCTGGATTGAGGTACGTTTTCCGAGCCATAGTTTGTGCCGGCTCTGCGGTGTCTTAACCTAATCAGGAAGCCTGTCCGACTCCAGTGCAGCTGTAAACTAAGATCAGAGTCTATTCTGGCTAATCCAAAGGTTATCCACCCTGGCCTTGTTTTTAAACTGAGCCCAACATCCACAGTAGCACCTTGCAACATTCGGCACCCATGCCATTGTCTCACTGTCTGTTTTACATAGCATCATTAAGGTGCCTTGGTGTTTGGCTCTTTCTTCACTGTCTTAACATCTTGCGTCTGTATCAGGCGGCGGGGGCATCAGCTGTGTGCTGCAGGATGGGAAGGTGTTTGAGAAGGCGGGGGTCAACGTGTCCGTGGTGTTTGGGAACCTGACCGAGGAGGCCGCCAAGCAGATGCGCAGCAGAGGGAAGGTTCTCCGAGGGAAAGATGGTGAGTGGCCGCCCTAGGTTCATATCAACCTCATTCATTTCAGCAATACCTTATGTTGTCTTGCAGTACCGTCCGTGTGTTACCTCATGCTACGTGTGTCACTCAAGACCAGAGAGAGCCATTCATGCCATTCCGACAACCTGATGTGTTCAAGGAATCAGGAATGGGATCCTTGAGTCCGACTATGGTTGAGATATATATTACAGTATTGTATAATATTGTATTATGTTCACTCCTAGGCATCCTGCCATTCTGTGCCATGGGCGTAAGCTCAGTCATCCACCCCAAGAACCCCCACATTCCCACAGTGCACTTCAACTACAGATACTTTGAGATAGAAGAAGAAGATGGTGAGTTTCAGGCTGTGACGTCACACCATTCAAGTGTTGGAGCTGAGATAATGAATGATGGCTCTTGTCTTCTCGTGTGTGTGTGTGTCTGTCCCAGGCACTAAACAGTGGTGGTTTGGTGGCGGTACAGACCTGACTCCTACCTATGTCAATAAGGAGGATGGCGCTCACTTTCACAACAGTCTGAAGGAGGCCTGTGAAAAACATCACCCCAAGTACTACCCCGACTTCAAAAAGTGGTACGACCCATATCGGTGACTTCGTGGGTGGGTGGGTGGGTGACTACACTGGGTGGGTCTCTACTGTTCAACGGGGATAAGGAGTTTCTCGTCATTATCTTCAGCTGTTGAATGGCCATTTCTTCAGAGCTAGTGAATGACGTGTCAATGAACGGGAGGGTAAGTGAGTATGGATACTGTACATGGATGTGTGTGTCTGTGTTACTTTAATGGCTAGGTTCCTATAAGCTGTTTGTGTTTTACACATTGACGCAGTGGTCATCCCCTCCAGATTGACATCTTGATTTTGATTGTCTTGATCTTCTCTCAACTCAAACATACAGTAGTTGTATTTTTAAAGAACATTGGGTTACATTTTCATTGAGCGTAATCATGTCTAATAACTACCTCTGTGTTTAGTCATTGAAACCAGTAGCTCAACATTTCTACCGTGTTTCAAATACCTGTAAAAGTACTGCATTGTACAAGTTATGCTGCAATTATGGAAATTAACATTGGTAACACTTCAATTAAACCCTGCTGGTATAAAATCATGAGTATAACAAGTTATACGGCAATATACAGTACCTGCGGGCAGGTATAATTCAAGTGTTTCCGTAACCTGCAACATTTTTTGTCCTCAAGCTTAGTTTAATTCAAAGCACTCCTGCTGCCTGCAGGTGTGACCGGTACTTCTACATCCGCCATCGTGGCGAGACGCGGGGCATCGGTGGCATCTTCTTTGACGACCTGGACTCTCCCAGCCAGGAGGAGGCGTTCAGCTTCGTTAGGAGCTGTGCCCAGACCGTGGTGCCCTGTTACCTGCCCATCGTCTACAAACACCTCGATGACCCCTTCAGCCCAGAGGAGAAGGACTGGCAGCAGGTGCGGAGAGGCAGGTGGGTACAAATGAGAGGGTGTGGGTGTACCTCGGGCTGTGGCGGTCATGACGTTTTGTGATTGTCAAGCAAATAACTGCATGTCTCAAGGTAATTGACCGTTAATTAACATAAACACATTTAGCATCTCCCTGGCTTCCACGCATAGACGACAAGCCACTGATGCAGACCTTTTGGAACGTCTAATAAATCCATTATGTATTTTAGACACGTCTAAAGAAACATGATATGAAGAAAATGTAGTCTTATTTCAGAAGAACAGAATGGCATACTCCTTGTCCTTATGTTAGGCCCTAGTCTGGCTATGCAATATGGCTGTGGGCTATACTAGTTCATTTAGCAGACCAGATTTGCATTGTTTTATATTATTTTATAGTATGAAGAATACAATTGAACATAGCTGAATAAAATAGAAAGGATGTTTTCTCCAAAAGATTTCTGAGGGAGTGCGCACATGCCGCTATTCTGTGAGCAATTAACAAAGAAACCGGTCTTCCTATATGCTTAATTTAGTTATTTATGCAACTTTAGTTGTGATCAAAGAATATAGACCAGCGTTAGAATGTCTATAAAAAAAAATCAAAGGCTGCATGATGTGACTCTGATTATTTGAAAAAAGTCACATGAAAAGGCATGAGCTCTGCTTTGTTTTTTTGCGCAGGCTGCACACACTTCATCAGTCTCTCATTCACAATTTGACATGCACTTGCTAATACCTCGAATTTCCCTGTGGCATCCCCTTTGTGTAGCCGTAATGTACCCTAAAGAAATCCATGCCTTTTGCGGCCAGTGGCCGCTGTGCCCTTGGGCTGAATATAATAATTATAATTCCCTTCTCCCGGCTGCGTGCTCGTCACGTGATCGGGTCTTTCTCACAGGCTACAAGTGAAGACAAACACATCGGGGATGCAACTGTGCTCATCCTTATCCAATTCCGAGGTGCACATTAAAGATATTGGAAGAACTGTCCACATGTACTTTGTCAGCCAACAAGATGAGTGGGCCTAACGAACAGCAAAAGCACTAGCCTATCAACGTTTGTACTATGGGGGATAGTAGATTGACATAAGCTGCCTATGTCATTCTACTATCCACCATAGTACAAAAGTTGACCTATTCTGTGCGAGAAATAAATATTTCAAACATAGTCAGGGACAGTTGTGGGATGCGATAGATCCCAAATGAATACAACCACTAACATAATAAAAAAAATAAAAAAAGTTTTTAAGCAATGAGGCTGACGCAACATATCAGAACTTTTTTAGCTTCAAATGTTGATCAACTATTAGACTATTTATTCACATTATAAGCGCAGCAATGTGCACACGGCAGGAGGCTACAGGCGCGAATGTTCCAAAATGCAATCAAGTAGCGGGAAAACACCATTCTCAAACGTGACCACAAATGCGATTATGCATGTCATGCTTTTAGTTGTGATACAAACCTTATCAAAACATATAGACATATGGGCTAGGCTACATGAGGTATGCAACTTAAAAAGGCATGCGCTTTTGATTAATACAGTATATCATTCATAAGTCACCCATCAGACTGTCCATGATTTAATCTTTGTCTTTACATACATTATTTAGTATATGTGTGAAATTTGTTTTAATTAGACTGGTCCATTATCTTGCACGTGCCTCGAAACAGGAAAAAAATAAATACATGTCATCTATGCACTTAAATAGCAAATTGAGGACGCATTTCCCGTGGTTCCTTTTCATGCCAGCCAGGTAGGCTATACTCCTGTTGTAAAGATAAGCAATGTGCTTAATATTAGGAAAGTTGAGAAATAAATATAGTAGGACTAGCCTATAAAAAGCTGATGGGATCCTCTTTTTAGTAGAGGCCATCACTCTGTTTTCTATTGCAATTCCATAGCCTATAGAAATGATGTGTAACATTTCCCGAGTGGCGCAGCGGTCTAAGGCACTGCATCTTTGCTAGAGGCATCACTACAGACCCTGGTTCGATCTGGGGCTGTATCACAACCGGCCGTGATTGGGAGTCCCATAGGGCGGCGCACCATTGGCCCAGCGTCGTCCTGGTTAGGGTTTGGCCGGGGTAGGCCGTCATTGTAAATACGAATTTGTTCTTAACTGACTTGCCTAGTTAAATAGATAAAAGAGCTCATGAGGTGTTCGATTAAATTTGCATTGATGTCAGAGTGATTAGAGGGACAATAGAGTGCTGAGTACCAGGCAGTTAGCAAGTTTGGTAGGCTACTAATGACCATCAGCAGCATCAGAGCTTGGAGAAGCCTAATTACCGTGACTAAAACGATCACTTGGAATTTGACTGGCAACGTGTCGGTAATACGGTCACAGTAACAGCCCTAGGTGTACCTACATGCTTGTGCATGTGTAATAGCAGTTTGGTTCTGTGTCTGTGCTTGTGTCCCATTAAGTCTTTGGTCTGTGTGTGTGTGTTTTCAGGTATGTGGAATTTAACCTGGTGTATGACAGAGGGGTGAAGTTTGGACTGGCCACCCCAGGCTCCAGGATCGAGAGCATCCTCATGTCTCTGCCCCTCACAGCCAAGTTAGTACTGTTACGTCACAGTCATGCTGCTGCTAGCACTGGATGTATAGCACTAGTGATTGGGAATGAGTACTGGGGTTGCGTCCCAATAATCTCTCCTTCCTCCTGATGTGTTTACTCTTACACTACTTCTCATAAATTGCACTTTTTAAACCCATAAAGGGAAGTGAACACTTTGGGAAAAAGTGAGAGATTATTGGGATGCAACCTTGGACCAGTGAAGACTCTGTGTGTAGTACTGTGTGATCTACTGCGCACGCTGTGTGTGTGTGTGTGTGTGTGTAGTACTGCGTACGCCCTGTGTGTGTGTGTGTTTCCGTGTCCACAGAAACATGTCAAATGTTTTTTATAATCAATCCTCAGGTTGTTTTTCAAATATATAATAGATAATATATCAACCGCAAATGTCTTTATCAGTAGGAGAGGGAAAAGCAATGGCTGTCCAAACTCTGTTGCGCGAGCAAAACTCATGCGACCACTTGACGCAATGTTATCTTTCTGGCTCATTTTTCAAAATAAAAGCCTGAAACTATGTCTGAAGACTGACACCTTGAGGAAGCGATAGGAAAGGGAATCTGGTTGATATCCCTTTAAATGGAGCAAAGGGAGGCTACTACTACGTACGCCCGGTGTGTGTGTGTAGTACTGCGTACGCCCGGTGTGTGTGTAGTACTGCGTACGCCCGGTGTGTGTGTAGTACTGCGTACGCCCGGTGTGTGTGTAGTACTGCGTACGCCCGGTGTGTGTGTGTAGTACTGCGTACGCCCGGTGTGTGTGTGTAGTACTGCGTACGCCCGGTGTGTGTGTGTAGTACTGCTTACGCCCTGTGTGTGTGTAGTACTGCGTACGCCCGGTGTGTGTGTAGTACTGCGTACGCCCGGTGAGTGTGTAGTACTGCGTACGCCCTGTGTGTGTGAGTGTGTAGTACTGCTTACGCCCTGTGTGTGTGTGTGTGTGTAGTACTGCTTACGCCCTGTGTGTGTGTAGTACTGCGTACGGCTTGTGTGTGTGTAGTACCGCTTACGGCCTGTGTGTGTGTGTGTGTAGTACTGCGTACGGCCTGTGTGTGTGTGTGTGTAGTACCGCTTACGGCCTGTGTGTGTAGTACTGCGTACGGCCTGTGTGTGTGTAGTACTGCGTATGGCCTGTGTGTGTGTGTAGTACCGCTTACGGCCTGTGTGTGTAGTACCGCTTACGGCCTGTGTGTGTGTAATACCACTTACGGCCTGTGTGTGTGTAGTACCGCTTACGGCCTGTGTGTGTGTAGTAGCGCGTACGCCCTGTGTGTGTGTGGTACCGCGCACGGCCTGTGTGTGTGGTAGCGCGCACGGCCTGTGTGTGTGTGTAGTACCGCTTACGGCCTGTGTGTGTGTGTAGTACCGCTTACGGCCTGTGTGTGTGTAATACCACTTACGGCCTGTGTGTGTGTAGTACCGCTTACGGCCTGTGTGTGTGTAGTAGCGCGTACGCCCTGTGTGTGTGTGGTACCGCGCACGGCCTGTGTGTGTGGTACCGCGCACGGCCTGTGTGTGTGGTACCGCGCACGGCCTGTGTGTGTGGTACCGCGCACGGCCTGTGTGTGTGGTACCGCGCACGGCCTGTGTGTGTGGTACCGCGCACGGCCTGTGTGTGTGGTACCGCGCACGGCCTGTGTGTGTGGTACCGCGCACGGCCTGTGTGTGTGGTACCGCGCACGGCCTGTGTGTGTAATACCGCGCACGGCCTGTGTGTGTGTAATACCGCTTACGGCCTGTGTGTGTGTGGTACCGCGTACGCCCTGTGTGTGTGTGGTACCGCGTACGCCCTGTGTGTGTGTGGTACCGCGTACGCCCTGTGTGTGTGTGGTACCGCGCACGGCCTGTGTGTGTGTGTGGTACCGCGCACGGCCTGTGTGTGTGTGTGGTACCGCGCACGCCCTGTGTGTGTGTGTGTAGTACTGCGTACGTCCTGTGTGTGTGTGTGTGTGTAGTACTGCGTACGTCCTGTGTTTGTAGTACTGTGTACAGCCTGTGTAGCGAAGTGAATGCTCTAGGGCTTATTCAATGATCAAGTAGAAATGTGTAGTGTTGAACTGAATTGACTGTCACATAGAATAGGGAGTCATGTCATAGCAACTTGTTTGGAGAGTGAAACACTAATGTCTTCTAAATTAGCAAAGTGCTAGTGGGAAATGAGAGCTGGCGCACGGCCTGTGTGTGTGGTACCGCGCACGGCCTGTGTGTGTGTGTGGTACCGCGCACGGCCTGTGTGTGGTACCGCTCACGGTCTGTGTGTGTGTGTGGTACCGCGCACGGTCTGTGTGTGTGTGTGGTACCGCGCACGGTCTGTGTGTGTGTGTGGTACCACGCACGGTCTGTGTGTGTGTGTGTGTGGTACCGCGCACGGTCTGTGTGTGTGTGTGTGTGGTACCGCGCACGGTCTGTGTGTGTGTGTGGTACCGCGCACGGCCTGTGTGTGTGTGTGGTACCGCGCACGGCCTGTGTGTGTGTGTGTGTGGTACCGCGCACGGTCTGTGTGTGTGTGGTACCGCGCACGGTCTGTGTGTGTGTGGTACCGCGCACGGCCTGTGTGTGTGTGGTACCGCGCACGGCCTGTGTGTGTGTGTGTGGTACCGCGCACGGCCTGTGTGTGTGTGTGTGTGGTACCGCGCACGGCCTGTGTGTGTGTGGTACCGCGCACTGCCTGTGTGTGTGTGTGGTACCGCGCACGCCCTGTGTGTGTGTGTGGTACCGCGCACGCCCTGTGTGTGTGTGTGTATAGTACTGCGTACGTCCTGTGTTTGTAGTACTGTGTACAGCCTGTGTAGCGAAGTGAATGCTTTAGGGCTTATTCAATGATCAAGTAGAAATGTGTAGTGTTGAACTGAATTGACTGTCACATAGAATAGGGAGTCATGTCATAGCAACTTGTTTGGAGAGTGAAACACTAATGTCTTCTAAATTAGCAAAGTGCTAGTGGGAAATGAGAGCTGGCTGTTTCCATTGAGACAAGCAGACAGTGCTCTGTGAATACATCCCAAAAGGCACACTATTCCCTACATAGTGCTCTACATTTCTTTAATGACCTTAGTGATCACTGTTTTACAGCCTGTGTGGGGCGGCAGGTAGCCTAGTGGTTAGAGTGTTGGGCCAAAAACTGAAAGATTGCTAGATTGAGTCAAAAATCTGTCGTTCTGCCCCTGAACAAGGCAGTTAACCCACTGTTCCTAGGCCGTCATTGTAAATAAGAATGTTCTTATTGCCTCGTTAAATAAAATACAAATTGAGCAGAGCCCTGTGGAACACACACTGTGCATGTCCCTCATGGTTCGTACCATGACCGAGCTGCACCACAGCATCAACCAGAGCCCTCTGTCAGCTGTGTACATTACATTTCTATATGCACTCACTGAAAAAGCCCCAGACGCCTAATTCATGCCGACTCTCTTCACAGGTGGGAGTACATGCATGAACCTCCTAAAGGTTCCCAGGAGGCCGATACGCTAGAGGTGTTACGAAACCCCAAGGAGTGGGTCTGAAATGGCCGTTGCCGTGGAGATACCAACCTGACTCAGCCTTCAGAACAGGAGCCGACAGATGTTGACTGGAACAGGCGTCCGTCCCTTTGACTGCTTTGTCATTGGCCAACTCACCGCTGATGCGATTAGCTAGTTGTTACTGGAAAATGCACACCTGCCTTTATTTATTTTGCTGTCTGTTTCTTATTGCTTGATATAAAATTGTCTGTGTCAGATAAGCCTTAACACTACCATTTAAATGTTTTATCCAGAGTGACTTACAGGAACAATTTGGGCCTGTTGATTTCAAACTAGTGACTTTTTCGGTAACTGGCCCGACACTCCCTGAACCGCTACCCCTTTGCCTTCCGCCCGACTGCTTCAGTTAATATTTCCTGTGTACCAACTGGTCTAGATTGGCTTGCTCTGCTAGTATATTTGTCTCTCCAGCTACAGTCTGAGAGCCCTCTTGGTCTCCAAAGCAACCCAGGGTTGTGTTCACCAGGCAAGGCACTTTGAAAGAGAATTCATGTTTCAAACCGACCCGTGAAAGTGGACTGACCCCACTCAGGGTGTGTGATAAGCCATTGATGTAAAATAGAATTAAAATGTTATGTCTAGCACTTTGTACATGTCATACATTTATAAAATAAATTGAGGGGATCAACAACCTGTGATTCTCTGGACTCAAACCCAGTACCTCATCTACTGCGCTAGGACAGGGGGAATGCACCAGTCGTGTTTTTCCACATAGGTCAAGTTAGAAATGTGATTGTTTTTAATCCCCACCCTTCACCTCAAAAGGCATTTTTCTATTTGTCTTGCCTGTAAACTCCACTCACTATGCTCTGCCCACTGATCTTTTATCAATTAAGCCAGACTACTTCCTGAATGTTGACACGGTTAGGACACCAGGGCTTTAGAGAAATATAAAGTATCTTCATGCATGGTTAGGTTTGAACAGCCTTTTTAAAATAGAGCATGTCCAGTGTTTTTGGACTGCAGAAGGACCAAGACAAGTCATCCATCATGCTTTTTACATTAGACAGAGTGGTTTGATAAATTGAGGCACTGACAACTGCCCCGCATGTTTAAGTATTTTATTATAAATTACAATTCAAGCTCAGTACATATTCAAAGGTTTTTTTTTTACATTTGCTTAAGGCGTAAAAACTGGATTTCAAAAAAGGTAACAGTACAACAAATTGGCCCTGCCCAGAATTCCTTGCCCCGTTACCTAGACCTGAACTTAACGGACAGGTGGAAGCAATTTAGCAATAATTCCACCTCGTCTGTGTGTCACCACATACTGTGTCTGGACAGGGCCATATGGCGCGTTCATGACAGCTCAGAACCTCAAGTTAAAATGAACAATAGTTATTTGCGTAGGTTGATTCGGATACTTTCCAAGTGGGAAACTCGGGCCTCATCGTTCGAGTTGTCTTGAACGTACCAATAGACCATCAACACGTCACAGGTCATATAGCATTGGGACAAGTGCTGAGATCCACAGGTCAACAAAAAACATCAGTGCTCGCAAATCTGTAATGAACGTATTACACAGGCCCCGTACATTAGTTCTACAACTAATGTACAACATATGGCACAATAGAACATTTTTGTAAAATGTTTTATTACAAGCGTTGGAGACACTGCACAATTAGTGTGTAAACATTTACTGTGCAGACAAAGGCCAGGATTCAAAAATCGGTAAAACGCGGTCGACAATGCACCTTTTTAAAAAGTCAATGTTCCTGCATTAACAAAACACTGTAGATGACGGCTTAATGGAAATGACTTTCAAAGGGCGAGCGCGCAAATAACGTGGATAAGATTGAATCCCGGCCAAACTATCCGTTGTATCATAACCAGGGTGTCAAATGAGTTGTAAATCAGTTGTAAATCAGTTGTACATCCTAAAGTGTGTACAGGGCCATTGACGTATTGTGATAATGAATATTAGGCAGATAGTCGGTGCTTAGGATGTCTGCAATTAGTCCCCCAGCTGCATAATTAGCATGTAAAATAGACCGTTGTATCAATAGGTGACATTGCTGAGTTGCGCTGAATAGACCCAAACCAGACTTGCCTTAGAATTCATGAGCAAACGGCTCAGTTTGAGCCTTAACAGAAAGTGCCTTCAGTCACGCCACATATATCCACTACATTAGTATCAATGTAGTCACTACAGTTATCTGCAGAAAAAAAAAATAGAAGCACTCGAGTGCACTCTTATACATGCTCACCCACACACTGCCCATAGTGGCATTTATCGCCGTGAGTGAAAAAGGGCCATTGTCGCTTCATATTCTGCTGCTTCCTGGCCCATATTCCCTTGCAGGTCACTCCACGCCAGCACAGCTCAGATAATGTCACTCCGAGAGACAGACACAGGCTTGCATCCCAAACTACCCTATACCATATTTAGTGCACTACTACCCATAGGGTTCGGGTTAAACGTAGTGCACTGTATAAAGATATAGGGTGCCATTTGGGACAGTCTTCCACAATTCATATGACGCTGGCATAGATCCAGTAAGTCTACGTGTACATAGCCAATACTGGCTTACCAAAACATATGGCTAAAACGACAGCAAAATTGCTTGTTTTTTTAACAATTCACTTCCTGAACATTCAAAACAACTTGTTTGTTCTCTCATTTTTCCTTTACACCACACAATTGTCATGCACCGTTCATTTGCAAGCCCCAAACCTCCAGGGTAGTCATAACATAAATCTATGGTAGTATGGAGGAAGCTAAAAAAATACAATGAAAAAAAAAAAAAAACATTTTGGTTTTGTGAGATCAAACATTTGGTATCGTCTCTGCTATCACTCAACTCCTATCCGATGGTCAGTGCAAGCGTAGACGTTATTGCATCCAACAGCTCTCCGTTAGTGTAGTAACGTAACAGTTAAAGGGAGGTGAGGTGTAGGCTGAGACCAGGAGGATGATATAGCTGGATGGGGGCTGGAGAGAGAGGAGGGGAGCTGGTGGGGCATCAGGTAAGACAGAGCATGGGGGGGGGTTACTTCACTTCCCATGGCCAATGATGTCGTCATACTGAGGCGGCGGCTCTGTCTCTATGTGCACATCCGTATGGCCAACTGCCTCCTCGTAAGACGGCGGTGGCTCTCCCCTGCTTCCCCTCGCAGACGTGACCTCTGAGCCCGGGTAGGCGGGGCTGCTATGGACGCTGAGCTCGGAGTGGTCGTGGAAGTCCCGTCCCCACTGGTCCATGGAGACCACCGATAGTGTGGGGTCCCGGTGGGAGCCCCCCAGGGCGGGGCTGCGCTCCGAACGCTTACGGGAGTGGCAGCGCCACACAGTGATGGCCACTGCTGCAATGAGGAGGAGCACCAGGAGCAAGGGGAGGATCAGGTAGAGGGAGTGGACTCCGCCAACCGCCGACTGCAGCCCGCCACCTGGGCTGCTCTCCCGCACATACTCCTCCCAGAACCGTTGCTGCAGCCAATCAGAGAGCTACATCAGACCAATTACTGGGCAGAATTATCAATTCCTGGGCATTTAAGGTAAAATAAACATGTGAAGTCTACAAATGCCATTTGCAGCATTCTGAATGCCGTACTCCAGAGAGCACACACGCATAAAACAAAAACACAAAGCTGTCCACATATGTGCGTGCTGCACATCCCTCTGCGGGACGGACTGTGCATTCCCTGTCCTGACAATAGTTGCAGCAATGACCCTCTCCCTACTGAGCAGCACTATCAGAGAGTCAGCTACCCTTCCTGCTGATTATAATCACTTCCTGAAAAGCAGGAACATTCCACAGGCCAGCACACTTGGAGTAGGATTACACGTGTTTTTGTTATCAAGTGCGTGTGTGTCAATGAGGGAGCAACAGCGAGACAAAGAGCATTGTGTGTGCATCCGCGTGAGCGAGTGTTGCGTACAAGGTTGGGGTCAATTCCATTTCAATTCAGGAAGTAAACAAAGGAGGACAAATTTTCCTCAATGCTTCCCATATAAGAAACAAAAAATTAAAATGGAATTTGAATATCAGTTTACGTCCTAATTAGACGGAGCTGAAATGGAATTGACCCCAACCCTGGTTGCGCACGTGTGTTGCGTGTGTGTCTCACTCACAGTTTTTTCGTCATTCTCAAAGGCCTCCCTGGCCTCCTCGTAGGTGCAGATCTCCTCCCTGCACTCTCTCTGGATGTTGCCCTGCCGGATCTCCTCTAACAGGTAGCTGTTGTCCCTGCGCTGCCGGCTCAACACGGAGTTGGCCAGGTCCGACGGCAGGAACACTGTCAGAGAGAGAGATGGAGGGAAGAGAAAAGAGCGAGAAGGGGAGGAAGAAAGAAAATGTAATGAAAGATTCAGAAATGGTAGGGAGAGAACAGAGGACAAAAAGAAAGACGGGAGAGAGGGAGAGATGCAGAGAGAGAGAAAAGAGGCAGAGGATAATACAAAGCCAGCAGAAAAGAGGGAGCTGCCTACTAACTGCATTTCTGTATAAAACAAAAGCTTCTTTGATTAGAACGGCCAATCCGGGCCAGTATAAATGAAACTAACTCTGGGAATCAAGAGAGGGGCACAGAGCGGCCCTCTGTTGGACTGATTTGGGACTCCATGGACAGGAACCATATTGTGTGTAAAAAAACATTGATTAGACTCACAGAAGGGAGAGTTGGCTAACATTTGTATTTTCCTGGACAAACCACAGTGTTGAGTAGTTGTTTAAACAAGGACCAGCCTTGCCTGTAGTACATTTACGTAAATGTACATGCCGAAGCCTGTGAATAGCCTAGAGAACAAACGTACCACTCCCCATGATTCCTGCTGGTCTGTTTGGGGTGGGTGACAGTGTCTGTTGGCAGAAAAACATTCACCAGAAACAGTCAGTTCCATGTTTTTAAACTGGGACAAAGTCAATGAGAGGAAACAAGACAATAGTAATCCTAGTCATAAAAAAAACTAATTTAAAAAAAAACCAGGTGATTCAGACATTTAAAGCATTCTACATATACAAACCATAAAGTAGGCCTAGGTTCATAATTGCCACAGTGTTTAAGGCTAACGTTACTCTTCCCATAGAGCATCCGAGTTCGCATAATCCTGTTATACCTATTGAACTCCTGACAGACGTATTAACGGAACTGGCCGTCACACACGGTGTACTGTGAATTCCAGACATCCGTGGCCAGCTAAAAGCTGAATTACCAAACGCTGACCAGGGTTACACAAGAATGTTACCGCGATGACCGAAATAGAACACCAGCAGAAATGTAACAAACAACGCGCCGCCAGCCCCGTTCCTTCCATCTCTTCAAAAGCGCCACAGGATGTGAATCGCGAAACCGTTATTAGAACAACAAAAACTGCTTTAATCTCTGGCGATATTATCACAGCTGCCTATAGGTGTGAACAGTGAGAGAGATGGACAACATCCGAGATTGAAGCTGGCTGACGTTTAGCTCGCTGACAATCGGATGATTTGTAACAATTTCGCTGACTGATTTGCTACATTGTAGGCTAAGGAGCGACTCCTATCGTTCCGATGAGCAAAGGTTTTAGCTGACCGCTTCAAGAATAAACGTAGGATTCAAAGCATTTATTATTCAAATGAAAATGGTAAATAATTCAACTTTATTTACCTGTTTTCCTTCCCGAATGCGCTCTAAGCTCCACTAACGCCTCAATGGCCAAAATGTTTCTACGCACGCGTAAAAGCCTGTTGGATAGGCGTTTTCTCTTTTTTCCATTTTAAAGGGACAGTCAGGTGACTGGTATCAAATCCCTAGAAGGCTATGTGCTATTTCTACACAATATCATTATTTGTTTCACATTATATCATTTGGGAGTGTGCAGCAAGAACTAAAGAGACTGTGTAAAGCTACTCACGGCGCACAGTTAGGCACCCTGGAGATATGTAGTCCACATTTAGTTAATGATTAAATGCACAAGAAAACGTTGCCTGTCGAAGGCATTGACTCGCGAGTCAATAGCAATCTAGGCCCTAGCAATCTACTGTCTAGTGTCTAGGCCCTAGCAATCTAGGGCCTAGACACTAAGCATTTTGTCATTTAACAAAGTGTACTGAAATGACATATTATCTAAATGATCTCTTGAATGATAAAATAATAGATAGCACTGTACAATTTAAAATGGGTTGTTAGTCTCATCACTTAGTAGCATTAGACTATCAATCAATTAAACTGAAGAGTTGACAATGTTGTGACAAATTCAGGGGGTGGCCCTGACCGGGACTCGAACCAAGGTCCAACGGCTGTCAAGCCAATACCTTAACCATTATGCAAGAGGTTCGAAACCACTTGAGGAGGTCGCTAGTTGTTGGGTTAGGGTCACTACATTACTCCCCTTCCTTCGGGGGAGTGTGTCCCTCTCGTGCACACACCTCTCAGATGACCGCCTTTGCGCCATCCCACTTCTGACACCAATTTATTGTGAAATCAGGGGGTGCCCCTGACCGGGATTCAAACCCAGATCCAGTGACTGTCAAGCCAACACCTTAGCCGTTATGCCAAGATGTTTGAACCTTTGAGCCATGTGCTGGCTCAGCACTAGGTGCTGGGTTAAGGTCCCTAAAATATTCTAACATCCAATAGCACAACACCATTGACAAACACATTGACTGTAAATCTCTGGTATTAATAGCTTAGATATCCGACTGACAGACCCAAGGTTGTTGGTTTCAATCCCATTCAACCCTATCTCCTGAACTCACTGCACTGGTGTCAGACGTAGGATGCCACTTCCCTGGGGCCATTGGAGGCGTGCCCAGGAGTCACATGAGTAACTAGAGACAGGGATGAGCGCAGGGCCAGGCATGTTTCCCAGATGATGGAGGTAGTGTAGTTGTAGCATCCTTAGTAGAACACCATCCACTTAGTAGGACCACAACGCCAGCTCATCAAGAGGTTCAGATATCTTGGTATACATGGCTTAGATGGTGGACTCATTCCAGTGGTGAAAAAAGTACCTAATTTTCCGACTTGAGTAAAAGTAAAGACAACTTTTTTTTTAAATGACTCCAGTAAAAGTCACCCAGTGAAATACTACTTGAGTAAAAGTAAAGACAACTTTTTTTTAAATGACTCCAGTAAAAGTCACTCAGTGAAATACTACTTGAGTAAAAGTAAAGACAACTTTTTTTTAAATGACTCCAGTAAAAGTCACCCAGTGAAATACTACTTGAGTAAAAGTAAAGACAACTTTTTTTTAAATGACTCCAGTAAAAGTCACCCAGTAAAATACTACTTGAGTAAAAGTAAAGACAACTTTTTTTTAAATGACTCCAGTAAAAGTCACTCAGTGAAATACTACTTGAGTAAAAGTAAAGACAACTTTTTTTTAAATGACTCCAGTAAAAGTCACCCAGTGAAATACTACTTGAGTAAAAGTAAAGACAACTTTTTTTTAAATGACTCCAGTAAAAGTCACCCAGTGAAATACTACTTGAGTAAAAGTAAAGACAACTTTTTTTTTAAATGACTCCAGTAAAAGTCACCCAGTGAAATACTACTTGAGTAAAAGTAAAGACAACTTTTTTTTTAAATGACTCCAGTAAAAGTCACCCAGTGAAATACTACTTGAGTAAAAGTAAAGACAACTTTTTTTTTAAATGACTCCAGTAAAAGACACCCAGTGAAATACTACTTGAGTAAAAGTAAAGACAACTTTTTTTTTAAATGACTCCAGTAAAAGACACCCAGTGAAATACTACTTGAGTAAAAGTAAAGACAACTTTTTTTTAAATGACTCCAGTAAAAGTCACCCAGTGAAATACTACTTGAGTAAAAGTAAAGACAACTTTTTTTTTAAAATGACTCCAGTAAAAGTCACCCAGTGAAATACTACTTGAGTAAAAGTAAAGACAACTTTTTTTTAAATGACTCCAGTAAAAGTCACCCAGTGAAATACTACTTGAGTAAAAGTAAAGACAACTTTTTTTTAAATGACTCCAGTAAAAGTCACTCAGTGAAATACTACTTGAGTAAAAGTAAAGACAACTTTTTTTTTAAATGACTCCAGTAAAAGTCACCCAGTGAAATACTACTTGAGTAAAAGTAAAGACAACTTTTTTTTAAATGACTCCAGTAAAAGTCACCCAGTGAAATACTACTTGAGTAAAAGTAAAGACAACTTTTTTTTTAAATGACTCCAGTAAAAGTCACCCAGTGAAATACTACTTGAGTAAAAGTAAAGACAACTTTTTTTTAAATGACTCCAGTAAAAGTCACCCAGTGAAATACTACTTGAGTAAAAGTAAAGACAACTTTTTTTTTAAATGACTCCAGTAAAAGTCACCCAGTGAAATACTACTTGAGTAAAAGTAAAGACAACTTTTTTTTAAATGACTCCAGTAAAAGTCACCCAGTGAAATACTACTTGAGTAAAAGTAAAGACAACTTTTTTTTAAATGACTCCAGTAAAAGTCACCCAGTGAAATACTACTTGAGTAAAAGTAAAGACAACTTTTTTTTAAATGACTCCAGTAAAAGTCACCCAGTGAAATACTACTTGAGTAAAAGTAAAGACAACTTTTTTTTAAATGACTCCAGTAAAAGTCACTCAGTGAAATACTACTTGAGTAAAAGTAAAGACAACTTTTTTTTTAAATGACTCCAGTAAAAGTCACCCAGTGAAATACTACTTGAGTAAAAGTAAAGACAACTTTTTTTTAAATGACTCCAGTAAAAGTCACCCAGTGAAATACTACTTGAGTAAAAGTAAAGACAACTTTTTTTTTAAATGACTCCAGTAAAAGTCACCCAGTGAAATACTACTTGAGTAAAAGTAAAGACAACTTTTTTTTAAATGACTCCAGTAAAAGTCACCCAGTGAAATACTACTTGAGTAAAAGTAAAGACAACTTTTTTTTTAAATGACTCCAGTAAAAGTCACCCAGTGAAATACTACTTGAGTAAAAGTAAAGACAACTTTTTTTTAAATGACTCCAGTAAAAGTCACCCAGTGAAATACTACTTGAGTAAAAGTAAAGACAACTTTTTTTTAAATGACTCCAGTAAAAGTCACTCAGTGAAATACTACTTGAGTAAAAGTAAAGACAACTTTTTTTTTAAATGACTCCAGTAAAAGTCACCCAGTGAAATACTACTTGAGTAAAAGTAAAGACAACTTTTTTTTAAATGACTCCAGTAAAAGTCACCCAGTGAAATACTACTTGAGTAAAAGTAAAGACAACTTTTTTTTAAATGACTCCAGTAAAAGTCACCCAGTAAAATACTACTTGAGTAAAAGTAAAGACAACTTTTTTTTAAATGACTCCAGTAAAAGTCACTCAGTGAAATACTACTTGAGTAAAAGTAAAGACAACTTTTTTTTAAATGACTCCAGTAAAAGTCACCCAGTGAAATACTACTTGAGTAAAAGTAAAGACAACTTTTTTTTAAATGACTCCAGTAAAAGTCACCCAGTGAAATACTACTTGAGTAAAAGTAAAGACAACTTTTTTTTTAAATGACTCCAGTAAAAGTCACCCAGTGAAATACTACTTGAGTAAAAGTAAAGACAACTTTTTTTTTAAATGACTCCAGTAAAAGTCACCCAGTGAAATACTACTTGAGTAAAAGTAAAGACAACTTTTTTTTTAAATGACTCCAGTAAAAGACACCCAGTGAAATACTACTTGAGTAAAAGTAAAGACAACTTTTTTTTTAAATGACTCCAGTAAAAGACACCCAGTGAAATACTACTTGAGTAAAAGTAAAGACAACTTTTTTTTAAATGACTCCAGTAAAAGTCACCCAGTGAAATACTACTTGAGTAAAAGTAAAGACAACTTTTTTTTTAAAATGACTCCAGTAAAAGTCACCCAGTGAAATACTACTTGAGTAAAAGTAAAGACAACTTTTTTTTAAATGACTCCAGTAAAAGTCACCCAGTGAAATACTACTTGAGTAAAAGTAAAGACAACTTTTTTTTAAATGACTCCAGTAAAAGTCACTCAGTGAAATACTACTTGAGTAAAAGTAAAGACAACTTTTTTTTTAAATGACTCCAGTAAAAGTCACCCAGTGAAATACTACTTGAGTAAAAGTAAAGACAACTTTTTTTTAAATGACTCCAGTAAAAGTCACCCAGTGAAATACTACTTGAGTAAAAGTAAAGACAACTTTTTTTTTAAATGACTCCAGTAAAAGTCACCCAGTGAAATACTACTTGAGTAAAAGTAAAGACAACTTTTTTTTAAATGACTCCAGTAAAAGTCACCCAGTGAAATACTACTTGAGTAAAAGTAAAGACAACTTTTTTTTTAAATGACTCCAGTAAAAGTCACCCAGTGAAATACTACTTGAGTAAAAGTAAAGACAACTTTTTTTTAAATGACTCCAGTAAAAGTCACCCAGTGAAATACTACTTGAGTAAAAGTAAAGACAACTTTTTTTTAAATGACTCCAGTAAAAGTCACTCAGTGAAATACTACTTGAGTAAAAGTAAAGACAACTTTTTTTTTAAATGACTCCAGTAAAAGTCACCCAGTGAAATACTACTTGAGTAAAAGTAAAGACAACTTTTTTTTAAATGACTCCAGTAAAAGTCACCCAGTGAAATACTACTTGAGTAAAAGTAAAGACAACTTTTTTTTTAAATGACTCCAGTAAAAGTCACCCAGTGAAATACTACTTGAGTAAAAGTAAAGACAACTTTTTTTTTAAATGACTCCAGTAAAAGACACCCAGTGAAATACTACTTGAGTAAAAGTAAAGACAACTTTTTTTTTAAATGACTCCAGTAAAAGACACCCAGTGAAATACTACTTGAGTAAAAGTAAAGACAACTTTTTTTAAAATGACTCCAGTAAAAGTCACCCAGTGAAATACTACTTGAGTAAAAGTAAAGACAACTTTTTTTTTTAAATGACTCCAGTAAAAGTCACCCAGTGAAATACTACTTGAGTAAAAGTAAAGACAACTTTTTTTTTAAATGACTCCAGTAAAAGTCACCCAGTGAAATACTACTTGAGTAAAAGTAAAGACAACTTTTTTTTTAAATGACTCCAGTAAAAGTCACCCAGTGAAATACTACTTGAGTAAAAGTAAAGACAACTTTTTTTTAAATGACTCCAGTAAAAGTCACTCAGTGAAATACTACTTGAGTAAAAGTAAAGACAACTTTTTTTTAAATGACTCCAGTAAAAGTCACCCAGTGAAATACTACTTGAGTAAAAGTAAAGACAACTTTTTTTTAAATGACTCCAGTAAAAGTCACCCAGTAAAATACTACTTGAGTAAAAGTAAAGACAACTTTTTTTTAAATGACTCCAGTAAAAGTCACTCAGTGAAATACTACTTGAGTAAAAGTAAAGACAACTTTTTTTTTAAATGACTCCAGTAAAAGTCACCCAGTGAAATACTACTTGAGTAAAAGTAAAGACAACTTTTTTTTAAATGACTCCAGTAAAAGTCACCCAGTGAAATACTACTTGAGTAAAAGTAAAGACAACTTTTTTTTTAAATGACTCCAGTAAAAGTCACCCAGTGAAATACTACTTGAGTAAAAGTAAAGACAACTTTTTTTTTAAATGACTCCAGTAAAAGTCACCCAGTGAAATACTACTTGAGTAAAAGTAAAGACAACTTTTTTTTTAAATGACTCCAGTAAAAGACACCCAGTGAAATACTACTTGAGTAAAAGTAAAGACAACTTTTTTTTTAAATGACTCCAGTAAAAGACACCCAGTGAAATACTACTTGAGTAAAAGTAAAGACAACTTTTTTTTAAATGACTCCAGTAAAAGTCACCCAGTGAAATACTACTTGAGTAAAAGTAAAGACAACTTTTTTTTTAAAATGACTCCAGTAAAAGTCACCCAGTGAAATACTACTTGAGTAAAAGTAAAGACAACTTTTTTTTAAATGACTCCAGTAAAAGTCACCCAGTGAAATACTACTTGAGTAAAAGTAAAGACAACTTTTTTTTAAATGACTCCAGTAAAAGTCACTCAGTGAAATACTACTTGAGTAAAAGTAAAGACAACTTTTTTTTTAAATGACTCCAGTAAAAGTCACCCAGTGAAATACTACTTGAGTAAAAGTAAAGACAACTTTTTTTTAAATGACTCCAGTAAAAGTCACCCAGTGAAATACTACTTGAGTAAAAGTAAAGACAACTTTTTTTTTAAATGACTCCAGTAAAAGTCACCCAGTGAAATACTACTTGAGTAAAAGTAAAGACAACTTTTTTTTAAATGACTCCAGTAAAAGTCACCCAGTGAAATACTACTTGAGTAAAAGTAAAGACAACTTTTTTTTTAAATGACTCCAGTAAAAGTCACCCAGTGAAATACTACTTGAGTAAAAGTAAAGACAACTTTTTTTTAAATGACTCCAGTAAAAGTCACCCAGTGAAATACTACTTGAGTAAAAGTAAAGACAACTTTTTTTTAAATGACTCCAGTAAAAGTCACTCAGTGAAATACTACTTGAGTAAAAGTAAAGACAACTTTTTTTTTAAATGACTCCAGTAAAAGTCACCCAGTGAAATACTACTTGAGTAAAAGTAAAGACAACTTTTTTTTAAATGACTCCAGTAAAAGTCACCCAGTGAAATACTACTTGAGTAAAAGTAAAGACAACTTTTTTTTTAAATGACTCCAGTAAAAGTCACCCAGTGAAATACTACTTGAGTAAAAGTAAAGACAACTTTTTTTTTAAATGACTCCAGTAAAAGACACCCAGTGAAATACTACTTGAGTAAAAGTAAAGACAACTTTTTTTTTAAATGACTCCAGTAAAAGACACCCAGTGAAATACTACTTGAGTAAAAGTAAAGACAACTTTTTTTTAAATGACTCCAGTAAAAGTCACCCAGTGAAATACTACTTGAGTAAAAGTAAAGACAACTTTTTTTTAAAAATGACTCCAGTAAAAGTCACCCAGTGAAATACTACTTGAGTAAAAGTAAAGACAACTTTTTTTTAAAATGACTCCAGTAAAAGTCACCCAGTGAAATACTACTTGAGTAAAAGTAAAGACAACTTTTTTTTTAAATGACTCCAGTAAAAGTCACCCAGTGAAATACTACTTGAGTAAAAGTAAAGACAACTTTTTTTTTAAATGACTCCAGTAAAAGTCACCCAGTGAAATACTACTTGAGTAAAAGTAAAGACAACTTTTTTTTTAAATGACTCCAGTAAAAGTCACCCAGTGAAATACTACTTGAGTAAAAGTAAAGACAACTTTTTTTTTAAATGACTCCAGTAAAAGTCACCCAGTGAAATACTACTTGAGTAAAACAATAACGTATTTGGTTTTAAATGTCCTCAAGTATCAAAAGTAAAAGTATAAATCATTTAATATGTCTTATATTGAGCAAACCAGACGACACACTCTTGTTTTTTATTTTTTTATTGACGGATAGCCAGGGTCACAGTTCAACACTCGAGACACAATTTACAAAATAAGCATTTGTGTTTAGTGAGTCTGCCAGATCAGAGGCAGTAGGGATGACAAGGGATGTTCTCTTGATAAGTGTGTGAATTAGACCATTTTCCTGTCCTGCTAAGCATTCAAAATGTAAGGAGTACTTTTGGGTGTCAGGAAAAATGTAAGGAGTACATTATTTTCTTTAGGAATGTAGTGGAGTAAAAGTAAAAGTTGTGAAAAATCTACATAGTAAAGTACAGATATCCCCCAAAAATACTTAAGAAGTATTTAAACATATTTTAACTTAAGTACTTTATACCACTTACTGATTCACATAATTGTAGATGTAGATCTTGCTCAGGCTTACTGGCAAATTTGCTGCAATGTACACAATGTATGTGTGTGTGGGTGTGTGTGTGTGTGTGTGTGTCTGTGTGTGTGTGTGTGTGTGTGTGTGTGTGTGTGTGTGTGTGTGTGTGAGTAAGTGTGTGAGTAAGTGTGTGATGTCTCTTAGTGATGTGATTGATGTATTGTGTTGTTGTGGCTCAGGGGGTGTTGTGTTAGTGTGTGATGATCCACTCGGTGCCTTCTTGTTCCCCTGAGAGCCTCTTGATTAGAATCTGTAATCATCAGTGATTATGTAGAAAGACTTTTGCCACGAGGCACAGTCGTCCTACAGTCCTAAAACACACAAATGCAAACACAGATGCAGGAACACACACACAGACAAGCGTGAACCCACACGCACACGCGCACGCACACACACGGACTCACTAAACACAGATACTGAGTTTTTTTGTAAATTATGTTGGAATGTTGGAGTGTGCCCCTGGCTGACCTTAAATAAATACAAATTACAAATTGTGCTGCCTGGTTTGCTTAATATAAGGAATTTGATGTATAGCCTTTACTTTTTACTTGTACTCAAGTATGACAAGTAGGCCTACTTTTTCCATCACTGTATTTAAGTACATTTAAAACCAGACACTTTTAGAATTATACTCAAGTAGTATTTTAATTTGTGACTCACTTTTACTTGAGTGATTTTCTATTAAAGTATCTTTACTTTTACTCAAGTATGACAATTGAGTACTTTTTCCACCGATGTACACTTCTGCTTTATCTTTGATGGTTGAAACCCTATTATCTGGCTATGACCCAAATGTAGAGCGACATCTCTTTGTTGTCGAGTCATTTTTCCATTTCTGTTGTATTGGTTGAAACTTTTTGTTGGCCTAAAAACAATACCCCTAGGCATTTTAATTGCAGTAGAGGTACAGCTAGGGGCTTTTTTAAATGTCATTTCTTTATTTTATTTCACCTTTATTTAACCAGGTAGGCCAGTTGAGAACAAGTTCTCATTTACAACTGCGACCTGGCCAAGACAAAGCAAAGCAGTGAGACACAAACAACAACACAGAGTTACACATGGAATAAACAAACGTACAGTCAATAACACAATAGAAAAGTATATACACAGTGAGTGCAAATGAGGTAAGATTAGGGAGGTAAGGCAATAAATAGGCCGTAGTGATGAAGTAATTACAATTTAGCAATTAAACACTGGAGTGACAGATGTGCAGAAGATGAATGTGCAAGTAGAGATACTGGGGTGCGAATGAGCAAAAACAAATAATAACAATATGGGGAAGAGGTAGTTGTATGGGCTATTTACAGGTGGGCTATGTACAGGTGCAATGATCTGTAAGATACTCTGACAGCTGAAGCTTAAAGTTAGTGAGGGAGATACGAGTCTCCAGCTTCAGTGATTTTTGCAATTCGTTCCAGTCATTAGCAGCAGAGAACTGGAAGGAAAGGCAGCCAAAGGAGGTGTTGGCTTTGGGGATGACCAGTGAAATATACTTGCTGGAGCTCGTGTTACGGGTGGGTGCTGCTATGGTGACCAGTGAGCTGAGATAAGGTGGGGCTTTACCTAGCAAAGATTTATATATGACCTGGAGCCAGTGGGTTTGGAGACGAATATGTAGCGAGGGCCAGCCAACGAGAGCATACAGGTCGCAATGGTGGGTCGTATATGGGGCTTTGGTGACAAAACAGATGGCACTGTGATAGACTGCATCCAATTTGCTGAGTAGAGTGTTGAAGGCTATTTTGTAAATGACATCGCCGAAGTCAAGGATCGGTAGGATAGTCAGTTTTACGAGGGTATGTTTGGCAGCATGAGTGAAGGATGTTTTGTTGCGAAATAGGAAGCCAATTCTAGATTTAATTTAATCTAACCAGACACCTAGGTATTTGTAGCTGTCCACGTATTCTAAGTCAGAGCCGTCCGGAGTAGTGATATTAGACGGGCGGGCAGGTGCGGGCAGTGATCGGTTGAAGAGCAAGCCACTGACTGACAGTTAGATATGGGATGTATCATGCATGCCTATGCAGCATACAAGCTTAGGAGAAACCAATTAATTTTGGGATGTTTTAAAACAAAATATCAAATTCAAAATGTCTAATCAAACTCCAGTCTATGATCACATTTGACTGTAGTTTAAAATGAACACTTCACCTATAGGTCAAACAGCCTACATGGGAGTGAAATTAACCATGAATCATATCAAATAATTTCACTCCTCAGAAAACCCCCATGTTCATTGAATGGGCGGCCTAGTGGTTAGAGCGTTGAGGCAGTATTTTTTTCAAAAAGTTGATGATAATGTATATTTCCGTTAGTTTACGCCATCAAAATGTCATGAATTCTAACCACTTTTAAATGGACATGTTACCAAATGTAGTAACTTACTTTGAAGAGATGGTGATTGGGGCTAAAAAAAAAAGTGTTTGGCGTTTGGCAGTCTAAATTCAGTGTAGTTGTCTTTAACTGCCATTTCCCTAAAGTCAGACTCTTCCCACACTCAGCCTCAGTAGCATCTGCATTCACCAAATGTTGTGTGGGTATCCTTAGACTTTTTCTCCAGACTTATACATCGGGAATTGTTGATATGGCATACCATTTTTATACACTTTATTCATGTTTTTGTTGTTGCCCAAAATGGATTTTAGGTAGGCCTTTAGTATTTTACAGATATCGAAACATGAACGTGTATTTATCCACAATCTGCTATGTATAAATCCGGTCTTGGAGTGTTTTAACAAAATGGAACAAAATATTTAGGCTGAATTATCACCTAATTTGCGTATTTTAATACAATATTTCAGAAATATTGTAATACAAAAAAAGCTATATTTGTATCTACATTCAACTGGTAAAAGTTGATTGTGATAGAATTAGGCAAAGGAAAATGACCTTGTTAGGGTGTGGTGCCTGGCTACCTTGAAAAAATAAGAATCGGTTAGGTTCAATTATAAAAATAAGATGACATAGCCCCTGTTTCCTTCTGAGAGAAAGGGGGAGAGAGTTAGAGAAAGGGAGGGAGAAACAGCGAGAGAGAGAGAGAGAGAGAGAGAGAGAGAAAATGGGAGGGAGGGGGGGGGGGGGGGGTGACCCTGCAGGTGCCGCTCTGTGATATTTCAGCAATGTGCAGTGCAGTCACATCAGCAGTTGTGGTACGGCTGCAGCAGCGTCCCTGACGCGCAGAGGCTGCCTACTCTCCATACCGCGGGGGATAATCCCAAAATTCTTGGTTTGCGACCCAACCGCAAACCCACGATCCTCGGAGAAAGATACTTTTGTTTAGCACCCAATCCGCCATCCATGGCTTCATCCGGGAGTGGAATGGAGGAAGTGCGCGTATCGGCGTTGACGCCCCTGAAGTTGGTGGGCTTGGTGTGCGTCTTCCTCGCGCTCTGCCTGGATGTCGGAGCTGTGTTGAGCCCCGCGTGGGTAACGGCGGATAACCAGTACTACCTGTCTCTGTGGGAGTCCTGCTGGAAGCCCGTCACCTCGGACACATGGCAGTGCAACACCACACTCGAGACTGGTGAGAGAGACCTTCCTCATGCTTACTAAAGTCAACAGTTATGACTGTTGTAACTGTTCAAATTGCCCGTATGCATCTATATTGTGTTTGTGATTAGGTAACATGTGATAGGGTTCTATTTTGAGGGATTTGGGGATATTTTTGATACCCACAGTCATATTCAAAGCATCCATTGAGATGCATATTAATTCAGAAATGACAATGGATCCTCTGCTGCTGAGTCCACTGGTGCATCAGCACAAACATTGTTTTTCTCTCTGCTCAGTAACAATTTATGGGGTGGATGGGGCTAAAAGGAAATAGCAGGAGCATAATTTTTCCCCATTCCCCATTTAAGATGTGTGCACTCTAAAACAGCTGTCTTTTCTCAGTTAAAAATAGTTTATTTCAAAGTAATACTTATAATATAAGTACATGAGACTTTACAAAGATCCCAGTTACCCCCTTTTCTATTTGCCCAGCGTGCCGCTAAATGATGTGGGTAATATGCCTTGCGAGCGGTGGTGCAGCTGGGGTTTTATTGTGCTTTTGTTGCCGACAAAATCAGCCTTTGTTGGGGTTCCTCCGCCGGCCATGGAGCAAGGGAAACTTTGAGAACCGAACGTCCCAGAGATCCAAATATCCTGCCGGGAGATAAGTGTAACCAGGGCAACAAGTGCCGCATTCGAGAAATGCTGTGTTTCTCTCTGAAAAGGGGACTTCTTTTTCAGCCAGCACAGAATCTTTTGTAGAAACAATCTGTATTTCGATTATTCCGCCACGTGTGTTTTAATGTGCCTTTTTAGCGAGTTATTTTTGGCCTGCTGATTGTTGTCCTGTGTGTTGTGCAGGCAGAAAGTATTTTTTTTTTTGTTGTTTGTCTGACAACACTGTTTTGTTTCTGTGATGAGTAACTGAAGGTCATTTTGTCCCTGCTTCTTCCTACTGTCACTCTGACACAAAGTGCAGCTTGATTCCCTATAAAGACACGGAGTCTCCATGTCAGCAGCAGCCAGCAGGCCACATTAACTGCACACAGCAAACTGCTATTTTTTGTCAGGCTTGGCCTTGCACTAGGCTTACATATTGATTTGACTCACAGTAATCAGTCGGTTTCTTCTCCCAATATCCAGGTTTTCTCGGTGTCAAGCCCAGGACATTACACAAATGGTGTTAGTGTTGCAATTACCAGGTTGGCACCCTTAAATAATGAGCTCTGCAGGGTTGTTGTGCATAGATGTGCATGTTTGCTGATGTCCTATATGTCTGTGCCAAAGAGCATTCTGCTAACGCAGATGACAAATGGAGATGGGTGACGTTTGGATGTTACACTCAAGCACACACACGGTTTCTCTTTTTTTTGATGACCTCTCTATTATTATGCACACACACACACACACACACACACAGGGCAGAGGTCGGGTCAGATACAAAACATGCAGGGGTTGACACAGTCTCAGGAATATGGAGTGTCTCTGTGAGAACGTTTTGTGCTGATGCCAGTCCAGTGGGAGGGGCGCAACGAATGTGGAGCGAGTGTGTGAGCACTACGCAGGCAGCATTCACCATTATTAGCACTGATTCTAGTTCAGTCAGAGGTGATGATGGGGGGAATATTAGACTCAGGCTGGCACCATATTATTCCTCACATACACTCTGAGAATTAAAGGTGCAATCTGGAACCTAAAAAGGTTCTTCGGCTGACCCCATAGGGGTTGTTTTTTACATTTTTCTTGAGCGGATGGTCAGGGGGCCGGAACACAATTACAAATCATTTGTAGACTGCAAGAAGCCCAACCAGACATAAAATATAATCGTTTCAAACCTTGCTTACATTTGTATATGATCGCATACACTCCAGTTTAGTAGGTACACCCATCTAGTACCGGGTCGGACCCCCCTTTGCCTCCAGAATTATTTGCCTCCAGAATTATTTGGGCCACGGATTCGACAAGGTGTCGGAAACGTTCCACAGGGATGTTGGTCCATGCTGACGTGATGGCATCCCGCAGTTGCTGCAGATTGGACTGCGTTACATTCATGCTGCGAACAGCCCGTTCCATCTCATCCCAAAGATACTCTATTGGGTTGAGGTCTGGGGACTGCACAGGCCACTCAAGTAAACTGAACACCCCATGGTCATGTTCCTGGAACCATTCTGAGACAATACATGCTTTGTGACATGGTGCATTATCCTGCTGGAAGTACCCATGTGACAAAGGGTAAATTGTAACCATTAAGGGATGCACCTGGTCAGCAACAATGTTCAGATATGCTGTGGCATTCAAACGTTGCTCAGTTGGTATCAAGGGACCTAACGTGTGCCAGGAAAACATTGTGTAAACACAATTACACCAACGCTCCCAGCCTGGGCCGTTGACACCAGGCAGGATTGGGCTTATGCCAAATTCAAATTTTGCCTTCCGAATGACGCAACAGGAACCGGGATTTGTCGGACCAGGCAATGTTTTTTCACTTCTCAATTGTCCAGTGTTGGTGATCGCGTGCCCACTGGAGCCGCTTCTTCTTGTTTTTAGCTGATAGGCGTGGAACCCGGTTCTGGTCGTCTGCTGCAATTGCCCATCCGTGACAAGGACCGACATGTTGTGTGTTCCGAGATGCCATTCTGCACACCACTGTTGTACTGCACTGTTATTTGCTTCCTTGTGGGCCGCCTGTTAGCTTGCACGATTCTTGCCGTTCTCCTTCGACCTCTCTCACCAGCAAGCTGTTTTTGGCCACAGGACTGCTCCCGACGGGATGTTTTTTGTTTCTCGCACAATTCTCAGTAAAACCTGCCTGCGAATTCCGCCAGTTGGGGTACCCTGCCACAGGAGAACACTTTTAAATAACTATTTTTGGTTCCAGGTAGAATCCTTTTTATTCCTTATCAGTTCCTTGTAGAACAACAAGTAATCTAACAAGTAATCTAACAATTCCCCAACAACTTCCTAATACACACAAATCTATAGTGGTGAATGAGAATATGTACATATAAATATATGGATGAGTCGGCCATAGGCAAGGTGCAATAGATGGTATAAAATACAGTAGATACATATGATATAAGTAATGTAATATACATTTTGAAACTGGCATTATTTAAAGTGGCATTGTTTAAAGTGACTAGTGATCCATTTATTAAAGTGGCCAGTGATTGGGTTTCAATGTAGGCAGCAGCCTCTCTGAGTTAGTGATCGCTGTTTAGCAGTCTGATGGCCTTGAGATAGAAGCTGTTTTTCAGTCTCTCGGTCCCAGCTTTGATGCACCTGTACTGATCTCGGCTTCTGGATGGTAGCGGTGTGACCAGGCAGTGGCTCAGGTGGTTGATGTCCTTGATGATCTTTTTGGCCTTCCTGTGACATCGGGTGCTGTAGGTTTCATGGAGGGCAGGTAGTTTGCCCCCGGTGATGCATTGTGCAGTCCCTCTGGAGAGCCTTGCGGTTGAGGGCGGGTGCAGTTGCCGTACCAGGCTGTGATACAGCCTGACAGGATGCTCTCGATTGTGCGTCTGTAAAAGTTTGTCAGGGTTTTGGGTGACAAACCAAATTTCTTCAGCCTCCTGAGGTTGAAGAGGCACTGTTGCGCCTTCTTCACCACGCTGTCTGTGTGGGGTGGACCATTTCAGTTCGTCCGTGATGTGTCCCCCGAGGAACTTAAAACTTTCCACCTCCGCCACTGCTGTCCCTTGGATGTGGATAGGGGGGTGCTCCCTCTGCTGTTTCCTGAAGTCTACGATCATCTTCTTTGTTTTGTTGATGGTGAGTGAGAGGGTGTTTATTATCTATGCATAGTCACTTTACCCCGACCTACATGTACATATTACCTTGACTAACCAGTACTCCTGCACATTGACTCGGTACCGGTACCCCCTGTATATAGCCTCGTTATTGTTATTTTATTGTTGCCCTATTATTTTTTGACTTATATATTTTCTGAACATTTCACGGCCCTACATATTTCAAAAGGGTTGGGAAGAGATTTTTGACGTATCAATTCCATGGTACAGGGTGTATGAGTTGCTATATAAAACAACGCAAGATTCAAGTCTTTTCAGTTGAAATTATTATATAGAATTCTTGCCACCAACAAAATGTTGAATATTTGGGGCATACAATCATCGAAGCTCTGCAGATGTTGTTGTGAGGATACAGAATCAATAGACCATTTGTTTTGGTATTGCTCTCAGGTAGCCTGTTTCTGGTCTCAGTTTCAGGTTGTTTTCTGCATTGTTTTATTCTGTTTTCCTTTGTCTTTTTTCTCTTTTGTTCATTTTCTTGGTTATTGTGGGGGTCTGTGGGGGGTCTCGGATGGTTGAGGGGCAGCTCTTGGGGAACTGGGGGGGGGGGATCTTGGAGGCATGGCGGTTGGGAGCTTGGGCCGGTGGCTGATGGATCGCTGGTTCGGGTCCCCGGTTTTGACCTTGTGGGAGATCTGTCAATGTGACCTTGAGCAGGGCGTTGACCCTGGTTGCTTCTGTGGGTCTCTCTGGATGGGAGGCTGTTAGATGACTAATGTGATGTAGTTGTTGAGCGTCTTCACTTCAAGTATATTGTATGTTTTAAATATATATTTTTAAATAATACATTTTACGGTAAGGTCTATTGTATTTGGTGCATGTGACAAATAACATTTTATTTGATCTTCCAACAATGCAGAGTTAAAGATAAATATATATATATATATATATATATTTTAATAGAAATAGTGACACAATAAATATATACAGTGAATAACAAAAACGACTAAAATAACCCTTTCCACTGATTCAACTTCTCAAAGGCTTGACGATTAGTTGACAAGTAGAATCAGGTGTGCCTGTCCGGGACCACAACAAAAATGACACATTCCCTCTACTGTCTCAGGCCGAGAGGGGCCCTGAAGGCCAATACAGATTTTTCGATTAACAGGGATGGCTGCTCCTGAAATACACACAGGGAGATGTAATTACCGATCAGATTGGATCTTGCATATCATCATTTCCATCTGTCATCATTACAGTACCTAGGCTGCATCCTAAATGGGACCATATTCCCTATATAGTGCACTATTTTTGACCAGAGCTCAAAAAGTAGTGCATTACATAGGGAATAGGGTGCCATTTGTGACTCAACCCCAGATTAATAGTTAGCCCTTCCTGTCCTTCAAGCACTGAGACTTCTGGCTGTATTTCTCGCGCAGAACATGTGGGTCCGTTCCAAATCTCTGAGCTGCTGAGATGAGTTTCTGTATCCTGCTGTTACACAACTGATACAGACTGATAAGAACCGCAGTAGCTCTTCCAATTTCAGCTGTAGTCTGATAGGGGAAAAATGACCGAAATGACTATGAGATGACTAGAATGATTAGATACAGACGGACAGGAGTTAGTGTAGCTCCTGCGGTCTGAGAGGCAGCCAGTGAGGTGGCTGCAAATGAGAGGTCAAGGGTCGTTCCGAGTCAGTACCGCATGTTATGGAAGCACTGAGGCCGCAGGGAGCTCTGCGTTTTGTGGGTTCCCTCCAGCTTCCTGTGATGGATGACATGACCATTTTTAAACTCTACATTGTAGAAGCCATATTTGGTCAAAGAAGTGAATGTTTGTTTATGTTCGAGCAGCTCGGCCTATGGAATGAATCCCCCCCCCCCGACAACGAGGACGGGGACTGTAGTTGAAGCGGCTTACACGCTGTCACATTCTCTCATTGTCGAATGGTTTGATGGTTCTCGTATTGCTATAGAGGGGTTAATAATTTGCCATGCATCATCCTGTTTAGCTGTGACTGTAATGAACATTGTGTGATTACATATTAGATCTGCTTTTTTCTTTGGGTCTTAACTATGAGTATATTTTATCATTAGAAACCAAACCCTTTCTGTGATGCTATTTACTTTGTTAACATATATTTCTTATAGGTAATCAACAACCCCATCATAACATCGCCTTGTTTGTTTACATATGCCATTTCCCCACCCAGAGTCCAGACTGTTACTCCCAACAATTATATAGTTATAGTTCACTCAGCAGTCCAGTCTTGATAGCCCACTCAGTCTACTAAGATTATGTGCCTAGAAGCCAGTTTACCCCCCACACAGTCTAGCCTGTTAGATAGGAGTGTCTAGCAGCTAGCTATGTGAGACTATGCTTGTTTAACATTCTATCGCAGGGTGAAGTTGGCCCAAGTAGACGCTGATCTTGGGTCATTTTGCATTTCCCCCACTTCTGGTCGATCTGATCCTAGATCTGCACAGAGGGGAAACTTCACCACGGAGCACATTGTATCCCATCTTTCTCCCCAAATACCGCCTATTAAATTCCAGAGCATTTCTATCCCTTACTTCTCAACCCACCAACATTTTTATTATACCAAGATTATTTTTCATTCCATACATGCAGAGAAGTGGATCAATATAGTAGACCTAGCTAGTAGCTCTCTCTCCCTGTCACCCCCCCCCCCCCCCCCATCCCCCATCCCTGTTAGCATTCCAGCGAGTGCTATTTCTAGTCTCTACTTTAGTTGAATGTTTTGCAGTTCTTCTGAATGAAACGCTGAGACTGCTGCTGATTTTGCATCGGGCAGTCAGGATGGATACCTATTACTGGAGTCACCCAGATAATTGCTTTGTCTACTTCTGCTGCTGCACTGGTATTCATTAAGAAGCCTAGCAGCGAGAGTGTGTGAGAAAGAGATGGAGAAAGAGAGTTTGTGTGTGTGTGTGTGTGTGTGTGTGTGTGTGTGTGTGTGAGTGTGAGTGAGAGAGAGAGAGAGTATGCGTGCATGCATTTGTTCGTTTTAGTCCATTCTTCTGTGTTGCGTAAAGATCTGATTTTAGTGCAGGGTTAACATTCTTGGACCATACGCCACACTGTAAACATGGATCACTAGGCTTATAACCCCCACGAAAACATTTTCTTACAACCCCCCCTCGCTCTCTCTCTCTCTCTCTTTTTCTCAGACTGGCAGATTGCCACGCTGGTTCTGTTGCTGGGTGGTGCAGCCCTCATCCTGTTCTCCTTCCTGGTGGCCCTGGTGTCAGTGTGGTTCGGCTCCAGGAGCCACTGCTACAGACCCATTGCTGTCATGCTGTTCGCTGCAGGTACGTTATTGAATCTGCCTTATTCTCTCCTTTTCTGTGTCAGTTCATGTGCTCCATTTCTCTCCTTTACGCCCATTCCTCCTCTCTCCCTAACAGTGGTGCTCCAGGTCTGCAGTTTGATCCTCTACCCTGTTAAGTTCATTGAGACGGTCAGCCTGAGGATATACCACGAGTTCAACTGGGGCTATGGCCTCGCCTGTGGGGCCACCATCTTCTCTTTTGGAGGGGCCATTCTCTACTGCCTCAACCCCAAGAACTATGACGACTACTACTAAACCCTGCAAGATTAGAGAGGAGGAGAGGCCTCTACACAACTTCATTTCCCCCCACACTCGCTGTGAAAGCAGCTGAAACACTGAACCTTATCTAACTGGTAGAGAAAACACATGTTCACACACATCAATTGGAGAATCAACAACAGTAGTGTCTATCTATACATTCAAACCTTTACAATACTGTACTATACCAGACTTAAAGGGACACGCTTTAGCACAGTATGAGCTTGTGGCCTCCACAGGCATCTCCGCCTGTGTTGTGACCAACATCTGCCATAGGCTAAGTGGTGAGGCTAAAGAGCCAATCAGACAGTTCAATGGAATACTACTTACCAATCAGATTCACCAGTGAAATCATGTCCACATTCTGAGCCAACAGTAGGTCCCCTTTAATGCAGGAACTCCAGTAGGAATTGGCAGCACAATGCTTTGTCATGAATAAACCACAGAGAAGGGACAGCTGAGAGTGACGGACACACAGACCAATCGGAGAGCAGAGGGATGGGCCAGGTGGACAGATTGATCTTGAGGAAAGGAAGGTGACTCACCTAAGAAAAGGAATCAAGGATGCATGACATCACCCCCACTCATATAAGTGATTACCTTTGCTTGTGCCTTTATTTAATCTGTGCCAATCTAAAAGAAGATTGGATGGGTTAAGGCAGGCAGCATAGAGTCATTTGCTTTTACTTATACTGAAAAATGTGTAGAATTGCAGAGAATTAGTTGTAAAACTCTTGAGTCTCTCCACCCTTGGCAACATGTGTAGAATTGCAACAAACTTGCTTTTAAAACTGCAACATTTTCTCTACGCCCCATGGAAGAATTTGTAGAATTGCAGGAAATTGAAACTCTAAAACTCTTTTTTTCCTCTCCGCTGTCAAGAGGGGACGCTAAAATGCTCGCAGGGTGCCTGTATGGGTATGGATGTGGGTACGCAGACCTGCGATCCACTGCTGCCCCTCGTGATGAGTTCAGATTTTTAATGGCCCCCAACTCTAATCTAAAACCAACTGTACCCTGCGGCCTAACCCCATCTGTGCCTGCTTCGAATAGCAGCAGTTGTATGATATGTAAATAGAGTAGTTAGAGGTGCTTTTGTGTGGTAAATGCATTTCTAATACAGTAAATTAGAGAATTAGTAGTAGTTTATTTAAAGGGACAATGTGCAAATAAAAACACGTTTCAGACAGTGAAATATGATGCTTGCACCAGAATACGCTCAACACAGCTAATTTTAATCCACAGTCCCTAACTAAGCAATACGAAATACATAAACATACCTAAATCCACACACATCACTCATACAGTAGTATAGTACAATATAACACAGGGGTGTCAAACTCATTCCACGGAGGACCAAGTGTCTGGGTTTTTTTTTTTTCCATTTAATTAAGACCTAGACAACCAGGTGAGGGGAGTTCCTTACTGATTAGTGACCTTAATCCATCAATCAAGTACACTCGGCCCTCTGTGGAATGAGTTTGACATATGTGATATAACAGATGAAAGCAAACACAGGAAACATTAAATACAACTAATAGAATAAAACACATTGAGACTTTTGTGCATTAAGAATTAGTCAATGTGTGCAGGATTGATGCACCTTGATCCAAGCTTTGATTTAACCTTCATGGAGAAGGATTTAAAGTCGCTAGTGCTTCTGAAGGTAGACGGGCGGGAATTCCATTTTCTGATGACTGAGGTGGAGAATGCTGACTTTCCATTCCTTTTAGGAATGACACAGTCTCCTCTTGTTGAGGTTCAGGTCGCTGCTGTTTTGTTCCGCAACCTGGTCTCAAAGCATTTTGCTTTATTCTGTATGCAAATCCATGACACTCCATTTAGTATCATATAAGATTTGACATGTTTGATATGTTGGGTTTTGTGTGGTATGTATTAATTTGTGGATGTCCATCACCCATTTCGTACAATATGTTACGAATTCTAGCTAGGTGGCTAACGTTAGCCAGGCTAGGGGTTTGGGTTAAGTTTCGGAGTTAGGTTAAAGGTTAGGGGAAGAGTTAGCTAAAAGGGTTGAGGTTAGGGTTGAGGGAAGGGTTAGCTAACATGCTAAGTAGTTGAAAACTAACAAAAAAAGTTGTAAGTAATTGAAAAGTTGCTAATTAGCCAAAATGGTCCGTGATGAAATTCTAACACACAACCTTTGGGTTGCTAGATCGCATAGTTCGCATTAAACACCCACCCAACTTTCATATTTACCATAAGTAACCATCTGTCTTATGTAACCATACCAAACGTAACATATTCATTTCAGTGTCCCGGATTTACATGTACTATGTTACGCTTAGTCGGAGACCAGGCTGTGTTCAGAGCTTAAAATGACAAAATCTTTCAGAGGTGGGGGTGCAACGTAGTTGATAATCTTATAAACTAGACAGACAACTGAGAAAACAAAGTTTTGTATTTGGGGAGATTACTATGGTGATGGTAATGTGATTTCCCGTCAAGGATATTCAGTGCTTGTTTACATAGAGATCGAAGGGGCTTAATTTATGTTTCATTGGCTTGAGGCCAGCTGGTTATACAATAGGTGAGAGAAGATCATTGCATGTAAATTCATCTTGATGTATCGGAAATTTGAAAGACATATCCGATTTTGCTGGACATCTTAATGTTCTGTTGTTGTTCAAAGTAGGGTCTAGGTCAATGCCCAAATATTTAAACTCTGGATGAGTATGTCTGGGTAAGCATGTTTAGTTTTGTGGAGAATTACATCACTGCCGTTGTTCCCACATTGACGTTGAGCCATTTAGCCACTTTCTCCAATGATGTGTGTGAAGAAGGCAAACGACCATTGTGTGTGTGTGTGTGTGAGAGAGGCCTTTGAGCCATATGACCAGTCACTCCCACACTCCCCATTCGATGCCTCTTATTGGTTGAAACTGTTGGGATCTGCATCCCAAACTGCACCCTATTCCCAATAACGCTCGTCTTGAATACTCTGTATTCAAGACAAGAGTATATTTGTCTAGAATATACTACAGTTCCTGATCCATAACATCTTAAAATGAAAGTTAGTTGGCCTTTATATTAAAAACAATACAAGTAAATGGAGTGTGTAGGAATGCATGTGTGCTTGGAGGTAGACAGTGTGTGCGTAGGAGCAGCGAGGCGTGTGTGTGTGTGTGCCGAGAGTGGATGAGTATGGATTGCTGCTGCCGTGTGGCTGACGCCTATTAGTTTGTTCACTACCACAATAAAACAGGTAATGGAAAAAGTGTGTGTGTGTGCGCTTTTCATTTGCAAAAGGGGGGCAACCACATCAGAGCAAGCAGTAGTGCATTAAATGAAATGCCACTAAACTACAGGAAAGATATTCCAGGCGTAAAGCATCCATCACATAGAATCAGCTCCTTTATTAAGTACAGCAACTTGAGGCATTTGCATGGGGAAATCTTTTTTTTAACATGGAATACAGTGTGGGCATAATATGCATAAAAGTACCAGGAATATATTCATATGCAAGCCTCTTTAGTGTTCTTCATTCGATGAAAGAAGGAGCTCTTGGTACAGAGCTGATACAGTGTATAATCTACATTAGGATTAGTTCATCATACCCTTTCTTTATGCAATTGCATTGTCCCACTGCCAGAGAGTGCAGCCCTGGTCATTTTGTAAGGGAAAGAACGTCCGCCCGTCGGTGGGGTTTGGGAATGGGCTCAGTCGTGTAAACAGGACAATCTCATTCATTCTGCAACGGAATGTTCACCGGATAAACCACACCGCCTCCTCCGTATTCTAAAAACAACGCTCCATTGGCTGTTCTGTAGCCACGGCCACTGTCCACACAGCTAGTCCCTCCCTTTTGGGTTGCCATGGGAATAGTCTCCTGCTGTCCTCATCCTGGGAAAATGTTTTCCACCAATGGAGACAAGGGTCAAAGTGCATGGGTGAGTTCCTCTAATGAGACAAAAGGAGTGGGGGGGGGGTGAGGGGGTGGCTCTTCCTCAACAGGTGGGAGGGGGCTTATATATAGATTGACAGGGAAGGAGGGTCATTACACAAGAACATGGGCAGAGGAGTTTACAGGAAAAGGAAGTAAGGAGGGGGGGACTACTGTCCGGAACGGTTCAGGTGTAGCGCGGCATTTCGCACTGTTCACAGCGGTTGAGTGCAGGGTGGTTGAGGAAGGTGCATTCTTCACAGCTCCACTGGGCTCCCTCAAAGTCCTCATCCCTCTGGGGCCCCGCGACAGCAGGCTTGGGGTTCCGCTCCCCCTCTGGGAGAGGGGCACACATACAGGCTTAGCGTCATTAACAAAGAACATACAGTGCATTCGGAAAGTATTCAGACCCCGTGGCTTTTTCCACATTTTGTTACTTTACAGCCTTATTCTAAAATGGATTAAATCGTATTTTCCCCTCAATCTACACACAATACCCCATAATGACAAAGCAAAAACAAGCGTAGAAGTGTAAAAAAATAAAACATAAGTATTCAGACCAATTAATCAGCACCTTTCGCAGCGATTACAGCCTCGATTCTTCTTAGGTATGACGCTACAAGCTTGGCACACCTGTATTTGAGAGGCTTCTCCCATTCTAATCTGCAGATCCTCTCAAGCACCGCCAGGTTGGAAGGGGAGCGTCGCTGCACAACTATTTTCAGGTCTCCAGAGATGTTCGATTGGGTTCACTCAAAGACATTGAGACTTGTCCCAAAGCCACTCCTGCATTGTCTTGGCTGTGTGCTTAGGGTCGTTGTCTTGTTGGAAGGTGAACCTTCACCTCAGTCGGAGGTCCTGAGTACTCTGGAGCAGGTTTTCATCAAGGATCTCTCCATACTTTGCGCCATTCCATCTTTCCCTTGATCCTGACTAGTCTCCCAGTGCCTGCCACTTAAAAACATCCCCACAGCATGATAGTGCCACAACCATACGTCACCGTAGGGATGGTGCCATGTTTCCTGGCATTCAGGCCAAAGAGTTCCATCAGACCAGAGAATCTTGTTTCTCATGATCTGAGTCCTATAGGTGCCCTTTGGCAAACTCCAAGCGGGTTGTCGTGTGCCTTTTACTGAGAAATGGCTTCCGTCTGGCCACTACCATTAAGGCCTGATTGGTAGAGTACTGCAGAGATGGTTGTCCTTCTGGAAGTTTCTTGGTTCTCTTTTTTACTTAATACATTTGCAGACATTTCTAAAAACCTATTTTTGCTTTGTCATTATGGGGTAGTGTGTGTAGATTGATGAGGAAAATGTTTTATTTAATCAATTTTAGAATAAGGCTGTATCGTAACAAAATGTGGAAAAAGTCAAGTGGTCTGAACAATTTCCGAATGCACTGTATACAGTCTTAGCATTAGTAATGGGTGGGGGGAGAAATAAAATGAACCGAACCAAAATTTAAATATGCAACAATTTCAAAGATTTTACTGAGTTACAGTTCATAATCAGCCAATTTAAATAAATTCATTAGGCCCTAATCTATGGATTTCACATGACTGGGAATACAGATATTAATCTTTTGGTTACAGATACCTTAAAAGAAAATGGGCCTCACAACGGACCTCAGGATCTCATCACGGTATTTCTGTGCATTCAAATTGCCATCGATAAAATGCAATTGGTGTTCGTTGTTCATAGCTTATGCCTGCCCATACCATAACCCCACCGCCACCATGGGGCACTCGGTTCATCAACAAACCGCTCGCCCACACGACACCATACACATGGTTTGCGGGTTGGGAGGCCGGTTGGACATACTGCCAAATTCTCAAACAACATTAGAGGTGGCTTATGGTAGAGAAATTAACATTGAATTCTCTGGCAACAGCTCGGGTGGACATTCCTGCAGTCAGCATGCCAATTGCACACTCCCTCAAAACTTGAGACATCTGTGGCATTGGTTTGTGTGACAAAAGTGCACATTTTAGTGGCCTTTATTGTCCCCAGAACAAGGTGCACCCATGTAATGATCATGCTGTTTAAATCAGCTTCTTGATATGCCACACCAATCAGGTTGATGGATTATCTTGGCGAAGGAGAAATGCTCCCTAACAGGGATGTAAAAACATGAGAAATACGCTTAGAGCATATGGAAAATGTCTTGAGATATTTTTTTTCAGCTCAGCTCATGAAACATGGGACCAACACTTTACACGTTGCGGTACAAACTGCAATATTATTTTGGGACGATAATATATAGATATTCGACTCATATTTTTTTACTTCAGTACTTAGCGCTAGTCAGCTGTTCCTGCCCCCAAAACTCCTGTATGTTTCATCCTAGAGCTTGTTCTCAATCATGAGCAAACATGTTTCCAGCACTTTAATATCCTTAACGTGACCAAAACTTGTTTTCTTAGCAATATGCTTCGAACATTAAATTGCAATACATATAGAACTGTAAGAATCGTAATACATATCGCATCGGCACCTAAATATGGTGATAACATTGTCTCGTGAGGTCCCTGGCGATTCCCAGCTCTACTTGGTATCGCACCAACAAACACAGCAGATACCACAAGTCTTACAGAGGAGGTAAACTGGGGCGTTGGGAAAACAGTTTATTTTATTTTTATAGACGCTACACCGCATTTTGCCGGCAGGAGAAGACAGCAAGCCACTTTATCAAGTGTTCTCGGGCATGAGCCGCGCAATGGAATCTTGTCAACTGAACCAGCGTAATTTTATTCTGAGCAGCGCGAGCCTCACACGAAACCGCACTGCTCGCCCACTGGTTTCATCTAAATGAAGAGGCGGGTCTCGGTCTCGCCCTCTGCAAAACTGGCGTGACCGGTTCATCATCACAGTACCAAACATAACAGGGGGGGGGGGGGGAGAAGAAGGGAGAAAAAAAAAGTCCTTCCAATGGGATGTTAACAGAGGGCCTAACTCTGTGTTCAGCAAGGATCCCATAGGCATTCATGGCAAGAGCAGGGGTGCCGACCACACTGGTGTCATGGCTAGATGCATAACCTGCTCCATTATCCTACTACTGTCATATACAGGATCAAATTGCCACAATCCTTCCACTGCTATAGCTGGTGTGGTAGTGGTGAGCCTTCTGGTGCAAAATGGCTGTCGTATATCACCAACGAGGGTGAGACTATTTAGTGGTGAATAAGGTGAGTTAACCCAAAATTACAATATCAAGCACGAAATTAAATGAATGTCATTACACCACACACACACACACACGAATCATACAAACACACAGCACCATTTTAAGACCTGTCTGAGAAGGAAATGCTTTCAAAAACATATGGAGAATGTCCACACAGGGAGTCTCTGCAACACAAAAGTAAATCAACAAAAGCCATGGTCACTCGATCATTTATCACATTTGGTCTACTGAAGGGGAGTGATCAGAGAGAATTTGAGGAAAAAACTAAAACAAGCAATATTCTGTAAAATGTAATACAAGGCATTATAAAAAAGGCTCATACATGCATAAAACAAGTTATAAAGAGCTAGGCTATACTGCAGAGGGGAAACCTGCTGTTCAAACAATAACAAAGCAGACACCCCACCACTGTTTTCGTAAACAGCTGAGGTACGGGGCTGGAGAAATGGAACCACTCTCAAACTCAAGAGATATAGATGCAAGGACTGACCATCCATGAAACCAAAATTATAGTTTTAACCACGTTTTGAGGCTATACAGAGCAGGGCTGCCCAACCCTCTTCCTTGCGATTTACCGTCCTGTGGGTTCTCAGTCCAAACCTAATTTACCACACTTGATTCTAGTAATTAGCTGCTCAGCAAGACCTTAACTAGCTGAATCAAAACTGTTAAATTAGGGTTGGACTGAAATCCTACAGGACAGTAGACCTCCAGGAAGAGGGTTGGTCTGAAATCCTACAGGACAGTAGACCTCCAGGAAGAGGGTTGGACTGAAATCCTACAGGACAGTAGACCTCCAGGAAGAGGGTTGGTCTGAAATCCTACAGGACAGTAGACCTCCAGGAAGAGGGTTGGTCTGAAATCCTACAGGACAGTAGACCTCCAGGAAGAGGGTTGGTCTGAAATCCTACAGGACAGTAGACCTCCAGGAAGAGGGTTGGTCTGAAATCCTACAGGACAGTAGACCTCCAGGAAGAGGGTTGGTCTGAAATCCTACAGGACAGTAGACCTCCAGGAAGAGGGTTGGTCTGAAATCCTACAGGACAGTAGACCTCCAGGAAGAGGGTTGGGTGTATCTCCCAGGTGGCTTGTGGCAAACTTTAAATTACACTTTTTATGGATATCTTTAAGAAATGGCTTTCTTCTTGCCACTCTTCCATAAAGGCCAGATTTGTGCAATATACGACTGATTGTTGTCCTATGGACAGAGTCTCCCACCTCAGCTCTGATCTCTGCAGTTCATCCAGAGTGATCATGGGCCTCTTGGCTGCATCTCTGATCAGTCTTCTCCTTGCATGAGCTGAAAGTTTAGAGGGACGGCCAGGTCTTGGTAGATTTGCAGTGGTCTGATACTCTTTCCATTTCAATATTATCGCTTGCACAGTGCTCCTTGGGATGTTTAAAGCTTGGGAAATATTTTTGTATCCAAATCCGGCTTTAAACTTCTTCACAACAGTATCTCGGACCTGCCTGGTGTGTTCCTTGTTCTTCATGATGCTCTCTGCGCTTTTAAAGGACCTCTGAGACTATCACAGTGCAGGTGCATTTATACGGAGACTTGATTACACACAGGTGGATTGTATTTATCATCATTAGTCATTTAGGTCAACATTAGATCATTCAGAGATCCTCACTGAACTTCTGGAGAGAGTTTGCTGCACTGAAAGTAAAGGGGCTGAATAATTTTGCACGCCCAATTTTTCAGTTTTTGATTTGTTAAAACAGTTTTAAATATCCAATAAATGTCGTTCCACTTCATGATTGTGTCCCACTTGTTGTTGATTCTTCACAAAAAAATACAGTTTTATATCTTTATGTTTGAAGCCTGAAATGTGGCAAAAGGTCGCAAAGTTCAAGGGGGCCGAATACTTTCGCAAGGCACTGTATATTATTCAAGAAACAGAGGGCATATATAATTCATTTAAGTCCAAAAACTGGATGTACCAACCACAGATTGCCTGTTTAAAAAAAAGTCCTACCAATGTTTACAGTGGTACAACAGACGACAGACATCCTGTTTCTCACCTTTTCTTCCTGGCTTGGGCGGTACCACCGGACCGGTCTGAATGTTCTTATAAAAGTTGTTCTCGGCTTGCGGATCAAACTTCCCTGATGACAAATTACACAACTCATACAGCATCTGTTATTTGACACCTGAATGTGTGCTCTTGTACATATTGCATCTTCAAACGCCTGTTTGTGTGTTTCTCTGTGTGTGTGTACCTAGAGACTGCAGAAGATCCGTCTCCTTCAGGGTACAGTCGACATCAATCTGTAGCTGTCTGTTCAGACTGCGCAACCGTGTCATCTCTTCAGGCTGGAACAGCCGCAGAACATCGGTGGGTTGGATGAGACCAAAAAAATATAAAATGTAGACAACTCTATACCCTGCATTGATTTACTGTTTGTATACAAATTTCACAGAAATATATATACACACACATATATACATACACACACATATATATACATGTAGCTAATGTGCGTGTGTTTGTATGTGTGCCTTCAAACGTGTTTGTGTGCCTAAGCATTCAAAGGTGTGTGTGTGTGTGCAAAAAAGAAAAAACATGTTACGTACTATGCCTTCAAAAGGAGTGTGTATATGCGTGCACGTGATCATGCATTTAAACCTCACCGATGTATGTGTTTAGGTGCCTATGCAATCACATCTGCGTGTTGCTCCCCCTGTATGTGTGTGTGTGTGTCCCTCTTACCCGGGGGATGAGGCTGGTGCTGTTGACTCGCCTGAAGCGTCTCTGGAGGGCGTCGTACTCCATGTCGTTGACGTCTGCCTTCAGCTGCTCCAGCTTCTGCCTCTCCATCAGCAGCTCCTTCAGCAGACGCTCCATCCGGGCCCTCTGGTGCAGCAGGAGAGCTGGGGGACACAGTGGTGGGAAGACAGGGCTTCAAACAGGTGGGACGGGTCGGGAGGTGGGCCGGATACGGCATGTGAATGTGCAGGAATGCATACATCTATGGTTCTGTGAGCGCGCGCACACACACATGTATCCGTTCATAAGCCGTGCTTACCCTGGGTGTAAGCGTAGTCATCGGAGCCCGAGCTGGAGCGGCGCGGCATGCGGTTGGCGATGTGGCTGACAATGTTACCGGGCAGGGCTGAGATGGGCAGGATGGGTGCTGGGGCCAGCGCGTGATGCTCCCCCTGGTCCACCATGTTGAGCAGAGATTCAGGAGAGGAGGCCACTGGAGGGGAACCTGAGAGCGGCCTCTGCTGCTGGGCCTGGCCTGGGGACACTTTGATCTTAAAGGTGTAGCCCGCCTGGCTGCCTGGCTGGGGTGAGGAAGTGGGCCGGGGCCGCGCGGGGCACTGGTGCAGGTATACCCCGGGGTGGAAGGTGGCAGAGCTCCCCCCGCTCAGGCTGAGGCCCCGCTGGGGTGAGCTGGGTGAGGGGCTGGTAGCCATGTAGAGAGTCTGTCCCGGGGGGCAGTGCACGGGGGAGTTGCTGCGGGGCCGCGGGCCCTCCAGGGTGATCTCAATCTGGTTCTTCAGGGAGCTCTTGGGCAGGTACGGCCGGTAGATGGGCTGCTGCTGCTGTTGCTGGTGGTGGTAGGGGATGCTGGCCAAGGTGGGAGGGCTGATGGGCAGGAAGACATGGGTCTGCTGCACCTGCTGTTGGTGCTGCACCTGCTGTTGGTGCTGCACCTGCTGTTGGGGCTGCACCTGCTGTTGGGGCTGCACCTGCTGTTGGGGCTGCACCTGCTGTTGGGGCTGGTGCTGGGGCGAGCTATACGGGGACTGGTAGGTGGGAGTGGTGTAGGGCGAGGGCTGATACACAGGCTGCCCGGACGAGGGCCAGGGGGAGGGCTGCGGGCTCTGGGAGGGGGAGGGCCGGATGTAGAGGGCATTACCGCCACTGTTGCCATAGTGACCGGCGGGGATCTGCAGGGCCTGGGGGGCGTTGGGCAGGTTCTGGGACAGAGTGACAGTGATAGGGTTCATGGTGTAGCGAGGAACAGGCGAATAGGTAGGGGACATTCCCTGCACGGGAGGCGGAGTGGGGGTGCTGGCCGTGCGCCCCCCGTGGTCATTCATGAAGAAGGGGTTGTACCCTAGCGAGGGGGCTATGGTGGCGGGGGCCGAGAGGGGCTCCGTGAAGCCAACGCGCTGGGGCTCGATGTAACCGTCACTGGAGCTGTGCACCAGGGAGCGCCCGCCTCCGTTGTCCTTGCCCGCCTCCGAGGGGGGGTAGCCCCCTAGCTGGATGTGCAGCATGTGGTTCCGGCTCAGACGGGCCTCCTCCGGACTTTGGTACTCCCCATAGAGGTATCTGTTACTCTCCTGAGCCAGCAGGTGACAGCATATATCCAGGTTATTGTTGTTCTGGAGGAGGAAAGGAGACAGGATACAAGGCTCAGTGACGGGGCCCAGGCTGATGTTGTAGTTCTATAGGGGTCACTGGTCTGTCGATTTACAGTAGAAAAACAGAGGCATACTAACTTCCTGGGGTCATAACAGATCATCAACTAAACCACACAAACAACTGTAAATGTTTAAAAAAAAAGAAGTTTAACTCTTTATTCTCCCAAATTTCATGGTATCCAAATGGTAGTTACAGCCCACTACAGGAGCCGCTAGGGACAAGAACATCCCTTCCGGCCAAACCCTCCCCTAACCCAGACAACGCCGGGACAATTGTGCGCCACCCCATGGGTCTCCCGGTCGCGGCCGACTGCGACAGAGCCTGGACTCGAACCAGGATCTCTATAGTGGCACAGCTAGAACTGCGATGCAGTGTGCCACTCGGGAGGCGATGTTCAACTTCATATATAGGCATACATGTATAAGCCTAGAGCCGTGAAGCAGTATACAGGCATTTCAATGAGAGAATTGGTGCATGTTTGTAGCCTGAGTGAGCCCCAAATGGCACCCTAATTCCCTATGCAGTACACTTAAAGCCCCTTTCCACTGGCCTTAAATGGGCCCAACCTAGGTTGACTTCAAAGCGTTTCCACTGCCTCCGGAAATGATAAATTATATAATGTTGCTAGGCAGCCAATATGTGACTGCAGCTGGCTTCTAGCTAGCGAGATGTTGAAGAATGAAATTCCCCCTGTAACTAACATTACCCCATACTCCTGCCAGTGCCAGCCAGACTCAGAGCCATGTATTTAGCTCGCTGACATTAGTGTTAATTCCTACCTCTCATGCCATGGTCTATTAGCTAGCTAGCTATCCAAGCAAACCAGATGACAGCTAGCTAGCTTTCGATAGAGCCTGGCCAGCTAAAATACCTGTTCGCTTCTTTAGACTGATTTGCTAGCTAATGTTGGGTAGCTAGCTAGCATTGAGGGCTCTGTTCTCAAAGGTTATTGTTTAGTGCATAAATTAATAAAGGATACAGCTATGGTGGTAATTTGTTTCATGTCTAACTACTGCAGTACTGCTTGTCCATGTGCTCAGAAGAGCTAGCTAAACGTTTTGTCCGCATCCAGCAGTGATCAGCTTGGTGGTTGCATGGTAACAGCATCCCCAACCCAAATTCTAATCGAACTGGCACCAGTTGAGAAACTGGGCTGCGCTGGCTCGGATTTCCTTAGATCCAGCTCGAAGTTGAGAATTCCATTCGAGCCAGCTCGAATTTGGCCCTAATTTTAAGAGCCAGTGGCAACAGGGCTTAAATGTTACTTTTGACCAGGGTCCATATGGCCCCGGCCAAAGTAATACACTATAGGGAATAAGGTGTCATTTGGGACACACACTATTATTGCGTGTGATCATAGCTGTCTGGCTACGGTAGCATACCTGCAGAAGGCACTGGGACACTACTCCCTCTGGGATCTCGGGGAAGCGCTGCTTGAGGTCCTGCAGGATGTGATAGTCTAACTGAGGGCCTCCCTGCGCCATCCTGAGCCCACAGGAGAGTCACTGAGCTCACAGCCCTGAACGCTGCTGCTGCACCTGTGCTCTTCTCATCCTCTACGCACACACACACACACACACACACACACACACACACACACACACACAATCATGAAAAGCTCGAAACAATCTGCTGTCTTCATTGCATCACATCAGCCCAGCCACACACCAGACAACATTAAAAGTCTGCGCCTCTGCCGCCAGATCAGTGCTTTAAATAGCAACAAGGGTTAGAGGATGTGCTTACAAACGGAAGGAGCCTTTTTGGCAGCTTTGGTCAGCGGTTCCTCTGCAGAAACAATGTAATTAGGCGACACATATGTTACGGACAGTTTATGGGCCCTAATGACCAAACAGACAGGCCGATAAAGCAGTAAGGAGAGGTTAGCCGGGCTAAAACTGGTCAATAACCCCATCCGACACTTCACACAACCGACGGGTTTGGCTGCAACAGACAGGCATGGTCTCTGTCTCGTGTGATAGTTTAGTCATCTCACTGCACCAAGCAACGACCCAAGACAGCTTGCTACCTAGCTAGAGAACGCGACATGCTCAAGTGTTACCTACGTCAGCTAACTAATTCATACTGATCACTAACGTGTTTGCGTTCGCATCAGCATCAACGTCTGTGGCATTTTAGCCATCTAAGTTACCTAACGTTATCCCTCTGCAGTGGATAATAGTGATCCGATTCATAATTTCTGGTCAATCATGCTATAACGTCAACTGACAAACGTTACGTTAGTTGTTCTTATTGGTCTTAGCTAGCTAGCGTTACTTACACGGAAGACAAAAACAAATTAATGTTAAATGGCTGACAACCTAAACAAAATAGCGCGCCGTCCACATACTAAATTAGCTAAGTAACTAGAGTAGCCAGCTAGTTGGCCAGCGAAACTAGTTGGCTACCTACTATTGTCGTTTTTGGATAAGCGCGTTAACTAGACAAATAGGATGCGTATGTTGATTGCTAACGTTAGCTGGCTAGCAACCACCAAGTATCGACACAAAACAAATCTTTGGTATCGAGTTAAAGAGATTAGCTAATGTTAACGTCGATAGCGTTAGCGGACAACTTCTTCCTAAAGCGCCGTTAACGTAGCTAGCCAGCGAATCTATAGGTGTTAGCTAGCTAGCAAGCTCACAATGTATCGAAACCAAGATTTAGCTAGCTAACGTTAGCTACTTCGACTTACCATGAGCTTACTCACTCCTGTCGTGGACCATTATAGCTACAGTTTCAGAGATCTGATATTTTCCGAAAGTGGCAGACGAATATGTATTTCACTCTTGATAGATAAAGCGATCGTGTTTCATTCCAAGACAAGGCCGTCGTCTCCACGTACGAAATTGGATCTATCGCGATAAATGTAAGCTTTTCGGAGCAGGAAGTGGTCTAAATCTAAGTTGTTGGTACTGCACATGCTTGTCTTTTGCGCCCCGTCCAGTAGAGCCCCCCTCCTTTCCTTAATACATATGTAGATGTGGTTTAAGTACAGTAATTGTAATAACTGTATGTGAGGCGAATCCTATTATCTGTCATTTGATATTTCCTCTTATTTCCTCTCACACACATTTCGTTACACCCACAATAACATATTTTAAATATGTGTATGTGACCAATACAATCTGATTTGACAAGGGAAGGCCGTCATGCATGATGAGTTAGTTTATTATCGGACACAGTCCAGCCAGTGTAGGCCAAGCATGCCCAGGTATTGTAAGCTATAGCATATAGGCCCTGGGTCATTATATTTCTTAGGCCTATTGATTGCATATTGGAAAGGTTGTTCCATCTATGTGTTACAAATATGCTATAACAATTCAATGCAAAAAAATTATGCAAGACACTCCTCTTTTTAAGGCAATATTCCCTAATTGATTGCCTGCCCCGAAGACACATGTATTGACAGTTATCAAATACCTCAAAAGTTGAATTAATCATTTCAAAAACGAGTTAATAAAAAATGGTACTATAGTTAAAAAGTCCATAGTTGTACGGCGTCATGTCGGCTGATGCTGTGGTTACCATGTAACGGGACTGGAGTCTTTTACGCAACAATGTGGACCAATGTCATGAACATGGGCCTACAAAATCCTACGCCACAATTTATGAAGTTATAGGCTATGATAAAAGCAAAGTGACATGAAACGACATATTAAATGTTGTGCGAAAGAAGAACAGGATCGACTTTCAACTGCACATTTATTGGAGGTCGGCGATGACTGTGTTGATTACTATGATCAAACAGAGAGCAATGACGGAGTCGGTGCCTGGTCGCAAGATGCATGTAGTTACAGGATTGATATTTGCACCAAGGTCAAACTGTCCAGAAAAATAATTTCATATCAGAGAAGAGAGTGTGCAGAGAATACATGTGATGTCATATCGCAATCTCAGCATTACAACGACCCTGAGCGGTTCATTGAACAATACAGAAGTGACAGATTGCGCCGTTTCCCCTGTCACACACATTTCCCTACACATCCGGGGACATGGGTGGTGCTGAAAAGCTGCGAGGAAGAGCCCTTCGATTTTACCATGCCACCAATCAGAGGTAAAAACAACAGCGCTACTGGAGACTACTTGGAGCAACAATATGCACTTATATCTGAAAAAAGAGACACGTTTTCCAAACACAAACAGACGGATGAATGTAAAAAGTTATCTTCTGCATGGTAAGCAAAAAGGCTACTTTCAGTCTGATGATGTGAACTTTTAGATGCGTGCTCAAAAATGATATTTCCAATAGGCTACACTTTATTCTAGAAAGCCTGGCAAAAGACAGATGTAAATGTCACACCAAAATTGATATGATTCTCTTCTATTCTATTATGTCTAGTTTTGGTTGATACAGATTAGAGCCAGGAAAGTCTGTTCATGCGAAATCTTATGTAAGGTTTAATTACTAAAATATATGCCACTGTCACTGAGTTCAGGAAAAACTCTGATTTCCCAACAGTGTTCAAGATGATGAAATGCTCTGTTTTACCTGCCACGCTATGCTAAGGTCATTTCAAGTGAGTTAACCTACATCTAAGTTTTACCTTCCCAGTTTACTTACACACTAGAATGATTGATATTGCTCAACAATACTTTGAATGCTCTGTAAAACCATGAGATTGAATCTGGAGACCTTGGTTATGTCCCAAATGGTCCCCTATTCCTCTACCTATACTTGATCTCTTTTTCCATTAATCTCAGAATTGTGGAGACAAGGAGCTGTCCTACTATGAGCCAAATGGCACAGTCTACTCACCTATCAACAACATGGGCATCAAGCTGCTGACAGTGCAACAAACACAGACCTCGTTGGACGCCTTGCGGAGGAACCAGCGACTCAGGAGCAGCGCTGTCATCAGGAGGCACCCACGAGCCAATAAGAGTGCCACCTTAGGGGACATCTCCCTGTCAACATTCAAAAACAACGTGGTGTGGTGTAACGGCTATCGAGAGACCTCTTCCATGCAGGCCGCCGCTCTCCCTGATGTTCCCAGTTCTTCATCCAAGAAAGGAAACAATAAGGCCAATCCTTTTACGGTCAAAGGGTTGAGAAGGCTCCCTCCAAGTCAGAAGTAAGTCCTGCAAAAGACAATGACAGAGTTGAGCTCTTAGAGTGAAGCTCTAAACTGTTCTTTAAAGCACATCCGTTCATTTTTTTAAACAGTTTTCCCAACTGGGATAATAAAGTGATTGATTGATTGATGTGTTTATGTGGGGGAACCTAGATCTTCGGTTTTATGAGAACAGAAGTGATGTGCAGGATGAATATGTCTGTCTGTGTGGGACGTGACAGTGGGACCAGGCCTGGCCGCTCCTTTCCCGAGTCATCTCCTCCCAGTGGGAGATCCATCACCCCAGGCACCCAGCTCTCCTCCACCACCCCCCTACCTCCATCGCACCCCTGGAAGTCCAGCTCTACATGCTACCTGACCCCTCCACAGTTGGCACCCACTAAGCCCCTGGTGGTCCAGCAGAGGAAAAAGAGGTCAGTCATGTCAATGCAAAGTAACAGCCAGATTATGACCTGATAACCAGGGTTTGGGGATCAAGGCTATTTCTATCATGTTGACTCATGTTGATTCAGAAAATCCCAAATTGAGATTTAATTCAGGTACACCTTACTTCAAGCATGCAGGTATAAGACCTTATGATCTGGTTATAAGGCATTGTAACTTGTCACGAGTATGTATGACCCCCTTATAATATGTTATTATCATCTCATAATGATTGTGACTAAATAACAGCCATTTGTGAGTATTAGAGCATTATAGATTGCATTGACATTGTGGAGGACTTTATGTTGTATTGTATTAACCTGAATGTCTTTCTCTCCACAGATGGTGCCCTCTCCAAGACGGTGAGAGGGTTGGCTTTGCAGAGATTTTGTTGAAACAGAGGATAATGGTATTACATTAAATGCAGTTACATTTTCTATGCTAATTCGTATCATACAGACTCTTTGCTCCTTGTCCTAAAAGTAATACATAGGAAAAGTTGTAATTGTGTTTAATTGTGAAATGTGTTACCTTCTATGTACTGTGTAATGAATTCCCTTTACAAAAAAACAGGTGCACTGCCAACTTTATCCATCACCACTAGAGGGCAGCGGTGACTGTTACTAAAGTTTTGGATCGTGAATTATTATAGTAGGTAATAAGAACTTCCACTTGTTTCCCTCAAAATCGAAAAAATTAAGATGAGTAACTCAACATTTGTTTTGATATGTATATTTCCAACGAGAATGGATCAATTATGGAACAGAAGATTTGCATATATTTAAACAGGAGAATGGTGTCAAAACATAACAATCCCAGTTTACTGATGAATGGTGAACCTGATTTCTATTTTGGCATAACATTACTACTACACTGTATTGGCCATTGAGTTCACAGTTGAGAAGTGTCTACTGAATTATATCAGCACATAAATAAAAGAAGATGGTCTACAATATAAGATCGCGACAGAATCTCAGGTTACCAAAATTGCTCACGCTTTTCAAATGGGTAAACCAGAGTCAATCGCTGACCCAGATCAGAGCTGTGGATCATGGAAAAGTTATTTGTAATTGATAAGTCAACTGCTCTGCTTCTGGGCACTTGGTCACCGAGCCAGGTCTCACTTGTCATGGGCCTAAATATAGCCAGTGGCTGTTAACTGATAGTACTGACATTATACAGTGCCTTTGGAAAGTACTCAGACCCCTTGACTTTTTCACATTTTGTTACGTTACAGCCTTATTCTAAAATGGAGGGGGGGAAACCTCAGCAGTCTACACACGATACCCCATAATGACAAAGCAAAAACTTTTATTTAATTTTTTTAATTAGCAAATTTATCAAAATAAAAACTGAAATACCTTACTTAATAAGTATTCAGACCCTTTGCTATGAGACTCGAAATTGAGCTCAGGTGCATCCTGTTTCCATTGATCATCCTTGAGATGTTGCGACAACATGATTGGAGTCCACCTGTGATAAATTCAATTGATTGGACATGATTTGGAAAGGCACACACCTACCTATATAAGGTCCCACAGTTGACAGTGCATGTCAGAGTAAAAACCAAGCTGAGGTCGAAGGAATTGTCCGTAGAGCTCTGAAACAGGATTGCGTTGAGGCACAGATCTGGGGAAGGGTACCAAAACATTTCTACAGCATTGAAGGTCCCCAAGAACATAGTGACCTCCATCATTCTTAAATGTAAGAAGTTTGGTTGGAACCACCAAGACCCTCCCTAGAGGTGGCCGCCAGGCCAAACTGAGCAATTGGGGAGAAGGGCCTTGGTCAGGGAGGTGACCAAGAATCCAATTGTCACTCTGACAGAGTTCGAGAGTTCCTCTGTGGAAATGGGAAAACCTTCCAAAAGGACAACCATCTCTGCAGCACTCCACCAATCAGGCCCTTATGGTAGAGTGTCCAGACAGAAGCCATTTCTCAGTAAAAGGCACATGACAGCCCTCTTGGAGTTTGCCAAAAGGCACCTAAAGACTAGGAACATGAGAAACAAGATTCTCTGGTCTTATGAAACCAAGATTGAACTATTTGACCTGAATGCCAAGTGTCACGTTTGGAGGAAACCTGGCACCATCCCTACAGTGAAGCATGGTGGTGGCAGCATCATGCTGTGCGGGTGTTTTTCAGCGGCAGGAACTAGGAGACTTGTCAGGATTGAGGCAAAGATGAACAGAGCAAAGTACAGAGAAATCCTTGATGAAAACCTGCTCCAGAGCGCTCAGGACCCCAGACTGGGGTAAAGTCTCACCTTCCAACAGGACAACGACCCTAAGCACACAGCCAAGACAGCGCAGGAGTAGCTTCTGGACAAGTCTCTGAATGTCCTTAAATAGCCCAGCCAGAGCCCGGACTTGAACCCGATCGAACATCTCTAGAGAGACCTGAAAATATCTGTGCAGCAACGCTCCTCATCCAACCTGAGAGGATCTGCAGAGAAGAATGGGGAAACTCCCTAAACACTGGTGTGCCAAGCTTGCAGAGTCATTCCCAAGAAGGTTGTAATCGCTGCCAAAGGTGCTTCAACAAAGTACTGACTAAAGGGTCTGAATACTTATGTAAATGTAAAGTTTACGTTTTTTTATTTGTAATAAATTAGCAAACATTTCTAAAATCCAGTTTTTGCTTCGTCATTATTATTATTGTGTGTAGACTGACTAGGGGGACAAAACAATTGTATCAATTTTAGAATAAGGCTGTAACCTAACAACATTTAGAACAAGTCAAGTGGTCTGATTACTTTCTGAAGGCTTTGTATCTACTTACAGAGACATCTAGAGGAAGCAGAGGTCTTTTTTGTCCCACCGTGCAAATCATTGGAACCAAATTTCACCCTTGTGCCCTGTTCAAAAATGTGCCCAAAAGAATCTTGAATTCCCATTTTTCGTGTCTCTCAATAATATGGTTTACATTAACAAGGCTATGTAGGCACAAACTAATAATAAAATAAAAAAAGACAAAAAAAAATACTACTCCATTGCAACTATTCCATAACTTGTTACTCTGTTGTGGAAAGGTTTATAGTCCTTAAATGATAGCTATAATCCAATGTGATCTCCTGTAGGCTCTCTATGCTAGCAGAAACTTAACCAGAGACTTACACCTGTCATAGTGGCCTCTCACCTGTCAAGTCCCCCTGCAGCTGAGCTCACACACACCACAGCTGGGACTCTGTGACATTCCCCTGAAACAGCACCTTCCCATCGATGTTGTGGTGGCCACAATGTAGTTCAGTGGAGCACAGCGCCAATCTCTGGACTCCTGTAAAAAATAAAGGTCTACAGTAGTGGACCTCTACACATCCTGCCTTTAAAGCGGCAATCAGCAGTTGAAACAATAACAAAACTTTCTCCCCGTTCCCATTTTGGTTAAAAAGCTGAGGGATAGGGCTGGAGAAATGTATCCACTCTCAAATTCATAGGCAGCGCTATGGATGCAATGACTGACCATCCGCGATATCAAAATTCTAGTTTTAAATATGTTTTGAGGCTAAACAGTGTTTGTTTACATTTACTGTGTATAACAACATTAGAGCAAAACAAGTTATAAAAAGCCGTATTCTTCAGGAATCAATGGGTAATATTATTAATTTATTAAGTCCAAAAATGGATGTAGCAACTTCAGGTTACCCCTTTAAAGGGAGAAGTCTAATGACAGTAAGTCCCCAATCCCAGTAGCAAAAATTCAACAGAAATTACTTGATTTGCTCTCTATGTTTGTGTTTGGGGGGGGATCTTATCTTGCCACCTCACCTCTTATCTTGCCACCTGTGTGCCACCACAGTTAACTGCACGGACAAGGCAGCTCCTGGAAAGGAGAGGCCCCACCAGGTCACGGGGTCATGACATGCCGGCCGTGTCGGAAGACACTAGTCCAGTCTGATACTGCTGCCACGCAGTCAGACCTGCCACCAGTTGGCAGCTTTCATCCACAACTTTCATCTCGTTTTACACACGTGTATGTGTTGTCTGTTTCAGCAGATGAGCCAATTATAGATAGGCAAGCTACTCATCGATACAGACATCTCTTATGTTGTTTTCACATAAAGACACCCTGATGTAGTGGTCTATCTTGTGAGACAAGATATACCAATATGTTGAGGGAAAAGCAATGTACATATAGTAGTATCTTAGCTTGGGTATCCTTTTGGCAGGGGTATCATATTTTTTCACACTTACCAATTAAAGTGAATAAAATTATTACGGTAGTGGCCATCACTAGACCAGTGCCTCTGACCCAGCATAGTGAAAGTCTGACGAGACGTTCCACTCCAGGGCTGGACAGACATAGGGGTGTGTGGGCCGTACCATTCTGAGGCTGGTCGAAGGGGTGTTTGGCCGTGCCACAGCAGCTGAGGCTCAGGCCTGGCCTGATTCAAGCGACCTGTCGCCAGACTTGATTAGTTCCCACAGCTGTGGGGCTATATAAGGCAGTCTTCTTGTTGTCCCTGATGCCTTGAGGGTCTCTGGTTGGGACCAATACCATTCAGTCTTGGGATTCAAGGAACTGACTCCACCGTTCACACTACCCTCTGCCCCAAGAGAGGAGGTGGATGGATGAGGTGGGGTGAACACTAGAGAGCAGCTGTAATGACGCTGGCACCCGTTGCTTTTTTTCACATCATAGTAATCCGTGCTCTTGAAACACTATTTGGTGTGTCCCCAGCTTTGACGACATACCTTCTTCAGTGGACCTGTGTCAAAGACAGGCCCCACAACTCCCCAGTGTCCTTCTTCTCTGTAACCTGAGCAAAGTCTCACTGTGTCCTATCTGTCAAATCAACGATTTAAAATCTTACATCGTAGTATACAGTAAGCCGATTACAGTGTGTCTTTTATACTGACTGTGACCTGTAGCACTGGTGATGCATGCTGGTCTGGCTGAGTGATGCATGCTGGTCTGGCTCTCAGGTTTCAATTCCGGACATTAGCCGGAGAGTTGACTCTTGGCATGCTGGTGGCTTTCCCAAAGACCGGTACACTCTTAAAACCATCTCAGTAACTGAGTGAAAAATTGTAACCTTATGTCATATTTCTTTGCATATTGACTGATGACACTGACATCAATGTCTCTGAGTTATTGGGGTTTCTTCCCATTCCATAACTCTATAAAAATCACTGCTTATAAGAATGTAATGCACACATCTGCATTTAGACCAGAAAGGAATGACATTCCTTTTCGATGAAACATTTATTTTTCGATGTGTGACTGATGTCCTTCCCTTCATGCTAATTTGTTTGAAGGCCCAATTTCAATTCATGATGTGCGTGTTTTGAACAGTACTTCAAATCAAATTGTATTAGTCACATGCGTCGAATACAACACAATACAACCTTATAGTGAAATGCTTACTTACAAGCCCCTAATCAACAATGCAGTTTAAAAAATATGAATAAGAAATAAAAGGAATAAGTAATTAAAGAGCAGCAGTAAAATAACAATAGCGAGACTATATACAGGGGGTACCGGTACAGACTCAATGTGCGGGGGCACTGGTTAGTCGAGGTAATTGAGGTAATATGTACATGTACATCAATAACAACAGAGAGTAGCAGCGACGTAAAAGAGGGAGTGGGGGCGGGGGGGGGGGGGGGTAGCCATTTGATTAGATGTTCAGAAGTCTTATGGCTTGGAGGTAGAAGCTGTTTAGAAGACTCTTGGACCTAGACTTGTCGCTCCGGTACCGCTTGCCGTGCGGTAGCAGAGAGAACAGTCTATGACTAGGGTGGCTGGAGTCTTTGGCAATTTTTAGGGCTTTCCTCTGACACCGCCTGCTATAGAGGTCCTGGATGGTAGGAAGCTTGGCCACAGTGAAGTACTGGGCCATACGCACTGACTCGTCGTTGTCGGTGATAAGGCCTACCTACCACTGTTGTGTCATCGGCAAACTTAATGATGGTGTTGGAGTCGTGCCTGGCCGTGCAGTCATGAGTGAACATGGAGGGGACTGAGCACGCACCCCTGAGGGGCCCCTGTGTTGAGGATCAGCGTGGCATATAATGTATTTTATTTCACCTTTATTTAACCAGGTAGGCCAGTTGAGAACAATTTCTCATTTACAACTGCGACCTGGCCAAGATAAAGCAAAGCAGTGCATCAAAAACAACACATGGGATAGACATATGTACAGTCATTAACACAATATAAATATCAATATAAAGTGTGTGCAAATGTTGTAAGATTAGGGAGGTAAGGCAATAAATAGGCCATAGTGGCAAAATACACTGCTCAAAAAAATTAAGGGAACACTTAAACAACACAATGTAACTCCAAGTCAATCACACTTCTGTGAAATCAAACTGTCCACTTAGGAAGCAACACTGATTGACAATACATTTCACATGCTGTTGTGCAAATGGAATAGACAACAGGTGGAAATTATAGGCAATTAGCAAGACACCCCCAATAAAGGAGTGGTTCTGCAGGTGAGGACCACAGACCACTTCTCAGTTCCTATGCTTCCTGGCTGATGTTTTGGTCACTTTTGAATGCTGGCAGTGCTTTCACTCTAGTGGTAGCATGAGACGGAGTCTACAACCCATACAAGTGAATCAGGTAGTGCAGCTCATCCAGGATGGCACATCAATGCGAGCTGTGGCAAGAAGGTTTGCTGTGTCTGTCAGCGTAGTGTCCAGAGCATGGAGGCACTACCAGGAGACAGGCCAGTACATCAGGAGACGTGGAGGAGGCCGTAGGAGGGCAACAACCCAGCAGCAGGACCGCTACCTCCGCCTTTGTGCATGGAGGAGCACTGCCAGAGCCCTACAAAATGACCTCCAGCAGGCCATAAATGTGCATGTGTCTGCTCAAACGGTCAGAAACAGACTCCATGAGGGTGGTAATGAGGGCCCGATGTCCACAGGTGGGGGTTGTGCTTACATTTGCCAGAGAACACCAAGATTGGCAAATTCGCCACTGGCGCCCTGTGCTCTTCACAGATGAAAGCAGGTTCACACTGAGCCCGTGACAGACGTGACAGAGTCTGGAGACGCCGTGGAGAACGTTCTGCTGCCTGCAACATCCTCCAGCATGACCGGTTTGGCGGTGGGTCAGTCATGGTGTGGGGTGGCATTTCTTTGGGGGGCCGCACAGCCAGAGGTAACCTGACTGCCATTAGGTACCGAGATGAGATCCTCAGACGCCTTGTGTGTCTCGCTCCATCCACCAATGCCACGTTGCACCACAGACTGTCCAGGAGTTGGTGGATGCTTTAGTCCAGGTCTGGGAGGAGATACCTCAGGAGACCATCCACCACCTCATCAGGAGCATGCCCAGGCATTGTAGGGAGGTCATACAGGCACGTGGAGGCCACACACACTACTGAGCCTCATTTTGACTTGATTTAAGGACATTACATCAAAGTTGGATCAGCCTGTAGTGTGGTTTTCCACTTTAATTTTGAGTGTGACTCCAAATCCAGACCTCCATGGGTTGATAAATTTGATTTCCATTGATAATTGTTGTGTGATTTTGTTGTCAGCACATTCAACTATGTAAAGAAAAAACTATTTAATAAGAATATTTCATTCATTCAGATCTAGGATGTGTTATTTTAGTGTTCCCTTTATTTATATTTACATGCATTAACACTGGAGTGATAGATGTGCAGATGATGATGTGCAAGTAGAGATCCTGCGGTGCAAAAGAGCAATAAAATAACAATATGGGGAACAATATGGGGATGAGGAAGTTGGGTGGGCTATTTACAGATGGGCTGTGTACAGGTGCAGTGATCGGTAAGATGCTATGACAGCTGATGCTTATAGTTAGTTACCTACCCTTACCACCTGGGGGCGGCCCGCCAGGAAATCCAGGATCCAGTTGCAGACGGAGGGAGGTGTTTAGTCCCTGCGTCCTTAGCTTATTGATGAGCTTTGAGGGCACTATGGTGTTGAACGCTGAGCTGTAGTCAATGAGTAGCATTCTCACGTATGTGCTCCTTTTGTCCAGGTGGGAAAGGGCAGTGTGGAGTGCAATAGAGATTGCATCATCTGTGGATCTGTTAGGGCGGTATGCAAATTGGAATGGATCTAGGGTTTCTGGGATAATGGTGTTGATGTGAGCTATGACCAACCTTTCAATGCACTTCATGGCTACAGACGTGAGTGCTACGGGTCGGTAGTCATTTAGGCATGTTACCTTAGTGTTCTTGGGCACAGGGACTATGGTGGTATGCTTAAAACATGTTGGTATCACAGACTCGGACAGGGAGAGGTTGAAAATGACAGTGAAGACACTTGCCAGTTGGTCAGCGCATGCTTGCAGTAAACGTCCTGGTAATCCATTTGGCCCTGCGGCCTTGTGAATGTTGACCTGTTTAAAGGTCTTACTCACATTAGCTGCAGAGAGCGGGATGACACAGTCGTCAGAACAGCTGGTGCTCTCATGCATGTTTCAGTGTTATTTTCCTCGAAGCGAGCATAGAAGTACTTCCTGCCACATCCAACGAGCGTCGGAGCCGGTGTAGTACGATTTGATCTTAGTTCTGTATTGACGCTTTGCCTGTTTGATGGTTCGTTGGAGGGCATGGCAGGATTTCTTATACGCTTCCGGGTTAGAGTTTCTTGAAAGTGGCAGCTCTAGCCTTTAGCTCAGTGCGGATGTTGCCTGTAATCCATGGCTTCTGGTTAGGGTATGTATGTACAGTCACTGTGGGGACGATGTCATCGAAGCAACTTATTAATGAAGCCAATGACTGATGTGGTGTACTCCTCAATGCCATCGGAAGAATCCCGGAACATATTCCAGTCTGTGCTAGCAAAACAGTCCTGTAGCTTAGCATCTGCTTCATCTGACCACTTTTTTATTGACCGAGTCACTGGTGCTTCCTGCTTTAATTTTTGCTTGTAAACAGGAATCAGGGGGATAGGATGAACAGATTTGCCAAATGGAGGGTGAGGGAGAGCTTTTATGTGTCTTATGTGTGTCTTATTTATGTGTGTGGAGTAAAAGTGGTCTAGAGTTTTTTTCCCTCTGGTTGCACATTTAACATGCTGATAGAAATTTGGTAAAACGGATTTAAGTTTCCCTGCATTAAAGTGCCCGGCCACTAGGAGCGCCTCTTCTGGATGAGTGTTTTCCTGTTTGCTTATTGCAGAATACAGCACATTGAGTGCGGTCTTACTGCCAGCATCGGTCTGTGGTGGTATGTAGAATGCTACGAAAAATACAGATGAATGCTCTCTAGGTAGATAGTGTGGTCTACAGATGATCATGAGATACTCTACCTCAGGTGAGCAAATCCTTGAGACTTCCTTAGATATCGTGCACCAGCTGTTGTTTAAAAATATACATAGTCAGCACCCCCTTGTCTTACCAGACGCTGCTGTTCTATCCTGCCGATACAGCTTATAACCAGTTGTATGTTGATAATGTTGTCGTTCAGGCCCAATTCCGTGAAGCATAAGATATTACAGTTTGTAATATCCTGTTGGTAGTTTAATCTTCCTCCTAGGTTGTTGATTTATTTTCCAATGATTGCATGTTAGCTAGTAGAATGAAAGGTACAGTGCCTTGCAAAAGTATTCATCACCCTTTGCATTTTGGGGATTTTGTTGTATTACAATCTGTCATTTAAATGGATTTCATTTGGATTTCATATGATGGACAGAAACAAAATAGTCCAAATTGGTGAAGTGAAATTTTTAAAATATCTTGTTTAAAAATAATAGAAAAAATAAAAACAGAAAAGTGGTGCGTGCATATGTATTCACCCCCTTTGCTATGAAGCCCCTAAATAAGATCTGGTGCAACCAATTACCTTCAGAAGTCTCATAATTACTGAAATAAAGTCCACCTGTGTGTAATCTGTCACATGATCTCAGTATAATATACACACCTGTTCTGAAAGGCCCCAGTCTGCAACACCACTAAGCAAAGGGCCCCACCAAGCAAGCGGCACCATGAAGACCAAGGAGCTCTCCTAACAGGTCAGGGACAAAGTTTTGGAGAAGTACAGATCAGGGTTGGGTTATAAAAATATATCTGAAACTTTGAACATCCCACGGAGCACCATTAATCTCTCTGGGATATGGCCAACATCCAGTGAAAATGCAGAGCGCCAAATTCAAATAAATTACTATAAACATTTAACTTTCATGAAATCACACATGCAATACACCAAATTAAAGCTACACTTGTTGTGAATCCAGCCAACGTGTCAGATTTCAAGAAGGCTTTACGACAAAAGCACACCAACGATTATGTTAGGTCAGTACATAGTCGCAGAAAAACACAACCATTTTTCCAGCCAAAGAGAGGAGTCACAAAAAGCAGAAATAGAGATAAAATTAATCACTAACCTTTGATGATCTTCATCGGATGACACTCATAGGACTTCATGTTACCCAATACATGTATGTTTCGTTCGATAAAGTTCATGTTTATATTCAAAAATCTCAGTTTACATTGGCGCGTTAGGTTCAGTAATGTTTTGCTTCCAAAACATCCGGTGATTTTGCAGAGAGCCACATCAATTTACAAAAATACTCATCATAAATGTTGATGAAAATACAAGTGTTATGCATGGAACTTTAGATAAACTTCTCCTTAATGAAAGCGTTGTGTCAGATTTAAAAAAAGTTTTACCAAAAAAGCACACCATGCAATAATCTGAGTACAGCGCTCAGAGCCCAAACAAGCCATACAGATATCCCCCATGTTGTGGAGTCAACAAAGTCAGAAATAGCATTGTAAATATTCACTTACCTTTGATGATCTTCATCAGAATGCACTCCAAGGAATCCCAGTTCCACAGTAAATGTTTGATTTGTTTGATAAAGTCCATCATTTATGTCCAAATAACTCCTTTTTGTTTGCACGTTTAATACACAATCCAAACTGACGACGCGCAGGCAGGTCCAGGCGAAGTTCAGTCGAAAAGTCATATTATAGTTCGTAGAAACATGTAAAACTAAGTATAGAATCAGTCTTTAGGATGTTTTTATCATAAATCGTCAATAATGTTCCAACCGGAGAATTCCTTTGTCTGTAGAATTGCAACGGAACGCAAGCTACCTATCACGTGAACGCGCATGACCAGCTCATGCCACTCTGGCAGTCCTCTGACTCATTCAGCTCGCATTCCCCCATCCTTCACAGTAGAAGCATCAAAACAGGTCCTAAAGACTGTTGACATCTAGTGGAAGCCGTAGGAAGTGCAATATGACCCCATTTCCACTGTATCTTGGATAGACAAAGAGTTGAAAAACTACAAACCTCAGATTTCCCACTTCCTGGATGGATTGTTTCTCAGGTTTTTGCCTGCCATATGAGTTCTGCTATACTCATGGACATCATTTAAACAGCTTTAGAAACTTCAGAGTGTTTTCTATCCAAATCTACTAATTATATGCATATTCTAGCTTTTAGGACTGAGTAGCAGGCAGTTTACTCTGGGCACCTTTTTATCCAAGCTACTCAATACTGCCCCCCCTGTCCCAAAGAAGTTAAATCCATTCTAAAGAAATTGAAAGAATATGGCACCACAACAAACCTGCCAAGAGAGGGCCGCCCACCAAATCTCACGGACCAGGCAAGGAGGGCATTAATCAGAGAGGCAACAAAGAGACTGAAGATAACCCGGAAGGAGCTGCAAAGCTCCACAGCGGAGATTGGAGTATCTGTCCATAGGACAACTTTAAGCCGTACACTCCACAGAGCTGGGCTTTACAGAAGAGTGGTCAGAAAAAAAGCCATTGCTTAAAGAAAAAAATAAGCAAACACGTTTGATGTTCGCCAAAAGGCATGTGGGAGACTCCCCAAACATATGGAAGAAAGTACAAAAATGTTGCTTTTTGGCCATCAAGAAGAACACTATGTCTGGCACAAACCCAAAACCTTTCATCACCCCGAGAACACCATGCTGCCACCACCATGCTTCACTGTGGGGATCTTTTTCATTGGCAGGGTCTGGGAAACTGGTCAGAATTGAAAGAATGATGGATGGCGCTAAATACAGGGAAATTCTTGAGGGAAACCTGTTTCTGTCTTCCAGAGATTTGAGACTGGGACGGAGGTTCACCAGCAGAACAAGGACCCTAAGCATACTGCTACAGCAACACTCGAGTGGTTTAAGGGGAAACATTTAAATGTCTTGGAATGGCCTAGTCAAAGCCCAGACCTCAATCCAATTGAGAATCTGTGGTATGACTTAAAGATTGCTGTACACCAGCTGAACCCATCCGACTTGAAGGAGCTGGAGCAGTTTTGACTTGAAGAGGGGGCAAACATCCCAGTGGCTAGATGTGCCAAGCTTATAGAAACATGCCCCAAGAGACTTGCAGCTGTAATTGCTGCAAAAGGTGTCTGTACAAAGTATTGACTTTGAGGGGGTGAATAGTTATGCACGCTCAAGTTTTGTGTGTTTTTGTGTTATTTCTTGTTTGTTTCACCCCAACAAATATTTTGTATCTTCAAAGTGGTAGGCATGTTGTGTAAATCAAATGATACAAACCCCCAAAAATCTATTTTAATTCCAGGTTGTAAGGCAACAAAATAGGAAAAATGCCAAGGTGCGTGAATACTTTCGCAAGCCACTGTAGTGGGGGTTTATTTGATCGCCTCTGAATTCTCAGAAGGCAGCCCGACCTCCGTCCTCTTTTTCTCCGTCTTCTGTTCATGCAAATGACGGGGATTTGGGCCTGTTCCCGGGAAAGCAGAATGTCCTTCACATCGGGCTCGTCGGACTTGTTAAATGAAAAAAAAGCTTCTGCCAGTTCGTGGTGAGTAATTGCTGTTCTGATGTCCAGAAGTTATTTTCGGTCATAGGAGACTGTAGCAGCAACATCATGTACGGAATGAGTTCAAAAATAAGTTACAAACAACACAAAAAAAAAAAAACACAATTGGTTAGTAGCACGTAAAACGTCAGCCATCTTCTCCGGCGCCATGATACATGATACATTCCTGTGCATGGCCAGTATACTGCTCACAAAAATGCTACTAATGCTTTCCAGCATAGTGAAGAAGAGGCCAGACTGGCCAGTGAGTCAGCAGCTGTGAGACTGCCATTAGTGAGACTGATAAGAGCTGACAAATGTGTCTGAATCAGGGTTTCTATTACATCCTTCACCATGGTGAGCACCATAGGTTAAAATTGCTACAATATTCAGAATAGGTCAATCCCCCCCGTTAGTTTCTTTAAAATCCCCCTAAAGATAGTATATGACCGCGTCATAAGCGATGGCAAAAATTTTAGAATTGCAAGAAATTTGTTTTCAAGAAAAAAATTCAAACTCTTCTCTTTCTCAATTTTCAAACAGAAATGAGGTATGCCTTTGGTCGTTCATCGATGTGTCATTCTGGTCATGCGCACCGTGACGAACGAAGCTAGTTCGTTAGCCACTTTAGCTAGCCAGTAACTCCTCCAGTACGCGTTGACGTCATTTCACAAGATTTGTTTTTGGACGGAAGCTGTAGAGATCGGTAAGAAATGGCACTTCTGTAGCCAAATATGTTATTCATCAAAAAATAAATGTAAGCATTAAATGACCTGGTATGATGGTGGATTGATCAGTTATACAGTTTAAAGGAGTTATTTTTGTGTTTTTGACCCAAGTCGACCTTTAAAGTAACTGTCCAGTGTTTCCAGATTTCTATGAAATATGACCTATAATTAATTCCAGTATGGGTGAAATAGTTTTCCTTTCAAAAAATTGTAGTTAAGTATGTTATAAAGCAGGTTTTCTGTGTTGGAATGGTGTGGGCTTACCCCAACAACAGAATGGTATACCGGTCGTAAAAGATATTCATGACCACTGATTGGCCAGCTCATCCTCCTCATCACATACACTGCTGCTACTGTTTACTATCTGTTACTTTATTCCTAGTTATATGTACATATCTACCTCAATTACCTTGTACCCCTGCACACTGACTCGGTACTGGTACCCCTTGCATATAACCAAGTTATCGTTACTCATTGTGTATCTATTATTACTTTTATCATTACGTGTTTTACTTTTCTATTATTTCTCTAAGTAAGCATTTCACTGTCAGTCCACACCTGTTGTTTACAAAGCATGTCACGACAAAATGTGATTTGATTTGATCTGAATTGACATCATCCTCTATGAGGAAATAGCGAGCACTTTTTAAACAGTTGAGATTTGAGGTGGGGTTTTTGAAGTGTTTTTTTCCCCCCACTTATACTGTGTTTTCAAAATACCCTTCCATATCCCCCTCAAAACCCCTCAATAGAAGGCTAATAAGTCATGCCAAACTGTATAGGATGGCAGGAAATTGCAGGAAATCTCAAAAACAATTCCAAGGGAGGACCCACCGGGTACTGTTCCCCCCCCCCCTGGGACTAAGTCTGTCTACACCACCATTTTTCCCTTGGTGAACACTACTTTCTCATCATACTTCAGAGGCATCAGCCTACTATGAGGAGTAGTGGGGTTAGTAATATCATACAGAATGGTATAGCCTTTGGACAAATGCTTGACCCTAAATGACTGATGCTGTATATGGAATATGTGGGTTATTATATGGCAAAGTAAGGCTGTAAACCTGTTATTGTATGGCCCTTGAGACACTGATATGTAGCCTAGGCAGCTAGTCGTCATTGCATAGCACAGTGACAGTGATATTTGGGTTATTGCTGGGCTGAAGTGGGAAAACAAAGGCAACCTGCTTTCACTCATACCAGATAAGCCATCCTGCCTCTCAACACCAACAAGCGGATAGGTGCAGTGAAATGTGTTGTTTTCCAGGGTCAGACATAGTAGTATGGCAACCCTGGAGCAAATTAGGGATAAGTGACTTGCTCAAGCTTTTTTACTGTGTCAGCTCAGGTATTTGAACCAGCAACCTTTTGATTACTGGCCCAACACTCTAACCACCAGGGTACCTGCCACCTTCGACTGTGTCCCGAGCTGATTATGAATGTATTCCATATAAAAGTTAGGGATGAACAGTGGAACTTGGAATGCGTCCTGAGAAGTAGGCATACCCTATCATGAGTTTGAGCCGGTCTCTCATGTAAACACAATTTTTACATTTGACATAGGCCTGATGATGAGTTCAGTATTGTGCAAGTTTCACACATGTTTATGTCTCAACCACAGGAGGTTGGTGGCACCTTAATTGGGGAGGACGGGCTCCTGGTAATGGCTGGAGTGGGATAGGTGGAATGGTATCAAATACAACAAACTCATCAGTTGATACCATTCCATTCGCTCCGTTCTAGACATTATTATGAGCCGTCCTCCCCCCAGCAGCCTCCACTGGACATGTTCAAATAGCAAGCCTACCACACTGTCAGCATTTGTTTTTTTTAAGACAATCTGTATGTTCTGGTGGAAAAGGGTCAATCATAGGACTAGTAGTAGCCAAATTGCTGAAAGATAACATGCCAACAAAATAGTTTATTAAATGTAGCCTTCCTTAACTCACGCAATGTCGTTATAACGTCAGGGAATATACCATTTGACAAATACAAACACAGGCAGGGAGACTGGCTGAGAGAACTGCAGCTGTATCTGCATCAAGCGAACAGAAACCACCATGCGTATTTGAGGCGACAGCTGAAGCTAGCGCTGGCGCGCGCGGAATGCGTTAGACGGCAAAAGTAGCGGTAGGCCTACTTTTATGGAAGCTGGTTAAGGATATGTAACCTCACCCATTCGACTTTGAGTCGTCTGACAGTGAACAGGGCGCACACATCTCCGTGCTTTGACAAGTTGGGATTTGTCATCTTGCCATTACTTTTGTTTTAATCCACTATTTGTACAGAAAATTCCTATGATAAAGGAGGATATTACACTGAAACAGGTAAACGTTTTTTTTTCCTGCAAGACTTTAGTTGAAAATAATGTGTGTTATGTGGATGTTAAAATTCACCTGTTGGGGAGAGTTTCAAATTTGCCCCTCAATTGTTGATCTTTAAATTGAGATTTGTAATGTACATTTTTTTAAAGAATGCTAGGCAAACTATAATTTAGTCATAAAAAAAGGTAAAATATTGAAAGTTATAATGTTTCAGTTAGGCCTAGTTGACTTTGCTTTGTCATTCAGCTGTTGGGTATAATTTTTTTTACACAAAAACATGTTTTGTTTAGCTGTAAAATAAAATATTATGTTAGTTTGGTACTCTTACTTTTTAATGTCGGTCTAACATGACCAAACATCAAAGAAATCCAGACATTTTTAAAACACAGATTATTTTTTATTTGAACACACAGATTCTTCTAGCACATTGTCATGGTATTTAGTGGCAGCTGAGTATATCTGTTAGACCAAAATAGGACTTCACTTGCCAGGCCTAAATGTGTTGGTTAACTATGATATGGCAGTTCAAGTTATTCGAGGCAAATCCTTGCATGAAATGTGGGGTCAAGAAAAGTACTCATGGGTGTAACTGTAATTCAATAGACTGTAGATCTTTTTTTTTTTACGGTAATAACTTTTTATTCCTCTTGCCAATATGTTATACTCTAAATGATTAAATATGAGGTCATGATTGATAAGCTACTTAAGTTTTTATACCATATGGAAGTGCTTCAACAATACTATAAATGTGCCTGGAATTATATTTCTCTAATGGTATTTGTGTTTCAGCAAAGGCTTGACAACTTCTTTGTAGAGAGATGGTGACTTGGGCTTTGTGTTTGGTCGCTGCATCCCTATATTGCATCATTTGGATTAGTGTCCATTTGTGATATACAAAGAGACAATTTTGCGATAAAAAGGGTATCATTTAATTTTTTTTTTTTTTTTTACATGAATGATCACCTTTATTATGATGCCTGGTTATCACAGCTGGATTGAAGAGGGCAGTGTATTCTGATGACCAAATCCACAGCTGTAACAGATGTACTGATCCCAGTCTAATAGTGCATTGGTTGAGATACATTTTTTTTTTAGAAAGAAGCCTTGGGTTTTTCATATATTGTTAGAATCCAGTTAATTACCTGTTACTCTCAGACTGGGTGATCCATACCATCAACGTCACAGTAGTTGTCGTACTCACAGTAGTTGATGTGATATGTGCCAACACAGCTGTCTATCAGGTGTGTAATGGGAAATCGATCTGAACTTGAACTCAAAGTCAAATTTGCAACAGGTGGTCCTTTTGACAAAAAGTTGTGCGTGTCGTACTCTGTTAAGTAGGCCCATATAATCAACATTTGGCCAACCGTGGGTACATTTAGGCCTACCTTTCAAGCGTTCAATCCATCAATCAGTCAAATCAATGACATTGTATTTGTTGGCCTATCTTTAAAAAAATTCAAATCAAATCAAATTGTATTGGTCACATGCACATGTTTAGCGGTACTTTGCACTGCACTTTGTTCACCGCAACCCCCTGACTGTTTACGTCAGTATTATTACCAAGTGAATTGATGAGAACACATTCAAAATGTATAGCCATGCCAGATGCCAAGCTTAGATTTCTAACACACGGATCAACAGTAACCTTTTTAGTGTCTGATGACTCTATGGCCCAAACATCTCTTGCTCATCCGATTGTCTGGGACTAAGTCTGTCCGTTTTGTCAAGGGTCTGTTGGGCGACATGCGGCTGCCGACCCTAGCTCTATCCCACCGCATATCACTCATCAGAAATAACCATGATCACATGGCCTGGACACACAAGTGGGCTATACTTAGCGTTCTGACCCTGCACTGGGGAGGAGGAGGGGGAGGAGGAGGAGCAACCCTTTCCTCCCCTAAACTGCAGCAGCCATGAGGTGCCTGCCTCCCCAAACAGACACTCGCAAGACTTCAGATGCTCAGCAATTGTGTTTATTTATAATGTGATATTGTGTAGGCAGGGTATTAATTAATCAATCTAATGTATTTTATAGAGCCCTTTTACAGTAGTTGTCACAAAGTGCTTTACAGTGTAATATGTAGGGTAGTAAAACAATGACAGATATTCAAAGTTACACACATTCTTGAAGTCCATATAGGCTAGTCATTTACCACACCGCATTTCAGAAAGGGCAATTTGTAATGTTTACCTGTAAAATGGTTGCCTATTCAATATAGTTAGTTCAGTCAGCTCAATCTGAAGTCCATCATTGGTAGCTCTGTCAGACCATTACATCTTTGATGATGGTTGAGATGAATGAGACTACATTTAGTTAGCATTTTTTGGTTGAGTAAGTTTGAATATGAGAAAGAGGAGCTTAATAAAATTGTTAAAGCGATATGCACAATAAATAATAAAGTGATTATGTGAAGATTAATAGGTTGTTATATGTACGATACCGTAATGCTTCCTTTCTTTTTTGACAGGTAACATTTGAAGAGGACCTTGTCAATTTGTCAGAGTGGCGCAGACATGACTGAGGTGGCACAGAATGTTGCGGATGTCGCATACGACATGACTGATGTGGCACACGGCCTGACTGATGTGGCACACGGCCTGAACGATGTGGCACGCGACACGAGTGACGCGGCACCCGATGCGGATGAGAACGCGCATGGCGACGTCGCGACCGAGTGGCGCGGTCTCGGGGCACACAAAGAGGACGATGCCCCACCTGACAAGCATGACGAGGCACTTAGCGAGAATGAGGAAGAGGTTCACACCGAAGAGGACGAGGTTCACACAGAGCCTGAGGAGGACGAGGAAGATGAGGCACACGACATGAGTGAGGTGGAGCACAGGGAAAATGGCACGGCAAAGGACAAGCCGATGCAAAGGTCAAGATCGAGGAAGGACAAGAAGGATGAGGCACAAAATGGTGTGGCTCACGACATGGACAATGAAAAAGAGGAAGAAGAGAAAGACCAGTTACAGAACATATCTGAAGTGGCTCTGAAACAAGAGGTGAGGCACGGCCATATCTGTGAGTTTATCCTGTTGGAGTTAGCTTACTGAATAGTAAGGTTTACTTCTGGACATGTTCAATATGAAATACTGTCGGTTGTCGAGACAATTACTGATGTTACATCAGGGAGTGTGCCTGTAGATCTCTCATAAGGTTTCTGCAGCATTCAACTGAATGGCACTATTCAAAACGTGTTTGAGTTCTGAGACTCTCAGCCCTATGGATCTCACTCCTATGAATCTTTCCCTTAGCACACTCCCAATCCTTTACAAAAGAATGTTACATTGACACGTGTATCTTCATCTTTCTCCAGAGACTCCTGCGCTTCAAAAAGCCAGTGGCCAGGAGCTACGTGCCCCAGATTGGTAAGGCTGACGTGAAGAACAAGTTTGAGGCCATGCAGAAGGCCAGGGAGGAGCGCAACAGTAGGAGGAGCCAGGAGGAGCACCAGAAGAGGAAGGAGCAGTATGTCAAGGAGAGGGAATACAACCGCAGGAAGCAACAGGTCGGAGGTCAAACAAGACAGAGATAACCCCAACTAACTGTGACCTGCATGGTATGGAGCACTAGCCTCAACAACCACAGTGTGGGTGTACTGGAGAACATCATCACATCACTTTGTGCAGAAAAATTACACATTTTTTATTTAATTGAAGTACCTTATAATTGTGTTTGGGTTGTGCTTTTATCCATCTAGGGGGATTATTCTAAACATTTTTTTACTGATAATTACTGATAACATACTAAATCAACTGTGCATTTTATGCATGTTGTCCTTTATCACAAGCTGTATCACAGGTTGCAGCGTGGTAAAACAAACAGTGACCGATACGAGGGATTAACACATTGATACTCAGGAGGGGGAGGGGGGGGGGGGGGGGGGGGAGAGAAAACGCCCTGTACTATTGTAGTCAACTCTCCGAGACGGGATGCCTTCATGCTGATCTCCCCCCATGTCACAACCACATGATCCAATCAGAGGCCCCCCTGCAGGTCACATGCATGTGCAATTACACAGGATTAGGGGCTTGAGAACTTGCTGGGACCAGCATGGCTCCTGAGCGTGCAAAGCAGATGATCCCAGATAAACTGGTAACCTCTCAGCAAAGCTCTCCCTCTGATCCACCACAGATAAAAGAACTACTTGCCTCCAGTGATGAGGAGGAGGAGGTGAAGCCAGCCAAGGTAGAGAAATCCTACGTCCCCAAGATCACAGGTAGGAAATGGGGGTGTTGTTGAGGGTGTAGATAAGGGCAGGTGGGCTGTGGGAGAGGACTGAGGAAGAGGGCTCTGTTCTAATTCTCATCTCAACCCATGGGGCAAATTCATTTGGCAACAAACTGAAAGGATACGGACTGAAACAGGGAGGGACTACCTGGACTCATCCAATAAGGAGCGCTCATTTTCAATTCCAGCTGCAAAACGTTTTAAAACGTTGCATGCCTAACGGACACAACCCTGTTGTTTGTGCTGTGGCCTCATCTTCACCATCATCTACGTGTGGGTTCTACACTCTACAGGTAGCGTGAAGGGGAAGTTTGCCGAGATGGAGAAGCAGAGACAGGAGGAGGAGAGGAAGAGGATGGAGGAGGAGAGGAAGAAGCGCGCCACCCAGGACATCATGGAGAAAGCGAAGATGCAGAAGGAGCTGGCCAAGAAAGCCGCAGAGGTAAACATGCGGGATTACTTCCAGGTATACTGTAGTGTAGCCTATAGAGGAAGTGGGACAGTGCGGCTGGATTGCTCAGTCGCTGCCTCTACTGAGGGACGGGCCTCCATCGATGTGTAATCAGTCAGGTAATCCTCAGCTGCCACCCAGATGAGTTATTTTAAGTGCCATTTGAAAGGCTAACAGTTGGTGCAGGTTGGAGGGAAATCCTGCAGTGGAGACCAGTGGGGCTGCAAGCCACAGCAGCTCTGAGAACACACATTCAGGTCATATGCTATGAATTTTGGGTGTATCTGTCAAGTTGAACAAGGTTTTCCTCACTTGTCATCGCGGAGTGGCTTTAGTATCCTTAGAATGGATCACAAACTAAATTGCTGCTTTCGAAAGGCATTCAGCGCTAGTTGCAATGCTGTAGCTATAACCATGTCAAACTGGACCGAAGCCAGTTCTCCAAATTTATGTTGACCTAGATACGATAAGGTGGTAGATTTCAGTAAGTGACAAAACACACTAGGAAGTACTAGTAAGCATTATGCCTTATTCAGTGCTCACTGTACACATGTTGTTGATCTTCGTTGTTGATCTACTCCAGTGATCTATTTGTTTCTTGAACATGGTGAAAGCTATATGGACTTCAATCTTCATTGTCTCCTTTCACTGCAACCTACTGCATGTACCTTTACTGTATAGTAGTGAGACAAAACTTGGGGAAGTCTTTATTGAGGGTGGGCGGTAGCTTTAACCTGAGCCAGTACTGACCGAGTGAGCTATAAACAATTGGGCCACCGTGCTTACAAGTTCTGCTGCTGCTTGAGCCACATACACTGTCAGGTGTAGACAACATGTGACTGGCAACTGTTTCCCACACCACTGACTAAATTAGCCCCTGTTTCCCCCCCACCCCTCCTATTTTAGGGCTGACATTCACAGACTGACCCATTGAAAATGGTGGCCATTAGGCCGAAAGAATGTTCTCTTTTATGGGCTGTTAGCTTCTCTCTCTCTCTCTCTCTCTCTCTCTCTCTCTCTCTCTCTCTCTCTCTGTGCGTGTGTTTAGTTAGTGGGGATTTTTCTCTCTATTTTGACATGACATAGGCAGGTATCAACTAGTAATTTCATAATGTATAACTTAGCTTTAGTCCTTTACTTGGTTATACACAACCACTTTAGCACTTGTCAAGTTCACAGACCAGGAAATGGTTTGTGTTGCTGATGTGCTAAACCCCCTTTGGGAATCAATAAAGTACTGTCTTATCATATCTTATCTCATGTTAAATGTAATTTCCTTTTCTCACAATGGCTCCACTTATGTCAGGAGGGAGATGACAGCATCCTGGTCTGTGTGGTGCCATCGAAGCCGTCGCGACCTCCAGGCAGGATCAAGATGAACTTTGAGGACCTGGAGAAGAACCGTGAGGAAGAGCTGAAGAAGAGGACTGAGGAGGAGAAGAAGAAGCGCTACGACGAGAACAAGCAGTCCTTCCGCGAGGCCAAGCGGCGCTCGGTTGTACAGGTGAGCTGAGGAGGACCTTTCCAATAGGCTTTGGCAGGACTGGCAGCGTAGCTGTTTTAGGAGGAAATCTTAGAAAATCTAATATTTCAAGAAAGCCATTATATCCATGTGTCTGTGTCAATACTTCAATACAATACTTCGTGGGAATATGGTGTAGATTGTTTATGTCAGCCCACAGGACAAAGAAAGAGCTTAAGTGTTTCAAGGAAAATCTTTAATGAAATCTATTCTGTCTGTGTCAATACCTTGTGGTAAAATGGGGGTCTAAGTGTAGATTGTTTATATCAAAGCAGGATGAGGAGCAGCCCACAGAGAAGTAGTTTCGGTAGGACAAAGGAACAGCTTACAATGGCTTGCGAAAGTATTCACCCCCTTGCCATTTTTCCTATTTTATTGCCTTACAACCTGGTATTAAAATAGATTTTTGGGGGGTTTGTATAATTTGATTTACACAACATGCCTACCACTTTGAAGATACAACATATTTTTTTGTGTGAAACAAACAAGAAATAACACAAAAAAACTGAAAAATTGAGCGTCCGTAACTTTTCACCCCCCCAAGGTCAATACTTTGTAGTGACACCTTTTGCAGCAATTACAGGTGCAAGTCTCTTGGGGCATGTCTCTATAATCTTGGCACATCTAGCCACTGGGATTTTTGCCCATTCTTCTCCAGCTCCTTCAAGTTGGATGGGTTCCGCTGGTGTACAGTCATCTTTACGTCATACTACAGATTCTCAATTGGATTGAGGTCTGGGCTTTGACTAGGCCATTCCAAGACATTTAAATGTTTCCCCTTAAAACACTTGAGTGTTGCTGTAGCAGTATGCTACGGGTCATTGTCCTGCTGGAAGGTGAACCTCTGTCCCAGTCTCAAATCTCTGGAAGACTGAAACAAGTTTCCCTCAAGAATTTCCCTGTATTTAGCGCCATCCATCATTCCTTCAATTCTGACCAGTTACCCAGTCCCTGCCGATGAAAAACATCCTCACAGCATGATGCTGCCACCACAATGCTTCACTGTGGGGATGGCGTTCTCGGGGTGATGAGAGGTGTTGGGTTTGTGCCAGACATAGTGTTTTCCTTGATGGCCAAAAGCTCAATTGCAGACCGGAGTTCCTTCTTCCATATGTTAGGGGAGTCTCCCACATGCCTTTTGGCGAACACCAAACGTGTTTTCTTATTTTTTTCTTTAAACAATGGCTCTTTCTGACCACTCTTCCGTAAAGCCCAGCTCTGTGGAGTGTACGGCTTAAAATGGTCCTATGGACAGATACTCCAATCTCCGCTGTGGAGCTTTGCAGCTCCTTCAGGGTTATCTTTGGTCTCTTTGTTGCCTCTCTGATTAATGCCCTCCTTGCCTGGTCCATGAGTTTTGGTGGGTGGCCCTCTCTTGGCAGGTTTGTTGTGGAGCCATATTATTTCATTTGTTTAATAGTGTATTTAATGGTGCTCTGTGGGATGTTCAAAGTTTCCAATATTTTTTTATAACCCAACCCTGATCTGTACTTCTCCACAACTTTGTCCCTGACCTGTTAGGAGAGCTCCTTGGTCTTCATGGTGCCGCTTGCTTGGTGGTGCCCCTTGCTTAGTGGTGTTGCAGACTCTGGGGCTTTTCAGAACAGATGTATTTATACACTGAGATCATGTGACAGATCACTTATATTGGACTTTATTCAACTAATTATGTGACTTCTGAAGGTAATTGGTTGCGCCAGATCTTTATTTAGGGGCTTCATAGCAAAGGGGGTGAATACATATGCACGCACCACTTTTCTGTTTGTAATTTTTTTCATTTCACTTCACCAATTTGACCTATTTTGTGCATGTCCATTAAATGGAATCCAAATAAAAATCCATTTAAGTTACAGGTTGTAATGCAACAAAATAGGAAAAACGCCAAGGGGGATGAATACTTTTGCAAGGCACTGTAGGTGTTTCTAGGAAACTAGGAACATCTCATCTTTCATGACAGCCGTTCTGTGTCACTACTTCATGTGGATATGGTGGTCTCTAAGGTAGACTGTCTTGGTCAATGCAGGATGAGGATGAGGAGCAACCCACGGAGAAGGAACAGGTGACTCCTGGGAAGCTGAAGATGACGTTTGAGGAGGCGGAGAAGGAGAGGCAGGAAAGGCTGAGGAAGCAGGCTGAGAGGGAAGCTAAACGACGTCTGCAAGAGGAGAAGAAAGCCTTCGAAGTGGCCAAGCTGGAAATGGTGACAGATCTTATGAAACATTATTAGCTCATTCCTTATTAGCATATTACGTTTCAATGGCCTGTACTTTCCTTGTGATAGCTGAGATATTTCAGACTTGCTAGATACTGTAAACCTTGGGGGTAAATTATCAGCGTGGCCATTCTGTACCAACCCTGCATATCCCCTTCATACATCCTGCATATCTTTTCTCTTGTGCTTTTGAAGTGTTAAGTTGACTTGTGGCATCTTTAGGTCTTGGTAAGACTTTTAAAGAAGCAATCTCAATCTGTCAGAGCTTGTATGTTGGTGTGTATAATGTAGTTATAAAGGTGAACATAATCTCGTAAACATGGGATGAGACCTAAAACGATCCATCTTTTCTGAACAAGAAAACCCCCTGGAAAAAAAACCTGTATTAAACAGTCAGTGCATTCTTAACAGTAGCATTTACTTAGCACTACGTACAATCAAGCTTCGATAAGGTGCTTTGATGCTCTTCCCGGATTGAACCTGCGATGTTGTTGTTAGCGCTGCGTTCTAACCAACTGAGCTATACTTCCCAGCCTTGTGCCTTGTGTGATTTTGGAAGTTGATGTGTTTGCAGGGCGACGATGAGGAGGACTCACAAGGAGCTCAGGGCGAGAGAGAGGTGATCCAGCCTGGTAAACTAAGGCTGAGCTTCGAGGAGCTTGAGAAACAGAGGGTAGAGAATGAGCGCAAGGCAGCAGAGGCAGAGTACAAGAGACGAATGGAAGAGGAGAGGAGGGCTTTCGCCGAGGCCAGGAAAAGCATGGTCAGTGAGAGTAATATCATGGTCACTACACCTGGTCCCCAGATCTGTTTGTGCTGTCTTGCCATCTCCTATGGTCATTGCCATGTCATTGCCATTGCCATTGGTCATTGTGTTTAGAGATCCTTTTTCATACTGATCCCACCCAGAGATGTCAGACACTAGTTTGAGCGTCTTTCGTTGTTGTCCTCCTTTTCCAGATAGTGGATGATGATGATGAGGTGTTCCTGGCCATGCTGAACCTGGAGGGCAGCAAGCCAGGGAAGCTGTGCGTCAGCTTCGAGGACAAGGAGCGTCAGAGGAGAGAGGCGGAGGAGAAGAAAGCAGAGGAGGAGGCCAAGAGGAGGCTGGAGGAGGAGAAGAGGCTCTTTGCAGAGGCCCGCAAGAATATGGTAGGACTGGGTAACATACCCATAAAGATCCTACAATTCACTAGTGGAATTTGGTATCTTAGCATCATGATAAAAAAATCTGCCATCTTGCCAGGAATTTTTTTTGATTTTAGAAACATTTGTGAATCATAGGATCTCTATGAACACACCTCTGCAGGCAGCACCAGCATGTTGCTTATGAAGCCCTGCGCTAACATCTAGGTTATAGTAGGCTGCGTTCAGAAGGAGCATGTGAAAAGATAAAAATTATTTTGATGAATAATTTATTCCTGTTTTTTCATCATGATTAGAGCCACAGCGAGTTACTTTTTGTAACTTGTTTTGCGTATGTATGTCACAGATGAATACCTTCAGTCTCTCACGCTGTGCGCTATTTTGAACTCTGCTTGATCCAGATGTGTCATCTGAGCTCATATCCAATGTAATGCTCACACTTTAAACAAACTGCAAATGACATTTGCTTATAAATGATTTGTGTAGGCCTTACGAAGGCTTTTTTATGGCTCCACGGTTCTTATAGTTCATTTAAAGTTCTAGTCTGTTTAAAGTGGGACCAATGTTGCTATAATCTACTGAAAACTAACCCCAATATTAACATTTGAGGAAGTCTATATTTAATATAAGAACTCAATCTCTAATTGGTCTATAATAGGACATGGATTAATCCTACATGATGATGTAACGTTACTGAAACACTACACTTGCAATTGCTGTTCCTACTTTCAAATTATCTTCTTAAAGAGCCCCCTGGATCGGGAAAAATCTAAGACTTCATATCAAGATGGAGAAGTAAGATATTTTCACTTTCAAATGACAATTGTACTTGTACACTGACTAAGAAGAAATAACACAGTGTTTCCCATGAACTGCTAATACTGTAAGTTCTTATTGTAAGTCAAAGGTCATATGCATGGATGTGAATGGTCTGTTTGAATGGGATATTCAGTAGGCATACTAACACTGCTGGCTTCCTTTAAAAGTGGCTCCCCATCAGTGTGTAATAGTGTGTCCTGGTTACTTGGATTGATTCTACAATGATGTTGAAAGACTTACTAGAACGAGATTAAAAATCTTCATCTCATTCTAGGGCTTTTTACAGTATCTGGTGAGAAGATCAATGTGATTTGGTTCTCTTAGCTTTGCTGTTCAATGTGACTATGTTGCTTAGCTTTGCTTTTCATTGGGTGCTTCACTGTTTGTGAATCATTCTGGGAGTGTTAAACCGGTGGATTAAATTGCTATTGGAAGCTGATATGATGATTGATTTGTGATTAAAGATTATTTGTGCTGTTTGATTCTGATTGGTTTATAGTGAAATGTCAAATGACACCATGCTCTGTGTTTGTATTCCGCCAGGTGCTAGACGAGGAAGAGGAAGGGATGTTCAAGAGCGAGTCCCAGGAAGCATTGCACCCTGGGAAACTAGAGATGAACTTCGAGGAGCTGCTGAAGCAGAAGGAGGAAGCCGATAGGAAGCGCAAGGTGGAGGCGCGCAAAAAAAAAATGGAGCAGGAGAAACTGGAGTTTGAGCAGCTCAGACAAGAGATGGGAGAGGTCAGTCATCAACATGGTATCCGTCTCACAATGCTGTTAACTAAAACCCACATGGGAAGTCTCATGGATATTGGCATGGAACTACCAACTGCAGAGATTGATGACAAGACGAGGAGAACCAGGGACTGTATTTATCAAGCGTCTCAGAGTAGGAGTGCTGATTTATGATCAGTTTTGCCTTTTAGATCACAATCCCAAGATTACATGGACAGGTGGGACCTGATCCTAGATCAGCCCTCCTACTATGAGACGCTTGATACATACGGCTCCAGTTTAAACCATGAGACCTACAGTGAGCTCCAAAAGCATTGAGACAATGGCAATTGTTTTGTTGTTTTGGCTCTGTTCTCCAGCACTTTGGATTTGAAATGATAAAATCAGGTTAAAGTGCAGACTGTTTAATTTGAGGGTATTCTCATCCATACCGGGAGAACTGTTTAGAAAGTACAGCACTTTTTGTACGCAGTCCCCCAATATTAGGGACCAAAACTATTTGGACAAATTCACTTATATGCGTATTAAAGTAGTCAAAAGTAGAGTATTTGGTGCCATATTCCTAGCAGCAATGATTACCACAAGCTTGTGACTTTCCGTAATCATGGTAGAATTGACAATAATGTATAAGTGTTTAGAAACATATTCTATGCTTATTAACAATAAAAGTTGAATAAACTCCAAAATGACACAATACATTATTGACCATTATCATTTCAATTGGGCACAAAATAATCTGAAATACAACCTAAACAAACAGCAAATGAATCCAACAAGTTTGTAGAGTCACAAGCTTAATGTCATCATTGTGCGCTAGGAATCTGGGACCAAGTACTAAAGTTTTGACTACTTTAATACACATATTTGCTGAATATTTTTTTTTTTTTTACAGTGCTGTAATTTGTAAATGGTTCAACCGATACGGATGAAAATACCCTCAAATTAAAGACAGCCTGCACTAACCTCGTAGTCAATTGTACCATTTCAAATCCAAAGTGCTGGACTACAGAGCCAATACAACAACAAAAAGATGTCACTGTCCCAATACTTTTGGAGCTCACTGTATGCTTCGATTGTGATCGTATCCTCATCACTCATCAGTTCAATGTGCTTCTTTCCAAAGGATGAAGTGAATGAGAGCTCTGATACAGTGAGTAAGGAGTATGAGGAGCTGAAGAAACTCAAGAGGACCGGCTCCATCCAGGCCAAGAACCTCAAGTCCAAGTTTGAGAAGATCAAGCAGTTGAAAGACGAGGAGATCCAGAAAACGATTGAGGACGTGAGAGCAAAGAGAAAGGCCGTAGACGAGGAAATCAAAGAGAGGGAAGAAGAGCGGGTCCAGGAGGTATATATTTGAGCATGGTCCTTCAGAATCGCTTAGGAACGCCAACGTGTTGGTCTGTATCATGTTCTTCTGAAATCACTTACTGTGAGGGCTGTTTTTTTCAGGAGGATGATGAAGGCAAAAAGGACATAGCGAAGGGGGCTGAGGAGGCTCCGTTCAGACAGAAGGTGGACATGCGCGCACGGTTCGAACAAATGGCCAAAGCCAGAGAGGGGGAGGAGAGGAAAAGGGTGGAGGAACAGAAACTGCAGAGGATGCAGTTCGAGCAGCAAGAGATTGACGCTGCTCTCCAAAAAGTAAATCCCTCTTTCATCGGGTTCAATCATCGGGTTTCTCGTTGTTAAACTGTGGGCATCCTTGACACGCATGACATTCTAAAAACGCATGACAGCTCAGTTCAGTCCGAAGTGGTAATGTGAGAGGGGGGAGGGGTTCCACAAATCTAAAATGTGATATCACGTGTCATGTCTTTGGCAGAAAAGGGAAGATGAGGAGGAGGAAGAGGGAAGCATCATCAATGGCTCGGCAGCCTATGAGGATGAGGAGGACCACGCCAGGTCGGGGGCTCCGTGGTTTAAGAAGCCCCTGAAGAACCAATCGGTGGTGGATGCCGAGCCAGTGCGGTTCACGGTGAAGATCACCGGGGAGCCCAAGCCGGAGGTGACCTGGTGGTTTGAGGGGAATATGCTCCAGGACTGTGAGGACTATCAGTACATAGAGAGAGGGGAGACATTCTGCCTCTACCTGCCAGAGACCTTCCCAGAGGACGAGGGAGAGTACATGTGCAAAGCTGTCAACAGCAGAGGCACCGCTGCCAGCACCTGTATCCTAACGATAGAAAGTAAGCAATCGTCCGTCTGACTGCCACTGCATGCCTGCATGATACCACTTCCTGTTTTAGTTTTCTGATCTTCCTATGATTGGATGGGATCGCATGCTCCTCTTTCTATGATTGGATGGGATCGCATGTTCCTCTTCCGCATTGGCTTGGTTCAGCTGGTTCATCTATGGGTAACACCTCCCTTTTCTGTTTCTCTCTTCCAGCTGAGGACTACTGATGCTTTCCTTTTTCTGGAACTTTCCCTGTCTCTCTCACTCTTTTTGTATAACGTAATATCTCATGTTAGAGCCAAAAAGAGGAGGAAACAGCAGTATGCTAGCCATTCCTTCTAGGGATACACACAAAATGAAAAGTGCAAGATCATGTTGTTTACGTATTGCTCATCATTCATCCCTTTCATTATTATGTTTAGGATGAAATCTGTGCCAAATCACATATTGGTCCCATGAGTGATTGCTGCCATGAATGACGTTCAGATTGATTTTGTGATCATATCATAGATCACAACGCCTGTGCATCTGAGAAAATGTCCCTTCAAAGGTCAAATTTCATAAAGTTTCATTTGAGAATATGGTGCAACCCAATTTAAAGCCTTTTGATATCCCTGTGAAATAGATACAACAGTATGCACAATCTGTCTGAAACATTGGTTACTAATAAAAATATCTATTTAGGATTTTTGTTTCTTTTCTTTTTTAATATTTTGTTCATCTAAAAGGTACACAAAAGATTTTTCATATCCCAAAAGTTTTTTTCTTCATGTTAAGCTAAAATACAACTCTACATGATATGCATTATATAGTTGTATGGTTTGAAATATAATGACACAATTGGTTTTATGCTAGTCTAAATATTTGTGATACATTTATTTAAAGTTTTAATAAAATTTGCTAAATACCAGTCTCTGTGCAACTGTTTTATCATTTATTTTAACATGAATTACAGTAATGTAAATGCATGGATGGAGGGATGGATGGATGAATGGATGGAGGGAGGGAGGGAGGGAGGGAGGGAGGGAGGGAGGGAGGGAGGGAGGGAGGGAGGGAGGGAGGGAGGGAGGGAGGGATGAATGGATGGAGGGATGGATGGATGGATGGAGAGTTTCTACTTATTCCATTTGATTCTATTCTATTCTAGGGCATTTGTAGTTTATTACAATGTTGTAAGACATATACTATTTTCAGTTGCACCTTTATCAAGGTGCATGGATTTTGATGTACATTGATCAAAAGTTACGTAAGTATGATATATATATATGAAAAATATACACTACCGTTCAAAAGTTTGGGGTCACTTAGAAATGTCCTTGTTTTTGAAACAATAGTTTGAGAAAGAGACGCCTCACAAGTCCTCTACTAGCAGCTTCATTTAAATAGTACCAGCAAAACACCCGTCTCAACGTCAAGATGAGGCGACGTCAGGCGACTCCGGGATGCTGGCTTTCTAAGCAAAGTTCCTCTGTCCAGTGTCTGTGTTCTTTTGCCCATCTTAATCTTTTCTTTTTATTGGCCAGTCTGAGATAAGGCTTTTTCTTTGCAACTCTGCCTAGAAGGCCAGCATCCCAGAGTCGTTGCTTCACTGCTGACGTTGAGACTGGTGTTTTGCGGGTACTATTTAACAAATCTGCCAGTTGAGGACTTGTGAGGGGTCTGTTTCTCAATCTAGACACCGGGGCCTCCCACTCCTCTTTCTATTCAGGTTAGAGCCAGTTTGCGCTGTTCTGTGAAGGGAGTAGTACACAGGGTTGTACGAGATCTTCAGTTTCTTGTCAATTTCTAGCATGGAATAGCCTTCATTTCTCAGAACAAGAATAGACTGACAAGTTTCAGAAGAAATGTATTTGTTTCTGGCCATTTTGAGCCTGTAATCGAGCCCACAAATGCTGATGCTCCAGATAATCAACTAGTCTAAAGAAGGACAGTTGTATTGCTTCTTTAATCAGCACAACTGTTTTCAGCTGTGCTAACATAATTGCAAAAGGGTTTTCTAATGATCAATTAGCCTTTTAAAATGATAGACTTGGATTAGCTAACACAACGTACCATTGGAACAAAGCAGTGATGGTTGCTGATAATGGGCCTCCGTACGCCTATGTAGATATTTCATTAAAAATCAGCCGTTTTCAGCTACAATCGTCATTTACAACATTAACACTGTACACTGTATTTCTGATCAATTTTATGTTATTTTAATGGACAAAAAATTTGATTTTCTTTCAAAAACAAGGACATTTCTGAGTGACAAACTTTTGAACGGTAGTGTACAGCATATACAGTGGGGCAAAAAAGTATTTAGTCAGCCACCAATTGTGCAAGTTCTCCCACTTAAAAAGATGAGAGAGGCCTGTAAATACACTTCAACTATGACAGACAAAATGAGAAAAAAAATCCAGAAAATCACATTGTAGGATTTTTAATGAATTTATTTGCAAATTATGGTGGAAAATAAGTATTTGGTCAATAACAAAAGTTTATCTCAATACTTTGTTATATACCCTTTGTTGGCAATGACAGAGGTCAAACATTTTCTGTAAGTCTTCACAAGGTTTTCACACACTGTTGCTGGTATTTTGGCCCATTCCTCCATGCAGATCTCCACTAGAGCAGTAATGTTATGGGGCTGTTGCTGGGCAACACGGACTTTCAACTCCCTCCAAAGATTTTCTATGGGGTTGAGATCTGGAGACTGGCTAGCCCACTCCAGGACCTTGAAATGCTTCTTACGAAGCCACCCCTTCCTTGCCCGGGCGGTGTCATGCTGAAAGACCCAGCCACGTTTCATCTTCAATGCCCTTGCTGGTGGAAGGAGGTTTTCACTCAAAATCTCACGATACATGGCCCCATTCATTCTTTCTTTTATACGGATCAGTCGTCCTGGTCCCTTTGCAGAAAAACAGCCCCAAAGCAGGATGTTTCCACCCCCATGCTTCACAGTAGGTATGGTGTTCTTTGGACGCAACTCAGCATTCTTTGTCCTCCAAACACGACGAGTTGAGTTTTTACCAAAAAGTTATATTTTGGTTTCATCTGACCATATGACATTCTCCCAATCTTCTTCTGGGTCATCCAAATGCTCTCTAGCAAACTTCAGACGGGCCTGGACATGTACTGGCTTAAGCAGGGGGACACGTCTGGCACTGCAGGATTTGAGTCCCTGGCGGCGTAGTGTGTTACTGATGGTAGGCTTTGTTACTTTGGTCCCAGCTCTCCGCAGGTCATTCACTAGGTCCCCCCGTGTGGTTCTGCGATTTTTGCTCACCGTTCTTCTGATCATTTTGACCCCACGGGGTGAGATCTTGCATGGAGCCCCAGATCGAGGGAGATTATCAGTGGTCTTGTATGTCTTCCATTTCCTAATAATTGCTCCCACAGTTGATTTCTTAAAACCAAGCTGCTTACCTATTGCAGATTCAGTCTTCCCAGCCTGGTGCAGGTCTACAATTTTGTTTCTGGTGTCCTTTGACAGCTCTTTTGTCTTGGCCATAGTGGAGTTTGGAGTGTGACTGTTTGAGGTTGTGGACAGGTGTCTTTTATACTGATAACAAGTTCAAACAGGTGCCATTAATACAGGTAATAAGTGGAGGACAGAGGAGCCTCTTAAAGAAGGTCTGTGAGAGCCAGAAATCTTGCTTGTTTGTAGGTGACCAAATACTTATTTTCCACCATAATTTGCAAATAAATTCATAAAAAATCCTACAATGTGATTTTCTGGATTTTTTTTCTCTTATTTTGTCTGTCATAGTTGAAGTGTACCTATGATGAAAATTACAGGCCTCTCTCATCTTTTTAAGTGGAAGAACTTGCACAATTGGTGGCTGACTAAATACTTTTTTACCCCACTGTATATTGTACAATCAATGTGTGCAAAGCTCTTAGAGATGTAGCCAGAAAGACTGCTGTAATTCTAACTTGTATTGACTGAGGGTTTTGGAGACTTATGTAAATGAGATATTTCTGTATTCCATTTTCAAATCAAATGTTATTTGTCACATACATATGGTTAGCAGATGTTAATGCGAGTGTAGCGAGATTCTTTTGCTTATATTTTCGACAGTGCAGTAATATCCTACAGTAACAGTAACGATTCCCCAACAACAACCTACTACACACAAATCTAAAGGGGTGAATGAGAATATGTACATATAAGTATATGGATGAGCGATGGCCGAGCGGCATAGGCAAGGTGCAATATATGGTATAAGATACAGTATATACATGAGGTATGAGTAATGTAAGATATGGAAACATTTTTAAAGTGCATTGTATAAAGTGACTTGTGATCCATTTATTAAAGTGGCCAGTGATTGGGTCTCAGTGTAGGCAGCAGCCTCTCTGTGTTAGTGATTGCTGTTTAGCAGTCTGATGGCCTTGAGATAGAAGCTGTTTTTCAGTCTCTCGGTCCCAGCTTTGATGCACCTGTACTGATCTCGGCTTCTGGATGGTAGCGGTGTGACCAGGCAGTGGCTCAGGTGGTTGATGTCCTTGATGATCTTTTTGGCCTTCCTGTGACACCGGGTGGTGTAGGTTTCATGGAGGGCAGGTAGTTTGCCCCCGGTGATGCATTGTGCAGTCCCTCTGGAGATCCTTGCAGTTGAGGGCGGCACAGTTGCCGTACCAGGCTGTGATACAGCCCGACAGGATGCTCTCGATTGTGCATCTGTAAAAGTTTGTCAGGGTTTTGGGTGATAAGTCAAATTTCTTCAGCCTCCTGAGGTTGAAGAGGAGCTGTTACGCCTTCTTTACCACACTGTCTGTGTAGGTGGACCATTTCAGTTTGTCTGTGATGAGTACGCCTACGAAATTAAAACTTTCCACCTTCTCCACTGCTGTCCCTTTGATGTGGATAGGGGGGTGCTCCCTCTGCTGTTTCCTGAAGTCCACTATCATCTTCTTTGTTTTGTTGACGTTGAGTGAGAGGTTGTTTTCCTGACACCACACTCCGAGGGCCCTCACCTCCTCCCTATAGGCTGTGTCGTTGTTGTTGGTAATCAAGTCCACTACTGTTGTGTCATCTGAAAAATGTATGATTGAGTTGGAGGCGTGCATAGCCACGCAGTTGTGGGTGAACAGGGAGTACAGGAGGGGGCTGAGCACGCACCCTTGTGGGGCCCCAGTGTTGAGGGTCAGCGAAGTGGAGATGGTTGGTTCCGACCTTCACCAACTGGGGGCGGCCTGTCAGAAAGTCCAGGGCCCAATTGCACAGGGCAGGGTTGAGACCCAGGGCCTCCAGCTTGATAATGAGCTTAGAGCGTACTATGGTGTTGAATGCTGTGCTGTAGTCAATGAACAGCATTCTTACATTTATATATTTATTTTATTTCACCTTTATTTAACCAGGTAGGCCAGTTGAGAACAAGTTCTCATTTACAACTGCGACCTGGCCAAGACAAAGCAAAGCAGTCCGACACAAACAACACAGAGTTACACATGGGATAAACAAACATACAATCAATAACACAATGGAAAGATCTATATACAGTGTGTGCAAATGTAGTAAGATTATGGAGGTAAGGCAATAAATAGGCCATAGTGGTGAAATAATTACAATTGATCAATTAAACACTTGAGTGATAGATGTACAGAAGATGAATGTGCAAGTAGAGATACTGCGGTGCAAATGAGCAAAAAAATAAATAACAACATGGAGATGAGGTAGTTGGGTGGGCTATTTACAGATGTACGCCACAGGATGTTTTTGTGCTGGTCAAGGGCAGTCAAGTCTGGAGTGAACCTAGGGCTATATCTGTTCTTAGTTCTACATTTTTTGAATGGGGCATGCTTATTTAAGATGTTGAGGAAAGCACTTTTAAAGAATAACCAGGCATCCTCTACTGATAGAAAGAGGTCCTTCCAGGATACCCGGGCCAGGTAGATTAGAAAGGCCTGCTCGCTGAAGTGTTTTAGGGAGAGTTTGACAGTGATGAGGGGTGGTCGTTTGACCGCGGACCCATTACGGATGCAGGCAATGAGGCAGTGATCGCTGAGATCCTGGTTGAATACAGCAGAGGTGTATTTAGAGGGCAGGTTGGTCAGGAATATCTATGAGGGTGCCCGTGTTTATGGATTTAGGGTTGTACCTGGTAGGTTTCTTGATAATTTGTGTGAGATTGAGGGCATCTATCTTAGATTGTAGGACGGCCGGGGTGTTAAGCATATCCCAGTTTAGGTCACCTAACAGTACAAACTCTAAAGATAAATGGGGGGTAATTACTTCACATATGGTGTCCAGGGCACAGCTGGGGGCTGAGGGGGGTCTATAACAAGTGGCAACATTGAGAGACTTATTTCTGGAAAGGTGGATTTTAAAGGTAGAAGCTTGAACTGTTTGGGCACAGACCTGGATTGCATTACAGAACTGTGCAACTCTGCAACTCTCTGCAGTAGATTGCAACTCCACCCCCTTTGGCAGTTCTATCTTGGCGGAAAATGTTGTAGTTGGGGATGGAAATTTCAGAATTATTGGTGGCCTTCCTAAGCCAGGATTCAGACACGGCTAGGACATCAGGGTTGGCAGAGTGTGCTAAAGCAGTGAATAAAACAAACTTAGGAAGGAGGCTTCTGATGTTAACATGCATGAAACCAAGGCTTTTACGGTTACAGAAGGCAACAAATGATAGCGCCTGGGGAGTAGGAGTGGAACTGGGAGCTACAGGGCCTGGGTTAACCAGGAGGAGTAGGATAAGGATACGGCTAAAGGCTATAAGAACTGGTCGTCTAGTGCGTTGGGGACAGAGAATAAAATGAACAGATTTCTGGGCGTGGTAAAATAGATTCAGGGCATAATGTACAGACAATGGTATGGTAGGATGTGAATACAGTGGAGGTAAACCTAGGCGTTTGAGTGATGATGAGAGAGGTTTCATCTCTGGAGACACCACTTAAGCCAGGTGAGGTCTCTGCATGTGTGTGTGGTGGTACAAAAGAGGGCATTTTGGGTGGGACTGAGGGCTATACAGTGAAATAAAACAATAAGAACTAGCCAAGACAGCATATATAAGACAAGGCATATTGACATTAGAGAGAGACATAAAGCAATCACAGGTGTTGATCAGGAGAGCTAAGACAACAACGGGTAAATGGCGATGAATGGGCAGAGCGGGTCAGTTAGGTACATGCAGGACCTGAGTTCGAGGCTGGGGCCGACAGGTGAACAAAATTAGGTACCGTGTTATTGAAACAGTCCAGGGGGCATCAGCTGTGTAGCTGAGTGATCATAGGGTCAAAAGAGCAGTAACAGGTGAATCAGGGTGCCATTCGGTAGTCACTACTACGCTAGGCGAGCAGGGGACACAGCATTCAGAAAAGCTAGTAGATGGTTCTTCGGTGACATCGTAACAGAATAGCCTGTTGAGACCACATCGGGCGATCACGTCGGTGGTCCAGTCCTGATAGATCGGTGGGGCTCCGTGTTGACAATAAAGGGTCCAGGCCAATTGGCAGAGGAGGTATTGTAGCCCTAGAATTAGCTGGTGGGCCTAGCTCGAGGCTAGCTCAAGGCTAGCTGGTGCTTGCTTCGGGACAGAGGCGTTAGCTAACAGTAGCCACTCGTTTGCAGCTAGGTAGCTGCGATGATCCGGTGTAATGATCCAGAGCGGCAGGAATCCGGTGATGTCCCCCTGATGGGTGAGAATAATATACAAGGAATTTCTCAAAGCTGTTAAGGAGAACCTTGACAACCTTTTACCTAGCCGGTGGGGATTCCGGTGGGGTGCCCCTGTAACAGTACTCGTCTTGCGTTGTGTACAATCAGTCATCGACACGGAACTCCAACATGTAGCACCAGTCATGTAGCTTTATTCTGATAAGAACGACACAAAATTGCAAGTCATGCAATGCACGTCTCACCATCCAACTCTGCATTCACGCACGCTGGTTTGGTGCTTGTTCACTGGGACAGTTTAAATTTTAGACCGTCCCTCGCCCATTCCCGGGCGCGAACCAGGGACCTTCTGCACACATCAACAGTCACCCTCGAAGCATCGTTACCCATCGCTCCACAAAAGCCACGGCCCTTGCAGAGCAAGGGGAACTACTACTTCAAGGTCTCAGAGCAAGTGACGTCACTGATTGAAACGCTATTTAGCGCCCACGCTAACTAAGCTAGCCGTTTCACATCCGTTACACTCACCCCCCTTTTGACCTTCCTCCTTTTTCCGCAGCAACCAGTAATCCGGGTCACGGCACCAATGTAACAGTTTAAGTTTTAAACCGTTCCCTCGCCCATACCCGGGCGCGAACCAGGGACTCTCTGCACACATCAACAGTCACCCTCGAAGCATCGTTACCCATCGCTCCACAAAAGCCGCGGCCCTTGCAGAGCAAGGGGAACTACTACTTCAAGGTCTCAGAGCAAGTGACGTCACTGATTGAAACGCTATTTAGCGCCCACGCTAACTAAGCTAGCCGTTTCACATCCGTTACACCCCCACCCAGTGCTGGCAACACTAGCTGCAGTAACCCATGGGGAGGTGGTCACATTTGGACAATCAGAGAGGAGGTAAATTATGCTTGGGAAAATGGTCACAAGGGGAACCCGTGTGTGTGTGTGTTTCAGGGAAAGGAGGTGTATCTGATTTCCTTCAGCTAGGACTTGAAATTGGTTAATCAAATCTCCCCATTTTTCCTACATCTTGCATGCCTTCTCAAACAGCTGCAACTGTATAGACATTCGCACATCAAGTCCTTTCTGGAGTTGGGCTCGGGGATGGAACAACTGTTGAACATCTGAGCTTGTGGTTGTTTGTGAGGGAAGGGTGGGGAGTGTGTATGAGTATGTGTGTATGTGTGTGTGTGTGTGTGTGTGTGTGTGTGTGTGTCCCACATCTGTTGCTATGGGGTAATGACGTTAGGGACAATATAGGATGAATCACAATAATTGTTTGCTAAAATAATAATTGCTTGCCAAAAATGTAATTTTTGTAATGGAAATCCTTCCTTAATTGTGGAAATGAAGAGATTCAATGTACTGATTCCATGCCACATGGTTTATGAACTTATACTCAAAACGACGCCGGATTCAAAACTTTGAATTTTTCCATTTCTATTATTATACAGAATTCTTGCAACCAATATAATGTTATATATATGGGGGGATACAACCATGCAGATTTGGCTGTGAAGAGAGACAGAATCATTAGATCATTTGTTTTGGTACTGTCCACATGTAGCTTGTTTTTGGTCACAGGTCCAGGAATGGCTGAAGAATTGCAACATTTACCTGGAGCTAACTCTGCAGATTTTTTTATTTATTTATTTTACCTTTATTTAACCAGGTAGGCAAGTTGAGAACAAGTTCTCATTTACAATTGCGACCTGGCCAAGATAAAGCAAAGCAGTTCGACAGATACAACAACACAGAGTTACACATGGAGTAAAACAAACATACAGTCAATAATAAAGTATAAACAAGTCTATATACAATATGAGCAAATGAGGTGAGAAGGGAGGTAAAGGCAAAAAAAGGCCTTGGTGGCAAGGTAAATACAATATAGCAAGTAAAACACTGGAATGGTAATTTTGCAATGGAAGAATGTGCAAAGTAGAAATAAAAATAATGGGGTGCAAAGGAGCAAAATAAATAAATAAATTAAATACAGTTGGGAAAGAGGTAGTTGATAGGGCTAAATTATATGTGGGCTATGTACAGGTGCAGTAATCTGTGAGCTGCTCTGACAGTTGGTGTTTAAAGCTAGTGAGGGAGATAAGTGTTTCCAGTTTCAGAGATTTTTGTAGTTCGTTCCAGTCATTGGCAGCAGAGAACTGGAAAGAGAGGTGGCCAAAGAAAGAATTGGTTTTGGGGGTGACTAGAGAGATATACCTGCTGGAGCGTGTGCTACAGGTGGGAGATGCTATGGTGACCAGCGAGCTGAGATAAGGGGGGACTTTACCTAGCAGGGTCTTGTAGATGACATGGAGCCAGTGGGTTTGGCGACGAGTATGAAGCGAGGGCCAGCCAACGAGAGCGTACAGGTCGCAATGGTGGGTAGTGTATGGGGCTTTGGTGACAAAACGGATTGCACTGTGATAGACTGCATCCAGTTTGTTGAGTAGGGTATTGGAGGCTATTTTGTAAATTACATCGCCAAAGTCGAGGATTGGTAGGATGGTCAGTTTTACAAGGGTATGTTTGGCAGCATGAGTGAAGGATGCTTTGTTGCGAAATAGGAAGCCAATTCTAGATTTAACTTTGGATTGGAGATGTTTGATATGGGTCTGGAAGGAGAGTTTACAGTCTAACCAGACACCTAAGTATTTGTAGTTGTCCACGTATTCTAAGTCAGAGCCGTCCAGAGTAGTGATGTTGGACAGGCGGGTAGGTGCAGGTAGTGATCGGTTGAAGAGCATGCATTTAGTTTTACTTGTATTTAAGAGCAGTTGGAGGCCACGGAAGGAGAGTTGTATGGCATTGAAGCTTGCCTGGAGGGTTGTTAACACAGTGTCCAAAGAAGGGCCGGAAGTATACAGAATGGTGTCGTCTGCGTAGAGGTGGATCAGAGACTCACCAGCAGCAAGAGCGACCTCATTGATGTATACAGAGAAGAGAGTCGGTCCAAGAATTGAACCCTGTGGCACCCCCATAGAGACTGCCAGAGGTCCGGACAACAGACCCTCAGATTTGACACACTGAACTCTATCAGAGAAGTAGTTGGTGAACCAGGCGAGGCAATCATTTGAGAAACCAAGGCTGTTGAGTCTGCCGATGAGGATGTGGTGATTGACAGAGTCGAAAGCCTTGGCCAGATCAATGAATACGGCTGCACAGTAATGTTTCTTATCGATGGCGGTTAAGATATCGTTTAGGACCTTGAGCGTGGCTGAGGTGCACCCATGACCAGCTCTGAAACCAGATTGCATAGCAGAGAAGGTATGGTGAGATTCAAAATGGTCGGTAATCTGTTTGTTGACTTGGCTTTCGAAGACCTTAGAAAGGCATGGTAGGATAGATATAGGTCTGTAGCAGTTTGGGTCAAGAGTGTCCCCCCCTTTGAAGAGGGGGATGACCGCAGCTGCTTTCCAATCTTTGGGAATCTCAGACGACACGAAAGAGAGGTTGAACAGGCTAGTAATAGGGGTGGCAACAATTTCGGCAGATAATTTTAGAAAGAAAGGGTCCAGATTGTCTAGCCCGGCTGATTTGTAGGGGTCCAGATTTTGCAGCTCTTTCAGAACATCAGCTGAATGGATTTGGGAGAAGGAGAAATGGGGAAGGCTTGGGCGAGTTGCTGTTGGGGGTGCAGTGCTGTTGACAGGGGTAGGAGTAGCCAGGTGGAAAGCATGGCCAGCAGTAGAAAAATGCTTATTGAAATTTTCAATTATGGTGGATTTATCAGTGGTGACAGTGTTTCCTATCTTCAGTGCAGTGGGCAGCTGGGAGGAGGTGTTCTTATTCTCCATGGACTTTACAGTGTCCCAGAACTTTTTTGAGTTAGTGTTGCAAGAAGCACATTTCTGCTTGAAAAAGCTAGCCTTGGCTTTTCTAACTGCCTGTGTATAATGGTTTCTAGCTTCCCTGAACAGCTGCATATCACGGGGGCTGTTCGATGCTAATGCAGAACGCCATAGGACGTTTTTGTGTTGATTAAGGGCAGTCAGGTCTGGGGAGAACCAAGGGCTATATCTGTTCCTGGTTCTAAATTTCTTGAAAGGGGCATGTTTATTTAAGATGGTTAGGAAGGCATTTTTAAAAAATATCCAGGCATCCTCTACTGACGGGATGAGGTCAATATCCTTCCAGGATACCCCGGCCAGGTCGATTAGAAAGGCCTGCTCGCTGAAGTGTTTCAGGGAGCGTTTTACAGTGATGAGAGGAGGTCGTTTGACCGCTGACCCATTACGGATGCAGGCAATGAGGCAGTGATCGCTGAGATCTTGGTTGAAGACAGCAGAGGTGTATTTAGAGGGGAAGTTGGTTAGGATGATATCTATGAGGGTGCCCGTGTTTAAGGCTTTGGGGAGGTACCTGGTAGGTTCATTGATAATTTGTGTGAGATTGAGGGCATCAAGTTTAGATTGTAGGATGGCTGGGGTGTTAAGCATGTTCCAGTTTAGGTCGCCTAGCAGCACGAGCTCTGAAGATAGATGGGGGGCAATCAGTTCATATATGGTGTCCAGAGCACAGCTGGGGGCAGAGGGTGGTCTATAGCAGGCGGCAACGGTGAGAGACTTGTTTTTAGAAAGGTGGATTTTTAAAAGTAGAAGTTCAAATTGTTTGGGTACAGACCTGGATAGTAGGACAGAACTCTGCAGGCTATCTTTGCAGTAAATTGCAACACCGCCCCCTTTGGCAGTTCTATCTTGTCTGAAAATGTTGTAGTTTGGAATTAAAATGTCTGAATTTTTGGTGGTCTTCCTAAGCCAGGATTCAGACACAGCTAGAACATCCGGGTTGGCAGAGTGTGCTAAAGCAGTGAATAGAACAAACTTAGGGAGGAGGCTTCTAATGTTAACATGCATGAAACCAAGGCTATTACGGTTACAGAAGTCGTCAAAAGAGAGCGCCTGGGGAATAGGAGTGGAGCTAGGCACTGCAGGGCCTGGATTCACCTCTACATCGCCAGAGGAACATAGGAGGAGTAGAATAAGGGTGCGACTAAAAGCAATAAGAATTGGTCGTCTAGAACGTCTGGAACAGAGAGTAAAAGGAGGTTTCTGGGGGCGATAAAATAGCATCAAGGTATAATGTACAGACAAAGGTAAGGTAGGATGTGAATACAGTGGAGGTAAACCTAGGTATTGAGTGATGAAGAGAGAGATATTGTCTCTAGAAACATCATTGAAACCAGGAGATGTCATTGCATGTGTGGGTGGTGGAACTAATAGGTTGGATAAGGTATAGTGAGCAGGACTAGAGGCTCTACAGTGAAATAAGCCAATAAACACTAACCAGAACAGCAATGGACAAGACATATTGACATTAAGGAGAGGCATGCTTAGTCGAGTGATCAAAAGGGTCCAGTGAGTGGAGAGGTTGGTTTAGGGTCACGGCGATTTAGACAGCTAGCCAAGCCATCCGGTAGCAAGCTAGCATAGGATGGAGTCTGTTGTTAGCCACCTCTTGCGTTCGGTCAGTAGATTAGTGGGGTTCCGTGTGGTAGAGGGGATTAATCCAAATCACACAACAACAAAAATAAGAACAATAGATATAGTTATAGAGGCCCGAGAAGAAAACATAATAATTCAAATAAATAAATTGTCCGATTGTCTATTCAGATAGCAGCCGGAAAGACAGCTAACGGTTAGCGGGCCGCAGATGGGCGTTCCGGTAACGTCGCGACAGAGGAGCCAGCCGGATCTCCTTCAGGTAGATAACGTCGGCAGTCCGGTTGTGAAGGCCCGGTGGGGCTCCGCGTAGGCAGTGAAACGGGTCCGGATAGGTGACTGCAGCCCAGGAGTGAATGATGGAACTCAGGCGTGATTGACGGAGCTGGCTAGCACCGGAACAATCGATGTTTGCTCCGGAATCGACGAAAGCCGACTGTCACACGGATAGCAGCTAGCTAGCTGTGAGATCCGGGTATGAATGTCCAGAGAGCAGTTGAAATCCAGGGACATGGAGAGAAAAATTGGTCCGGTATGTTCCGTTCCGAGCCGCGCTGCGCCGTACAAAACTGGCGATAGATTTTCGATAGATTTTCGAACTAAAGGACAGCCGATGACCACAAACCGTGGTTAGCTTCTGATTAGCTTCTGGGCTAGCTCCTGGCTAGCTTCTGGCTAGTTTCTGGCCAGCCTCCTGGAGTTTCTGGCTAGCTTCCTGAAGGATTGCAGATCTGAGGTAAATAATACTTTTTTATAAATATAAATTGGTGAGGCTGGTTGCAGGAAAGTGTTTAGAAGATGAGTTGATGAGTTAATGGAAAATAAAAATAAAATGTATGTGAAAAAAGTTGTAAATATATATATATACAGGACACGACAAGACGAGGACAAAAGACGTCTGAACTGCTATGCGATCTTGGATGAGAGCTGACTCGATGGCACTACTGGGTGATTTGAAAAGTCATAGTCAATCGATCAACAATATAATAATACTTTTAACAAAAGTGTTCATCTTTAATTTAGAAAGGTTCAGGACTTTTGTGAAACATCACAGCACAGTTGAAAAATATATACGGAAAATAGAAATCCAATAGGAATGGTGTTATGAGATAGATGGGAGGTGTTGAGTGGAGCTGAAGGGTGTAACTAATAACAACAAGATAACTAATGTAAGATATACTGTGTCCGTAAAATGTATATACTGTAGGTTCCGAACTTTTGTGAAGCAACACAGTTAAAAATATATGGCAAATAGAACTCAAACTGGATGGTCTTCAGAAATAAATGGGAGGGGTTGATGGTGGTGGAAGGATCGGAGTAAAACAAACAAAATATAACTATTTTAAAATCGATTGTGTCCGTAAAAAACATATATAGTATGTATAAGCTGTAAGTAGAAACCTAAGTGTTGTTGATCAGGTAGCTGCTGGTGGTTAGACTAGTTAGAGCGCTGGGCCAGTAACCGAAAGGTTGCTGGGTCCAATCCCCGAGCTGACAAGGTAAACATCTGTTGTTCTGCTACTGAGCAAGGCACTGTTCCCCGGGTGCCAAGACATGGATGTTGATTAAGGTTAAATGCAGAAGACACATTTCAGGTATTCAGTTGTACAACTGACTAGGTATCTCGCTTTCATTAGTTACCTACAATAACAAAAGTAAAACATTAAAAAAATATATATATTCAGGAGTAAATATTTCCGTAACCCTTTCCTGCAGTCAAACGACGTAGTGGCCTCATAGGTGGAAGGTTATTAATATTTTCCATAAACATTATTATTTTTAAAGCAGCTGACAATCCTGGTTTTCTACTGTATGTCAAACGGTTTTATTATATTTCATTTCAGCCTTATGTGATTAGTGTTTAATTTTTCAGGATCTTTTTAATAAATGTTTTTTTTTCCCACTTTGACATTACAGAGTATTTTGTGTAGGTCGCCAGCCCATCTATTTTGTGTAGATCGTTGACAAAAAAAATGACAATTAATTCCACAATCAGATTACATCTACACACTGCCTAAACAGATAAACAGAAACACAATTAATATTGTTAGACAGTAGGCCTAATAGCCATGCATATTGTGTAATAACTGTATTGTTTACTTTGTGACATAAGCTAGCTGTGTGACCCAACCATGGAAATGTAATTCAAACCATCAAGCGCTATGATGAAACTGGCTCTCATGAGGACTTCCACAGGAAAGGAAGACCCAGAGTTACCTCTGTTGCAGAGGATAAGTTCATTAGAGTTAAACTGCACCTCAGATTGCAGCCCAAATAAATGCTTCCCAGAGTTCAAGTAACAGACACATCTCAACATCAACTGTTCAGAGGAGACTGCATGAATCAGGCCTTCATGGTCAAATTGCTGCAAAGAAACCACTACTAAAGGACACCAATAAGAAGAAGAGACTTGCTTGGGCCAAGAAACACGAGCAATGGACATTAGACCGGAAGAAATCTGTCCTTTGGACTGATGAGTCCAAACTGGAGATTTTGTTTCCAACCGACGTGTCTTTGTGAGACGCAGAGTAGGTGAACGGAAGATCTCCGCATGTGTGGTACCAACCGTGAAGCATGGAGGAGGAGGTGTGATGGTGTGGGGGTGCTTTGCTGGTAAAGCTGTCTGCAAATTATTTAGAATTCAAGGCACACTTAACCACCATGGCTACCACAGTATTCTGCAGCAATACGTCATCCCATCTGGTTTGCGCTTAGTGGGACTATCATTTGTTTTTCAACAAGACAATGACGCAAAACACACCTCCAGGCTGTGCAAGGGCTATTTTACCAAGGAGAGTGATGGAGTGCTGCATCAGATGACCTGGCCTCTCCAATCACCCGACCTCAAACCAATTGAGATTGTTTGAGTTGGACTGTAGAGTGAAGGAAAATTAGCAAACAAGTGCTCAGCATATGTGGGAACTCCTTCAAGACTGTTGGAAAAGCATTCCTCATGAAGCTGGTTGAGAGAATGCCAAGAGTGTGCAAAGCTGTCATGAAGGCAAAGGGTGGCTACTTTGAAGAATCTATAACATAAAATATTTTGCTTAACACTTTTTTGGTTTCTACATGATTCCATATGTGTTATTTCATAGTTTTGATGTCTTCACTATTATTCTACAATGTAGAAAATAATAAAAATAAAGAAAAACCCTTGTATGAGTAGGTGTGTCCAAACTTTTGACTGGTACTGTACATAAATATATGACTAGTATGTAAATAGTATTTTCTGTTGTTATTGTCTCTTGGTGGCTTGACAATATGACTTTTAATTTACATTTTAATGTAATAATATATTATGTTGTTCTTGTCTATAACTGTGTACTCAGTCATGTATTTTATGTTTTATGTGGACCCCAGGAAGAGTAGCTGCAGCATGTGCAACCTCTTACAGGTTTTTGATTTTTCCATTTATGTTTTGAGATTGGACTTTAGCATGTTAGCACATAGGGCACACGAGTGTGTCACCTCTTTGGTCAGTGTGTTAAACCTGTGCTGGTTGCCATCTCGTTAGTGTGAAGGTGTTTCACCTGTGCTGGCCCAGGTGCTATTTAAGAGTGGCTGGCTCCAGTTGTCTTGAGAGATGTGGATTTTCAACACCTTTAGATGGCTCTCCCTATTTTGATTTGCAGACAAGCAATCCTCTATTTGATCTCCACTGTTTTCATTTTGCCCAACTTTTTGGTGTAGGATTTTATTTTGTTTTCCTGTTCTTGGACAAATTTAGTGGGTGCTCGTGGTGGTTGTCTTTTAGGTCTCAGTTGTTGCTAGACAACTTTCAGTGGACATCCCATGAGTGTCTTTCAGAACCCCCCCGAAAACCCCACCTGTTTCGTTTTGGTTGTTGTCAGTGACTTTTTGTTAGCTCCCCTTTCTGTTTGAGCGACATTATTTGGTTCTTGCTGGGGAATTTACCACTCCAAATGAACTAAAGTGTTATATTCCTCACATTTCTCGATGTATTCTACTATGGAGACGAAAATAATTCCATTCAAGTTGTTTTTGTTGTAAAAAAAAAACAAAAAACAGCTGCCTTTGACACAACAAACTTTGCTGTATTTAACCATTCTATCAAGAATATAAAGACTATGGCAAAGCCAACCTCATTTGGCCCAGCCAGCATCACTCATGGCCCGTTACCATAGAAACAGATAGTTGTTTAGTGTAGCTGGTTAGCTAGCAACATTTTCGTTTAGGAATTTGTAATCCATGACAAATTATGTGTGTACGGGTTGAACAAATTGCTGCATCGCTTGTGCGGGAATTTCTCTGTCGGAAGGTAGGTGGAGATATGTGCACATTTGAAATAGGAATAAAATGCAAACGCTTAGTTATCTCTCAGCTGGCTAACGCGTTAGCCCGTCGAACGTAAAACAACAGCACCATATAATCTGGATTTGTGAAAAGTGTGTTTACAAACAGATAATATTAAAGAATGTAGCTAGACAGTCAGAGAACGTAGCTAGCATTATTAGCCATAATTTGAACGGGTAACGTTACAGTTGTGCTAGCTAACAACACGCTCAGTCCATGTTTGTTTACCTGCACACACTAAATTACGGGGAGCAAACGATTGCTTGCATGGCTAAAGTCAAGCGCATCAGATGCCAGCATCAGCAATAAGCCCGACCTGCGACAGATGTTTTACCTGATCAGTCTAAGAAAAACAAGGTAATCTAGCTAGCTAGCTAGCTAGCTAATAAAACAAAGATGCGTTTGAATTTATTGAGAGTGGAAATGGAACATAACTATGTATTAACTAATATGCTGATTGTAATATTTTATTCAATGATAAAGACTGTCCCTTAAAATCAATGTTGGAAATCATTGTAAGACATCATATTAGACATAAAGATGACAGGACAGGCTTCAACAGCGATGCCATCCAGACCAAATCAACTAACGTTATACAGAAGTTATTGACAAAGTTTCCAACAGTGACACAAACAGTGTATGATGACAACCTCAGCACAGAAGAGAACACTACTGAATTTATTTTCAACAAAACTGAAATGTCAAGGTATTCATCATAAACTAAAGGCATTTTACTAGATCCTCTCAGCAACCAGAACTAGATCTCAGCTGTCATGAGGAACTAGGCAACATGTTAGTTAGATTATTTGCAAGGGTTTTGTGTTGATGTCTTCTTTGTGATTTGTTTCTGTCACAGGTCGCTTACAGAGGTTGTCTGCCCATCACATTGTACATTATCATCATTTGAAGCATCAGATACTCACCCCACAACTACCCAGAGAAGTATCTGGAGCCATAAACGTAGCCAGAGCCAGCAGGACCAACAGCCTGTACATTCCTTCCTAGATAATGACATCTCCACTAAGAGGGAATCCTTTTCAGACAGAAATACTATTGTCACCTCAGAGAGTACTCATAAGAAGAAAACAAGCTGCCTCAGACAAGGTATGATTGCAGGTCCCCATAGCTAGTTCTTCCCAGGTACAGTGTTTGACTAAATGAAACCTGGGTAGTATTCATTAGTACACACTGTAGTAAAACGCTTCACAACGGAAAACAAAAAGGAGGTTTTTTTTAATTGGAGAAGTTCAGTGCCTCCCTGTTTGACTGTTTTCTCCAGTTTGGTGCCTTGTGAATACAACCCTGTATTGGTATAAGGGATTTGTATATTCATAATCATGGGTACAGCATCTTCACTGAACTGACACTTGTGATACATACAACTGATGAAAGCTCACTATTCCCTTATTTGGTGATTTGAATTGTGTTTTCTCTAAGGAATCCAATAGATAATGCCAGACTCGACACCCTAATCTTCTTCTGGTAAATGATGAAGACAGCAAAAACAGCAGAGATGGGCCTCCATTGATTGTCCAGTCACAGAGAATGGTTACGGGGCTGACCGAGCTCTCCCCTGCTGAGAGAAAGCCAACATCCACGTAGCACACCGGGGAAAGGAAGTGATGAAGATGGATATGGGTTTGAGAGAGTAGGAAAAAACAAGTAAGGAGCGTTGAGTTTCCTTCAACTGTTTTCATGATCAGAGAATTTCAGATTTCTTACTGTTGCCTATTTAATATATTTGTATTTACACTGCTCAAACAAATACAGGGAACACTTAAACAACACAATGTAACTCCAAGTCAATCACACTTCTGTGAAATCAAACTGTCCACTTAAGAAGCAACACTAATTGACAATACATTTCACATGCTGTTGTGCAAATGGCATAGACAACAGGTGGAAATTATAGGCAATTAGCAAGACACCCCCAATAAAGGAGTGGACCTGCAGGTGGTGACCACAGACCACCTCTCAGTTCCTATGCTTCCTGGCTGATGTTTTGGTCACTTTTGAATGCTGGCGGTGCTTTCACTCTAGTGGTAGCATGAGACGGAGTCTACAACCCACACAAGTGGCTCAGGTAGTGCAGCTCATCCAGGATGGCACATCAATGCTAGCTGTGGTAAGAAGGTTTGCTGTGTCTGTCAGCGTAGTCTCCAGAGCATGGAGGCGCTACCAGGAGACAGGCCAGTACATCAGGAGACGTGGAGGAGGCCGTAGGAGGGGAAACAACCCAGCAGCAGGACCGCTACCTCCACCTTTGTGCAAAGAGGAGCAGGAGGAGCACTGCCAGAGCCCTGCAAAATGACCTCCAGCAGGCCACAAATGTGCATGTGTCTGCTCAAACGGTGAGAAACAGACTCCATGAGGGTGGTATGAGGGCCCGACGTCCACAGGTGGGGGTTGTGCTTACAGCCCAACACCGTGCAGGACGTTTGGCATTTGTAAGAGAACACCAAGATTGGCAAATTTGCCACTGGCGCCCTGTGCTCTTCACAGATGAAAGCAGGTTCACACTGAGCACGTGACAGACGTGACAGAGTCTGGAGACGCCGTGGAGAACGTTCTGCTGCCTGCAACATCCTCCAGCATGACCGGTTTGGCGGTGGGTCAGTCATGGTGTGGGGTGACATTTCTTTGGGGGGCCGCACAGCCCTCCATGTGCTCGCCAGAGGTAGCCTGACTGCCATTAGGTACCGAGATGAGATCCTCAGACCCCTTGTGAGACCATATGCTGGTGCGGTTGGCCCTGGGTTCCTCCTAATGCAAGACAATGCTAGACCTCATGTGGCTGGAGTGTGTCAGCAGTTCCTGCACGAGGAAGGCATTGATGCTATGGACTGGCCCGCCCGTTCCCCAGACCTGAATCCAATTGAGCACATCTGGGACATCATGTCTTGCTCCATCCACCAACGCCACGTTGCACCACAGACTGTCCAGGAGTTGGTGGATGCTTTAGTCCAGGTCTGGGAGGAGATACCTCAGGAGACCATCCGCCACCTCATCAGGAGCATGCCCAGGCATTGTAGGGAGGTCATACAGGCACGTGGAGGCCACACACACTACTGAGCCTCATTTTGACTTGTTTTAAGGACATTACATCAAAGTTGGATCAGCCTGCAGTGTGGTTTTCCACTTTAATTTTGAGTGTGACTCCAAATACAGACCTCCATGGGTTGATAAATTTGATTTCCATTGATAATTTTTGTGTGATTTTGTTGTCAGCACATTCAACTATGTAAAGAAAAAAGTATTTAATAAGAATATTTCATTCATTAAGATCTAGGATGTTATTTTAGTGTTCCCTTTATTTTTTTGAGCAGTGTATTTATTTTCAAAAACAAAATCAATGACCAATCAAAATGATGATCTGCACATGTCAGAGAAGATTTTGGGTAATTATACAATTTTATCAAGCTGAATGCAACATTCATTCAATGTCCATTGTTATCATTATGACACTTCTGTTGCAGTATTGGTGGACCATATATTTGATTGCAGACATTGATGATGATGAGGACGAGTTGAGTGAGCTCTCCAGAGTGTCCTTCCACTCCTCCAGTTTGCCTCAGCCCAGTTCTGATAGTCAACCCATGGTTTGCATCCCAAATGGCACCCTGTTCCTTACATAGGTCACTACTTTTGACCAGAGCCCTATGGGCTCTGATCAAAGGTAGTGCGCTAAATAGGAAATAGGGTTCTATTTGGGCTCGTATATGATTACTGGACAGGAGCTCAAATATTTGGCCTGGTTTGAGTTCAAATGCTGTGATGTTTAGTGATAATGTCTTTCTGTGTTTTCTACCCTGAAATGGCGCATTCTTGGATCTAGCAGCAGTTTTTTGCAGTGCCGAGTGGAGGAGTCAGAGTTTCACAGAGTTTCACAGAGATATGGGATTGTACAGAAGAAGGTAGGATTGGATCACCTTTGTAATGGTATAGTTATACCACCCTGCATAGAGATAACACATCAATCAGACAGAGGTGCATCCCAAATGTCACCATATTCCCTATATAGTGCACTACTTTTGACCAGGGGCTATATGTCAAAAGTAGTGCACTATATAGGGAATAGGGTGCTATTTGGGACGTAGTACTTATTATGGTGAATTAAATGTTCTTCACCAACCATTAATTAACAAATAGGAGTGCTTTCTTGATTTACATCAGTGAGTATTAAGTCATAGAACGTTCTGTAAATTCCAGTATTTAATTCCGTCTTGACTTCACATGGCATTTTGTCACCAGGAGATTAAGACCCTCCGGTACTATGAGAACACGGGGCCTCACGTTGGCCACTGCTGAGATCCAATGGCTGTGTTGTTGTATTAAGCTTGGACAATGTTTTTTTGTTGTTGCGCAAGGGGAATATTATATTACTTTATATGTTCAGTGTAATAATTTAAACATGATTAACCGTGACATTTATTTTGGTTGTCATCGTTCCATAGGAGCTTGTCAATTTATTGCGGTTTTGGACGGGCTTGTATTGAATGTCTTCAACAACCACAAGGAGCTCGATTCAGGCACTGGAAACCTGAACCTTCTCAAGGGAACAAGAGGTCGCAGTGACATTAAAATGCCGTCTTTATTTAGAACGTTATAATATCTGCAAGGTAAAAACACGTGGTTACATGACACATCTTCTGCCGTTGAAATTGCCATAGATCTACTGTACATTCTACAGATTGCGCCTTTAAAGGTAGACTCAACGAGATGATGTTGCATGCACGAAGTAAACACACGGTGGGTCAATTAGCGCAACAACTAAGAGCCTTAAGGCGTGAAGCTAAACTTCTCCTCTGTTTTTGGTCCTGTAGTTGCCACGTTGTACTAGCGTGAAGCGTCCCAGTGCACATGTGCAGATACGCTGTGCGACTGTGTGAGAGCAAAGTCTTGCAACACACTCATCTCAATATCTGCCATGCTGCTCGTTGCAACGTCACCTCGCTGAGTCTACCTCTACTCAATCCTTCTGCACTATTTTAAAATCACGACTAATTAGTTAATAACACGTTCCGCATAGAGCAACACTAACAACCAAATAAGTTTTTGTTTTTAGTCCACTCTTTTTGACTTAATTAATGCCCGTGTCTACTCCCGTCAACCAAGATGCTCCATTTCCAGATACCTTTTGCTTTTATGATCATGTATGGCTTGATATGTTTTGAGGGCTGAATTCCAACCTGAAGACTCCCAAGTTCCCTATCTGGGCGATGGGCAGCGAGAGCCATTTCAGCGTGGTCTTCGGTGCGCAGGAGCAGCTGTTGAGTGACCAGTGTGGGCTCAGTGTGGGCTCCTGCTGATGGCCGAGCCAATCAGCAGGAGGAAATCTGCCTCACGGTACGTATAGAACACTGATGCTGGGTTGGTTTGACCTGCTAGAGAACTAGGCACCGATGCATCCCGTTTGTATGTAGCTGTTCGCTTCTTGATTTGGTTATTGATGTGAAATGATCAGCCCCATTCATTCTTCACATGTCACGAATGAATGCTGTGCTAAGCATAAAGCATATCAAGTTAATGAAGAGTTTGTATTCTTGTGTTTATTTCCAGCTGTAGCTGGCACAGGAATATCTGCCGGCTGCCAAGATATCAACACTGACCTCATTCCTCCTCTTGAACACTGTATTCGGACAAAGTGAGTGGACTCATTTTCCTTGTTAAAAAAGGCCTTTAAACACACCTTTCAGTGAGCCTATGCACTCTGATGGACTCTGTTCTACTCCCACGTGTGTGCCTTCACCAGTATCCCCTATGTAATCTGTCCTGTTTTTCAATTTGGTCTGTTTGGTTTATTTGAATTGCACTAGGATTTCATTTGACTTCCACTTAGATTATTATGTACTTTTAACGTGTCCGTGGGTGTCTTGAAAGGCGCCTGTCTACAAATGTGTTATTATTGAAGGATTTATGATGCTGCCTATTGATATTTCAAGTGATACTTTGAACAACATTTGTTGTACAACATTTTTATGTAACAGTAATCCGATTCCGATTGAGTGTTTAATAGTCACATGTACAGGGTTGCAGGTGGGATTGAAGGGTACAGTGAAACTCTTAGGCTTCGAGCTCCAACATGCAGGACTAAGTGAAGTATAATAATGAAAATGTTAACATTTACTATAGTCTGCTAATTGACTAAGTTTATTGTGTTTTGTTTTCCTATATAGAAAGATGCCATTGTCGATTGGAACGGAACCAAGCCCATACTTTGATTGGCTGGTGGATAGAAGGTGATGACAGTCGATGAGATTAGGCTTTCCCCGTGGCTGGAGACAAAATATACTGCTTTGTTATTAAATAGATGTACTTCCAAGTATATATTTGTATTGTATAAATAGTATTGTCTTTTATCAACAACCACACGTATCGACACGATCATGGAGGCCATTTTGTCCATGTCACTGATGTCTTGAGATGTTGTGTCAATATATCCACATCAATTTCCCTCATTTTTTTTGAAGATGTTACAGTAAGTGGTGCAGGGAGTGTTGATGCATACGCCCTAAAACGAGTCATTACCTCATGGTATCTTACATGGACATGCCCAAGATAAATAGGAGTGCCTTGGATTTGTCATAGCCCATGACACGCAGCTTTCGAGACCATTGGTCTTAATGTATTACACTATCCATAATGTCTTATGATATGTGGTGTGTATTTTTGACTGTAAATATTTGATATGACTGGTCAGAGTAATCTGTTTTATTAAGATAAAAGGTGTGGCTCACCTGTACCTTGCCTTTTGTCTTCTGTGGACTACTGCGCATGGGACACATGCAATGCCTTGATTGTCCTCACGCTGCCGCTGTTGAGTTGTAAATGAATCCTGAACGCAGTCAACTCTACTCATTCTTGGTTCCAGTGACAGAAGAGAAGAGAAGCTATGTGAAATGTTTATTTTTCCAGGATATTTACAACAATAGTGTTTTTTTTAAACTTGAAATAAGTCAGACGTCAGTGGATTTGTGTAACACCTATAATGCATCTATGTAGTTTATGTACAGAATTTGAGTAAATAGTGGCACTTCAAAGAAATGCAACAATATTTATGAACGTTGGTACTTCTTTCTCCATTTCGCAAGAACTATACTCAAAGGTGGAGCCCGGTCAGTTTATTAGTGGCCATATTGTATGTATTTGAAGCTTGAGTGATTGCAGAAACATCTCCACCCACTCATGATAACGTCACACAATATATGAACATGGGCCTCTAGCCGGGGCCAAATAGTTTATTTCATTCTTTTGGCTGGAGTAGATGTCTCCTCAACTTAAGGTCATAGCAATATCACACACCGATAAAATATGTGTCATTGAATTGCAAATGTGAGAGTGATGACTTTGTATTTTTGGCATTTCTTTGACATTTTCAATCCCTTCAAATAATGTTTCTCACAGTAACATGTCAATTGTATTAAGTGATTTATCTTCAAATGTATATATTTCTCTTCTTTAAATAACATACATTTTTATTGCATCACATCATCCATTGCTCTTTTTTTTTTTGTTTTAGGGTTCATAGTTCTGGGATGTAATGCAGGCAGGGAGGGGGTGGCAAGAAGGATCCCTATGCCAACACCTCAAGCACCAAGGATCAAAGACACTGCAACTGGCACTGAGATAGAGAGCGATGTCGTCTTCATTTACTGTGAGACCCACTTATATCTACAGTCAAGTCGGAAGTTTACATACACCTTAGCCGAATACATTTAAACTCAGTTTTTCACAATTCCTGACATTTAATCCCAGTAACAATTCCCTGTTTTAGGTCAGTTTGGATCACCACTTTATTTTAAGAATGTGAAATGTCAGAATAATAGTAGAGAGAGTGATTTATTTCAGCTTTTATTTCTTTCATCACATTCCCAGTGGGTCAGAAGTTTACATACACTCAATTAGTATTTGGTAGCTTTGCCTTTAAATTGTTTAACTTGGGTCAAATGTTTCAGGTAGCCTTCCACAACCTTCCCACAATAAGTTGGGTGAATTTTGGCCCATTCCTCCTGACAGAGCTGGAGTAACTGAGTCAGGTTTGTAGGCCTCCTTGCTCGCACACGCTTTTTCAGTTCTGCCCACAAATTTTCTATAGGATTTGAGGTCAGGGCTTTGTGACGGCCACTCCAATACCTTGACTTTGTTGTCTTTCAGCCATTTTGCTACAACTTTGGAAGTATGCTTGGGGTCATTGTCCATTTGGAAGACCCATTTGCGACCAAGCTTTAACTTCCTGACTGATATCTTGAGATGTTGCTTCAATATATCCACATAATTTTCCTCCCTCATGCTGCCATCTTTTGTGAAGTGCACCAGTCACTCCTTCAGGTTATGTCGATATAGGACTCGTTTTACTGTGGATATAGATACTTTTGTACCTGTTTCCTCCAGCATCTCCACAAGGTCCTTTGCTGTTGTTGTGGGATTCATTTGCAGTTTTCACACCAAAGTACGTTCATCTCTAGGAGACAGAACGCTTCTCCTTCCTGAGTGGTATGATAATGGCGTGGTCCCATGGTGTTTATACTTGCGTACTAATGTTTGTACATATGAACGTGGTACGTTCAGGCGTTTGGAAATTGCTACCAAGGATGAACCAGACTTGTGGAGGTCTACAATTGTTTTTTCTGAGGTCTTGGCTGATTTCTTTTGATTTTCCCGTGATGTCAAGCAAAGAGACAATGAGTTTGAAGGTAGGCCTTGAAATACATCCACAGATACACCTCCAATTGACTCAAATGATGTCAATTAGCCTATCAGAAGCTTCTAAAGCCATGACATCATTTTCTGGAATTTTCCAAGTTGTTTAAAGACACAGTCAACTTAGTGTAAGTAAACTTCTGACCCACTGGAATTGTGGTACAGTGAGTATTATGTGAAATAATCTGTCTGTAAACAATTGTTGGAAAAATGACTTGTGTCATGCACAAAGTTGATGTCCTAACCGACTTGCCAAAACTATAGTTTGTTAACAAGAAATTTGTGGCGTGGTTGAAAAACAAGTTTTAATGACTCCAACCTAAGTGTATGAAAACTTCCGACTTCAACTGTATCATGCTGCATCCCTGGGTTCCTGTCCTTTAAGAACCCAACAGACCGTTGTGTTATCAGAGTAGCCATTTTGAGTGCAAGGGTCAATACCGGGCCAAAACACTCTTGGTAATGGAAGTGGGTAGAACAGGAAGGAATTTCTTGACTATGTCAGTCAAAGTATTAAGTATCTGATTTTAACTCTCTGAAATGTAGTGATTTTACCTCTCTGGTCACTTACAGCTGGTATATAGAAAGACCTACTGTGTGCAGAGCCGTGTCGAGTGGTTAAAACTCCTGGCCAGCACATATACAGTGGGGCAAAAAAGTATTTAGTCAGCCACCAATTGTGTAAGTTTTCCCACTTAAAAAGATGAGAGAGGCCTGTAATTTTAATCATAGGTACACTTCAACTATGACAGACAAAATTAGAAAGAAAGAATCCAGAAAATCACATTGTGTGATTTTTTTATGAATTTATTTGCAAATTATGGTGGAGAATAAGTATTTGGTCACCTACAAACAAGCAAGATTTCTGGCTCTCACAGACCTGTAACTTCTTCTTTAAGAGGCTCCTCTGTCCTCCACTCGTTACCTGTATTAATGGCACCTGTTTGAACTTGTTATCTTTTTAAGTGGGAGAACTTGCACAATTGGTGGCTGACTAAATACTTGTTTTGCCTCACTGTATACAGTGCCTTCAGAAACTATTCATAAACCTTGACATATTCCACATTTTGTTGTGTTTCAGCCTGAATTCTGATTAAATATAATTTTTCTTACCAATCTTCACACAATACCCCATAATGACAAAGTGAAAACATGTTTTTTGAAATGTTTGCACAATTATTGAAAATGAAATACAGAAATATCTCATTTACATACAATACTCATTCAAGTTTTTTTTTAATTCTAAATAAATCACAGAAAGTGTCAGCAGCAAAGCACCCCCACACCATCACACCTCCTCCTCCATGCTTTACAGTGGGAAATACACATGCGGAGATAATCCGTTCACCCACATCGTGTCTCACAAAGACACATCGGTTGGAACCAAAAATGTCCAGCTTGGACTCCAGACCAAAGGACATATCTACACCAGTCTAATGTCCATTGCTCGTGTTTCTTGGCCCAAGCAAGTCTCTTCTTCTTATTGGTGTCCTTTAGTAGTGGTTTCTTTGCAGCAATTCGACCATGAAGGCCTGATTCACGCAGTCTCTTCTGAACAGTTGATGTTGAGATTTGAACTCTGTGAAGCATTTATTTGGCCTGCAATTTCTGAACTTATACTCTGCAGCATAGGTAACTCTGGGTCTTCCATTCCTGTGGCGGTCCTCTTGAGGGCCAGTTTCATCAGAGCGATTGATGGTTTTTGCGACTGCACTTGAAGAAACGTTCAAAGTTCTCTTGACATTTTCCGTATTGACAGACCTTCATGTCTTAAAGTAATGATGGACTGTCATTTCTCTTTGTTTATTTGAGCTGTTCTTGACATAATATGGACTTGGTCTTTTACCAAATTGGGCTATCTTCTGTATACCCCCACTACCTTGTCACAACACAACTGTTTGGCTCAAACGCATTAAGAATAATTCACTTTTAAGAAGGCACACCTTTTAATTGAAATGCATTCCAGGTGACTACCTCATGAAGCTGTTTGAGAGAATGCCAAGAGTGTGCAAAGCTGTCATCAAGACAAAGGGTGGCTACTTTGAAGAATCTCAAATATAAAATATATTTGGATTTGTTTAACACTTTTTTGGTTACTACATGATTCCATATGTGTTATTTCATAGTTGTGATGTCTTCACTATTATTCTACAATGTAGCAAATAGTCAAAATAAAGAAAAACCCTTGAATGAGTAGGTGTTCTAAAACTTTTGACTGGAAGTGTAAGTATTCAAACCCCTGAGTCAATACATGTTATAATCAGCGATTACAGCTATGAGTCTTTCTGCGTAAGTGTCTAAAAGCTGTGCACACCTGGATTGTACAATATTTAAATTCTTCAAGCTTTGTCAAGTTGGTTGTTGATCATTGCTAGACAGCAATTTTCAAGTCTTGCCATAGATTCTCATGCCGATTTAAGTCAAAACTGTAACCAGGCCAATCAGGACCATTCAATATCGTCTTGGTAAGCAACTCTAGTGGTTATTGCCCTGCTGACAGGTGAATTTGTCTCCCACAGACCGAACCAAGTATTTCTCTAGGATTTTGCCTATTACATTTATTTTTATCCTAAAAAAATCCCCATGATGCAGCCACCACTAGTTTGCAGTCTTTCCAGCTTAAATTTGATGTGATTGTTTTAGCCGTGTTGTTGGCTAGCTCCTCTGAACAACAGTGTCCTGACGAATGAGCACATTTTCTATGCCAGGCGTAATCGTGCCTCATTAGCTCATTGTTATGGATGTGTCCAAATGGATGTCATTAGAAAACAGCTTATGCAAATGCAGCTACTTTGCTTTTATTCTTGCTGCAGTTTTTGATGTGACTTTAAATTAGCCGTAGTTGGCTAGCTAGCAAGCAAGGGTTAAGAATGTTGCCAGACAGTATGGCAATGGAACATTTAGAACGAACGACTGGGTCGTGTCCGTAGATACAGAACAAAAAGACTGAACGACTGGGTTGCGTAGGCCACACAAAATCACTGAACGGGACCGCAGAGTGCTGAAGCGCGTAGGGCTTAAAAATCGCCTGTCCTCGGTTGCAACACTCACTACCTCGTTCCAAACTGCCTCTGGAAGCAACGTCAGCACAAGAACTGTTCGTCGGGAGTTTCATTAAATGGGTTTCAATGGTCGAGCAGACGCACACAAGCCTCAGATCACCATGTCAATGGCAAGCAAAGCATCCCCAAACCATCACACTACCACCACCATGCTTGATCGTTGGTATAAAGGTTCCAACTGTGGAATGCACTGTTTGGTTTTCGCCATCAATAATGGGATCCATGTCATCCTAAAAGTTATGCTTTTGACTCATCTGTCCATAAAATATTCTTTCAAGAGTCTTGATGATCTTCCAGGTGCTTCCAGGTGCTTTTTTCAAACTTGAGTCCACGTTTTGGACAAGATGGGTCACATTATGTCTGGCAAAAACCAAACGCTGCATTCCACAGTAAGAACCTCATACCAATGGTCAAGCATGGTGGTGCTAGTGTGATGGTTTGGGGATGCTTTGCTGCCTCAGGACCTGGACGACTTGCCTTAATAGAAAGAACCATGCATTCTGCTCTGTGTCAGAGAGTTCTACGGCAGAATGTCAGGCCATCTGTCTGTGAACTGAAGCTGAAACGCAGCCGGGTCATGCAACAAGACAGTAATCCAAAACACACAATCAAGTCTAAATGAAAATTATAAAAAAGCAAACAACTTGAAGTTTTGCAATGGCCTAGTCAAAGTCCAGACCTAATCCCAATTGAGATGTTGTGGCAGGACTTGAAACGAGCAGTTCATTCTTGAAAACCCACAAATGTTGCCGAGTTAAAGCAGTTCTGCATGAAAGAGTCAGCCAAAATTCTTCCACAGTGATGTGAGAGACTGATCAACTACAGGAAGCATTTGGCTAACTTTGTTAAATAAAATAAGTATTTATATTTTTATGTTATTTGTGAACTCAGGTTCCCTTTATCTAATATCAGGTTTTGGTTGAAAATCTGATAACTTTCAGTATAAAAAATATGCAAAAATAAAGAAGAAAAAAAATCTGAAATACTTTGTCATGGTATGTGTGGGGTACAGAGATGAGGTAGTCATTAAAAAAGCATGTTAAATTCTTATTGCACACAGAGTGAGTCCATGCAAGTTATTATTTGACTTGTTAAGGACATTGTTTTACTCCCAAACTTATTCAAGCTTGCAATAACAAAGGGGTTGAGTACTTATTGACTCAAGACATTTCAGCTTTTCATTTTTAATTAATTAGTTAAAATCAACAACAACAACAAAAAATCTCATAATTCCACTTTGACATTAAGGGATATTGTGTGTTGGCCAGTGACACAAAATCTCACTGTAATCCATTTTAAATTCTAGCTGTAACACAACAAAATGTGGAAAAAGTCAAGGGGTGTGAATACTTTCTGAAGGCACTGTACAAGCACCAGGGTTCAATCCGTAAAAAGCATAACAATACTAAAGGTAGAGTGGTATTGTGACGGGTTTCTTCCTCCTCTGACGAGGAGTAGTAGGAAGGATCGGTGGACCAATGAGCAGCGTGGTAAGTGTTCATCATATATTTATTAAACCGAGAACACTAAACAAAATAACAAAGGAGAAACTAAACGAAACAGTTCTGAAAGGTGACATACAGAAAATAATCACCCACAAAACACAAGTGGGAAAAGGCTACCTAAGCATGATTCTCAATCAGAGACAACTAACAACTCAGGACAGACGGGCGGCTCTGGCAGCTCAGGACAGACTGGCGGCTCTGGCAGCTTAGGACAGACGGGCGGCTCTGGCAGCTCAGGACAGACAGGCGGCTCTGGCAGCGCTGGACGTGAGGTAGACTCTGGCAGTGCTGGACAGACGGGAGACCCTGGCAGTTCAGGACAGACGGGAGACTCTGGCAGCTCAGGACAGACGGGAGACTCTGGCAGCGCTGAGCAAGCGGGAGCCCCTGTAAGGAGGAGAAGGAGAGACAGCCTGGTGCGTGGAGGAGGCACCGGATAGACCGGAACGTGAAGGCGCACTGGAGGTCTGTACAACCCTACCTGGCTGGATGCTCCCCGTAGCCAGGCCAGTGCAGCGAGGTGGAATAGACCACACTGGGCTGTGCTGGCAAACCGGGGACACCATGCGCAGGGCTGGTGCCATGTACCCCGGCCCGAGGAGACGCACTGGAGACCAGATGCGCTGAGCTGGCTTCATGGCACCTGGCTCGATGCCCACTCTAGCCAGGCCGATACGAGGCGCTGCTATGTAGAGCACCAGGCTATACCTGCGCACCGGGAACACTGTGCGCCCCACGGCATAACACGGTGCCTGCCTGGTCCACCTCTCTCCACGGTAAGCACGGGGAGTTGGCTCAGGTCTCCTACCTGACTTAGCCACACTACCCGTGTGCCTCCGCCCAATACATTTTTTGGGACTGCCTTTCGGGCTTCCAGCCGCGCTGCCTCGTCATACCACCGCCTCTCGGCTTTCGCTGCCTCCAGTTCTGCCTTGGGGCGGCGATAATCTCCAGCCTGTGCCCAGGGTCCCTTGCCGTCCAAAATCTCCTCCCATGTCCAGGAGTCTTGCGATTTCGGCCGCTGCCCATTACCACACTGCTTGGTCCTTGGTTGGTGGGTGATTCTGTGACGGGTTTCTTCCTGACGAGTAGTAGTAGGAAGGATCGGAGGACCAATGAGCAGCGTGGTAAGTGTTCATCATATATTTATTAAACCGAGAACACTAAACAAAATAACAAAGGAGAAACGAAACAGTTCTGAAAGGTGACAGACACATAACAGAAAATAATCACCCACGAAACACAAGTGGGAAAAGGCTACCTAAGTATGATTCTCAATCAGAGACCACTAACGACATCTGCCTCTGATTGAGAACCATACCAGGCCAAACGCAAAACACAACATAGAAAAAGGAACATAGACAACCCACCCAACTCACGCCCCTGACCATACTAAAACAAAGACATAACAAAAGAACTAAGGTCAGAATGTGACAGGTATTCCACTCTCCTTTAGAAAAAAACAAAGACTGTGAGGAACCAAGGTTTACAAATCTTTCTCAAGGAATTTCATGTAGGTTCTACTGATAATGCTTGACGTATTAGTCATCGTCATGTAGGGATGTGTGCATTCACAAAACGAGATACGAGAGCCATGAATTAATCATAAGGCCACACAAAATGAATCGAGAGCCCTCTATTACAGAAACGTGTGTGGGCACCTCAGTAAGAGAATGTCATGCAGCCATCTACATAATTATAGCATTAGCTATAAATAAAGGTAGTTTGCTTACACAAGGATGATTTAATTGGATTAAAGTGTTTACTTTTGATGCAAAAAAAATAATTTTGGCTGGTTTCTAATGCACGTCACATGGAGCCATGTTTTGAGTTATTCAAAATCTCTAACAGAATATATGGTGTGTCAGTTTCTCCATTCTGTATCACCATTGCCATAGGTTTGATACAGAAAATGCAACCTGGACTCAGGGGTAGACCTAACATAGTAAAAATTTAAATTCGTGACACCCCAATTATTCTGATATTAACTGATATTAACTGGATGTCCATCATCAATTTCGTATGATATTTTACAAATTATAATTTGTATGAAATGTTACGAATTTGTAATTCATACAATATGTTATGAATTTCCAATTTGGCTAACATAAGCTAGTGGGCTAATGCTAACGTTAGCTAGGTTGCTGATGTTAAGCTAGGGGTTGGGGGTTAGGGTTAAGTTTAGGGTTAGGAGTTAGGTTAAAGGGTTAGGTGAAGGGTTAGCTAACATGCTAGATATAAATATAAAGATATAAAGTAGCTAAAAGTTGTAAGTAATTGCAAAGTTGCTAATTAGCTAACGTTGTCCCTAATGAGATTTAAACAAGCAACCTTTGGGTTGCTAGACGTTGGTGTTATACGACAACCCATCCACCCTGACCAACCATGCTACTTTACTTTTTGCCTTAAGTAACCTTCTGTCTTAGTAACCGTAGCATATCATATCATACTAATTTGAATGTCCCGGATTTACATTTACTATGTCTATTCTATGAGACCAGGCTTGAAAATTGCAACCCAGAGGAAGAGGACTTTATCAGTCCCTGCTGAGAATTTAAAAATGATCTCTGTCTTCGCAGGGACTAATAAAGTGTGTTTTTACTATTCTATATCATTACTGACCATACCATTGCTGGGGTACTATACAGACCAATTGAATGGAAAGCCATCACAAATAGAATCAGAAAGACTTTGAGGCAGCATCATAAACCTATTGGGCCTTGTGTCTGTGCATGTGTCCCAAATGGCACCCTATTCCTTATATAGTGCATTACTTTTGACCACTACCCATAAGGGCTCTGGTCAAAAGTAGTGCTCCATGTAGGGAATAGGGCATCATTTGGGATGCCGCCACTGTCTCTCAGCTGACTGCTGCTTCTGGCTCTTCAGATGTATGGGAAATGACCTGGCTTTGGCTCTATTTATCTCAGTGCCTCTTAGAAGAGGCGCTGGGGCATTCAGTAGGGTTGTGTGTAATTGTGTTAGGGCCCTCCCACACTCCGTCCCCAGTGCATCTTCTGTCTCTTTCCTTAATCTGCACGGTTTGTCTCCAAATGTGATATCCTCCTCATATAAGGATCCAGTGTCTCTGCCCACCCACCCGCTGAGAAAGGGATCCCCCACCTTACCCCCGTGAGGACGGACCCCTTATTTATAGCACCCTAATCCTTTTATAGTGTTGGAAAAAACACCAGACCACTCCTGTGTTAATTGTCCCGGGTAATCATGGTACAGTGATGAGGAGCCATATAAAGATCATTATGATCGATAGTGCCATTTATGATTAAAATATATATATATAAAGAGCTCTGATGATAAATCGTGTGGAAGCATAATTTCCGTAGTTTGTTTTTTGTCTCCTTCTTTCCAAAGAGTGTGTATTGACGGTGTGTTTCGTGATGGGGGTGTGATTTGTGAAAAGGCAGCGGTATGACGGAGGCTTATGAGCCCTCAGGACCAATGAAAATGACATCCATTTTATATGGACTTGTAAATATTGTACGATCCACGCTTCTGGAGAACAGGAAATGTGTCTGTATGAAATGTGGTCCTAAAAGTATTGCTACATTCAGATCTAAGTTGCAGTGGTCGCATTGTTCTCCACTTTCAAAGCTGTAGAAGTGGAGGCCAGCTTTCAAAGTGGGGTGTAAACGCAGTCGGGAAACATGAGCTATATCACATGATGATGACACATTCATTGTTGTGAAACTACGATGAAGTGGAAGAATGGCTTCTTTTCACGTCTGTCATTGATGGAGAGGTTTGATATCTCTTTATCTAATAGTGAAAAAGGGGAGATTGCTCATAAGAGAGCCTAGTGATTAGTCTTGGTTAAGATGCTCCAGCTGATGTTCCGAATCATTATAAACAGTCTATAGAGACATGCTGGCGTGAGAACTGTAGTGTTGTAATCTTTGGCCAAGTAAATGTTTGTTTAATCCTATCGGTCCCGAGATTCCTAGCAAAAATTGGCTTTTCATGTGTCTGACTTCCATTTATCTGCATGTCTAGCCCTTATATTTAGCCTCACAATTAAGTATTCAACCATTTTCTTTTCAGGACAACCAGGGCTACAAGTAGAACACAAAACGATTTGACATAAACAGTTGCATTCATGTGTTTTATTGACAAATGTTGATAACAAAATAAGGTCGGCCAGAGCAAACAAATTAAGTATGAATCCTGTAAGTTGAGAAATGATTTGCTCACTGAGAAATGAAAATCCAATTGTGTGGAATTTGGAGTTTGTGACAGCAACTATGTGAGCTTATTACATTACAATAGACACTATGTCTTGGGATTTCCTATGATCTTTATGTAGAAGAACCCTTTACCCTCTAATGATTTGTGTAGCTTGTGAGCATCAAGGAGCCGAACATGTTACATGTGCGTGTTCGTTATCAGCTTTTCATAGATAGCTTTTAATACACTACATGACCAAAAGTATGTGGACACCTGCTAGTCGAACATCTCATTCCAAAATCATGGGCATTAATAAGGAGTTGGTCCCCCCTTTTCTGCTAAAACAGTCAAGTTCTTCCATACCGATCTCGACAAACAATTTCTGTATGGACTTCCTCAAACTGTTGCCACAAAGTTGGAAGTACAGAATCATCTAGAATGTAATTGTATGCTGTAGCGTTAATAAAAACAATGGACGATCAACTATTCCCCAGGCGTGTCTGAACGAGACGATAGGAGAAGATAGCAATAGGAATATATAAAAAAGTTATCATACTGTTTATTTTGTAAGGACATTCCTGTTATAGATGCTATAAATATGTTTTCATTTCTCGGCAATACCAGACAAACTTGGTTTTGGGGTGCAATGTCCCTTTAATTTCTAGATGTATTTATATTCAAAATTCCAATGACAACAAGTCTCAGCTTCTTTTTTCTTCAATTGCTAAAGTCTCTAGCTATTCCTTTCATTTGTTGTTGTTTTGTCGTTCTTGTGCAAGAGTCCTAAATGACAATACCAACATTTAGGACCTTTACAGAGGCCACATCCTGGATAACACCAGAAAATAAACACTAATGTTCTTTCTAATGTTCTTGTGATGTCTGAGCAGGCAACTGCAAGAGCATGTTATACCAGCGATCATGTCATTGTCCACAATGCACCAAAAGGGAGGGGTGTTCCATCTTTCTACCGATAACTGAACTCATGGATCCCTGAGCCATAATAATATAAAACATTTTTGTTGTTGTTCACCGATCTCACTTGTTAAGTTATTGTAACTGCCAGACATATCACTGGACGTTTAATACCAGGTGCATGAGGGTCAATGTGAAAGGCACGTTCAAATAAAGGTCAGATGCATCCTGGCCCAAAGACCAAGTAAACAATTCTGTCAAGAACCCTACAATTTGAAACAGAACAGGATCAAAAAGGAGACTCTTTTCCAGTCCATTTGGTTTTGTCGAGTTTGAATTGCTTCACTTTCTGTTGTCCAACAGTCCAAGATTGGAATGCGTTTGGGTTCTCAAGGGACAAATTTAGTTTGCCAGCGATTTTGAAACCCAGTCAGCTACAGATTGGGAAATTCAATATAGGCTTTGCTAAGACATTGAGGAAAGGATTTTGCATGCACTCTTTTCCCTAAAACTTGTGTTGTTTTTCCGAAATTGTAGGGGTTATGAGGTGCAGACGGAATTGGAATAACCCTCTGAACGATTGCTTTTCTCAATCCTCATGGTCTTCCCGACAGCATACTCTTGAGTGAAATATAGTTGTGTGTGTGTCTGTCACATGCGGATGTTTGGATTATGGTGTATCATCCAATTGGTAGACATTTTCCTTTGTCGTGCACTACTTTTGACCAGGGCCCATGGTGTTCTGGTCAAAAGTAGTAGACTATAGGGAATAGGATGTCATTTGGGATACAGCCCTGCTTGCAGCTTCCTTATTGAGTGTCCTAACAGCAGAAACCTCAGAAATGGTTCCCTCAACATGCTCTTCTATAATAATTGCAAATATGCTGTGCTTGAATATTTTTTTATTGTTCAGTACTGCAGTGCATTATTACCATCGTCATCCTTCAATATGTTTTCATTGTGTGAAATCGTTCAAGTGCCAAATTAAATGCAATGTAGACAATGACAGTGAAAGACATATAGAAACGACCATGGTGGGACCGTCTCAAAAATGTAATATTGACAAAGCAAATAATATTTAGTGAGATGAATTCACACACTTCATCAGATGAGAACTTTAAGAAAAATAATTGAATATTTCAGAATTATTGTGAATAATTATATACATTTCAATAAATAGGTGCATTCAATATTAAATTAAGGTTTTCTTAAAAATACATGATACATGAAAATAAAATGCTAATCTATTTCATAAAACCAATCAAATCTGTCAACATTTTCATATACAGTATCAACAACAAAAATAAAAATACTATAAACAATTACAATACTATGTTCTTAATGTGACTGCTGCAAATTGAAGGCACTTCCTTGGCAAAACATAGACCCCTCTCAATATTTTGAACCTGAAACACACAGCAAAATCAAATTACAAACATTTACATATTTTTCGAATGTAATTTTAAATTCTTTACATTCTCAGTTTCTAAAATAGGCAACATATATATATATATATATATATATATATATATATATATATATAAATAATAGTTTTTTTTTTTTTTTAAATGAGGTAGAATATGAACAGTTTGAGCTGCCCTTCCGTATTTCCTTATTAGGGACTAAATGTTAAAGGGCACTTCATGACTTATTTCCTAAAGAGCTGGATGAATCAATCGATGATTCACCTAATAAGTCCCTCATGACACCCCAGTGGCAGTAGTCCTCTCATTATGGTTCTGACTAGAACACATTCTCTGAATGACTGGAGAGAGGGAAAAACTGCTAATGTGCCAGCCCCCTCAATTTTCCAATCAAATGAATTCCAATGACACTCCAACTAAAGTGGTGCTTGTAATGGGTGCTTCATTCATGTTAGACCATTTAAAGGCCGTTAAATTCCATCAACTGACATGGAGTCAGTTCTAAGTGAGCCTGACCACAAATGTAGGCCACAGATATCCTCATCCCTGCTGTCGTCAGCCTCGTCAGGTGGAGGCAATAGACAAGTGTAACAAAGGGTTATCAACTTAACCACAATGACGATCTAGCATATTAGCTGGACCAAGACAACCAGGTCCTTCCTTTATCATTGTCTGACCAAGTGGTGAGTAGCTTACATTGTGTGACTGACAGCTTGTTAAGACACTTGGTCGCGTTTCAAAATTATCCTCTTTTTACGGTTGAACTTTTTTAAAATCTAGGCAATGCTCATTGTACATACGCGGGCCCTAACTTAATCGCTCACATGTAACTTTGTCATGACCTTCAACGTAAAATGATTTCAGCTCGACAAATACTTGCTCTCATCTTTTTTGAGTTTTCCAAAAGAATAAGCCAGACTATAAATAATCAAGCATAAATGTATTTTGCCGAACGTATATTACATTAGGACCTCTTATTCGATGGAATACCATTGGAATGACAAAGGGGTCCAATAGCATTATCTTTAAGAATATATGAATGTCGGACAGAAACTCCGGCAACACATGGATCTGATTATGTGAACATGAGTTTTTTTTTTCCAAGCCTTACAGATCACTTGCAGATGTTAGACACAAATTAGAATAATGTTGACACAGCAACAACATAGCTCTCTCTCTTCCTGTGATTAGTATCACAAATAACAACTATACTCTGGTGGAGCTGTACAGCATGTGAATCTCCATCCACACTACACATGTATTTTCAATACATAGCACCTTTTTGTTGTGTGTGTGTATCTAGAACCAAAAAGGGTTCTTCTTCTAAGTGGACAGCTACAGAACCCGTTTGGAAACCTTTTAGTTACGAGGAAAATATTACCGGATTGCTCCTTGTCAATCTTTACAGTTAAATATTCACAATATAAATAAGATAATGTCAATCATTTATATGTATCATTACTTGTCGAACAAGGAGTCATACAATGCTCGACCAAGTGTACTAATCAACATAAAGCCTAAATATGCAAATCTAACCCCTGTGACAGTTTAACGCCTAAAAAGAAAGTATACTCACATGCAATGTCTACAATTGTGTGCAGAGTGGACTCATTGCTAGCCGTGTTAGCAATCTTGCACATCTTTTGTAGTCTGTAAAATGATAAAGAAAACAGTTAATCACTTTAAAAAATAAAATAATACAAATACTGAGCTATATTGTATGCTCAAAGTAATGGGGAAATTATATTAATTTATACTAATACAATTGCTCAGAGAAATATTTTTATTTTTTACAATTCAATTAAAAAAATCCCCAAAAGGGGTTCAAAATTATTGCCACCCGGTTTCAGTACTCCAGCACTCTATCCTTGCAAGGAAAACAACACTGAACCTTAAAAAAAGAGTGGAGAAGACATTGGGAGGTGATCTTAGACCATTCCTCCATACAGAATCTTTCAAGATTCTTGATGTCCTTCGTCTGCGCTTATGGACGGCCCTCCTCGATTCAAACCACAAGTTTTCAATGGGTTTCAAATCCAGAGACTTTAATTAATTCATTTTATTTCACCTTTATTTAACTAGGCAAGTCAGTTAAGAACAAAATTGTTATTTACAATGACGGCCTACCCCGGCCAAACCCTAACGACGCTGGGCCAATTGTGCGCCGCCCTATGGGACTCCCAATCATGGCCGGTTGTGATACATCCTGGAATCAAACCAGGGTCAACTGAGATGGCCATTGCAAAATGTTGATTTAGTTGTCAATTAACCATTTCTTTGTGGATTTTGTGCTTGGGGTTACTGTCTTGCTAGAAGATCCACTTGCGGACAAGTGTCAACCTCCTGGCAGAGTCAACCAGGTTGTTGGCTAAAATGTCCTGGCACTTGGTAAAGTTCATAATGCTGTTGAACTTAAAAAGGGTTACAGGACCAGTGGAAGCAAAATAGCCCCATATCATCAAAGATGCGCCACTACTTTTTTTAACCATAGGTATGAGGTACTTTTCTGTATATGCTTCCTTTTTTCAATGCCAAACCCACCACTGGTGTGCGTGGCCAAAGAGCTATATTTCCATGTCATTTGACCATAGCACCGCCTGGAGTTCAGAGAGTAGAAGTGTGCGGTGGGGGTCGGGATTTGAATCCCAGCATACACAGTCGACATGTGTGCCAGAGGTGGTAGCATTAACCACGAGACCAGCCTATGCGACAATACTGTTTTATCTTCATTTGAATATAATATGTTTTTACAGCTGTTCCGAATATATGCAACAACAAAAACATGCCATTTTAAAAATCAGAAGGACATTCAAGTCTAGCCAGTCAACGTTTTAAAATCATCCAAGAGAGAGTATTTCACAATTTCTCCCTCCCTGGCCTAAGCACCACCCTGGAGACCAGGGGAATAGGGAGGCTAAAGAGAGAGGGTCTTCTATGATACTTGTGTCTTTTTTTCAATAGGAAAGGGGTTGTTGGTGAGCAAAGCCAACACACTGTAACGGACGACCAGTGTTTCACTAAACTGAGTTTCAGTAGTCTACGAGGCTGTTGTGGTTTGCTTTATTGACAAAAACAAAAAAGAAGAGAGCAAAACTCAATGCTCTAATTCACTGGTCCACAATGGTGGCAGGGCTGCTGCTCAGACAGTTCAGTTCAGGCAGCCATCTGAGAAACTAACATACAATCTGGGAACATACTATCGGAGGCTATTCGCTACTTACTGTCTGATGTCATCTGTCCCTTTTCCAAGAAAACTACAATGACAACATGATTGTTCAGTAGATCCGCTAAATTGATATTTATATAATGGCACATGCTGTGGAACACTGACATGTTATAGGCTTTGATTCAAGTGTCCACTTATTGCTTCTGTTCAAAGACAAGTGAATCTATTGTTCAGTTTGTGTAAAAAAACGGTGAATGTGAGGTCATCGAAGAGAGTTTGGCTAACGTTAGAGCAAGACACCATGTTATGTCACCAAGGCATTCAATTCAGTCATAATGAGTATTTGGGTTCTAGCTCAAACAGATCTGGGACCAGGCTACAATAAAGTGTCGTAAGGCAGCCAGAAACATGGTATATATGACTATCAGAAACCCAACCTTACTGATCACAAATATAGATACACACAGTATTATGATATTAAAAATGAATACATACATGCTGGTTTTGAACAATCCCTTGTGTTGTGATAGAGTCGATGAAAATGTGTTCTACATTCCGATGAGAACTTGACTGGTCCTGCTTAAAAAGAAAGGTTCTTATCAGGGAACAAACAAAAAAAAATGAATGTGTTCCATTTAATTTCTTCATTTTTTTACATTTTATTAACAGAACTGAAGTTAATTTTCTATTAGCAACATCATCAAAAGAAAAACAATATTTTTGGACAAGCATGCAAAGCATTATCTAGCAGTCAAGATATCCTTTTTTCACCAAGGCAGAGCTCCAACTATGCTAATTACAAACGAAGCTCTCTCTCACTAACTACATTGATATGCATATTTACCGATTTAGGGGTATGCCAATTTGTTGTTTAGGAGTTATTTATGATGCACTGTCCATATAAAAGAAACATCCTCTCACTGTCAACTGCGTTTATTTTCAGCAAACTTAACGTGTAAATATTTGTATGAACATAACTAGATTAAATAACTGAGACATAAACTGAACAAATTCCACAGACATGTGACTAACAAAAAATGTATAATGTGTCCCTGAACAAAGGAGTGGGGGTCAAAATTAAAAGTAACAGTCAGTATCTGGTGTGGCCACCAGCTGCATTAAGTACTACAGTGCATCTCCTCTTCATGGACTGCACCAGATTTGCCAGTTCTTGCTGTGAGATGTTACCCCACTCTTCCACCAAGGCATCTGCAAGTTCCCGGACATTTCTGGGGGGAATGGCCCTAGCCCTCACCCTCCGATCCAACAGGTCCCAGACGTGATCAATGGGATTGAGATCCGGGTTCTTCGCTGGCCATGACAGAGCACTGACATTCCTGTCTTGCAGGAAATCACACACAGAACAAGCAGTATGGCTGGTGGCATTGTCATGCTGGAGGGTCTTGTCAGGATGAGCCTGCAGGAAGGGTACCACATGAGGGAGGAGGATGTCTTCCCTGTAACGCACAGCGTTGAGATTGCCTGCAATGACAACAAGCTCAGTCCGATGATGCAGTGACACACCGCCCCAGACCATGACGGACCCTCCACCTCCAAAAAGACCCCGCTCCAGAGATCCGGGGCCGGGTGTGACGCTCATTCCTTTCACAATAAACGCGAATCTGACCATCACCCCTGGTGTGACAAAACCGCGACTCGTCAGTGAAGAGCACTTTTTGCCAGTCCTGTCTGTTCCAGCGACCGTGGGTTTGTGCCCATAGGTGACGTTGTTGCTTGTAATGTCTGGTGAGGACCTGCCTTACAACAGGCCTACAAGCCCTCAGTCCAGCCTCTCTCAGCCTATTGCGGACAGTCTGAGGACTGATGGAGGGATTGTGCGTTCCTGGTGTAACTCGGGTAGTTGTTGCCATCCTGTACCTGTCCCATAGGTGTGATGTTCGGATGTACCAATCCTGTGCAGGTGTTGTTACACGTGGTCTGCCACTGCGAGGACGATCAGCTGTCCGTCCTGCCTCCCTGTAGCGCTCTCTTAGGCATCTCACAGTACGGACATTGCAATTTATTGTCCTGGCCACATCTGCAATCCTCATGCCTCCTTGCAGCATGCCTAAGGCACATTCACGCAGATAAGCAGGGACCCTGGGCATCTATATTTTGGTGTTTTTCAGAGTCAGTAGAAAGGCCTCTTTAGTCTCCTAAGTTTTCATAACTGTGACCTTAATTGCATACCGTCTGTAAGCTCTTAGTGTCTTAACGACCGTTCCACAGGTGCATGTTCATTAATTGTTTATGGTTCATTGAAAAAGCATGGGAAACAGTGTTTAAACACTTTACAATGAAGATCTGTAAAGTTATTTGGATTTTTACGAATTTTCTTTGAAAGACAGGGTCCTGAAAAAGGAATGTTTCTTTTTTTGCTGAGTTTAGTTAGGCTGATTATATATTTCACTCATGTTGTAAATTGTATTACATCACATTTTATGTATGTTTCTGCAGATATACCAAGATGTTCAAATAAATCTAAACCTAGCTCTGCTCAGACTCAAGAATCATTGCTCCACTGGTCCATGACATCTTAAAAGGACTCAGACAATAGACTTAATGATCACTCCTAAGTACTTCTGGGCCTTTAGCGAGCCTCCGGATAACAGATTTTCACACCAATTCCTGAAGTCTGTTTTGAGGTCCTGCGACAAATAATCCGCTTAACATTACGTTGCCTTCAACTTTACCCTGGCTATTTCTGTCGGAGTAATGTGCTCACTTCTCTCCCCTATGGCCATCAACAATTCATTTAACGGCAACTTTCTCCAGCAAATCTGTGAGGCCCATCCCGGGCAATAACATAGTTCTAGGGATAACATTGAATTAGGGTCTCTGACACCATGATTGGACTTTGGAAAGCTACTTGATTAGGCATTAAGGAGGTAGGACTCAGAAATTAGGGGTAATGTGGATTCAGCTCACAGAGCCGAGAGTCTTCCCCTGCCAAACTAAATAGCTCTACATGGATTTATAATATTTGTAGCTGGTCTAATGTGTGCAGGGCTGTATGTATCAAGGCTCTCAGAGTAGAAGTGCCGATTTAGGATCAGTTTGGCCTCTTAGATCCCAATGACAGTACATGGACAGAGGGGACCTGATCCTAGACTCCTACTCGAAGAGGCTTGAAACACATGGCCACAGATGTAAGGTGAGATTGATCCAGAAACAAATGGTCAAAATTGAATGTTGACGGAACATTTTTTTTATATCAGTTTTCTTACCTGTGAAATGCTTTATGAACTTGTCTTTCAGGTTTACATCTCTTGGGACAATATCTACAAAAAAGAAGAAGAAGAAAATAAAAGTAACCCATCTGTGAAACCTCTTAGCATTAAAAGGAGAATCCACTCAGACACAAGTTTGATGTCTTTTTGTTCTTCTTTTCTCCGCCAGTCCCACTGTTGATACAGTCCCAAAATGTTTTGCATGTCAGCAATAAAGTTTTCCAAGATATTGGACTTTCAAGAAGCAAAGTGTCACCGACCACATGATGATGAGTTTTTTTTTACCACACTGCCGGACGCCCCTGTCTTCCATTTCATCAACAAAACTAAAACAAAAATAAAATGGCGCAAGAGGGGGGAATAGTGGTGCTGTTTCCCCCTATATGGATTTCAGCTTTAAGATGACCTATTACTAAAAGGTTCATGTTTAAATATTACAACATTTAAAGTAAGGCCATGTAAATACCAACAAAGACCCATCACACCTGTGCTTATAATATGAAGTAATAGGCCTATACATTTTCTAGCTTGGATGAGAGCTGATGGAATAATACAACTATGAGTTCTTAAGTATTTTGATTAGATTTTTTATTTACACTGAGTATACCAAACATTAGGAACACCTTCCTAATATTGAGTTGCCCTCAGAACAGTCTTAATTCGTCGGGGCATGGACTATACAAGGTGTCAAAAGCATTCCACAGGGATGCTGGCCCATGTTGACTCCAATGCTCCAATGTGTCAAATTGGCTGGATGTCCTTTGGGTAGTGGACCATCGTTGATACACACAGGAAACTGTTGAGCGTGAAAAACCCAGCAACAGTGCAGTTCTTGATACAAACCGGTGCGCCTGGCACCTACTACCATATCCCGTTCAAAGGCACTTTTGTCTTGCCCATTCACCCTCTGAATGGCACACACACACAATCCATGTCTCAATTGTCTCAAGGTCGTAGAAATCCTTCTTTAACCTGTCTCAGTACAGTACAGTAGAGCACAGAACAGTGAAGAAAAGTAGAGTATAGGTCAGTACAATGCAGCACTGTACAGTAGAGTTTAGTACAGCACAGTAGAGGACACTATAGTAGAGTGCAGTGTAATTTACTGTATTGTACTGTACTGACCTCTGTTGTCCCCTTCTGTTCTTTACTGTACTGAAATGAACCATTTTCTACTCTGCTATACTGAATTCCACTGTGCAATGCTTTACATCTGTACTTTTCTTTGAATAAATGTGTTTTTGTAAAATGTTCAGTGGAAATGGTTAGAAGCAGTCCTTGTGCATAGGTGGTTTGTTTAACTTTGCAAGCAATGGTTTTTGTTTGGCGTACATTTTAAACTGAATATTGGAGCCTCAGCGTCATTCTGTTACCGTGGAATTGCCCATACACCGATTTCCTCACAACTGAAGACAAGCCAACAGGCTTGGAGGCTCATTGCACACATTCTGTAGCTCAGCCAAGCCCATCCTCTCTACAAACATGCAAAGCACACAGGTGTCAGACGCATTCAGGCTAACAGTGCAAAGAGATTATAGCCCGGCAGTTCTAATGCTTATCAATGTCATAAGAATAATTCCGTGCAGCTAGTTGCTGTGCTAATTTTACCAGACTGGACTGAGGAATGAACAGTACTCTCTGATGCAGAAATCACAGAAGATGATCGGTTCAATTGCGAACCACTACAGTAAGCTTAGGCAATGCGTTTGAAGTCCCGACATACCACTGGGCACTATGGAAAACAACGACTCATCACTCCAATATAAAAAGATGAACAGGCTATCGGTCTTTACGTAAGGGGAATAAGGGTCCTGAAACCTTAACCTGGCTCCAATCCAGATCAGATGTGAGTTGTGTAAGTGTTCAAATGGCCGGTAAATGCTAACACTAACCGGTAGGACATCAAACTTATTGCCTAAGTCCAATAATATTGCCTTGGAGATGCTGGAGATGTCTGAATTACCTGATGGTCAGGAAATAGAGATACCTAGTGCACCTTGGCAAAGAGAACGGAAACTGTGTGCAGGAGGTATTTCCCTTTCCTTCCTTGCGTGCAAAACATGGACAATCTAGTGTGACTGTGGGTCTTAAGGAATGGCGCACGCACCACTTGCTAATGTGCAGCCTTTTGACTTCCTCACAAGGTACTCTCTGTCTGGCCAGCAGCCTGTGTAGTTCTCTTGCCTGTTACACAGTTGGTCTGTGACGCTGCTTTGACAACATTGGGCGGGGATGTCCCAATAAAGCCTCTGACTAACCCTCGACACGACATTTGACCGGAATATTAACTAGGCATTTCCAAAAATAAAAAAAATAAAAAATATTTTGGATGGTAACAGACAGTCTGAGGGAATGTGTAGCATTGCTCACCCAATTGCACAGATTAGTATGAAGGAATTACTCGTATGGCTCAGTTTCAGTTAGCATATGCTATTTTGTAATGTCTTAAAAGGCACTGTAACACCACCCTTCCACTCACAATGACTTCAAAGATATATCAAAGCCGTGCACATTTCTTTCAAAGGCAATGAGTAATGCTTCTACCAGGCACAGAATGACAAATTGAATCAATTGGCTCTAAATGTATGAAAGACTTCCCGTTCAGTACTTCTGACCACATTCCAAAAGCCCAACACAAATCACATGGATTCTATTGTTCCACTTGAGCAAAAAAAGGCTTTCACATTAACATAGTCTTTCCATCTTACACGTGAAATGAAGTCAGTGAATGTGGTGAAAATGGCTGTGTGATCACAGCTGACTAAACTGTGTGCCACGTGAGTGTCCTGGTCTCACATCACCTGTGATGCATCCCTGTGACGCTCACCACTGGCTGTCCAAGAAGCTGGAGGAGGCGGATCATTCGTGGTTTGAGATTCCGCAATGTGTCCTGAACTGAATGAATCATTCACAAGTTTAGTATGCTAATGAGCCTCCGCCCCTGGGCAACTTGGTTGGTGATGCCATTGATAATCTTTTGTTATGATGCGGTGATACGATACCTCACTAGCCAAGTGAGAGGATGGATTGTGGCTCTTTCAGGGTGCCAATAGGGAACTGCAATATAGATTCACAATTCATAGACTATCACATCAGAGACAGAAATACAGATAATGAATTGTAATGTAGAGCCTGTTGAATCAATTGCTGATATTGTCACATCCCCAAATAGTGAAGCATACTAGCATCGATTGCATTTGTAAAAAATTGTTTGTTTGTAAAATAGTCATAATTTATTGACAACTCTCACCTCTTCAAATCATAAAGTGTGCCATTTCCTACATGGAAAAGGACAAGTAATCATGAACAAAAGGCAACAGTAGCAGACATATTGATACAGACCAGAGGCAGCTGTCACACCCCAGTGAAATAGGGATTACAGTTTCATCATGGCCTAAAAATAAATCTTATCAGCTTACCTATGGGTCTACTGTTATCCAGCCTAGGAACATATAAAGGCTTTTCTCCAGAGGAGAACCTCATCTCTTGGGCTGTAGGGAAGAGGCCACTGTTATAGCGCCTGGAGACTGAAGGCTTGTCCCCTGATTGGCTGTCTCCGATAACCTGTAAAATAAGGTCCAGCAGGGTCCTTCTCCCTTTCTGCTTCACTTCCTTGCTGTCCATGCACTGGCTCGAGGTGATCAGCATAAGGATTATACTCAAAAGTATGTGCCATTTCCTTTCTGCCTGCATGGCTTTTCTGACTGGGTAAACGAGCAAACACAAATCAAGTTAGATACAGTGCTGGAAAGAAACAAATGGTGTCCAATCACAAGGTGTGAGTAAGTGCAAAGTGACTGCATACTTCTATCACCCCCAAAAGGATGGGCATAACATTAATAGTGGTGGAAACAGTGAGAAGTAGTCTATTAAATGAAGCATACAAGTGAACATATACTCTGAATGACATTAGGGTAATAAATGCAACTATGAGTAAGATATTTTGTTACTTCGAATAATCTAATTTAGAGGGAATAAAAATGTAGCCAACAAAACAATTGCAAATTCCTCAACATGGTGTTTGTCATACTACTATACAAAGCCACAGTAATGCTGATATATTGATCTAATATAATAAAACAAGGTGTGGTGTCTTCAATTCAAACAGGTGTGAGAACATTTGCTTTGGGGCAATTCCATGATAATGGAATTATGCTAAAACTCAAGATTTTTCACTTTTAAATGTATACCAAACAAAAAATTCAAAGTTTAGCATTCCATACAACTCTCTTGGCATACATTTTAAAGTGAAAAAATCTGAGTCTCTGCGTAATTCCATTGCCCTTTGATGAATAGTAACTGTCAAGTGATGATGACAGTAGTCTACTTATACAAAGCAAATGAATAACATGGACATAGAAATCTATCTCAAACTTACTTGGATAACAAAGTCAAACTTACTTTAAGTTACTAAAGGATCCTTATGTCCTGAAAAGTGGACACGAGTTGTCTGTATCAAATCTCTCTAGGCGTTGTCGGTTGTGTAGCTTATTGAGCGAAGATTCCGTTGTCTGCAGCCGGTCTTGAAATCATACGTCCCGTTTTATACGTTCAGCGAGGTTCTAATACAATCGATTTCGAGTGGGTGGAAGGCAACTGTTGATATCTTTGGTTTAATTTATTCCATGGTGGTCGCTACCTTTGGCATGCGCCCCTCCTTTACGTCCAAACCCATCACTGAAAGTGGGCTAAGAACACCACTTCACTTCTTATTCCTGCTTAGGTAAAACAATGTTGCAATGTCAAGTTTGGATGGGAAGGATTAATGCTGAGATTTCCATTGGGGAAAATATCATCCGAAGCGCGCAACGGCGGGTGAAATAAGTTTCCAAAATTGCAAGACCTGTTCAATGCAGAGTTGTTTAGTGGCATATGGGCTTGACCCTGACCTATGTCGGCTAATTGTAGTGTCTTTGTTTTTGTTCATGGATGTCCAAGTCTTGTGACTGCCTAAGCGCAGCAGAGAATGCGCTTTCAAGAACAGCCCTCGGACTGTTTCGAGCACTTGAGTTCAAGATCTCATTTTTTTCTTCTAACTGTTTTTAAAGTAAGAAAATCAGGTGGTTTGGTGGTCTTGGACAATTAAGAGAGTGTTGATACATGTCGCCTATTTTTATGAATTTGTTACAGAGTAGGCCCAAATGGAGTAATGATGACGAATCGAATATTTATTGAGTGATTTTTGTACACATGCGTGTCATGATATGCTGTCAGGAAAATGTAAACTATGTGATAGCCTAATATTTATGTTCTCCCTCGGTGTTATGATAGTGACATATTTGATAGTGCTATACCTTCATCTCTCATGTATGGCTTTGCATTGATCCAATGTATAGGCTTATGAGTCATAGTTGTGACTGGGTGTAAATTACATTGCAATGGAAAGCAATCCATAATACTAGGAATATATAGGGCTATATCTATGAATCATGCATCAGCACAGGGCATCAGTTGAAATATGGCATACAGACATCAAAATGCAAACTGTCTTTCACATCATATCCATTCAAATCTGATCCTCTCAAAATATCATGCACTACTAGGGCCATTATGCGGATCATGATGCTGATGTTGAGCTTAGCTTCATATTCTCTCCTCAAAATGTGTAGCCCTCATAACAATAGAGAAAAACTGCATTGTCATTTTATAATGCAGTACAGTAACGAAACACCTACTTCAAAACATGTTTCATACCAGGTTGTTATAATGCATAGCCTTAAAGCCTAATAAAACATAAAAATAAACAAATATTTTAAAGTTAAAAGAATGTTGAACATCATTAGTCAAAGTAGTCTTTAAAATCGCACATAGCTTTCAGAGAAATAATGTCATCTGGTGGCCTGATAATTACGTTGCAGCCCTCGAGGCTCAGCCTGGCTCAGTCAGTAGCCAGCTAGGGCTAGACTACACTCTCAGATGGGGCCTGAAAATGGTGAAATGCACCAAAATAGACACATAATTAATTTGAAACCGTTTGTCATTTCTTCAAAATTGTGACAGTGAGGCAACAGGTTCATCCGCGTCAAAGATCCCACGTGGGCTGCTTCCGGAGCTCGTCAGTTGCTATGGGAACAAACGGGACACAAATAAAAAAAGTTGTAGACTGCCTTGAGTTTATCAAGCTAGCTATGTAGCTAACGATGTTTGTACAAACTGCTAACTGCCAGGATTTTTTTTTGTATTAGTTAGCAAACATTGAATTCAAAAGGCGTCATTGGCTACATAGAGATAGTTGCATCATGTCTCACAGGTTTGTAACGTTAATTGACTCCAGTTAGCTGGCTAGCAAGCTAACTTTAGCTATTAATTTAGCTATGTTTACTTTATGTTACTTTATGTTGCCTGAACTTCTGTCAATTAACAAACCACCTGTCCATCAAACTAGCTAGTAGCAGATTTTGCATACCATAATTTTCTTAATAGACAAATATCAATATGATAGACCTAATGGAAGCCTTTTATCAATGTTATGGACATACATACTATTGATGGCAGTTGGGAATTCTTAGTTTTTACTCATTTCCGAAGTGCAAGCAAATTCAACTGATTTAATTGTCATGCTAAATATCCTTCCAATGACTGTCTCTCTTCCAGTACATACAACAAACTGTGGGCTGATGCCCAGGTCGAGTTGAACTCCCTTCTGACTCAGGAGTTCCCTGCTCAGCCTCCTCGCCCAGAGAAGGACCGAGTGGTGTTCTTCCAACGCCTGGCCACCCTCTACGTGCGCTATGTGCAGATCTTCAGGCAGCTGGAGGAGGCCTATGACCAGGTGGTTCATCCCCAGAAGAGGAAAGTGATCCGGGAGGTCCTGGATGGCGTGATGGGGCGGGTGCTGGAACTCAAGAATGAGATGGTGGAGAAAGAGTTCTCTGAGTACCATTACATGGACGACGTCATCCAGGACTTGAAGCTCACGCCTGTAAGTTCAGCAGGGGTTCTCAAACTGGGGGTCCCAAAAATGTTTTTAGGGGTTGCAAGTGTGAATGGGACAAATACATATTTTTCATAGATATTTAAATAGGCTACATATATTGCACCAAATGGTTGTCTCAAAAACATCTCATCTGTGCTTCAGAACCAAAAAGTTGCGTGTCTTGATTGTTGACCAATGACAAGTCATCAGCTTTGGCGCCAAAGACTAGCACACATATCCAGATTTTCTTGCTTAATTTTCTCTTGTTTTGCCTGACAAAAACAGAGTAGACCTACCCATATAAAATACAGTTTAAAAAATCTACTATGGAGGCATCTTTGCCAGAACAATAATAGGCTACCTGGCAATTTGATTGATACTTTTCATATTTCAGATAGACTGTAACTGAAAGCGGTAATTTATATGGTAATTTTAGTATTATCAACAGTAAAAATAACTCTAAAATGTTTAACTGTAAATTATGGTGGATTGTGGGAGAAAATTTGTATTTTGAATGGTATTGTAATTACACCCAACAGAATACAGTACCGAACCATATCTTTGGAGTGCCCAAAACCTTTTGACCACACTGTAACAAAAATAGGTACAGAATGTTACTGTAAATTACAAAGAAACTTTGGTTCAACATTACATTACTGAAAAGTTAACAGTAATGTACTGTTAAACCAAAGTTTCTTTATAGTGTATAGTAACATACTGTAACTTTTTTTACAGTAAATTGCAGGTAACTGGATGCTAGTAAGGTACCATAAAAACAACAGGATTTTTTTTTACAATGCACTAGTGAGCACATGGCATTGTTTTTCCGACTCATTAACATATTTTGAGGTGTGCCTTGCAAGAAGCTATATTTGTTGCACCCGTGAGTGAGAACGCTATACTAATTGAACTCTTATGTGGTTATAGTGCCTCATCAATTTAAATGTATGGGGACAGATTGGAGTCTTAAACCTTAAATAGTTGAGCGTTTTGCTATGTCCTTTTGGTCTGTTTTTCCCTGAAGTCGCTGCCAGTTTGGAAGCCTTTGTTAAGGTCTCTAGAATAGCTATTCCCAATATGGTGCTCTGCTTTTGGGCTATGGTCAAAAGTTGTGGCCTATGTAGGGAACAGGGTGCTGTTTTGGTGTGTAGCCCATGTTTAATGTACTGTAATAAAATGTCACAGTATCTTTTTTGGACATAATGCATCTCATACCTCATCACAGGAGGACATTGAGATCCCCATCCCTCGATATTTCCTCAGTGAACGCAGCAAGGTGTTGCAGGAGAGACGGAATATGCTCTCCAACATCCTCAACCTCATCGAGGTAGTAGAGCGACCCAAAGTGAGTTTTTCTATACCACGTAACATTAGACTTGGTGTTATTACATGCAACTACACAGCAATTACACATAGCTACACAGTAACTAGCTAAGATATCATCTTCAGTTTATCACAGAACCATGTTTATGTGACCAATAACATTGGGTTTGATTTGATTTGAGAAACTTCCTTTCAATATAATAATTCAATGCCAGTTAGCAGATACTTTGGTCCAAAGCGACTCACATTAGAGTGAGTGTGTACATTAAAGTATGTGAACCCAGCGGGAATCGAACCCACGACTCTGGCATTGCTAGATACTTACCTACTGAGCCACACAGGACCACCTTTAATACTCCATGTTGTGTTGGGCCCCTAGCCTGTAGGAGTGCGTGCACTGAACCTGGAGGAAGCCATAAAGATCATCCAGGTGTCAGAGAGGGCCCGTCAGGGTCGCCTGAGGGCCAAGTTCATGAGGGAGATCCAGCGCGATGAGGAAAGGCAGAGGAGGGCCAAGGACAGGGACCTGGGGGCAGCGGCCATCGACACGGCGGTGGTTCGCATCCAGAAGGTATGGTCAAGCCTGTCAAAGTCAGATACTGTACCTTCAATCAGTCCAAGACCATAGGTCTCACACTCGCTAGGTAAATGAGGCTGCTTAGTCCAGACTATACGTCACTGGAATAGCCAAGTGATGATGTGGAGCATATTGGGAGAATACTCTGAAATCAGAGGTCTTTATCTAGCCTGCTGTAGTTATTGTTATTGCTAGCCTTTGTAAGAATGCTCTGTGAGTGTCAGTCATTAAAGACACCATACAATAGTTGAACAAAGGTGCTACTTTTCTCTTTTCCAGGTGTGGAAGGGTTATGTGCAGAGGAAAAGAACAAAGAGGGAGCGAGAGGAGGAGATGATATTTTTGGGCATGGTGAGTCGGTTTGATAAGCTCTATCTGTAACGTTTCTATAGTGTAGTGCGTATTGTAAGCTACCAGCAGATGGAGCCGTAGGATTCCTTTATGATGTTCCGGGGAGAAGTTTTCCCTATGTACAGATCTAGGATCAGATACAGCTCCCCCAATCCTAACCTTAACCATCAGTGGGGGAAATTCTAAACTGACCCAAGATCAGTGTCTAGGGGCACCATCACCCTACTCCGCTTGGTGACAGCCTCATCCACCACAGCAGTGGTCTCACCTTTTCCTCCTGTACCCTCAGGCCATGGAGCCCAGACACACCCAGCCCTGTCCTGCCATAACAGCTGCCCTGGCCAACGAGGCCCGTCGGAGAGGCAAGCAGGAGGAGCATGAGGAGGACTACCAGAAGTCCATTGTGGCCATCACAGACAAACTCAGAGAGGTGGAGGGGCCCGACATAAGGGAGACCATGAAGGACCAGATCAGACAGTGGTTCATCGAATGCCAGTGAGTTTATTACAGGGAGATGGCTGTGAATCACGACAGTGATTATGTTAGGAGAATGTTTGTTCACACAGTCATTATATTATTCCATATTAGATGGAAATAATGGGGTGACATTGTCATAGCAGTGAAATGCATACTGTACATGACAATATGCAGCTGATGGTAATATGTTTGGATGTTAGTGATGCAACAGGAACTTTCCCTGACTACCCAGAGGAGGAGGATGGAGGCTCGACTCTCATCTTTGCGGAGAAAACACCTCAACAGGTATTCATCAATGAATCCATCTTCTGGTGTGAGATGGTAGTAATACACGCAGATTGACTTACAGTAAGCGGGTGTGCTGTCTTTAAGTTAATGGAGGAACTAGCAGCGAAAGATGAGGAGGACGCCAACAAAAGCACGAAAGGGAAGGAGGAGAAGAAGGACAAAGGGAAGAAAGACAAGGGAAAGGGAGGAGATGAGGTACGTGAAAGACTTTGGAATAGATAACCATGGTCAACGAGATGCTTTTACTCTGTCCGATCAATGACTGTAGCTTTGTTGAACCACAGGAGGAGGAATCTGGGCTAAAGATGCTACCGTCTGCTTTCCTAGGAGAACTGGAAGTAGGACACAAGACCTTTGGTGGTAAGAGAAACGTATAACGGCATCCAAAGCATCGCAATGTTTTGGAGTTTATTCTTATTCTCTGGCAGACAAGGACCTTATAGATGTAGTGTGTTTTCTTATGTATCAATAGTCTACAGTACATTGAAAGTAGATGTTTGTATGACTGACAGAGGTGTGGCAGAATCGTACCGAGTCCAAGAACTTCAGCCAGAGGCACGAGGCTGAGCTGATCAAGGAGGAGAAGAGGAAGGAGATTGAGGTGGAGATCAGGTTGCAGGTGAGATCAATTATTCTGTCACTCTGAGAAGTAAGGCAGGCCAGGTAGCCTTGCTTTTACCACTGCACTGAGTGGATAAAAGTAAGGTAAATATTATAGGGATACTTCAAGATTTTTGCCTGCTTAACTTGTAGATACCATTTGTATGTCTCTGTGTGCAGTTTGAAGGAAGTTGCTAATGAGCGTTAGCGCAATGACTGGAAGTCTATGGCAACTGCCAGCATGCTAGTAGATAGCATAGACTTCCATGCATTGCGCTAATGCTAGTTAGCATTGAATCGCGAAACTACCTCTAACTTCCTTCATACTGGATGCAGAGAGAAACTCATGGATACCATTTTTATATCTGACTCTGGGGAAGTAGATAAGGGGCTTCATTGCCCAAATCCTGAACTATCCCTTTAATGTTGTTTATAAGGTAAACATATAGGCTACTGAGTGAGCTGTTGTGCTTGACACAGGTGGATGAGCTGATGAGGCAGGAGCTGGCTAACTGGAAACTGGCCGTGGATAAAGATAAGGGTGGCAAAGCCAAGGGAGGCGCAAAGGTAACAAACAGGAGGGAACATTTATCTATGACGATATTTCAATAATACCTTTATGTTTGGTATCTGTTTACTTGAGAAGTGTGCTGATGGCATTTATTTTGCTGCTTAGAAAAAGAAAGGGTCGAAAAGTGGAAAGAAGAAAAAGAAAGACAAAGATCTGACAGCTGATAGGTGAGACCAGACTCATCTACATTTCTCCCAGAGGGATAGGCCATTTGAGCTTTTTACCATTTACTTTTACGCATGGAATGTACATGACAGGTGCTTTAGAATTTGAATGGCACAACATACAACAATGCTTTAGATCTGAAAAAAAAGCAATTTTTGAAATATGTAAATATTTGCATCCTATAGGAATATTGAGTCTCTGTATCAGGAACTGGTGGAACAGGGCTTGTTGAAACAATCAGATAACGTTAAACTGCAGGATTATTTAGGTAAGCATTACTGTTTGGTCCCTCCTGTCTGTAGATACGCACTACCTTTACCAATTACCTTCAGGTTAAGGTCTATTTTCTAACCTCTCTTTTCTCCTCTGAAACCACTTTAAAATGTGCTAAATCATTTTGTGCACACATCATTTTGTACAGACTGCCATTAATCATAATATAAGTGCTGTTATGTATTGTAGACAAAAAGGACAGCTCGATAAGTGTGCAAATACTGCCCTCACCTGGCTAGTGCTTGGCAAAATAATATTGAGGACAAACTAATGCATATTTTAGGGAGATCCCATATTCATGAATCAAGATGGTAAATGTTTACGTTCATCTTTTCTTCAGCTTTTTTAAATGCTCTCCCCAGATTTGATCAGCCTGACAGCTTCTCTCTCCTGTGTCCCAGGCGACTATAGCTATCTGGGGACGACGTTAAGGCAAACTGACATTGAGCCCATGCCTTCGCTATCTGACGTGAGACAAGTTATAGCTCTGTACGCCGTCTTACCTTTAGGTACGTTTGGAACATCTGGAGTTGTCCTCAGATGATAAGAGTCTCACAGAATTAGAGACGTTAATCCTTAATACCAATACAATTGAATTTGTCTTGTGATTGATTTAAACTTGCTAGATTGTCTTTGTTTAGAATATACCGGCCGTTTTCAGCTAGACATTTATTCTGGAAGTTTCTAAAGGTTCTAGCTACAGTAAGTTCTGAATGTTGCTTGTAGGTTCTCAGGTGGTCCATGAGAAGGCTCCTCTGGTGAAGGCCATCCTGCTGGCAGGGCCCGCAGGCGTAGGCAAGAAGATGCTGGTCCATGCCATCTGCCAGGAGACGGGCGCCAACCTATTTGATCTGTCACCTCTGAACCTGGCAGGGAAATACCCCGGCAAGAGTGGCCTGGCCATGATGCTCCACATGGTGTTCAAGGTAACACACGATGTAATGAAAAACTACCCCATTTTGAGAGTTTTGATTTGTTGATTATGTTGACATTTTCAATTGACTGATGGTTCTGAAGTAGATGTCCAGTCATTTGTTTGGTCACTCGATCATTCATTAATTTGTTCATTCATTCTGTTTGTAGGTTGCCAGACTGTTGCAGCCATCAGTGGTGTGGATTGGAGATACAGAGAAAATGTTTTACAAGAAAGTACCGAAGGAGGAAAAAGAGGTATTCATTCATATCCATGAGTTACTAGCTTAGGTTATACCATTTTCTATAATGCTAGGGTAAGAGAAGATATCTCAATTCTTAAGTCCAAACAATGTTCTCATGTACAGTTAGATCCAAAACGCTTGAAGAAAGACTTGCCCAAGATCCTCAAATCGATCAAAGGGGAAGATCGCGTTCTAGTCGTGGGAACGACTCATGATCCGTTCAATGCCGACCTCAAATCACTATGCAAGGTGTACAGCAAAATTATCCTCATTCCACGTCCTGACTACGCCTCACGATATGGTAAGAATGTATCTCCCAGTTGTTGACATAAGCATTAATGAACTGCTTATGTATGTACTGCCTGTGAATGTGTTATGCATGCATGCTTATGAATGTGTTATGAAGTCTTATTGTAGGCACCCTTCAAGTGCTAATGGTCAAATCTATGCTCTTCCCTTAGTAATGTGGAGGCAGTTGATCAAGAAGAACAGAGGACAGGTGACGGCTGCCTTGGACCTGAGCTCCTTGGCCAAGATCTCTGATGGCTACACGCAGGGTCATATGGTGCAGGTGGTGCGCAGCATACTGACAGAGCGCCGCGTCCAGCAGCTGGCCAAGAGACCCCTGGGCGCCGCCGAGTTTGTGGCCCCGCTGGCCAAGATCGACCCTGTGTTTCAGGACGAGGAGGAGGCCCTGAAGGTAAATTATGAAATGTTTTATACTTAGCTTTTTTAAAATCTTAGTTTGTTGATGCTGATTGCATTTTCTCCACATGAAAGGTGTTTGACATAAAGACTTTGATGATGAACATTTGTTTACAGAATTGGTATGCTAAAACTCCTCTGGGTAAGAAGCGAGCCAAGGCTGCCTCAGGAAAGGAGGGAGAGGAGGAGGCACCGACAAAGGGAGGCAAAGATGCCAAGAAGAAAGGGAAGAAGTAAATCAAACAACGTCTTACCTTGACTGAACGCAACACAAAGAAAAACTGGGGTGGACACCAATAACATTTGCGCACCAGTTTCCTTGAAGTTATTGTATTTTAAATGAATCTGTATAATTTATTTCATTTTCTCTTCATGCACTGTCATTTTCTGTTCATGAATATGTCACATGGGCCAAACTGCTATTGGAGGGTTGCTTAAAGCAGAAAGTCAGGGGCATCCTGTAGTGGGTAGCGATATTTGTCATGTGTATATAGTATATACAGCCTCACAGCCTATTATAAACACCTCACATGCGACTCATAGTAACACTAAGTAATAAGCCTATTCAAATGTTTATCTGACTCCATAAAGAGGATTTAACAATATGCAAGAACACTATCGTTGAGTTACGAATAGGCAATCAAGAAATGTCTGAGAATGGAATTCTAAATACTATCAGGTTACAGGTAAGACCCAAATGCAGACTGTGTTGAAGTAACAATGTTTATTACAGCAACAGGGGCAGACAAACAACAGGTCAAGGCAGGCAGGGGTCGATAATCCAGAGTAGTGGGCAACAGTACAGGACCGCAGGCAGGGTCCGGGGCAGGCAGGCGGGCTCAGAGTCAGGACAGGCAAGGGTCAAAACCAGAAGGGCAAGAAAAAGAGACGGGAAAAGCAGGAGCTGAGACAAAACAAGACAAACTGGCAACAGACAAACAGAGAACACAGGTATAAGTACCCAGGGGATAACGGGGAAGATGGGCGACACCTGGAGGGGGGTGGAGACGAGCACAAGGACATGTAAAACAGATCAGGGTGTGACAGTACCCCCCCCCCCTCTAGGAGACCTAGCACCTCTCCTCCGGGCCATAACCCTCCCAGTCAACCAGGTACTGGAATCCCCTGCAATTTCCAAGCCCCCAGGAAGACGTCCCGTGGCAGGCAGAGACGATTTCAGGCAATGAGTGTGGCAGAACGGGCTCCAGCCCATGATGGCACCAGTAGACCAGTCAATCGAGGGATTGTATTGCTGGAGCCAAGAGAATCCCAATACTCCAGGAACCTGTGGAGACTCAATTAGCAGGAATTTGATCGTCTCGCTGTGGTTCCTCGAAAATCGTAGGTTGATGGGGGTGGTGTTGTGGGTGACCCGGCCTATAGAGCGCCCATCCAGCGCTCACATTCAAGGGAATGGAGAGGGGTTGAGTGGGGATGCCCAGCTCGGACGACCAGGGTAACGTCCATAAGACTCACATTGGCCCCCGAGTCGATGAGTATCTGGAGAGACTTAGACTGGTCACCCCACAGCAGGGTGGCATGGAGAGGGGGGCAAGTAAGGGGAGAAGCAAAATTGTCCTTAAGACCCACTAGAGTACTCATTCCTACAAATGAGCTAGGTCTCTTGAAAGGACAGGTAGACATAATGACCTGCAGTACCGCAATACAGACAACTCTGGGTGTTAAGTCTGCGTACGTGTTCGGCTGGTGACAGCCTAGCCCTGCCGTGCTGCATCGGCTCGTGAAAAGGGCTAGGCTGCATCGGCTCGGGAAAAGGGCTAGGCTGCATCGGCTCCGGAAAAGGTACAACTGAGCTAAAGGGTTAGAGCTGCTGCTTTCAAGGACTGGGACTCTAACCCGGACACTTATAAGAAATCCCGCTATTCCCTTTGACGAACCATCAAACAGGCAAAGCGCCAATACAGGACTAAGATTGAATCGTACTACACCAGTTCCGACACTCGTTGGATGTGGCAGGGCTTGTAAACTATTACGGACTACAAAGGGAAGCACAGCCGCAAGCTGCCCAGTGACACAAGCCTACCAGACGAGCTAAATTACTTCTATGCTCGCTTCGAGGCAAGCAACACTGAATCATGCATGAGAGCAGCAGCTGTTCCGGACGACTGTGTGATCACACTCCATAGCTGATGTGAATAAGACCTTTAAACAGGTCGACTTTCACAAGGCCGCCGGGCCAGACGGATTACCAGGACGTGTACTCCGAGCATGTGCTGACCAACTGGCAAATGTCTTCACTGACATTTTCAACCTGTCTATCAGACCTCAGGATAAGATCCAGATGCAGAGGAGACAGAGGGCTGTGAGACAAAGGTTTAATTATTGATACATGAAAAGTGGGATGTATACGGAGGGTGCAGGGAAACAGAAGACGAACAGCAGAGAGGGTTAAGAATCTTAGAGATGGGGAAAGGGCCAATAAAATGGGGGAAAGTTTCTGGTACTCCACCTGGAGGGGCAGATCCCGAGGGGACAGCCATATCCTATTCCTCTCGCTCAGGCTAGAGTGGGGGCTGATAACCCATCAAACACTCAAAAGGTGAGAGACCAGTGGCTGAGCAGAGAAGGGTGTTGCAGGCGTATTCCACCCACACGAGTTTCTGGCTCCAGGTGGTGAGGTTGGCGAAGACGAGGCAGCGAAGAGTCGTCTCCAGGTCCAGATGGGCTCGTTCCGACTGGCCGTTAGACTAGGGGTGAAACCAGGAGGACAGGCTGGCCGACGACCCAATGAGTGTGCAGAACGCCTTCCAGAACCGGGACGATAACTGAGGACCACGCACGGTCTGTTCCTTAGTGTCCACATCCCCAAAGAACTATCATGTTCCAAACACACCAAGACAGTCGTAAAGAGGGCATAACAATGCATATTCCCCCTCAGGAGACTGAAAAGATTTGGCATGGGTCCTCCGATCCTCAAACGGTTCTACAGCTACACCATCGAGAGCATCCTGACTGGTTGCATCACCGCCATACGCAGAGGGTAGTGCGTACGGCCCAGTACATCACTGGGGCCAAGCTTCCTGCCATCCAAGACCTCTATACCAGGCAGTGTCAGAGGAAGGCCCTAAAAATTGCCAAAAACTCCAGCCACCCCAGTAATTCTCTCTGCTTCCACACTGCAAGCAGTACCGGAGTGCCAAGTCTAGGTCCAAAAGAATTCTAAACAGCTTCTACATCCAAGTCATAAGACTCCTGAACAGCTAATCAAATGGATACCTGGACTATTTACATTGTTTCCCCCCCCACCCCCATTTTTATTCTGCTGCTACTCTGTTTATTATCTATGCATAGTCACTTTACCTTTGCCTACATATTACCTCATTACCTCGACTAACATGTGCCCCTGCACATTGACTCTGTATCGGTACCTCCTGTATATAGCCTCAACACTGTTGTTTTATTGTTGCTCTTTTATTTGTAAAAAAAAAATAATAATAATACCTTAACACGTACCTTTCTTAAAACATTGTTGGTTAAGGTATTTGGCGCATGTGACAAAATTATAGCTTGAAAGGCCATGCCACAAAAGTCAGAGAAAGAAAGAAAGAGAGAGAGAGAGTATCTCACCACTGCAGTTCAGGAACAAAAAAGATAAAGAACAATGAATCTAAGACCCTTTTATAAGCATCTGAGTTGTTCGGTTTCAAAAAATAAGTTGTTGATCAATAGTATTACTGTAAAGTTAACCTTCAATCAAGTATCAGACCTAATATGCATTTGGAAAGTATTCAGACTATCTTTATCCACATTTTGTTACGCTACAGCCTTATTCTAAAATTGATTACATTTATAATTTTGCTCATCAATCTACACACAACACCCCCTATTTCCATTGATCATCCTTGAGATGGTTCTACAACTTGATTGGAGTCCACCTGTGGTAAATTCAATTGATTGGACATGATTTGGAAAGGCACACGCCTGTCTATATAAGGTCCCACAGTAGACAGTGCATGGCAGAGCAAAAAAACAAGCAATGAGGTGGAAGGCATTGTCTGTAGAGCTCCGAGACAGGATTGTGTCGAGGCACAGATCTGGGGAAGGGTACCAAAACATTTCTGCAGCATTGAATGTCCCCAAGAACACCGTGGCCTCCATCATTCTTAAATGGAAGAAGTTTAGAACTACCAAGACTCTTCCTAGAGGTGGCCGCCTGGCCAAACTGAGCAATCGGGGGATAGGGCCTTGGTCAGGGAGGTGACCAAGAACCCGAGGGTCACTGACATAACTCCAGTGTTCCTTTGTGGAGATGGGAGAACCTTACAGAAGGACAACCATCTCTGCAGCAATCTACCATAAAGGCCTGATTGGTGGATTGCTGCAGAGATGGTTGTCCTTCTGTAAGGTTCTCCCATCTCCACAAAGGAACACTGGAGTTATGTCAGTGACCCTCGGGTTCTTGGTCACCTCCCCGAGTGACCACATGGAAGCCACTCCTCAGTAAAAGCACATGACAGCCCGCTTGGAGTTTACCAAAAGGCACCTAAAGGACTCAGACCATGAGAAACAAGATTTTCTGGTCTGATGAAACCAAGATTGAACTCTTTGGCCTGAATGCCAAGTGTCACGTCTGGAGGAAACCTGGCACCATCCCTACGGTGAAGCATGGTGGTGGCATCATCATGCTGTGGGGGTGCTTTTTAGCGACAGGATCTGGGAGACTATTCAGGATCGAATGAAAGATGAACAGAGCAAAGTACAGAGAGTTCCTTGATGAAAACCTGCTCCAGAGTGCTCAGGACCTCAGACTGGTGCGAAGGTTCACCTTCCAATAGGTCAACAACCCTAAGCACACAGCCAAGACAGCACAGGAGTGGCTTTTGGACAAGTCTCTGAATGTCTTTGAGTCTCCCAGCCAGAGTCCTGACTTGAACCCGATGGAACATCTCTGGAGAGAGCTGACAATTGCTGTGCAGCAACGCTCCCCATCCAACCTGACAGATCTTGAGAGGGTCTGCAGAGAAGAATGGGAGAAACTCCCCAAATACAGGTGTGCCAAGCTTGTAGTGTCATACCCAAGAAGACTCGAGGCTGTAATTGCTGCCAAAAGTTCTTCAACAAAGTACTGAGTGAAGGGTATGAATACTTAAGTAAATGTGATATTTCCTTTTTTTTGTTTATATACATTTGCAAACATTTCTAAAAGCCTGCTTTTGCTTTGTCATTGTGGGGTATGGTGTGTAGATTGATGGGGGGGGGGGGGAACGATTTAATACATTGTAGAATAAGGCTGTAACGTAATAAAATGTTGGAAAAGTCAACGGGCCTGAATACTTTCCGAATGCACTGTACGTGATGTAACCTTGGCTTCTCAGAGGTGAGACAATTAGGGTTAGAGAGATAACACAGAGAATCTGAATTCCTAAGACAACACAGGAAATTCTTGCATACAGTTGATAAGAAGAGTCACTTTGGGGGCTGCCCTCCGTAATATTTTGTGGAGATGGGTGAGATAAATCATCTATTTAATCCATTTTGAATTCAGGTGGTAACACAAAAATGTGGAATAAGTCAAGGGGTATGAAAACTTTTTGATGGGTCTGTATATGCCTATTTATATTTCTTCTTACATTTTCCTATAATAACAACATTAATGTCACATTCAGGCGCAGAAGTTGTTTTTTTTTATTTACAGATGACGTTCAGGTCCACGAATGCTATTGATAATATTTAGATATACAAAAATAGATGCACAAAGTTGTCAATAAACTTAAATGAAAAAGAAATGCCTAGGAGCAAGCAAAACTGTATATACCAGTGAAGGCTGCTGAGGGGAGGACTGCTCATTATAATGGCTGGAACAGAGCGAATGGAGTGACATGGAAACCATGTGTTTGATCTTGTTGATACCTTTCCACCTATTCTACTCCAGCATGCCCATCCTCCCCAATTAAGGTGCCACCAACTTCCTGTGGTCTATACCATAAAGACCGGGTAGGGGTGTATCAGGCTCTAATCAGCCTCCCCTCACAATTAGCAAAACTAATCCATCAAGAAGCCCAAAAACAAAATAATATGTCATACAGTTGAAGTCGGAAGTTTACATACACTTAGGTTGGAGTCATTAAAACTCGTTTTTCAATCACTCCACAAATTTCTTGTTTACAAACTATAGTTTTGGCAAGTCGGTTAGGACATCTACTTTGGGCATAACACAAGTCATTTTTCCAACAATAGTTTACAGACAGATTATTTCACTTATAATTCACTGTATCACAATTTCAGTGGGTCATAAGTTTATACACACTAAGTTGACTGTGCCTTTAAACAGCTTGGAAAATTCCAGAAAATGATGTCATGGCTTTAGAAGCTTCTGTTAGGCTAATTGTCATCATTTGAGTCAATTGGAGGTGTACCTGTGGATGTATTTCAAGGCCTACCTTCAAACTCAGTGGCTCTTTGCTTGACATCATGGCACAATCAAAAGAAATCAACCAAGACCTCAGAAAAAAATTGTAGACCTCCACAAGTCTGGTTCATCCTTGCGAGCAATTTCCAAACGACTGAAGGTACCATGCTCATCTGTACAAACAATAGTATGCAAGTATAAACACCATGGGACCACGCAGCCGCCATACCGCTCAGGAAGGAGACGCGTTCTGTCTCCTAGAGAAGAATCTACTTTGGTGCGAAAAGTGCAAATCAATTCCAGAACAACAGCAAAGGATCTTGTGAAGACGCTGGAGGAAACCGGTACAAAAGTACCTATATCCACAGTAAAACGAGTCCTATATTGACATAACCTGAAAGGCCACTCAGCAAGGAAGAAGAAGCCATTGCTCCAAAACCACCATTAAAAAAGCCAGACTACGGTTTGCAACTGCACATGGGGACAAAGATCATACTTTTTGGATAAATGTCCCCTGGTCTGATGAAACAAAAGTAGAACTGTTTGGCCAAAATGACCATCGTTATGTTTGAAGGAAAAAGGGGGACGCTTGCAAGCCGAAGAACATCATCCCAACCGTGGAACAATGGGGTGGCAGCATCATGTTGTGGCGGTGCTTTGCTGCAGGAGGGACTGGTGCACTTCACAAAATATATGGCATCATGAGGGAGGAAAATTATGTGGATATATTGAAGCAAATGGGTCTTCCAAATGGACAATGACCCCAAGCATACTTCCAAAGATGTGGCAAAATGGCTTAAGGACAACAAAGTCAAGGTATTGGAGTGGCCATCACAAAGCCCTGACCTCAATCCTATAGAACATTTGTAGGCAGAACTGAAAAAGCATGTGTGAGCAAGGAGGCCTACAAAACTGACTCAGTTACACCAGCTCTGTCAGAAGGAATGGGCCAATTTTCACAGAACTTATTGTGGAAGGCTACCAGAAACGTTTGACCCTAGTTAAACAATTTAAATGCAATGCTACCAAATACTAATTGAGTGTATGTAAACTTCTGACCCACTGGGAATGTGATGAAATAAATAAAAGCTGAAATAAATCATTCTCTCTACTATTATTCTGACATTTCACATTCTTAAAATAAAGTGGTGATCCTAACTGACCTAAGACAGGGAATTTTTACTTGGATTAAATATCAGGAACTGTGAAAAACTGAGTTTAAATGTATTTGGCTAAGGTGTATGTAAACTTCCGACTTCAACTGTAGATTTCGAAAATATGTATTTTACTTGGGGAAACAACAAACATTTTCAGCAAATAGTCTGATAATTGGCAATACATTTTTTAAGATAAGTCAACATTTTTTTAAGATGTCTATTTTTTATGAACACAGGCAATGTTATGCAGTGTTGAATCTCTTATCAATGCTATTAAATCTAAAGCTAACCAGCTTGTGGTGCATCTTGATCCTTCCTGTCTCCTTATTGCCACAGTTAATTTTTTCCTTGTCATTGCGTCTTTTGGATGTCTGTTGTATAACATATGAAAAGGGCTGACAACTTTTGAAGAAAGCTTGGAGCTTGGAGTGATATTGGAGTGAGATTTTCTATGTGAATTTCATTGCCCTCCTAGCACAATCCCTAGAAGGGGGACTAGGACAATTGTACTTTTTTGAAGCCCATTTCCTGCAATTGTATGTATTTTGACATGGCTTAGGCCTATGACCAGGCCTAAACCAAGCATGCTGGTAAACTATTATTATTTGTATTTTTTTTTAGGTGGTTTGACACTTTATTCAGACGGTAATGAAATGAGATAGGGAGACAGGGAAATGCTAGAAACAGTGGGAAGGTTGGAATCAGGGATTGATCCCTGTTCTCAGGTAGAAAGTTGTATGTGAAAGTTGGTGTAACCACTACAGCAAGACTCTGCATAGTATTTTTTATTATATTAATGGTTGATGGCAGAGGGTAACCAAATCAGAAATTGCAGTCTCCTTGTCCAAAGGCTGCTTTCAAGGTAAGGACATAAACATTTTTGGAATTTGGGTGAACTATCTCTTAAGAAATAGGGCTGGAAGAAAATCCTGCTTGCTCTCCAGGAGGGTTGGCCACCCTTGATTTTTGTACTGGGTGTTTGAAAATGTTCTTGTTCTAAAAATGTATTTCTCAGAAACACCCAACCTTCAAGAAAAACCTCATGAATATCAACATTCAGGTGGTTTATGCCTACTAGTTGAAGATCCTTGCCATCCTCTTACTCTACATAGACAAAATATGATGCCTTTATGAGTTGTGAGTCCCCCCTACCATCTCTGCTTAGCATGGGCACAATACTAAAATGTCAACAATTTGATTTGATTCCTGGAGCATTTTAATATCCAATGCTAGTGTGCATGACATTCAAAATTCTCTGGCTGCAATACATAGCTTCATTCATTTTCAAAAACACAAGTAGGCATATCAGATTTTCAAATATGTGATTACACTGGCAAAATTGGGAAGAAGTGGAATAATAAAATACATTCAGGGAATAACAGTTGTATTCTTGCTGACAAGCACAGTAGTTACCCTATATTTTAGCCCATTGTTAAGAATGAGAATTGTTCCACTGATCAGACCAAATAAACTACATGGATAAAAATATATATTGAAGACAAGATGGCATAAATTTGCCCCTACACCCTAACTAGACAAATTATTCTTATATGTACACTACCGTTCAAAAGTTTGGGGCCACTTAGAAATGTCCTTGTTTTTGAACAAAAAGCTATTTTTTTTGTCCATTAAAATAACATCAAATTGATCAGAAATACAGTGTAGACATTGTTAATGTTGTAAATGACCATTGTAGCTGGAAACTGATGTTTTTAATGGAATATCTACACAGGCGTACAGAGGCCTATTATCAGAAACCATCACACCTGTGTTCCAATGGCACATTGTGTTAGCTAATCCAAGTCTATCATTTTAAAAGGTTAATTGATCATTAGAAAACCATTTTGCAATAATGTTAGCACAGCTGAAAAAGGTTGTGCTGATTAAAGAAGCAATAAAACTGGCCTTCTTTAGACTAGTTGAGTATCTGGAGCATCAGCATTTGTGGGTTCGATTACAGGCTCAAAATGTCCAGAAACAAATAAATTTGATCTGAAACTTGTCAGTCTATTCTTGTTCTGAGAAATGAAGGCTATTCCATGTGAGAAATTGCCAAGAAACTGGAAGATCTGGCACAGAACAGCGCAAACTGGCTCTAACCAGAACAGAAAGAGGAGTGGGAGGCCCCGGGGCAACAACTGAGCAAGGGGACAAGTACATTAGAGTTTCTAATTTGAGAAACAGACGCCTCACAAGTCCTCAACTGGCAGCTTCATTAAATAGTACCCGCAAAACACCAGTCTCAATGCCAACAGTGAAGAGGCGACTCTGGGATGCTGGCCTTCTTTTCAATATGTGAGATATAAGAGGTGTGCCGTGAGAGCGTGAGAAGAGAGTAAATTGCATTTGTTTCACGGCAAATGCGTGAGAGTTGGTAGCTCTGTAGCCTGGTGATTATGCAACTTCGGGCACTTTGGCTCGGCAAGCTTTCAGAAAATAAAATGTATTGAAACACCATTTTACCAGTATTATAATCGGTCTTTGATTTGTCTAGAAATAATATCTGATAATGTCTGCGATCGTACTATTCAGGAATTGATATATTTGTAATTTTTCTCAGACAGCCATAGACATGTCATTTCCATCACATCATTAAACATCCATTTTAGTTGAAAATTAAATATTTTTAAAAATTAACACATTTCTTATACATTTGTACATTAACTTGCATTGAATATTATTTTAAGTACTTTTTAAGGTTTTCCTAAAATGAATAATTCAACACAATGCCTGAATGTAAAACTTGCCTTTGTGACAGCTGAAAATATTTATCATAAAAAAATATATTTCCACCCAATCTTTTTGTGAGATTATGATAACAACCATATGATTTCCCCATCTAAAACAAATCAATGTAAATGATACACAATATACTAATTTACCTAATTTGTGGAATGTCCAACACAGGTGTGGAGGGTCACCTGCGTGTGAGAATCACCAAAGTGAACTGCCTGGATTTTACTGGTGTATTTGCACAGATAGTTATCTCAGTGGCACAACTTTGGTTTTAGATGTGGGGGGGGGGGGAATAGTTATTATAATTTTTTTAATCCGTCCGGATAAACTCTCCAAACAGCCTACCCGACCGCTCGGAGGTGTCTGCATGGTCCTAAAGCACACCGCTGCCTAATTTTGTATCACATTCAAGGGGACAAAAATGCTGTGAAAGTTACACCCCTGAGTTCTCTGCAAAGTCAACATGTACGATGATCTCTTTCCGCAGATTCTCTTCGTCTGGAGTATTGGTGTCGAATGTTGTACATGTTTCCCCAAATTCTCTTTCAATCCTTTGGAGAAGTCCTCCAGCAGAATATGCAGTGTGCCACACAAATGTCAAATGTTCAGTGATCTACTCCATGTTTCCCTCTGTTTTTCCTTCTCTCTCTCGCTCTTCAGCTTTGTTTTTCCACTCAAACCACCATGTCTGCCCACCAGCATCAAAGTCCGATTTTGAAGCTCTTTGGTTTGGCAAAGGGAGAACTCTGTCGACATGCACTCTTTCTTCGGGTTCTCACAGCACAAAGACTCAATAAGGTTCCCATTGTTGCTGCAGTTGATCACTTTGCGATGCTGTAGTTTGTCCCCCATGAACTGGAGGTTGGCGTGGGTTTTGGCATGGGTCCCTATCCTGGACCGTTTGGCAAAAATACATATTTTAAAGAATTCATAGTAGGACATTTTAATCTCTGAATATTCACTATTAAAATCCTGAATTGTGCCATTCAAGAAGCACTTCTGCTTTTTCCCCCCAGTTGTTGCACTGTTGTTCATAGAATCAATTGATTTTCTCCTCTGTGGCTGTTCTAAATTGTGTTACCCTGCTTTTTCCTGGAGTATTGACTTGTTGGCCTGTTTTCATTTGCCTTCAATGCTTTTGCTGAAAATCAAAATTCTCTGTTTGCAGCTTTGACCAGGCCATACTTTCTCAGGATGTTGCCTCTGAGCATTTTTGAAGCCACTTGTTTGTCCTTTGGCAATGCACTTTAAAAAAAAAAAAAACTTTTTCTTTAACTCTGCAATGATGGCGTTTTGAAACTATAAAATCCTTCAAGTTCTTCAGAGTTCTTCATTTTCTGTTTTGTCTTTGTTGAATCTTGTCTATCCGTTTTCACCTATAGTTAAGCATACCTTTTTTTGGTATTTCTCAGTTTTCCATTAAGCTTTATCAAGTTTGCCTTTGTCATGCAAGGATCTCTGTTTCTGAGTGACCTCTTCCAACCTTTTTCCTTCCAGCAAGTATTAGACTTCTCGTTCCTGTTGCAGATTGTTACGCACGCTTCTTGGTTGGGGGGGGGGGGAACGCAATACCCTGCTACACTTAACTCCCGTGGAGTGAAAGAGGTATGTGACTGTAGGTATGGGTAAGGATGACAGAGGCAGAGAATGTTACCTTTAACAGGGAATTTATTCTTCCTTCACACAGTAATTTGGTTAAAAGGGGCTGGATGGAAACAAAGCAAAGAAAGTAAGAGTTAAAGAGCCCCCTCTCCTACCCACTACTTATTCTTAACGCCACCTGGCGAGCTAACCAAAATACAGGGGGTGGTTCGCCCAGGTCTTACCTAGTGTACATAGACTGAGTACATACTACGGGTATATGTATGCCTAAACACTCCCAAGGTGCCTTCCCCTTTCCCTAGGGGAACAAAAACAGAATAATTACTAACATAATGTGAGCAATTTCAATAATCAAAAACACAGTCCTTTTGACATACACATTCCTCTGCAGGACCCGCTACAAAATACTTTACATCAAATTATACAGACCCACAACAAAACACAGGAAATACAAAGAAGCTCTCTCTTCCTCAAAGGAACACTGGCTTTTAAAGCTGCAGAAGGAGTTTGTAATTGAAAACAGCTGTTTCCCCTGACGAGAGGGAGGGTTCAGAGCTCCAATCGTCAATGGGGCCGACCAATCGGCTGCTTAGAATCCAGGAAGCCATTTCCTGAAATACACACATACAAGCACATACAAACCCAAAACAACACAAAAACTGGGGAACATAACACAGATGATGAGGAAGGGGTATAATAAGGGCATGCATCAGGGCAGGTATGATGGCCTCATGTTCTGGCTGCAGGTCATCTAGTGACTAAGGTGTTGTGTGTTACCTGACAGGTAGGTCTGCATTGCAACTGTTCTCTTTAAAGTCTGTCATCTATTCCGTTGGTTGCATTTCCATCTCTTGCTTCTTTGTTCTCGCTTTGTAAGCTTAAAGATGGATATCACTTCTCCCTTCTCTTTTTTCTTCCAGTATCTCTCCCTGTCTTTTTGCAGATGTTCCTAGTATCATATAGGATCATTTTTTATTTTGTTTCTGTCTGTGACCTCTGTGCTGTTTTATGTGGCATCTTCTAAAAACAAAGAAATACAAGTTTTCCAATTGTGCACAACTTGGAGCATTTTCTAGATTAAAGTCATTTTAAACATGATTAAATAAGCCTAAATTAAAAAGTAATAACATAATGGATTTTTTTCATTTCCACCACGTTCTGTCCTTTCCGTCACAGTTAAGTTTGTGATGGAAATGACTGATGGAAATGACGCTTCTGCTGTTTTTGGGGAGATAAATGACAGACTGCTTAGCATGCTTTGGTCAGTATTACAGCTAGCATATGGTTTACAATAAATACATCAAATATATTTAAAAAAAAATCTAAATTCTACCACAAATGATAGAAATTGTTGGCTGTTTGGAAATGACTGACAATAAAAATATTCTCCACACAAGCAATATTTACCTCGGTTTTTCTTCAACTTCTGGACGTCACATCTGGAACAACTGTCCTCTACAGCCATGTACTTCAGTGTCACAATATGTTTCCATAATAACTAAGTTAACATTCTCTTGACAAAACTTTATTAATGAGGAATTTGCCCTCAGTGGTGGAAATGACACCACTCCCAAAGGACAGGTATAGCTTGTGTAAAAAACAATATAAAGGGCATACTCACAATAAATATTGATATAGATTTTATTTCATTGATTCTTTCTCTAGAAAATAACATTACATCATGTGTAACTATTAATGTGTTCTCATAGGAAAACATAGTAGAAGCTCAAAAGTCTGGGTCAGGGACAAGGGCAGAACAGTGAAATCGAGGTATAAAATGCATCTGAAAAGTAGCTAAAATACTTGATAGAGAGGTGTTGAAAAAAATGGTGTGATTTATAGTGTGAACTTAATTAAGAATAAAAACAGTTTATAAAATCCCCAAAATTGACCCTGAGGACATAGAAGTTCCCGTAGTTGCAGAATTACCCATTATTATCTTCTATTTTGCCAAAAGGCATATGTCTATATAGGCCTCAAATGAAAAAGAAAACAATCTGTTCTATTAGTAGACGATATGACACATTGGCCTCTCATCTTATAAATTCCTTGCAGAGTATCAGATGTCACAATGACTGGGTGTTTTACATCGCTGAATCACATAACAGCTCATATCAAGCCCAATCTGATTGGGCAACCATAAACGCAACCTGACTGTAAAAAAGACGGGTTGGTATGCAATTAATAGCCTATCAATTCTCATAAAAAGTCTGAAAATATAGGACAAATAAGTCTGGACACCCGATGAGTCGACCTGACCTTCATATTTCTAGTTGAAACTTTTCCCTGACGTTTGTTCACAATAAGATATTGAGCTGGCCTACCGACATCCTAACTGACTCTAATCAGGAATGCGACATCATTTTAGTGTACTGCACGCCATGGGCATTACATTTACCGAAAGGTTGCAAGATCAAATCCCTGAGCTGACAAGGCACAAATGTGTCTTTCTACCCCTGAACAAGGCAGTTAACCCACTGTTCCTAGGCCGTCATTGAAAATAAGAATTTGTTCTTAACTTCTTCTGGTATAGGGGATGCTGGCCAAAAACCAGGGAAAATGCAGCGTGGCAAATTCAAATAAATTGATTTAAAAATCAAACTTTCATTAAATCACCCATGTAAGATACTCAATTAAAGCTACACTCGTTGTGAATCCAGCCAACATGTCAGATTTTAAAAAGGCTTTTCGGCGAAAGCATAAGAAGCTATTATCTGATGATAGCACAACAGTAAACAAAGAGGGTACAACCCTGCAGGCGCTACACAAAACGCATAAATAAAATATAAAACATGCCTTACCTTTGACGAGCTTCTTTTGTTGGCACTCCAATATGTCCCATAAACATCACACTTGGTTCTTTTGTTCAATTAATTCCGTCCATATATATCCAAAATGTCAATTTACTTGGCCCGTTTGATCCAAAAAAAAACAGCTTCCAAAATGCGCAACGTCACTACAAAATATTTCAAAAGTTGCCTATAAACTTTGCCAAAATATTTCAAACTACTTTTGCAATACAACTTAAAGTATTTTTAAAAGTTTATAATCGATCAAATTGAAGACGGGTCTATCTGTGTTCAATACAGGAACACAACAAACCAAGCTACTTTTCAAGACTTGCTCAACTCTCAACAGTGTTACGCAGTTCCTAGTTGGCCCTACTTCTTCATTGCACAAATGAATAACCTCAACCAAATTTCAAAGACTGGTGACATCCAGTGGAAGCGGTAGGAACTGAAAACAAGTTCCTAAGAAATATTGTTTGCCAATGAGAACACACTGAACAGACAGAGACCTAAAAAAAAAATATCTGAACGGTTAGTCCTCTGGGTTTTGCCTGTTCTGATATACTCACAGACATGATTCAAACAGTTTGAGAAACTTCAGAGTGTTTTCTATCCATCTACTAATAATATGCATATCTTATATTCTTGGCATGAGTAGCAGGAAGTTAAAATTGGGCACACTATTTATCCAAAAGAAGTTAACTGACTTGCCTAGTTAAATAAAGGTAATAAATAATTACATTTCTATCATGTTAAATGAGTGCAGTTGATACATTGTATAACAAATTTAGCTTCACCCAAGTGTAGCACATTTTGTAAGCATAGGTGGCAGAAATGAGGAAAATTAGGATATCTAGCTAGGGCATAGAGTACTAGGGGGTAACGAGCCCCCCCTGTAATTCACATTAATGCCACAATTATTTTCCCAACACTTTCCTTGGCTGCCACTGCCAGAATAACGAAAACGAAATTGGATGAGTGTGTTACCCCTTTATGGTTATGAATGTGTGAAACCCTATGCCATAAATATAAAAAGTGTAAACTGTAGCCATTTATTTGCCTTTATAGTTAATTTGCCTAAGCATAACCTTCATCCAAGTAAAAATATTTTTCCAAATGTTGCTTTTTTGTGTCAGCAATTAGACATTGTTTTTAGGGGGGGCTTATTATCCCCTAGTAACCCACAGGAGATGCCAAACGGGAGGATTTCTATAAAATATCTTAAATGACCGATCTGCTGAAGTTGGTTACTTAACTAGTCAAGCTAGCTAACTTTAGCGACCTAACTATTGTTCCTGTTTTGAGGCCCTCAAGACTTCTATCGTGGCTGCTTTTTGTGGAGCTGCTGTAGCATAGTTCTGAAGTATTTTGGACATTTTCCAATTTCGTTGTTATGCCAGTTATTCTCCTGTTGCTTGGCAGAACTGGTGTGTGTGTGTGTGTGTGTGTGTGTGTGTGTGTGTGTGTGTGTGTGTGTGTGTGTGTGTGTGTGTGTGTGTGTGTGTGTGTGTGTGTGTGTGTGTGTGTGTGTGTGTGTGTGTGTGTGTGTGTGTGTGTGTGTGTGTGTGTGTGTGTGTGTGTGTGTGTGTGTGTGTGTGTGTGTGTGTGTGTGTGTGTGTGTGTGTGTGTGTGTGTGTGTGTGTGTGTGTGTGTGTGTGTGTGTGTGTGTGTGTGTGTGTGTGTGTGTGTGTGTGTGTGTGTGTGTGTGTGTGTGTGTGTGTGTGTGTGTGTGTGTGTGTGTGTGTGTGTGTGTGTGTGTGTGTGTGTGTGTGTGTGTGTGTGTGTGTGTGTGTGTGTGTGTGTGTGTGTGTGTGTGTGTGTGTGTGTGTGTGTGTGTGTGTGTGTGTGTGTGTTTGTTTGTTTGTTTGTTTGTTTGTTTGTTTGTTTGTTTGTTTGTTTGTTTGTTTGTTTGTTTGTTTGTTTGTTTGTTTGTTTGTTTGTTTGTTTGTTTGTTTGTTTGTTTGTTTGTTTGTTTGTTTGTTTGTTTGTTTGTTTGTTTGTTTGTTTGTTTGTTTGTTTGTTTGTTTGTTTGTTTGTTTGTTTGTTTGTTTGTTTGTTTGTTTGTTTGTTTGTTTGTTTGTTTGTTTGTTTGTTTGTTTGTTTGTTTGTTTGTTTGTTTGTTTGTTTGTTTGTTTATTTATTCGGTCCTAATCATTGCCCTTTTGATGCCCAGGCTAGAATAACACATTCATTGAATAGCCTAAGTAATTGTTGACTGCATCAGCTGACACTTGCTTGTTGTAGCTTCTTAGCATTCATTTTCGAAAATTAAAGATATTGCTTGTAGAAGGTGGTGATAGATATGTACTTGTAACAAATGAGTTAGTAAGTCAGCCAACATTGAACGTAAGGGTACAAGGTAAACCACCTAGCTAAGCAGCTAATGTTACCCTGTGCGTAGCACACGGTGGCTAGCTATCTAGCCACACAGCAAAGGGAGAGGAGAAAGTGGAGTACTGGTAGCCCATTTCTAGATCTGTAGCCATGCCAAAAACTGTCCAACAGTAGCCACGAGGGCATCCTCCCTCAGTGTGCAGTTGTCAGCTACAAGGCCATACATAGAGGTGTGAAGACTGTGTGTTCCACTCACTCCAGTCAAGGGCATCTAATACAAGGAGGGGATTTCAGCGGCAGCAAGTGCAGCTCCTAGTTATTCCAGTAGAGCTGAGGCTGGTCTAGGATGAAGCTCAGACGTTGTCCAGACTCCTTAGTGACCAACAAGTGGACAACTTCTAGCTCTGGTCCAGAGTGTTCCCCCACTAACTCCCCCAAAATACCTTGGCTAAACAGCACCTAGCCTAGCCACTCTGGAACTACTAAACCCCCAACTACCTGCGTTACATTCACTGAGCTTTACAACCCTAAAACTAGGCAGTGACATGTTTGAACTGAGCTGTGAGTAGATTCATGGGTCTTAGATTCCCTGCTAAGACTGCCGTGTTGGGAGGGAGGAGAATCCGAACCAAGGAAAATGTGAGACACACAGAGAGCGGGTTCCAGACGTGGACTCAGAGGCTTAGGTGATGCGTTCAGCTGTTTTGTCGAGTTCATAATTCACTCAGCACATCCTCACATTGCCTTGGTTCCCCTTAGCATCCGGCTATATTTAACTTCCATGCACCATCTATAATATCCTCCGCAAGTGAAGTTACTTCAGGAGCAGCACCTTGAAAATGATCTGTTCTAGAGACGGCAAAGTATTTCGCTTTTTCACCTGATGTCTTTCTGACCTGACCTTTTTAGCAAACGGTTAGCTAGTTTATACAGTAGACCCCCCCCCTCCCTTCAATATATCACTCTTTATAGGGACATGGTAGCCTTTTTCTCTATCACTACAGATTGAAAGAGACCAATATCTCCCGGAATTCTTTTGATCGTTTTATCAGAAAATTGAAAGATCTGAGCGGTGAGAGTGTTGCATCAGAAATCACTGCCTGCCTCTACTCTCTGATCCAGACAGTCAATGGGCTGTTTTTCTTTTTCGCAGCAGGATGGCATGGAGATTATCCTGTCGCTGGAGTTTCATCGGACTTAGTGGGGCTCTGGGACACATGGTTCTGTCCGTCAAAGTGAGGAAGAAAGCGGTACTGAAGAGATGGCGCCTGCTTTGTGTAGCTGTCTGGACCTGTTTAGGCTAGGAAACCCACAGAGAAATACCACATGGATTGGCAAACTTATAAATGTTATTTGGCATGTTTGCCATGCCGGTGAGTGGTGGGAGGAGCTAGGTGTGTGATGGAGGAGTGAGGGCGGGACTCATCAATCCATTTGGCATCTAAGTACAGTGCCTTGACTTATTCAACATTTTATTGTTAGCCTGAATTCAAAATGGATTTTAAAAAAATATTCTCACACCCATCTACATACAATACCCCATAATGACAAAGTGAAATCATGTTTTTAGAAATCTCTAAAAACATGTTTTTATAAATGTATTGAAATTTAAATAGAGAAATATCTATTTTACATAAGCATTCACATTCCTGAATCAGTACATTTTAGAATCACCTTTGGAAGCAATTACAGCTGTGTCTTTCTGGGTAAGTCTCTAAGAGCTTTGCACAATTGGATTGTACAGTATTTACCCATTATTCTTAAATCAATTCTTCAAACTCTGTCAAATTGGTTGTTGATCATTGTTAGACAACCATTTTCAAGTCTTGCCATAGATTTTTCAAGCAGATTTAAGTCAAAACTGTAACTCGGTCTATCAGGAACATTCACTGTTTTCCTAAAAGCAACTCCAGTGTAGATTTTTAAAATTTAACTAGGCAAGTCAGTTAAGAACAAATTATTATTTACAATGACGACCTACCCCGGCCAAACCCTCCCCTAACCCGATGACACTGGGCCAATTGTGCTCCGCCCTATGGGACTCCCAATCATGACTGGTTGTGATACTGCCCAGGATCAAACCCTGGTCTGTAGTGACTGCGATGCAGTGCCTTAGACCGCTGCGCCATTCAGGATCCCAAAGATAAATGCGGCCTGGTGTTTTAGGTTATTGTCCTGCTGAAAAGTGAACTAATCTTCCACTGTCTGGTGGAAAGCAAACTGAACCAGGTTTTCCTCTAGGATTTTGCCTGTGCTTAGCTCCATTCCGTTTATTTTTTATCCTAAAAAACACTCCCTGTTCCTTAACGAATACAAGCATACCCATAACGTGATGCAGCCAATACTGTGCTTGAAAATATGGAGAATGGTACTCAGTAATGTGTTGTATTGGATTTGTCCCAAACATAACATTTTTTTGTAGTATTATTTTTGTGCCATGATGCAAACAGGATACGTGTTTTGGAATATTTGTATTCTGTACAGGCTTCCTTCTTTTCACTCTGTCAATTAGGTTAGTATTGTGGAGTAACTACAATGTTGTTGATCCATCCTCAGTTTTCTCCTATCACAGCCTTTAAACTCTGTAACTGTTTTAAAGTCAAATCAATAGTCAAATCAAATTTTATTGGTCGCATACACATATTTAGCAGATGTTATTGCGGGTGTAGTGAAATGCTTGTGTTCCTAGCTACAACATAGCAGCAATATCTAACAATACACACAAATGTAAAATAGTTTAATTAAGAAATATATAAATATTAGGATGAGAAATGTCAGAGTCTGGAGTATAAATATATATCTCTGCACGGTTTCCTTCCTCTGGGGCAACTGAGTTAGGAAGGACGCCTCTATATTTGTTATCTTGAGTGTAATCCAAAGTGTAATTAATAACTTCACCATATTCAATGTCTGCGTTTTTATACCCATCTACCAATAGGTGCCCCTCTTTGCAGGGGCATTGGAAAACCTCCTTGGTCTTTGTGGTTGAATCTGTGTTTGAAATTCACTGCTCAACTGAGAGACCTTACGGATAATTGTATGTATGGTGTACAGAGATGAAGTAGTCATTCAAATATCATGGTAAACACTACTATTGCACAAAGAGTGAGTCCATGCAACTTATTATGTGACTTGTTAAGCACATTTTTACCCCCGCACTTATTTAGGTTTGCCATTTACAAATGGGTTGAATACTGACTCACGACATTTCAGCTTTTCATTTTTTATACATTTGTTAAAGTTTTGAAAAAGATAATTCTACTTTTACAATATGAGGTATTCTGGGCCAGTGCTCCAAAAAAATCTAAATGTAATACATTTTACATTCAGGCTGTAACAGCAAAATGTGGAAAAAGTCAAGGGTTGGGAATAATTTCTGAAGGCACTGTAGATGGTATATCTGCGATGCCAGATTCCGCTGGCACTTTTTTAAAAAGTATTTTATGTTTATTACCCTGAGCCATTCATCCCACTATTCAGAGGTCGTTGGGAAGTTTTAACCTAATGTGGCGCTACTGGGTGCGATACAATGGGGCACCAATTCATCCTGTCAACTTTAGCCAATCCTGCTCACCTTGGCAGCAATACACACCTCACAGGGGAATGTACTGTAGACCATTATGCAGGAGGACAATTGAGCTGATGAATGATAGCCCAGTGAAATAAGAGCTCAATATCACTTAATCTCTTGTGACCTTTCAACTGTGACTGCTGTGGCAATTCCACCATTGTCCCTCCTGGCTTGATCCCTAACCTGTGCCTTTTTGGAGAATGACAGATATGGGTAAGCTATGCAAACACAGTGTGGATTAAACCACATCAGTCATGGTGTGTGAAAGGCACTGGCAGGAAATGGGTTTGGAGTGAGGAGTGGGTCAAAAAAAAATTTTTTTTTTTGTTGTTACATTTTTACCCCTTTTTCTCCCCAATTTCGTGGTATCCAATTGTTAGTAGCTACTATCTTGTCTCATTGCTATAACTCCCGTACGGGCTCGGAAGAGACGAAGGTTGAAAGTCATGCGTCCTCCGATACACAACCCAACCAAGCCGCACTGCTTCTTAACACAGCGCGCATCCAACCCGGAAGCCAGCCGCACCAATGTGTCGGAGGAAACACTGGGCACCTGGCAACCTTGGTTAGCGCGCACTGCGCCCAACCCACCACAGGAGTCGCTGGTGCGCAATGAGACAAGGATATCCATACCGGCCAAACCCTCCCTAACCCGGACAACGCTAGGCCAATTGAGCGTTGCCCCACGGACCTCCCGGTCGCGGCCGGTTAGGACAGAGCCTGGGCGCGAACCCAGACAAGTGCATTAGAGTGTCTAGTTTGAGAAACAGATGCCTCACAAGTCCTAATCAGCACAACCGTTTTTTAGCTGTGCTACCATAATTGCAAAAGAGTTTTCTAATGATCAATTAGCCTTTTAAAATGATAAACTTTGATTAGCTAACACAACGTGCCATTGGAACACAGGAGTGATGGTTGATGATAATGTAGATGTTCCATAAAAAAATCTGCCGTTTCCAGCTACAATAGACATTTACAACATAAACAATGTCTACACTGTATTTCTGATAAATTGTATGTTATTTTAATAGACAAAATTTGCTTTTCTTTCAAAAACAATGACATTTCTAAGTGGCCTCAAACTTTTGAACGGTAGCATATATATTTTATTGGTCAAATATTTGGGGAAGCCTGGCTTCCCTTGGCATCCATGAATACAAAACACTGCAAAGATTGCTAAAGTGTGACTGCCCTTGTGTTTCTTGGCCAGTTATATCATTTTGTTCACACATTAGGTTGTTTTTCAATATTACTTTGAGTTTGCTGCAACTGTCTGCTGCTAGGAAGACATCAGCCGTCAGAGATTTGTTTCATCACAGACAAGCCAGTGCCTAAGTTGCCACAGTAACGGTCGCTTAAAGCGGCATTTTTGTCTCACCTAATGATTGTGCTTGATTGAGCATGGAGCAGGATTGTTTTTTGTTTTTAATGTATAATTTTGTCTGGCTTAGGTTCCAAATAAAGTGAAGTCGTTTTTGCTCATATAATTTTAAAAACGAGTCGTCTAGAGTAGGCAGTGGCATAAGTCAACTTTGGTATGACTAAAGAGTTAGTGATTTTTTTTTGTTCCACACAAAAAAATGAAACCAACCATTCAGTATAAACAGGGGGAAGAAAGTGGGCCTCGACCCCCAACCTCCCATCCCATTACCCTAACCCCACCCAATGTGTATATATCTTTCAAATCTTGGAATGATCTCAAACCATTTAGGTCCATGATATCGGATTCGACATTTGGACCATTGGTGGGGATGCAAAAGGCCGCCCTCCAGATCGCAAGGCATTGTTGTGAAAGATTGGAGTATGGTCATGCCATTTTGATTCCCAGTTACATTGTTTTTAAATGTTGAACCAAATAGAAATTGTGTGAGCAATAATAGGACAAAAGCATAGTTTACAGTGTTTCAGGGATATGTCAGTGAAGACCACCTCTTCCAGCGCAATAGGAGACTCCATATTTATCTCTATACTCAGAGGAATCATGTCTAAACCAATTTAGGTTGGGGCAAAATGCTAGTGCCTGGAAATAGAATGTAAAGTCTCCTACGTCTTTCCTTTTTAAGTTCATTTTATCTGGGATCGTTTACCTTGACATACAGTGCATTCAGAAAATATTCAGACCCCTTGACTTTTTCCACAGCTATTTTCAGGTCTCCAGAGATGTTTGATTGTGTTCAAGTCTGGGCTCTGGCTGGGCCACTCAAGGACATTCAGACTTGTCCTGACGCCACTCCTGGACTGTCTTGGCTGTGTGCTTAGGGTCGTTGCTGTTGGAAGGTGAACCTTCACCCCAGTCTGAGGTCCTAAGTGCTCTAGAGCAGGTTTTCATCACAGATCTCTCTGTACTTTGCTCTGTTCATCTTTCCCTCAACCCTGAATAGTCTCCCAGTCCCTGCCACTGAAAACATCCCCACAGCATGATGCTGTCACCACCATGCTTCACCGTAGGGATGGTTTGCCAGGTTTCTTCCAGACGTGACGCTTGGCAATCAGGCCAAAGAGTTCAATCTTGGTTTCATCAGACCAGAGAATCTTGTTACTCATGGTCTGAGAGTCTTTAGGTGCCTTTTGGCAAACTCCAAGCGGGCTGTCACGTGCCTTTTACTGAGGAGTGGCTTCTGTCTGGCCACTCTCCCATAAAGACCTGATTGGTGGAGTGCTGCAGAGATGTTTGTCCTTCTGGAAGATTATCCCATCTCCACAAAGGAGATCAGAGTGACCATCAGGTTCTTTGTCACCTCCCTGACCATGGCCCTTCTCCCCCGATTGCTCAGTTTGGCCGGGCGGCCTGCGGTCTTGGTGGTTCCAAACTTCTTCCATTTAAGAATGATGTAGGCCACTGTGTTCTTCAATGCTGCAGCTATTTTTTGGTACTCTTCCCAGATCTGTGCCTCGACACGATCCTGTCTCGGAACTCTACAGACAATTCCTTTGACCTCATGGCTTGGTTTTTGCACCGTCAACTGTGGGACCCTATATAGACAGGTGTCTGCCTTTCCAAATCATGTCCAATCAATTGAATTTACAATAGGTGGACTCCAATGAAGTTGTAGAAACATCTCAAGGATGATCAATGGGAACAGGATGCACCTGAGCTCAATTTTGAGTCTCATAGCAAAAGGTCTGGATACTTATGTAAATAAGGTTTTTACATTTTTCATTTTTAATACATTTGCAAAAATGTCTAAACCTGTTTTCACTTTGTCATTATGGGGTATTGTGTGTAGATTGCCGAGGAAAGGTTTAATGTAATCAATTTAAGAATAAGGCTGTAACGTAACAACATTTGGAAAAAGTCAATGGGTCTGAATACTTTCTGAAGGCACTGTATATTTAAAACGACACACATAGCCTACCTACTGTATATGTACATAGAAACAAAATATCTAGGTCAAATAGGGGAGAGGCGTTGTACCGTGAGGTGTTGCTTTATCTGTTTTTTCAAACCAGGTTTACTGTTCAACTGAGCAATCTGAGATGGGAGTTCCATGCAACCATGGCTCTATACTGTATAATTGTAGCGGTGCGTAATAGGCGGCAAAGAAGTCAGGCGCAGGAGAGCAGAACTGGGTAGTAACCAGAGATTTATTAAGCAAAACCAATGGCATCCAGAACAACAAGATAAATGGGCACAAAAATAACCCGCCGTGCACTCATGGGGAACGTGCACAAGCACTACAATAAACAAGCCCACACAAAGACATGGGGGGAACAGAGGGTTAAGTACACAACAAGTAAATGAGGGAATTGAAACCAGGTGTGTGGAAAAACAAGACAAAACAAATGGAAAATGAAAAGTGGATCGACTATGGCTAGAAGACCGACGACGCCGACCACCGAGCGCCGCCCGAACAAGGAGAGGACCCGACTTCGGTGGAAGTCGTGACAGTAATACTGTATGTTTTAATGAATTTGTTCTGGTTTAGGAGACTGTGAAAAGACCCCTGATGGCATGTCTGGTGGGATAAGTGCGTGTGTCAGAGCTGTGTGTAAGTTGACTATGCACACAATGTTTCTTATAAAAATAAGAAGTAATGCAATCAGTCTCCCCTCAACTTTTAGCCAAGAGAGACTGGCATACATGGTATTGAATTTAGCCCTCTGATTACAATGAAGAGCAAGATGTGCCGCTCTGTTCTGGGCCAGCTGCAGTTTTTCTACGTCCTTCTTTGTAGCTCCTGACCATATGACTAGGTAATAATCAAGATAAGATAAAACTAGAACCTGCCGGACTTGCTTTGTGGAGTTTTGTGCCTAAAAAAGAAAATAATCTCTTGATCATGGACAGACCTAGCTTTTCAACCGTTGAATCAATATGTTTCGACCATGACCGTTTACAGTCCAAGGAATTTGCAGGAACAGGCACAAAACTAATTTGTTGGTCAGAGGAGAGCTTCCCATCCAATATGACATAAGCACAAATGGGAAAACCATCATAGCATGTTTATTATATAATTGTCTGGTGATTTATGAACTTGCATGGATATATCCACACTACTGATGCCGGGCAAGGCTTGCCTCACTGCAGTAAAGCCAAAGCTATCTTAGCGTGTGTAATGACACCGGTCTATTTTGGAGGAGAGGCTGACAGGAGAGATATGTCAGCTGTTCAGCATTAGGCTTTACCAAAGTAGAAAAAAAAGAGAAAGGGCCACTGGCTGACCATCCGCTCTGGAGACCGTGTGGTAGGCTAGCCCTCCAACCTGGGCATTCTCTCTCCTCGCCAAACCTTTGTTGTTAATCTTGAGGGATTTGGGGTGAAAGAAGACAAGGGTCGGACATACCCTTCATGACAGGCGGACAGTTTTGGCAGCTTTTTTGTCCAGCTGAAAGTGATATTTTTGTAAGGAGAGGGCATGTGAGGAAAGAGATTTCCCCAGAATACAGCTGAGCAGGCTTAAGGTGGGTACAACCACCGTAGGTGGTCAGAGTTCTATTTCTGATACTGTATGTTATTGTATCAAAAGAAATCACTGCCATTGACCATTTTCTGGCGCTTATTTATATGCGTCAGGAAATTGATAATGATTGGGGACCATAATGCTCGTTGGTCTGAGAATTATAATATTACAGGCAGGTGTTCACGTGAACATTTAGTATAACTTCAAAGCTGCTTGGCGTTGTATCTATCTGCTGTTCTGCTCTATGTTCCTGCAGTGACAAGTTGTGAGTATGTCATCCATCAATTAGTAATGTAGACTGAATATCGTACTACGTGCTCACCCTAGCCAGTTGCCCATTTGGCCAATGTTAATGTGATCCAGTTGTTTAGATTTTTAACTTCCATGGAAATGGATACATGGAAAATGACACAGTCCCGAGTGGGAGATGCATGATGGTTAATCATATACTCTCTCCACAGCTGTTTGGATATATAAATATGTGAAGTGACTTTGGCTGACCTCCTTTGTCGATAACCTTATTGGGTTTCGTGGCATTAGCTCTGTGAGACAATGTTGTCTGAGATTGAGAACGTGTTTGTATTTCTGTATTGCGCACACGGCACCACGTGAGTAAAACCGATGTGACGTGGCAAGTCATTTGATGAGGTCTTGTCCTTGGATGGCCCTCCGCCATTATCAAGCTTCATGCCCCTCCGAATTGGTGGAGTCTTAATAACCTTTCAACTCATCGATTGGTTATGTTTTTGTATTCTATGTCAGTCAGTCATACTGATTGACACCTTTCGTTTGTTTAACCCATTTTGAGGTTAGTGGAGTTTCCTAACATACATACTATACATGTAGACTGCTGGAGGGGGCAGCACAGCTGACGCTAAATTAGTGATGCTGAGCTCAGCCATGTAAGGTGACAGAGATTACTTGTCATCTTCATGAAGTCGGGTGCCAGCCAACCATGCCACATCACAGTATAGCCATATTAAAGTGTCGCTCTCAAGAAAAATGTCTGCGAGAGTGAGAGAGTGGAGGGGTTATTTACAAGTCAATAGGAAGGTTTCCTTGACTTATAGCATGTTTTTTTTTATGTATCAAACTGTGCTGTTTTAGCCCCAGGGACAACCTAGATACGGACAAGGGGAAAGCCAACCACTATCAGAAGTGGTTGAAGCCACCCCTCCTGACGTACCATGGGAGACAAGTCTGGGAGCAAAGTAGCTGCTGCAAGTAAGGCCACATTCTATGCTGTTACTTTTCTTTTGACTTTGTTTTTCCGCTCTAATTTATTCAATATTCAATGAACATATCTTACTCCCTGTTTACAGAGAACCAGATCCATCTCCGGGTAGTGAAGGGGCTGGAGGATGTGGATGTGCGTGAGAGGGAGGGCTGCACGTTCGAGGTGACCCTCAACCTGTCCTACATAGCGGGCACGTGGACCAAGGACGGGGTCAGGCTACAAGCCAAGCCCACCTGTCGCATCGCTGCCCATAAGAATAAACACACTCTCACCTTCACCCGGGTCACCGTAGGAGACACTGGCCTATTCTCTTTCCAGACTGATGGGACCCAAAACTGGATCCAAACCTCAGGCCAACTCACTGTCATAGGTAACAGCATGACGGAACACAACAGTGGAGAGGAATAATGCAACGGGGACAATTGTATGACCCTTCCTCAGTCTAACGTTTCTGTAATAGCTGGAAGTCTTATTGCCTGTCTGTTTCTATGTTAGCCGGGATATTTTCTCACTGACTTATCATCCAGACTAATGGCTTGGCAAAAAATACATGTAAAATCACAGATAAATCCCAGTACAGACCACAATACTTCTTAGCACATAATTTAATGGAATCGCATACTGGATCTCTAGGTAATGTCGGGCCTATCTGTCTGTGTTTGTCTCCCTGTGGTTGTCTGCCAGCCAGAGACATACAGATTGTGAAGGAGTTGGAAGACGAGGAAGTGACTGAGAGGCAGAGTGTGACCTTCCTGTGCGAAGTCAACTGTGAGGACGTGGACGGGCGTTGGTACAGCGACAACACCAGGATCAAACACGGAGACAACGTCAAGATCAGGCACGAGGGTGAGCATGGGCCACAACTGAGCCACAATGTGTTTATAGCTCCGTATACTACCGATGATATGTATTAACCCTAGATGACTGACAGGAGGCGCTGTTTAACTGCAGAGAAAGTTTTACCTTACTAAAAGTTGACAATGAACACTTTTTAAAATTGTATAGTAACAGCTTTAACAGGTGTATTATTTCTGTCTGCCTTGGGCATTTCATCACTTTACCTGAAGCAATCAAAGATGACTTCATAGTGGCTTATAAGTATGCTATAACACACCATAACAAAGATTCCGATGTAGTAATCATGATGTGCTGCTCATTGACAAAAACAATACATTAGAATCATCACACTGATGGTCGTTATAATACTGTATGATCCTTGAGGAAGAAGTGACCAGCGCTATGTTGCTGTACATTATAAGTGGTTATAAACTGGGTGGTTCGAGCCCTGAATGCTGATTGGCTGAAAGCCGTAGCGTATCAGACCGTATACCACGGGTATGTCAAAACATTTATATTTACTCTTCTAATTATGTTGGTAACCAGTTTATAATAGCAATAAGGATCCTCTGGGGTTTGTGGTGTATGACCAATATACCACGGCTAAGGGCTGTATCCAGGCACACCGCGTTGCATCATGCGTAAGAACAGCCCCTAGCTGTGGTATATTGGCCATATACCAGACCCCCTCGGGCCTTATTGCTTAATTCTAATTATACCCATGATGCACTAGGAGTATTGGTACACGGAATTATGAGTCTATACAAGTCTTTATGTGAGTGTATAACTATGCTTATAGGGCATTATTACTCTATCGTAGTGCATTATGAGTACATCTTTTTTTACTGTCCCCATTAATGTTACTGTCCCCATTACAACAAACACATACTTAAATACATGCAATTTTGCCCTTGAAACATTTGATTGAAGTACTGTAGGATTCCATTCATTCCTATGGAGGACAGCTCCTACTGGGGAGTGCCAATATGGCAGCCGGTGGCTTCAAAGCCTCTCATTGGCCATTAAATAGCATCAGCAATCCAGGGGTTATACACACAATTGAAAACTACTAATGAAACACCTATTTCTATCTGAATGCAGGTAAAACTCACACCATGTGCTTCAAGTCTGTAAGGCCAGCAAACGCTGGGGAGATCAAATTCACTGCAGACAGGGTCTCCTGCTATGCAACTCTCACGGTAAAAGGTGAACAATATCTATTTTTAGAATCAACGATCTCGATGTTTGTCAATGCCAAAAAAAAAACTGTCATCTGGCCTAAGTGGCCTCATCAGGTGAAGCGTCAATAAACAATGGTTCAGTGTTACCCCTATTTCCACAGAGCTGCCTGTGCAGATAGTGAAGCCTCTGAGAGTGAAGATTGCTATGTACAAACACAAAGGACTGCTGGAGTGCCAGGTGTCCAGGGCCAACGCCCTGGTCAGGTGGTTCAAGAACAGGAGTGAGATCCAACCCAGCAAGAAGCACCAGATTGTTAGCGACGATGTCTACAGGCAGCTGCACATTGATGACGTGGCCTCGTCAGACGAGGACACCTACACCTGTGATGCTGGCGATGACAAGACCTCCTGCCAACTACTAGTGGAGGGTGAGATGCTCAATGTAATTCCTTCTGACTTATTGTCTGGTCAGCTTAACATACTAGTTCCAATGTTAGGTATATTTTTATGCTAAATGTTCATAAGCAGTTTACAAGCAGACCTTCATATAAAGTGTTACACCCTCATACTTATCCGTAAGTCATCAAAACACATCATTCAACTAAACATGCTACATGGCTAAAAGTATGTGAACACCCCTTCATTAGTGGATTCGGCTATTTCAGCCACACCCGTTGCTGACAAGTGTATAAAATCGAGCAGACAGCCATGCAATCTCCATAGACAAACATTGGCAGTAGAATGGCCTGTACAGAAGAGCTCAGTGACTTTTAACGTGGCACCGCCATAGGATGCCGCCTTTCCAACAAGTCAGTTAGTCAAATTTCTGCCCTGCTAGAGCTGCCCCGGTTAACTGTAGGTGCTGTTATTGTGAAGTGGAAACATCTAGGCTCAGCAGCGAAGTGGTAGGCCACACAAGCTCACAGAACGGGACCGATGAGTGCTGAAGCGCTTAGCACGTAAAAATCATCTGTCTTCGTTTGCAACACTCACTACTGAGTTCCAAACTGCCACTGGAAGCAACGTCTGCACAATAACTGTTCATTGGGAGCTTCATGAAATGGGTTTCCATGGCTGAGCAGCTGCATACAAGCCAAGGTCACCATGCACAATGCCAAGCATCGGCTGGAGTGGTGTAAAGCTCGCCGCCATTGGACTCTGGAGTAGTGGAAATGCATTCCCTGGAGTGATGAATCACGCTTCTCCATCTAGCAATCCGATGGACGAACCTGGGTTTGGCGGATGCCAGGAGAACGCTACCTGTCCGAATGCCAAGTGCCAACTATAAAGTTTGGTGGAGGAGGAATAATGGTCTGGGTCTGCTTTTCATGGTTTGGGCTAGGCCCCTTATTTCCATTGAAGGGAAATCTTAACGGTACATTCTAGACAAGTCTGTGCTTCCAACTTTGTGGCAACAGTTTGGGGAAGTCCCTTTACTGTTTCAGAATGACAATGCCCCTGTGCACAAAGCGAGGTCCATGCAGAAATGGTTTGTCGACATTGGGGTGAAAGAACTTGACTGGCATGCACAGAGCCCTGAACCTCAACCCCATTAAACACTTTTGGGATGAATGGGAACGCCGGCTGCGAAGCAGGCCTAATCTCCCAACACCAATGCTCTTGTGGCTGAATGGAAGCAAGTCCCTGCAGCAATGTTCCAACATCTAGTGGAAAGCCTTCCCAGAAGAGTGGAGGCTGTTATTGCAGCAAAGGGGGGACCAACTCCATATTAATGCCCATGATTTTGAAATGAGATGTTTGACGAGTAGGTGTCCACACACTTTTGGCCATGTAGTGTATGTTCACACTGATAACCCAACTATCTACATTACTCACTTCCTGGGTGTACACTTTCCTTTGAAGTAGCTCTAAGTGATGATGCTGATCCAATGTGTGCTCCCTGTGCATGCAGAGCAGGCGATCAGCATAGTGCAGGGGCTAAGGTCTGTGGAGGTGACCGAGCCCAGGGAGGCCCTGTTCCAGGTGGAGACCAGCCTGAGGGCAGGGAGGCCCCCAAAGTGGACCCTGGACGGAGAGGTCCTGATGGACGGGCCTGAACTGAGCATAGACCGGCAGGGCACACTGCACACCCTCTGCTTCATCAGCACGGACAGCTCTATGACCGGCCCTGTGCAGTTCAACGCCGGGAAGAGCCGCTCCACCGCACAGCTCACAGTGAAGGGTAAGGTTGATTGTCACCAAGTGGAAGTTGGAAAGATGCCCTGCTTACTGTTGACAATGACTCTCCAGGCCCTAGGATAGAGTACTGTATTGTGAGAGGTGTTTCCCGTTGGGTTCATACTTTGCTTTTTAATCCCTTAAACAGACTAAGATACAGTATTATATCATTATCCATCCCTGTGCCTTTCCAGAACGCCCTCTGAAAGTGGTCCAGCCCATGCCAGACGTGGAGGCTAAAGAGAACAGCTCGGTCACACTGAGGTGTCAGTTTGCCCCCTCCCCCAGGGTGGTGCGCTGGTACAGGGGCCGCACTGCCCTGCAGACATCCAGCAAGTACAGCATGAGGACGGAGAAGAACCAGGCAGAGCTGACCATCCAGGGCCTCAAGGAGACCGACACTGGCCAGTACAGCTGCATGGCTGGAGGGTCAAAGAGCACAGCCAAGGTCGATGGTGAGGATGCTGTTGATCATACAGTATTAAAGAGAACAACAAATATTTTTCAGGGACAAAGCTTCAACGTTCAGATGGTTGATCATGGAAATCAGCTTCATGCTTGATGAAGTGAAACTCTTTGTATAAAATGTAATCTACACTGCTTCGTCTATACTGTGCAGCTTCAGTGATAATGCCAGATAAGCTGGTGTTTGGAGGATACATTGGCATGGGTGTGGTTACGCCAGAGACGAAGTCGAGGGCCGGCAAACCGTGCCAATATATCCTCCAAACACCGGCTTTGAGGACATGATCAAATAAAATGTTATTTGTCACGTGCCGAATACAACAACCTTACAGTGAAATCTTTACTTACGAGCCCTTAACCAATAATGTTTTAAGAAGTTAAAAAAAATAAGTGTTAAGTAAAATGTTGTAAATAAGAAATAGAGTAACACAATTAAACAGCACCAATAAAATAACTATGCATAGATAATAAACAGAGAGTAGCTGCAGCATATTAGAGGGCCCTTTGATTAACTGTTCAGGGGTCGTATGGCTTGGGGGTAGAAGCTGTTAAACAGCCTTTTAGACCTAGACTTGGCGTTCCGGTACAGCTTGCCGTGCAGTTTGCAGAGAGAGCAGTCTATGACTAGGGTGGCTGGAGTCTTTGACAATTTTATGGCCTTCCTCTGATACCGCCTGGTATAGAGGTCCTGGATGGCAGGAAGCTTGGCCCCAGCGATGTACTGTGCCGTACGCACAATCAATCAATCAAATGTATTTATAAAGCCCTTTTTTACATCAGCCGACGTCACAAAAGTGCTATCCAGAAACCCAGCCTAAAACCCCAAACAGCAAGCAATGCAGGTGTAGAAGCACAGTGGCTAGGACAAATTCCCTAGAAAGGCAGGAACCTAGGAAGAAACATAGAGAGGAACCAGGCTCTGTGGGGGGCCCAGTCCTCTGCTGGCTGTGCCGGGTGGAGATTATAACAGTACATGGCTAAAATGTTGAAACGTTCACAGATGACCAGCATGGTCAAATAATAATAATCACAATGGTTGTAGAGGGTGCAACAGGTCAGCACCTCAGGAGTAAATGTCAGTAGGCCTTTCATAGCCAATTATTCCGAGTTGGAGACAGCAGGTGTGGTAGAGAGATAGAGTAGAAAACAGCAGGTCCGGGACAAGGTAGCACGTCCGGTGAACAGGTCAGGGTTTCATAGCCGCAGGCAGAACAGTTGAAACTGGAGCAGCAGCATGACCAGGTGGACTGGGGACAGCAAGGAGTCATCAGGCCAGTTAGTCTTGAGGCATGGTCCTAGGGCTCGAGTCCTCCGAGAGAAAGCGAGAGAGAGAGGAAAAAAGAGAGAAAGAGAATTAGAGGGAGCATATTTAAATTCACACAGGACACCAGAAAAGACAGGAGAAATACTCCAGATATAATAGACTGACCCCAGCCCCCCAACACATAATCCATTGCAGCATAAATATGGAGGCTGAGACAGGAGGGGTAGGGAGATACTGGCCCTGTCCACGATACCCCCTGGACAGGGTCAACCAGGCAGATATAACCCACTTTGCCAAAGCACAGGCACCACACCACTAGAGGGATATCTTCAACCACCAACTTACTACCCTGAGACAAGGCCGAGAATAGTCCACGAAGATCTCCCCCATAGCACAAACCCGAGGGGGGCGCCAACACGGACAGGACCCACTGAACAGATGAGTCTTCAATAAAGACTTAAAGTTCGAGACCGAGTCTGCGTCTCTCACATGGTTAGGCAGACCATTCCACAAAAATTGAGCTCTATAAGAGAAAGCCCTACCTCCAGCTGTTTGCTTAGAAATTCTAGGGACAATAAGGAGACCTGCATCTTGTGACCATAGCGTACGTGTAGGTATGTATGGCAGGACCAAATCGGAAAGATAGGTAGGAGCAAGCCCATGTAAATGCTTTGTAGGTTAGCTGTAAAACCTTGAAATCAGCCCTAGCCTTAACAGGAAGCCAGCATAGAGAGGCTAGCACTGGAGTAATATGATCACATTTTTTGGTTCTAGTCAAGATTCTGGCAGCCGTGTTTAGCACTAACTGAAGTTTATTTACTGCTTTATCCAGGTAGGAGGAACGTAGAGCATTCCAATAGTCTAATCTAGAAGTGTCAAATGCACGGATACATTTTCCTGCATCATTTTTGGACAAAAAGTTTCAGATTTTTTCAATGTTACGTAGATTGTTAACAGCTGTCCTTGAAACAGTTAAAAGAGAGTCCAGAGTAACGCTGAGGTCCTTCAGTTTCATTTGAGACGACTGTACAACCATCAAGATTAATTGTCAGATCCAACAAAAGATCACTTTGTTTCTTGGGACCTAGAACTGGCATCTCTGTTTTGTCTGAGTTTAAAAGTAAAACTACCCTCTGTAGTGCCTTGCGGTCGGAGGCCGAGCAGTTGCCATACCAGGCAGTGATACAACCAGTCAGGATGCTCTCAATGGTGCACCTGTAGAATCTTTAGAGGATCTGAGGACCCATGCTGAATCTCCTGAGGGGGAATTGGTTTTGTTGTGCCCTTTTCACAACTGTCTTAGTGTGTTTGGGACATGTTAGTTTGTTGGTGATGTGGGCACCAAGGAACTTGAAGCTCTCAACCTGCTCCATTATAGCCTTGTCGATGAGAATAGGTGGTGTGCTCAGTCCTCCTTTTCCTGTAGTTCACAATCATCTCCTTTGTTTTGATCACGTTGAGGGAGAGGTTGTTGTCCTGGCACCACACGGCCAGGTCTCTGACCTCCTCAATATAGGCTGTCTCATCGTTGTCAGTGACACTGTTGTGTCATCTGCAAACTTAATGATGGTGTTGGAGTTGTGCCTGGCCATGCAGTCATGAGTGAACAGGGAGTACAGTATTGGACTGAGTACACACCCCTGAGGGGCCCCCGTTTTGAGGATCAGCATGGCAGATGTGTCGTTACCTACCATTACCTCCCGAGTGGCGCAGCGGTCTAAGGCACTGCTTCTCAGTGCAAGAGGTGTCATTACAGTCCCTGGTTCAAATCCAGGCTGAATCACATCTGGCTGTAGGGCGTCCCATAGGGCGGCGCACATTTGGACCAGCATCGTCTGGGTTTGGACGGTGTAGGCCGTCATTGTAAATAAGAATTTGTTCTTAACTACCTTGTCTAATTAAATAAATGTAAAATAAAAATAAATACTACCTGGCGGTGGCCCATCAGGAAGTTCAGGATCCAATTGCAGAGGGAGGTTTTTATTCCCAGTGTCCTTAGCTTTGGTGTTGAACGCTGAGATGTAGTCAGTGAATAGCATTTTCACATAGGTGTTCCTTTTTTACAACGGGTTACCAACATATTCAAATAATGATTTACATATTTTCATTAAAAACTTTACTTCGATGAATTTATTCATACTATTTCCTCCTTCCACAAGATATAGTCACGACACAAATCTTTGGTTGCTACCCAAGCCGGCCGGTCGTTCATTATATTCGTTCAGTTGCCAGAGACGCGACCCAGTCATTAAGTATTTTTGTTCTGTATCTATGGATGCGACCCAGTCGTTCGGTCTAAATGTTCTATTGCCATACTGGCTGGCAACGTTCTTATCCCTTGCTTGCTAGCTAGCCAACTACGGCTAAATTACAGTCACATCAAACAGTGCAGACTGAATAACAACAAAGTAGCTGCATTTTCATTTGGTTAAGCTGTTTTCTAGTGACATTTATTTGGATAGATCCAATACAATGAGCTAATGATGTGTGATTTCACCTGGCATAAATAATGTGCTCTCTTGCCTGGTTTTGTTGTTCAAAGGAGCTAGCCAACAACACAGCTACAACAATCACTTCAAACTGAAGCTGGAAATACTGCAAATTAGCTGCTCTTTCTTTCGTTTGACCTGTTTTCTATTGATATTTCTTTGTATGTATCCATAGAAATGATGCTGATTCATGATTTCGACTGGCTGAGAAAAGCTGCCTGCCTGTCTGTCTCATTCCGACTCGAGATTCGTTCATTACTATGCGACAACTGGAGATCGAATTTGAATAATAAGACAATGTTGCAAATGTCGGAGAGACAGACAGGTTTAAACTATTCTCTGCTGTTGAAAACCAACATGTTAGTCTAAAAGAAATGTGAGATAATGTCTAGATGCTTTTTATAGTGGAGATCAAGTTTATAAATTGCCTGGCTGGGCTGATGAGACAGTGGATTGCGCAGTCAGATGGAATAGAGTAAATAGGCATTTAAACATCAGAGATTTAGCTGGTGGTAACTTGTGGAAAAGACTCCGGCTAACTAATCAGCATTCAAGATTAGACCCACCCCTCGTATAAAAGTTAGATATTAATGACAAGAAACCCCTTACACCATGGAACTATATATACTTTTTTCAGTGCAAAGGCTGAAGATCGTAAGGCACCTGGAGCACGTGAAGGTGGAAGAGGATAGCAACGCCACATTCACATGTGAACTCAACTACGTGGTAGCCAATGTGCAGTGGCTTCTGAACGACAACCACCTCAACGCCAACACTGTTACCAGGATTCAGAACATGGGCACCATTCACAGCCTCACCATCAAAAATCTCCACCCACAGGAGAGCAGGGTGACCTTCAAGGCTGGCCTTCTCACAGAGTCCACCTCCCTCAAGGTCAAAGGTATGCCTTGTACAGTTGTCACTTTTCACTTGTGAGCTGCCACTGCAAGAGTAATTGAGAAACTAATGTAATTCTAGTGGTTGTATGTTCCTAGTCAGTACAGAGTTTGTTTCTCCCCAATCTGGAGATCTAATTGGAAAATGAAGCGAACATAGTAAACTTGGTATTTCTGAGATCTGAAGATGATTGAAATGATCTCCTTAGGTAACTCTGAATGAGCAAGATATCTATCAGCTACTGATGCATGGAAGAACTTAAGAGATTTGGATTAGATCAGTAGCTAATGTGTTCGTACTGTTTTTTGTCTCCTCCAGAAAAACCAGCAGTGTTCCTCAGGTCTCTAGAAGACATGTCAGGGGAGGAGGAGGGGAAGGTGTGTCTGCAGTGTGAGACCTCTAAGGAAATGGCCACCCCCGTCTGGAGGAAGGATGGTACGGTCCTGGACAGCAGTGACAAATATGAGCTGCTCATGTTTGGGAAGTCCTTAACGCTCATCATCCATAGTCTGAGTAAGGATGATGCAGGCCACTACAGCTGTGACTTGGGCACCAGCCAGACCAAGGCCAAGGTCACTGTACATGGTATGTATGGTCCAGATCATCAGTGAGGTCTGGTTCAGAAATTATTAGACCAGAAATCCATCTGATCCATCTGATTGTCAATCAATTGTCCATCTCATCACACTGAAATCTCCCTCCACAGACATTCACATCACCATCGCCCAGCGTATGAAGACTGTCTCTGTTCTGGAGGGCGAGAGCTGCAGTTTCGAGTGCATCCTCTCTCACGATGTCATCGACGAGCCCTCCTGGACCCTGAACGGTCGACTTGTGATCAGCAACAGCCGCATCCAGATCGTAAACAAGGGTCGCAAATACAAGATGACCATCAGAGACGCAACTGTGACTGAAGCCGGGGACGTAATCTTCTTCATCAAAGACCTCAGCTGCAGGACCATGCTGTTTGTCAAAGGTGAGTGTCTGAAATGTCTACAAAGCTGGGTGTCATCATGGCCAGTCATGACCTAATCTCTCGAAAAGCAAAAAGAGTATTGCACTCAAGTAATATGAATTACTCTATAATGTGTGTTTGTTTCTAAAGAGAACCTATAGCGACATATGTCTGTGTCTCTGATGTGCCTCCCATGTGCCTGCTGTAAACATATCTGTCCCTAGAGGAAATCTGATGTAATATGTAACCCTACTCCTATAGAGAAGCCAGTGCATGTGTTCAGGGACATGATGAGCATTAAAGCCACCCCAGGGGAGAACGCTGAGCTGAGCTGTGAGATCACCAAGCCTGAGGCCTTCATCCGCTGGCTGAAGAATGGCCATCAGATCAGGCACAGCCCCCCCAAGTACGAGATCAGTGTGGAGGACCACCTGGTACGGCTGGTTATCACGAACACCTGCATCAGAGACTCTGGGGAGTACTGCTGTGAGGCTGACGGCATTGCCACCCGGGCCAAGCTGGAGGTCAGAGGCAAGTACTGGGTGGTACTACAGTATTTCTGTAACAGTATAGTGCTGTTTAGCAAAGTTGTGGATTTGTGTCACATGCACATTAGATTAATTGTGACGAGACTTTGACTCGAAGCCTCAAGACTCAGACTTTAACTTGAGACGGATGACGACTTCTTTAAAAATGGCCTGGACAGTTTTTGCACTGCTTTTGTACCATGTTGTCGCTCCACACACCTGCTCGGGTGTAGCACACAGGAAGTGCATTTAACCCCTCCCACCCCTGCAGAGCTGCAGCACACATTTGCTCGGGAGCTGCGGGACACACGGGCCGAGGAGAAGAGCAAGGTGATGCTGGAGTGCGAGACGAGACTGCCGGCCAAGCGGGTGACCTGGCTGAAGGGCATGGCAGAGCTCCGGGCGGGTAGGAAGTATGTGATGAAGCAGAAGGGAGTGGTCCTCTATCTCACCATCAGCTGCCTGGAGAAGGTTGACACCGACGTGTACACCTGCGATGTTGGCACCATGCAGAGCCGGGCGCTACTGACCGTGCATGGTAAGGCCATAGAAATAGAATGAATAGCTCTTTCCCATTCAGTGATAGGTGGAATGGCAGGCATTTTGAGTATACCCATTCTATGCAGCTTGCGCGTTTCATGTTAAATCCCTGTGTGTGGGATCTCTGCAGGTCAGAAGGTGTTGATTTTGGACGAGCTGGAGGATGTTGAGTGTCTGGAGAATGACACAGTGATGTTCAGGTGTCGTATCTGTCCCAGCGATTATGTTGGGGTCAAGTGGTACCTGGATGAGACCTTACTGTACACCAATGAGCTGAATGAGATCCAAGTGATCCCGGGGGGCTACCACAGCCTCACGTTCAAACAACTGGCTCGTAAAGACTCGGGCACCATCTCCTTTGAGGCAGGCGACAAGAGGTCCTACGCCTCGCTGCTTGTTAGAGGTAACGTCAGCGTAAAGTTGTTCTGTTTAATGAACATCTATTAACACACATCTATTAACACACTATTACAACAACTATTCACAACATGTAAATGATGTGTCAATAATTTTTGTCCAGAGCGTATGTATTTGACATGTTGTCTATGTAATCTACCCTTCCCGTGGTAAAGAGAGACGTCCCACCATCACCAAAGCATTGGAGGACTGTGAGGCCATTGAGGGAGGCGGTTTGGTGCTGGTGTGTATCACCTCTAAGCCATGCCACATCCTGTGGTACAAAGATGGCTGCCTGATGTGGATTTCCTCGAGGTACCACGTCAGTCGCTCAGGTAACGAGGCCAGGCTGACCATCAGGGAGGTCAGTAACAGCGATGCTGGGGTGTACGAGTGCAGCGCTGGGTCAGTCAGCACCAAGGCTGTCGTCACTGTAAAAGGTGAGAACAGGACCTTTTTTCCTTCATTTTATCATGTTGTTGTCCTCCTTACTGTGCATTTGGCATCACATGTAAAGTAGTAAGGCATGGGATAGTGGTCATAGCCAAATATGATAACAATTATTTCAGAAGACAAAACAGGATTACTTCTTTACCTGTTTGCTTAACAGCTCCCCCTAGAGTATTCTTGTCACAGTACAATGTACAGTATTACTCATTGGGAGATGCTGTCCTTCTTTCTATTCCAGCCATTCCAGCTGAGTTCACCCAGCCGCTGCAGAGCATGGAGGTAAAGGAGGGGGAGGATGTGACCCTTTCCTGTGAGTTCTCCCTGCCGGGGGTTGCGTTCCACTGGAAGAGGGGCTTGGAGACCCTCAGAGCTGGAGAGAGGTACCTGATGAAGCAGAAGAGGTCCTTCATCTCTTTGACCATCACTGGCCCGAAGCCTCAGGACTCAGGAGATTACACCTGTCAGTGCCGAGACCACAGAACCACAGCCAGCCTCACAGTCCACGGTAAAAGCCATCCTTGCTTTTCATTTCAATTTCCAGGATGCATCATATGGAGTAAAAAAAAATTATGAATTCATTAACTTTGCAATGTTGCATTATCACACCCAACAAATTAAACCCAATCTATCTGAAGATTAATGGAACTATTTTTCATAGACATTTTCCATTGTCATTCAGTCTTCATGCCGGTTGGTGGTTAATACTAAAATATGGCTATTTTACTCCCCAGCCATCCCCATCTCCTTCACACAACAGTTGAAAAATGTTCAGGCCGAGGAGGGCAACAGTTTAACGTTGCGCTGTGAGCTTTCTAAACCAGGAGTCCCTGTGGAGTGGAGGAAAGGGGAGGAGCTGTTAAAGAATGGAGTGAAGTTTCAGATAAGGAAGAGAGAGACCATATTGGAGGTTCAGATATGGAAAACTGTGCCTGAAGACAGTGGAGTCTACAGCTGTGAGTGTGCGGACCAAAAGACCACAGCCACCGTCAAAATCAGCGGTAGGAAGTTTCTCAGCCTTATTGTGTTTTTATGTAGAGCTAATCTTTCCTGAAGTTACATTTTATAAATGTACATTTCGGACATTTACACAAAGGCAATTTTTTTTTAAATAAAAAATGTTTGTACTATTCTCATATTTTCTTTCTTCCTGTTTCTTCAGCCCTGCCTGTTACCTTCAAACAAAAGCTGAGGAACGTGCATGTTGAAGAGGGGAACAATTTGGTGTTACACTGTGAGCTCTCTAAACCAGGAGTCCCTGTAGAATGGATGAGGGGAGGAGAGGAGCTGCTGAACAATGGAGAGAGGTTTCAGATAAGACAGAGAGAGTTGGTGAATGAACTGAAGATAATAGATGCCAAACCTGAAGACAGCAATATCTACACCTGTGTTTGTGGCAATGTGGAAACCACGGCCGGTGTTACAGTCACAGGTAAGGGTTTGAGACAACTGAGAAAAGATTTAAATTCACATTGAATTCATATCCAATGTGAACAAAATTGTATGCAGTGCATCAGCATGAAACCACAGTCCTTTAAGTGAATAGAAGGCATTCCATGTCTCTCATTGCCATGGTGTCTTCCAGCAATTCCCATCACTTTCAAGCAAAAGCTGAGGAACCTGCAGACTGAGGAAGGGAACACCATCTCGCTGCACTGTGAGCTGTCTAAAGCAGGGGTGCCAGTGGAGTGGAGACTGGGAGGAGAGAGGATACTGCAGAATGGAGACAAATACCAGATCAAGCAGACAGACTCAGCACTGGAACTCCTCATCAGGGAGGCTCTGCCAGAGGACAGTGGAGTCTACAGCTGTGTGTGTCGAGACAAGAAGACCAAGGCCACTGTCAAAGTCATTGGTAGGGGGGGGGGGGGGGGATGCTCTGTGCTCTAATGAAACAACTGTCACTGGTGTTAATGGCATATAAACTTGGATAAACTAGAGTCGATGTCTTCGCCCCCTGCGTACATCTAATTAGCATAATAATAAAAGATCCCTGTAATAGTTTTTTGCATGGGTTATGTCTGAATCTTCCGCATCCGCCGACGTCGCATCCGCCAACTTAACCAGAGCCCTTAGCTATAGTGTAGGGTTCATTCAATGGCCTTCATCTTATCTACCGAAGGGAAAGGTTTCTCAAGGCTGTTCTAGCTTTCAGTACATTCAATGTTCACTCTATGATGAAATAGTTTTTTTCCCCCAAGCTGTACCTGCCACCTTCAAAGTGGGTCTGAAGAACCAGGAGGCCCCAGAGGAGGGCAGCATAACCCTGCACTGTGAGCTGTCTAAGGCTGGGGTCTCAGTGGAGTGGAGAAGGGGGGAGACAGAACTGTCCCAAGACCTGTCTGGAGGAAAGTACCAGATGAAACTGGAGGGGAAAATAGCCGAGATGACCATTACCAATGTCAAACCGGAGGACATAGGGAAGTACAGCTGTGTCACTGGAGACCAGAAGACCACCGCTGAAGTTAAAGTGCAGGGTAAGAAACATTTGATATCAATGCTTTTCCTTCTAAATAAGCTAATTTACTTCTTTAGGTTAGAGGTGGAAGGGTTGAGTGACTCCCGCTTTGAGACCATAAAAATAGTTAGTTTCTATTTGTACTTCTTGCGCTCATGCAATATGAACCAATGTTAATGTTTCCACAGCTCTCCCTGTAATGTTCACACAAGAGGTCCAGAACATGGTGATCAAAGAGGGGGACAGTGGGGAGTTCTGGTGTGAGCTCTCCAAGCCTGGTGACCCAGTGGACTGGAGGAGGGGCAGAGTCCTCCTGAAGTCTGGAGACAAATATGAGATGAGGCAGGAGGGACGCATCACTAAACTGCTCATCCATAACGTGGAGGAGAGGGATGCTGGGAAATACACCTGTAAGAGTCGAGATGCCAAGTCAACTGCTGAACTGACCGTGACGGGTGAGTCAGACCAAACCTATGAATGCACTCTCAGACATTTTTCTTTTAATGTGTGGTCTGTGAACATGGCTCGATTTTTGATTAACCATGACTTCATTATGATGAAATACAAATTCCTGCGTGCATTTGTGGTACTGCACATCCAGGGGAATCTTCAGTCCACCAAACAAGAGAGGTTAAATTACATACAGTTCTGTCGTGTCTTTGGCTATGCCGGATTAAGTGATATGACATGCTCTTCTATAAAATAATTTCTCTGCAATTAATATCACCTGATTGAGCTAATCATGTAAATGTAATTAACTAGAGAGTCGGGCACCACAAAATAATATTTATAGAGCTGTTATCTTCCGAATAAACTCTTAAAGACCTAGTAATATTTTACATCAATAGCAGTCAATATCAATCGTCATCTTACTTCAGTCTCATCTGAAAGTTGTAAATTCTTGGTTATCTGCATGAACCCTGGCTAACAATTTGAATCAGTAATACAAAATTGGGTTTAATTATTTATTTACTAAATACCTAACTAATCACACAGAATTACACATACATATAATTAAATCATAACTTGATTACAAATTACGTAATAAAGGAAAAAGTCCCTTGCGGGCGGAACAGATATGACAGCTTGTTACACAAAAGAAAAAGGGGCTGGGTTGAGTGAAGGAGCGGGAAGACTGAGGAACAAAGGGAAGAAGCTGGGCTATCGTGAATACAGTATCTTATGCATTCTAAATTACCGCCCATTTGGAAAAGGAAAATGCAATAAATATTTACTCTGAGCTGCGCTTCGGTAGGTTGGTGGAATATGGAAGGCCATGTTGCCAAACCAAGTCCTTTGTCCTTTGTAGAATGTCTCTGGTGGTCAATTGGATACGTTGTAGTAATGTCGTTGCGTGATAGACGGGATACTCTGTCTGTGCCTTCCTAACCCTCGTTTGCAGCGGCTGTTGCTAACTCAATGGCTAGGAGGTATCACTTCTGTAGTGAATAAGAGTTCAAAGTTCATACCATTCGCAACCAAAGCTCACGCTGATGTTGGCTTTGTTCTGTAGTTATTATCTGAACCATTCTGACATAGGACCGTCGTCCTACATCCCCCGGAACAGGAATTTCTATTGTCGTCAAGGGCTTATATAGGAAGGGAGAGGAGGGCATATTTGAAAAGTTTTATAGCCCATGTCCCTTCACAGGGCGGGCCACTGATTGAGCAGCCCTATCTTATGAAATCCCACATCTCACATTTTAGAAGCTAAAATCACATTTCATCCCATCACAAATAATTTCATATTCAATTGAACAACAATTTCATGTGAATCTGATAACTCTGATGTGTAGACTTTCCACTGTAGAGTTTGTCATCTTATCATTGATGAGAATGTCTCAGATGACAACCGAACTGACATCATATTCATTAAGTACCACCGCATATGTTCAATTGTTTGGATTACCAGAATATAGTTCATTTCCCCCCACCTACTGATGTTCCCAGAATCTCTATGTTAACCAAGGGTTTTGCAAATGTAACCTCAGTAGGGTAGAGAGAGGAAAAAGGGTGGAAGAGGTATTTATGACTGTCATAAACCTACCCCCCAGGCCAACGTCATGACAGTTCTATATCTTCCTGTGTACCTATGATTTAAGTACTCAGCACTGAAAGAGCTTTGTCCCTTACTTGTAACTGTTTGGTTACCTGCTTATTGTCCTGTAAAGGGTTAACAGATCAGAGTCCTTGAACATGAACGTTATCAGGCAAGTTCAAGGACCAGAATGCTCTATATGATTTAACCCTTTACAGGACATTTATGACTGGGATTACTGCAATCGAAGTTTCTTGAAACCACTGTGCGCAGAAAACAAATCCTCAGATCAGTGTTACTGTGAGTATTTTTGTGGTTGCTGTCTGTGTGTAAGTCGCGAAGTGTGCAGAAAATGGATTGCTGTGGTCGTTATCCTCCTGCTCAAGCTTTTCAGTGATCCAAAGAGGCTACCTAGTAATCATATGTCTGGGGCACACAACCTGCAACAAGTGGGCATACTCAGGGCTGTGGAGGTTATGAAATGTCATTAGCTGGTGATTGTCATGCAAATAACTGTCAGTCTCATGGTAATTGACCACTGATTAACATAAACACATGTAGCATCTCCTGGCTTCCGCACATAGCCCACAAGCCCCCGATGCAGACCTTTGGAGCATCTAGTTAAATAAAGGAATAAATAAAAATCTACATTTTAAAAAGTATCATAGATCCATGTAATATAGCCTACACCTTCACAATAAATCCATTCTTTATTTTAGACAGGTCTAAAGAAGCATGACATGAAGAAGATGTAGTCTATTTCAGAAGAACAGAATAGCATACTCTGAGTTGTCCTTATGTTAGGTCCTGATCTGGATTTATACCAAATGGCTGTGGGCTACATTTGTTCATTTAGCAGACAAGATTTGCTTAGAATTCCTTGGCATTATTTTATAGTATGAATAATACAGTTGAGCAAAGCTGAATAAAATAGAAAGGATATTTTCTCCAAACAATTTGAGGGAGTGAGCAAATATGGCTGTTCTGTGTTGAGCGGTATTCCTGTATGCTTAATTTAGAGTTATTAATGTAACTTTAGTTGTTCTACAAACGTTGGGCTATATATTTAGATTTTTATGCGACTTTAATGATAATTTGAAAAAAGTTGCTTGAAAGGCATGAGCTCTGCTTTTTTCGCGCAGGCTACACACACTACATCAGTCTCTCATTCACAATTTGACAAGCACTTGATAATGCCTAGAATTTAACGGCAGCATCCCCTTTGTGTACTGCACCGTAATAAAATCCCTGCCTTTTGTGCCAGTGGCCGTTGTACCCCTCTCCCTGAGTGCTGAGCGCTCCAAATCACCTCTCACTCACATGGCTCTCCATCAAGTGATCGGGTCTTTCTCACAGGCTACAAGTGAAGACAGACACTCAACTGCGCGCGCCCTTATCCAATTCCGAGGTGCGTTTTGAAGATATTGGAAGAACTGTCCACATTTACTTTTCGTCAGCCAACAAGATTGCTTGCTGCCTAACGAACAGCAAAAGCACTAGCCTATGTCAATCTACTATCCCCATAATACAAAAGTCGACCTATTCTGTGTGAGAAATAAATATTCCAAACATAGTCTGGGACAGTTGTGGGGTGCAATAGATCCCAAATTAATACAACCACTAGCATCAAAAACCTTTTTTACGCAATGTGGCTGATGCAACAGATCAGAACGTTCAGCTTAAAATGTTGATAAACTATTAGGCAATTTCTTCACATTATAAGCGCAGCAATGCGCACATGGTAGTAGGCAATAAGCGTAAATGTTTCATTAGCGGAAAACACCATTATCAAAAGTGACCCAAATTCAATTATGCATGTAATGCTTTTATAATAAAGGGGAATTTTTATGGTGAAAGTTATCTTTCCCAAACGTGAAACTCACACATTGCTTATGTATGCCAGTTAGGCTTTACACCCCTTGTAAAGTGGACTAATGTGCTTAATTTTAAGAAGTTATTTGGCCACTTTAGTTGTGATACAAACCTTATCAAAACATATAGGCCTATGGGCTAGCCTACATGAGGTGTGCGACTATGATTAGAAGAAATCGGGGAAAAATGCCTTGTTTTTTATGCGGGGCATCATTCAAATCAAATCAAATTTATTTATGAAGCCCTTCTTACATCAGCTGATATTTCAAAGTGCTGTACAGAAACCCAGCCTAAAACCCCAAACAGCAAGCAATGCAGGTGTAGAAGCACGGTGGCTAGGAAAAACTCCCTCCCTGATAATATATCATTCACAAGAGATAGGCTAATATTGTCACCCATCAGACTATTCTTGATTTAATCTTGCCTTTACATATACTAAATAATATGTGTGAAATGACCTAATGACCATCAGCAGCATCATAGCTTGGAGAAGCCTAATTACCGTGACTAAACGGCCACGTGGAATTTGACTGTCTTCATAACTTGTGACCGCCAGCCCTAGACATACCACATTTAACTCTCCATTTACTCAACAAAAAACAGTGCAAAATGAATGGGCGTTGCTAAGGAGACCGTGCATGTTCATCACTGATTCTTCAATGAGCAACGAGCCAGTAAAATGCCCTGTTGCCTGTAGCAATGTGCCTGAGAACCAATAATAACATTGTATCGCAGCGCTGAAAGTGAAAGCTCTGAAAGTGAAAGAATAAACCTGATGCTGCATCAAAAAAAAGATGTCTCGTCATTGTGAAGAAGAGTACTGTATTTCAGCTTTCATTCCACCCCAGGAAATCCAAAAGCTCCTCTGGATTAGTGAATTCTCTCTGTGACAGAAGCACAAGCATAAAGCATGACATGGACTAGCCCGTTGTCCTTTCCACGTGCAAGTTGTACCACCACTCACTACTGTTCCTGGTTTTCCTCAGGCCCACCCCCCACTTTCAAAGAACAGCTGAGGAACGTGGAAGTTGAGGAGGGTAAGACTGTGACGCTACACTGTGAACTGTCTAAAGCAGCAGCCTCAGTTGAGTGGAAGAGGGGAGCAAAGCTGTTGACGAATGTAGCCAAGTACCAGATGAGGAAGAAAGATTTACTGGTGGAATTGAAGATTATCGACGCGAATCTGGAGGACAGTGGAGTCTACGCCTGTGTTTGTGGCGAACAAAAGACCACAGCCACTGTTACAATAAAGGGTGGGTCTATTTTGGTTATGTTAAGTGCAGAAGTCATGAGTTGTTTAATGTCTTACGGAGATGTTGGAGAAAGCTTGAATGTTTAATTGGGAAAATGGACTGCAGATTGAATCAATAGGACACACGGTTTCTATTCAATCCCAGTCGCTTACATAAACAAAGGGAAATGCAGGTTTCATGTAGGTTTTGACTACCCTCTCCTATGGTGTCTTTCAGCTCGCCCGGTCACATTTATAGAAGAGTTGAGGAACGTTCAGGTTGAGGAGGGCAACACTGTGACGTTGCGCTGCGAGCTCTCCAAACCAGGGATGTCGGTTGAATGGAGGAGAGGAACAGCTCTTCTGCAGAACGGAGAGAAGTACCAGATGAAGCAGAAAGATGCAACGTTGGAGCTGGTCATCAGGAAAACCTTGCCCGAGGACAGTGGTGTCTACAGCTGCGTGTTGGAAGACCAGCAAACCTTCGCCACCATCATTATCACTGGTAGGAGGAACACTTTTTGTGTGTCTTCTTGACATTCAAAATTCAGTGTACCCTTCAATCCCACACACGGTTGATGTTATGGGTTTGTATCATTCTTCAGCCATCCCAGCCACTTTCAAACAGACGTTGAAAAACCAAGAGGCTCTAGAAGAGGGAAGCGTGACGTTGCGCTGTGAGCTGTCTAAATCGGGGGTCTCTGTGGTGTGGCTGAAGGGAGAGGAGCTGCTGAGGGAAGGTGAGCGGCACCAGATGAAGCAGGAGGGCAGGACCGTGGAGATGGTCATCAGGAATGCAGTTCTTCAGGATGCTGGGGAGTACAGCTGTGTCACAGCCTGCAACGTCAAGACGACAGCTGATATCAAAGTTAGGGGTATGTTCCAAAACTGACGTTCAGGCCTGCTCAACACTAATATTTTGATGTGCTTCTGAAAATGTCAATGTCTTTAAATGTCGTGTTTGGATTAAGTGAATTTTCCATAAAGAGGGATGGGGATACACATGAGATGAATTATTGACCCTGCTTGTCAAATAACATGCCACTGATGGATAGAAATCAAAGCAGTTGAGCCAAATGATGTTTCTCACAGTCTTAAATATGTGTTCTTGTCAGCTCTCCCTGTAATGTTCACACAAGAGGTCCAGAACATGGTGATCAAAGAGGGGGACAGTGGGGAGTTCTGGTGTGAGCTCTCCAAGCCTGGTGACCCAGTGGACTGGAGGAGGGGCAGAGTCATCCTGAAGTCTGGAGACAAATATGAGATGAGGCAGGAGGGACGCATCACTAAACTGCTCATCCATAACGTGGAGGAGAGGGATGCTGGGAAATACACCTGTAAGAGTCGAGATGCCCAGTCAACTGCTGAACTGACCGTGACGGGTGAGTCAGACTGGTTATATTGATACACTTTGAGTATACACTTTGTTATATGTTGTTAATATGTGTGCAACAAAAATATACTGTATAAACCCCTGAAGACTTGTACATGCCCTTTGTATTTGTTACTGTATCTGCTTGCAGTTTCTGATATTTCATGGGTCCGTGCAGTAACTGAGTTTGACACTTTTCCGCTGTGAGGACTATATGAGTTTTAGGATTTAATTTTGCTTGTTGTCCCCAGCTCCTCCCGTCACGTTCAAGGTGAAGTTGAAGAACCAGGAAGTCGAGGAGGAGAACAGCGTGACGTTATTCTGCGAGCTCTCTAAACCAGGACTGACGGCAGAGTGGAGAAAAGGAGAGGAGCTGCTGAAGAACGGAGTAAAGTACCAGATAAAGAAGAGAGAGGCAACGATGGAACTCACAATAAGGAATGCAGTGCTCGAGGACACCGGATTCTACAGCTGTGTTTACGCAGAAGCCAAAACCACCGCCACTGTCAACATCACCCGTAAGAGGAGTTGCTCTTGGTTTGCTATAACTTTATTTAACTTTATGGGGGAAGGCCTCCCTCTGTTAAGCCTGGTTCCCGTTAAAGGGATATTTTATTGAAAAATGATCATTTGCATATAATTTGCATAACAATCACCGTTTTTGCTCTGTACTGAAAGTGCTCTTAAATCTTGAAAACTCAACAGCTGACATGCAACATTTATGGGGATTGTATTAACAGTGAATTTATATAAAAAATAAAATAAACAATAAACAAAATATTAAAATATAGTTTTTGAGTAAAATATCCCTTTAAGCACTTAAGGACATATTTGCAAAGCACTACCAATGGTTGGTTTGGATCTCATTTCCTCAGCCATTCCTGTCACCTTCAAGATGGGTCTTAAAAACCAGGAGGCCTCAGAGGGGGGCATCGTGACCTTGCGCTGTGAACTGTCTAAAGCTGGGGTACCGGTGGAGTGGTGGAAAGGGGAGGAGGAGGTGAGCCCTGGAGGAAGGTACCAGATGAAGCTGGAGGGAAAGATAGCAGAGTTGCACATTAAAAACATCCAGCCAGAGGACGTGGGGGAGTACAGCTGTATATTCGGAGATCAGAAAACCACTGCTGAAGTCAACGTGAGAGGTACAGTATGTTGCTGTTGTCTGGCTGTCATTTTGTGTTTGTTGGACATGAAATGCTCATTTACCAAGAAACAAAGAGTTGATGTATGGACCTCCTCAGCAACTGCACCAAAGTGTTATAGAATACGCAATAAGCAAGAGGTCAATGCAATTGCTCTCTCTAGGAATAAAACAATACTTATATTCAATATATTCTAGAACAATGTTTTGCCATGACAGACAAATCGTAGCCTACACAGTATCGTATATACACTGTGTCGTGCAATGGCCCCAAAGGACAAGGCATTTTCTGATGATGTCGCTCTCTGGTCCATACAGCTGCTGCCTCAGTGTTCTTTGAGAAGGAGCTGGAGAGCAATGTGGTGATGGAGGGGAAGTCCGTGGTCCTCTCCTGTGAGGTCTCCAGTGCCACTGTCCCCGTCACCTGGAAGAAGGATGCCTGCCTGGTCACAGATGGGGAGAGGTTCATTGTAAAAAAGAAAGGTCCCGTTCACACACTGGAGATCGAGAAGCTGAGTCTGGAGGATGCCGGGGAGTACAGCTGCATCACTAGGGGAAAGAAGACCACAGCCATGCTGGTTGTGAAAGGTAGGCCTAACCCAATCTTAGTGGGGGCTGAAGTAAATCTACAGTACTGCATATCCTCTTTAAACTTACAAAATTATAGGAGCACAATGAGTCTTAGTTTCACCCTGTTTTGGTACGTGATTAGTGTGGGTAGAGGATAGCTTATATCTTTCCCACAAATATAAGGGATGGTGGTAGACCATCAACCAGATAAGATGACTTAATTGCATTTTTTTGCATAGGTCATCTCATCTCTGTATGGCTTGCTACATTAACCTATTAAAAACGCCCCAGAGTCTAACGCTTTCTCTACAGAGCGTGTGAAAATATTGTCCGGACTGAAGGACATGAAAGTCACAGCCGGGCAGGACGCAGTGTTTGTGTGTGAGCTGTCCCACGCTGAGGTGAGTGAAGGCGAGTGGTGGCTGGGCTCCAGCCCACTGCAGAAGAACGAAATGAACCAGATGAGCTTTGAGGGCCACCAGCACTGCCTGGTCTTGACCATGACCACCCCGGAGGAGACCGGGACCGTGGCCTTCGTGGTTGGGGAGGAGAGAACCTCTGCCCAACTGCTAGTTGTCCCCAAACCCAAAGGTGTGCTGCCTCTTTTAATTTGTTCATGGACAGTACAATGCGAAATTATTCTCTTTAACCACTCATACAGTATGTGTATGCAATTAGGGCGCATTTACTTAGTTTAATCTGTTTCCTGTCTCTGTCAGTACACATTGAGAAGAAGCCCCAGGACATTGACATCATGGAAGGGGAGACAGCCACCTTATCCTGTACGACCTCTGACCTCATTACCCCTGTCACATGGAAAAGGAACAGCATGCCCCTCCTGAACGGAGACAAGTATGAGACGCGTAAGAAGGGCAAGCTCAACCTCCTGCTCATCCATGAGACGGAACCAGAGGACTCTGGGATATACTCCTGTGACACTGGAGACATGCAGAGCGGTGCCAATCTGACGGTCAATGGTAAAGACATAAAGCAACATTGTTTTTCTGTACCTTAGTTAGAGTACGTTATTCTTTGACTTATCCTCATGGGCCATTCTATGGGGATATTCTGCAAGTGCAATACTCACCTTAAGATGTATTTTATGATAATTTGAGTGAAACTAACTTTCTTCCATCTACCCAGAGCTACCACCGTACTTCGAGGAGGAGCTGCAGTGTGTGGAGGCTGAGGAAGGGGGCACAGCCTTTCTGTTTTGTGAGCTGTCTAAGCCCGGAGTCCCAATCCAGTGGAGGAAAGGCCGGCTGCCTCTCCGGCCCAACAGGAAGTACCAGATGAAGCAGGACGGCTGCGTGTTTCAGCTACACATCCTGGAGCTGAAGTCCGAGGACAGTGGCAGCTACTCGTGCCAGGCAGGCTGTGTGGAGACCACCGCCTCTGTGTCTGTGAAAGGTATGTCTGTGATTGGTTGTGTAATGGCACACACCTGCTGCATGTAGAGGACTCATACCTCATCAAATCAAATCAACTTGTATTCGTCTCATGCGCCGAATACAACAGTGAAATTCTTTATCACGAGCCCCTAACCAACAATGCAGTTTAAAAAATACAGATAAGAACAAGATATAAAAGTAACAAGTAATTGAATAGCAGCAGTGAAATAACAATAGCGAGACTATATACAGGGGGGTACCGATACAGAGTCAATGTGCGGGGGGCACTGGTTATTTGAGGTAGTATGTACATGTAGGTAGAGTTATTAAAGTGACTATGCATAGATGACAACAGAGAGTAGCAGTGGTGTAAAGATGGAGTGAGAAGGGTTGGGGGGGCACTGCAAATAGTCTGGGTAGCCATTTGACTAGATGTTCAGGAGTCTTATGGCTTGGGGGTAGAAGCTGTTTAAAAGCCTCTTGGACCTAGACTTGGTGCTCCGGTACCACTTGCCGTGCGGTAGCAGAGAGGACAGTCTATGACTAGGGTGGCTGGAGTCTTTGACCATTTTTAGGGCCTTCTTCTGACACCACCTGGTATAGAGGTCTTGGATGGCAGGAAGCTTGGCCCCAGTGATGTACTGGGCGTTCGCACCACCCTCTGCAGTGCATTGCGGTCGAGGTGACGAGCAGTTGCCGTACCAGGCAGTGATGCAACCAGTCAGGATGCTCTCGATGGTGCAGCTGTACAACAGCTAATCACAGTCATATTCAGTGCAACAAAAATCCAAGATGTATATACTATAAACACAAATATATCCAGTGGGGAGAACAAGTATTTGATACACTGCACGATTTTGCAGGTTTTCCTACTTACAAAGTATGTAGAGGTCTGTAATTTTTTATCATAGGTACACTTCAACTGTGAGAGACGGAATCTAAAACAAAAATCCAGAAAATCACATTGTATGATTTTTAAGTAATTCATTTGCATTTTATTGCATGACATAAGTATTTGATCACCTACCAACCAGTAAGAATTCCGGCTCTCACAGACCTGTTAGTTTTTCTTTAAGAAGTCCTCCTGTTCTCCACTCATTACCTGTATTAACTACACCTGTTTGAGCTCGTTACCTGTATAAAAGACACCTGTCCACAAACTCAATCAAATAGACTCCAACCTCTCCACAATGGCCAAGACCAGAGAGCTGTGTACGAACATCAGGGATAAAATTGTAGACCTTCACAAGGCTGGGATGGGCTACAGGACAATAGGCAAGCAGCTTGGTGAGAAGGCAACATCTGTTGGCGCAATAATAAAAAAATGGAAGAAGTTCAAGATGACGGTCAATCACCCTCGGTCTGGGGCTCCATGCAAGATCTCACCTCTTGGGGCATCAATGATCATGAAGAAGGTGAGGGATCAGCGCAGAACTACAAGGCAGGACCTGGTCAATGACCTGAAGAGAGCTGGGACCACAGTCTCAAAGAAAACCATTAGTAACACACTACGCCGTCATGGATTAAAATCCTGCAACGCACGCAAGGTCCCCCTGCTCAAGCCAGCGCATGTCCAGGCCCGTCTGAAGTTTGCCAATGACCATCTGGATGATCCAGATGGTCAGAATACACTAAAATATCAGGATATAACAAGTAAATGAATAGCAGCAGTGAAATAACAATAGCGAGACTATATATAGGGGGGTACCGATACAGAGTCAATGTGCGTGGGGCACTGGTTATTTGAGGTAGTATGTACATGTAGGTAGAGTTATTAAAGTGATTATGCATAGATGACAACAGAGAGTAGCAGTGGTGTAAAGAGGGAGTGAGAAGGGTTGGGGTGGCACTGCAAATCATCTGGGTAGCTATTTGACTAGATGTTCAGGAGTCTTATGACTTGGGGTTAGAAGCTGTTTAAAAGCCTCTTGGACCTAGACTTGGTGCTCCGGTACCACTTGCCGTGCGTTAGCAGAGGGAACAGTTTATGACTAGGGTGGCTGGAGTCTTTGACCATTTTTAGGGCCTTCTTCTGACACCACCTGGTATAGAGGTCTTGGATGGCAGGAAGCTTGGCCCCAGTGATGTACTGGGCCGTTCGCACCACCCTCTGCAGTGCATTGCGGTCGGAGGCCGAGCAGTTGCTGTAACAGGCAGTGATGCAACCAGTGCTCTCGATGGTGCAGCTGTACAACAGCTCATCAGGTCATATTCAGTGCAACAAAACTCCAAGAAGTATAAACTATAAACACAAATATATATGTACTGTACACATTTTGAGAGTTGACTTTCCTCTGTGTCCAGTTAAAGTACTCATTGAGAAGAAGCCCCAGGACACCGTCATCATGGAAGGAGAGACGGCCACCTTATCCTGTACGACCTCTGACCTCACTACCCCTGTCACATGGAGACGCAACAACATCACCATACTGAACGGAGACAAGTATGAGAACCGTAAGGAGGGCAAGCTCAACCTGCTTCTCATCCACAATGTGGACCCAGATGACTCTGGGCTATACTCCTGTGATACTGGAGACATGCAGAGCAGCGCCAAACTGACTGTCACAGGTAAGGATTTCTCATCATCTACAGAGAAGCAACATAACCAGGAACTCAGGTTTATCTCAGGGGGTCACAATATTCAGAATTCTTTCTGTGTATTACTCACCCTAACATTGGTCAAATGGAACATAGATGTGTAAGAGAGGGCAACAATGGGAGGGTGGGACAAGCTTGACTTGGGTGGAGTAAATAGGGGAGAACTGGGACGGGGTTGTGGAGAGGGATGTATTTTGTTTGGGAGACAGAGAAGGAAGAACATAATAATACTAAGAATTAGACAAGACATTGATAAACATTATTATGAACTAAACTCATTTGCAAATGATCTCCTGATATACCTGACCAATATTGAAAACTCAATTCCCTCTTTGCTAAAAATATTTTCAGAATATACTAAAATCTCAGGATATAAAATTATCGTGGAAAAAAACAAAATAATGGGAAAGAAATAATACCTCATGATACACAGCAATCCTTTAATTGGATAACCAAAACATATGAAATACTTAGGATGCTTAATAAGTGACAACAAACAACAAATATATAAAGATAACTTTATTCCATTACTCAACAGTATGAAATATGATCTAATAAAATGGAATAATCTTCCCATAAACCTTACAGGTAGATTTAATTTCTTTAGACTGGCATGACTCCCAAAGTTTTTCTATTTATTTTCGGTAATAACAATTACCCCACCGAAGACGTTCTTTAAAAAAGTATACTCGTCATAAAATCCATAGAATAAAAAGGAAAGTTTTACATCTTCCTAAGTCTGAGGCTGGTTTTAATCTTCCAGACTTGGAATTGTATCATCTCACCACCCAAGGCTTTTACTTGCTACATATAGTTAAATGCTCTAAAGAGGAACAATGGGTACATATTGAAGATGTGCATGCTCATCCCCAGAATCTTTTCACGTGTCTATTTTCAAAAGATAAAGCTAAGAACATAAATAACTTTATATTTTAAGAACACTATAACAATATGGTGTAAAAATGTACGTACTCTGCAAGAACCAATATCTCTCCCTAAAAACACAACCTTATTGAACAATCCTTTGGATAGCTTTTCAGAATTCACTGATAAATTGATCCACATCTTACAATATTACAGTACAATATTTTGAATAATCTCTTTCTATTACTCACCCTAACATTGGTCAAATGGAACATAGATTTAGAATTCCCTTATTGTCTTCCAACTACCCAGAGCTGGCTCCATGCTTTGAAGAAGAGCTGCAGGCTGTGGAGGCTGAGGAAGGAGGCACGGCCTTCCTTTCCTGTGAGCTGTCTAAGCCCGGAGTCCCAGTCCAGTGGAGGAAGGGCCGACTGCCTCTCAGGCCCAACAGGAAGTACCAGATGAAGCAGGACGGCTGCGTGTTTCAGCTACACATCCTGGAGCTGAAGTCCGAGGACAGTGGTAGCTACTCGTGCCAGGCAGGCTGTGTGGAGACCACCGCCTCTGTGTCTGTGAAAGGTATGTGTGTGATTGGATGTGTAATAGCACACACCTGCAGCATGTAGAGGACTCACACCTCATCAAATCAAATCAACTTGTGTTGGTCTCATGCGCCGAATACAACAGTGAAATGCTTTATTACGAGGCCCTAACCAACAATGCAGTTTAAAAAAATACAGTTAAGAACAGGAGATAAAAGTAACAAGTAGATTACAGGTAGATTTACAGGTAGATTGAATAGCAGCAGTGAAATAACAATAGCGATAGCGAGACTATATACATGTAGGTAGAGTTATTAAAGTGACTATGCATAGATGACAACAGAGAGTAGCAGTGGTGTAAAGATGGAGTGAGACGGGTTGGGGGGCACTGCAAATAGTCTGGGTAGCCATTTGACTAGATGTTCAGGAGTCTTATGGCTTGGGGGTAGAAGCTGTTTAAAAGCCTCTTGGACCTAGACTTGGCGCTCCGGTACCACTTGCCGTGCGGTAGCAGAGAGGACAGTCTATGACTAGGGTGGCTGGAGTCTTTGACCATTTTTAGGGCCTTCTTCTGACACCACCTGGTATAGAGGTCTTGGATGGCAGGAAGCTTGGCCCCAGTGATGTACTGGGCGTTCGCACCACCCTCTGCAGTGCATTGCGGTCGGAGGCCGAGCAGTTGCTGTAACAGGCAGTGATGCAACCAGTGCTCTCGATGGTGCAGCTGTACAACAGCTCATCAGGTCATATTCAGTGCAACAAAACTCCAAGAAGTATAAACTATAAACACAAATATATATGCACTGTACACATTTTGAGAGTTGACTTTCCTCTGTGTCCAGTTAAAGTACTCATTGAGAAGAAGCCCCAGGACACCGTCATCATGGAAGGAGAGACGGCCACCTTATCCTGTACGACCTCTGACCTCACTACCCCTGTCACATGGAGACGCAACAACATCACCATACTGAACGGAGACAAGTATGAGAACCGTAAGGAGGGCAAGCTCAACCTGCTTCTCATCCACAATGTGGACCCAGATGACTCTGGGCTATACTCCTGTGATACTGGAGACATGCAGAGCAGCGCCAAACTGACTGTCACAGGTAAGGATTTCTCATCATCTACAGAGAAGCAACATAACCAGGAACTCAGGTTTATCTCAAGGGGTCACAATATTCAGAATTCTTTCTGTGTATTACTCACCCTAACATTGGTCAAATGGAACATAGATGTGTAAGAGAGGGCAACAATGGGAGGGTGGGACAAGCTTGAATTGGGTGGAGTAAATAGCGGAGAACTGGGACGGGGTTGTGGAGAGGGATGTATTTTGTTTGGGAGACAGAGAAGGAAGAACATAATAATACTAAGAATTAGACAAGACATTGAGAAACGTTAATATGAACTAAACTTATTTGCAGATGATCTCCTGATATACCCGACCAATATTGAAAACTCAATGCCCTCTTTGCTAAAAATATTTTCAGAATATACTAAAATCTCAGGATATAAAATAATTGTGGAAAAAACTAAATACTGGGGAAAAAAATAATACCTCATGACATACAGCACTCCTTTAAGTGGATAACAAAACATATGAAATACTTAGGATGCTTAATAAGTGACAACAAACAACAAATATATAAAGATAACTTTATTCCATTACTCAACAGTATGAAATATGATCTAATAAAATGGAATAATCTTCCCATAAACCTTACAGGTAGATTACATTTCTTTAGACTGGCATGACTCCCAAAGTTTTTCTATTTATTTTCGGTAATAACAATTACCCCACCGAAGACATTCTTTAAAAAAGTATACTCGTCATAAAATCCATAGAATAAAAAGGAAAGTTTTACATCTTCCTAAGTCTGAGGCTGGTTTTAACCTTCCAGACTTGGAATTGTATCATCTCACCACCCAAGGCTTTTACTTGCTACATATAGTTAAATGCTCTAAAGAGGAACAATGGGTACATATTGAAGATGTGCATGCTCATCCCCAGAATCTTTTCGCATGTCTATTTTCAAAGGATAAAGCTAAGAACATAAATAACTTTATATTTTAAGAACACTATAACAATATGGTGGAAAAATGTATGTACTCTGCAAGAACCAATATCTCTCCCTAAAAACACAACCTTATTGAACAATCCTTTGGATAGCTTTTCAGAATTCACTGATAAATTGATCCACATCTTACAATATTACAGTACAATATTTTGAATAATCTCTTTCTATTACTCACCCTAACATTGGTCAAATGGAACATAGATTTGGAATTCCCTTATTGTCTTCCAACTACCTAGAGCTGGCTCCATGCTTTGAAGAAGAGCTGCAGGCTGTGGAGGCTGAGGAAGGAGGCACGGCCTTCCTTTCCTGTGAGCTGTCTAAGCCCGGAGTCCCAGTCCAGTGGAGTAAGGGCCGGCTGCCTCTCAGGCCCAACAGGAAGTACCAGATGAAACAGGACGGCTGCGTGTTTCAGCTACACATCCTGGAGCTGAAGTCCGAGGACAGTGGCAGCTACTCCTGCCAGGCAGGCTGTGTGGAGACCACCGCCTCTGTGTCTGTGAAAGGTATGTGTGTGATTGGTTGTGTAATAGCACACACCTGCAGCATGTAGAGGACTCATACCTCATCAAATCAACTTGTCTTGGTCTCATGCGCCGAATACAACAGTGAAATGCTTTATTACGAGGCCCTAACCAACAATGCAGTTAAAAAAAATACAGTTAAGAACAAGATATAAAAGTAACAAGTAGAATTACAGGTAGATTGAATAGCAGCAGTGAAATAACAATAGCGAGACTATATACAGGGTGGTACAGATACAGAGTCAATCTGCGGGGGCACTGGTTATTTGAGGTAGTATGTACATGTAGGTAGAGTTATTAAAGTGACTATGCATAGATGACAACAGAAAATGGAAGAAGTAAAAGATGACGGTCAATCACCCTCGGTCTGGGGCTCCATGCAAGATCTCAACTCAGGGGGCATCAATGATCATGAGGAAGGTGAGGGATCAGCCCAGCACTACACGGCAGGACCTGGTCAATCACCTGAAGAGAGCTGGGACCACAGTCTCAAAGAAAACCATTAGTAACACACTACGCCGTCATGGATTAAAATCCTGCAGCGCACGCAAGGTCGCTCTGCTCAAGCCAGCACATGTCCAGGCCCGTCTAAAGTTTGCCAATGACCATCTGAATGATCCAGATGATGATTCAGATGGTCAGAATACACTAAAATCTCAGGATATGACAAGTAATTGATTAGCAGCAGTGAAATAACAATAGCGAGACTATATAGAGGGGGGTACCAATACAGAGTCAATGTGCGGGGGGCACTGGATATTTGAGGTAGTATGTACATGTAGGTAGAGTTATTAAAGTGACTATGCATAGATGACAACAGAGTAGCAGTGGTGTAAAGATGGAGTGAGAAGGGTTGGGGGGGCACTGCAAATAGTCTGGGTAGCCATTTGACTAGATGTTCAAGAGTCTTATGGCTTGGGGGTAGAAGCTGTTTAAAAGCCTCTTGGACCTAGACTTGGCGCTCCGGTACCACTTGCCGTGCGTTAGCAGAGGGAACAGTTTATGACTAGGGTAGCAGGAGTCTTTGACAATTTTTAGGGCCTTCTTCTGACACTGCCTGGTATGGATGGCAGGAAGCTTGGCCCCAGTGACGTACTGGGCCGTTCGCACCACCCTCTGCAGTGCATTGCGGTCGGAGGCCGAGCAGTTGCTGTAACAGGCAGTGATGCAACCAGTGCTCTCGTTGGTGCAGCTGTACAACAGCTCATCAGGTCATATTCAGTGCAACAAAACTCCAAGAAGTATAAACTATAAACACGAATATATATGCACTGTACACATTTTGAGAGTTGACTTTCCTCTGTGTCCAGTTAAAGTACTCATTGAGAAGAAGCCCCAGGACACCGTCATCATGGAAGGAGAGACGGCCACCTTATCCTGTACGACCTCTGACCTCACTACCCCTGTCACATGGAGACGCAACAACATGCCCCTACTGAACGGAGACAAGTATGAGAACCGTAAGGAGGGCAAGCTCAACCTGCTTCTCATCCACAATGTGGACCCAGATGACTCTGGGCTATACTCCTGTGATACTGGAGACATGCAGAGCAGCGCCAAACTGACTGTCACAGGTAAGGATTTCTCATCATCTACAGAGAAGCAACATAACCAGGAACTCAGGTTTATCTCAAGGGGTCACAATATTCAGAATTCTTTCTGTGTATTACTCACCCTAACATTGGTCAAATGGAACATAGATGTGTAAGAGAAGGCAACAATGGGAGGGTGGGACAAGCTTGAATTGGGTGGAGTAAATAGCGGAGAACTGGGACGGGGTTGTGGAGAGGGATGTATTTTGTTTGGGAGACAGAGAAGGAAGAACATAATAATACTAAGAATTAGACAAGACATTGAGAAACGTTAATATGAACTAAACTTATTTGCAGATGATCTCCTGATATACCCGACCAATATTGAAAACTCAATGCCCTCTTTGCTAAAAATATTTTCAGAATATACTAAAATCTCAGGATATAAAATAATTGTGGAAAAAACTAAATACTGGGGAAAAAAATAATACCTCATGACATACAGCACTCCTTTAAGTGGATAACAAAACATATGAAATACTTAGGATGCTTAATAAGTGACAACAAACAACAAATATATAAAGATAACTTTATTCCATTACTCAACAGTATGAAATATGATCTAATAAAATGGAATAATCTTCCCATAAACCTTACAGGTAGATTACATTTCTTTAGACTGGCATGACTCCCAAAGTTTTTCTATTTATTTTCGGTAATAACAATTACCCCACCGAAGACATTCTTTAAAAAAGTATACTCGTCATAAAATCCATAGAATAAAAAGGAAAGTTTTACATCTTCCTAAGTCTGAGGCTGGTTTTAACCTTCCAGACTTGGAATTGTATCATCTCACCACCCAAGGCTTTTACTTGCTACATATAGTTAAATGCTCTAAAGAGGAACAATGGGTACATATTGAAGATGTGCATGCTCATCCCCAGAATCTTTTCGCATGTCTATTTTCAAAGGATAAAGCTAAGAACATAAATAACTTTATATTTTAAGAACACTATAACAATATGGTGGAAAAATGTATGTACTCTGCAAGAACCAATATCTCTCCCTAAAAACACAACCTTATTGAACAATCCTTTGGATAGCTTTTCAGAATTCACTGATAAATTGATCCACATCTTACAATATTACAGTACAATATTTTGAATAATCTCTTTCTATTACTCACCCTAACATTGGTCAAATGGAACATAGATTTGGAATTCCCTTATTGTCTTCCAACTACCTAGAGCTGGCTCCATGCTTTGAAGAAGAGCTGCAGGCTGTGGAGGCTGAGGAAGGAGGCACGGCCTTCCTTTCCTGTGAGCTGTCTAAGCCCGGAGTCCCAGTCCAGTGGAGTAAGGGCCGGCTGCCTCTCAGGCCCAACAGGAAGTACCAGATGAAACAGGACGGCTGCGTGTTTCAGCTACACATCCTGGAGCTGAAGTCCGAGGACAGTGGCAGCTACTCCTGCCAGGCAGGCTGTGTGGAGACCACCGCCTCTGTGTCTGTGAAAGGTATGTGTGTGATTGGTTGTGTAATAGCACACACCTGCAGCATGTAGAGGACTCATACCTCATCAAATCAACTTGTCTTGGTCTCATGCGCCGAATACAACAGTGAAATGCTTTATTACGAGGCCCTAACCAACAATGCAGTTAAAAAAAATACAGTTAAGAACAAGAGATAAAAGTAACAAGTAGAATTACAGGTAGATTGAATAGCAGCAGTGAAATAACAATAGCGAGACTATATACAGGGTGGTACAGATACAGAGTCAATCTGCGGGGGCACTGGTTATTTGAGGTAGTATGTACATGTAGGTAGAGTTATTAAAGTGACTATGCATAGATGACAACAGAAAATGGAAGAAGTAAAAGATGACGGTCAATCACCCTCGGTCTGGGGCTCCATGCAAGATCTCAACTCAGGGGGCATCAATGATCATGAGGAAGGTGAGGGATCAGCCCAGCACTACACGGCAGGACCTGGTCAATCACCTGAAGAGAGCTGGGACCACAGTCTCAAAGAAAACCATTAGTAACACACTACGCCGTCATGGATTAAAATCCTGCAGCGCACGCAAGGTCGCTCTGCTCAAGCCAGCACATGTCCAGGCCCGTCTAAAGTTTGCCAATGACCATCTGAATGATCCAGATGATGATTCAGATGGTCAGAATACACTAAAATCTCAGGATATGACAAGTAATTGATTAGCAGCAGTGAAATAACAATAGCGAGACTATATAGAGGGGGGTACCAATACAGAGTCAATGTGCGGGGGGCACTGGATATTTGAGGTAGTATGTACATGTAGGTAGAGTTATTAAAGTGACTATGCATAGATGACAACAGAGTAGCAGTGGTGTAAAGATGGAGTGAGAAGGGTTGGGGGGGCACTGCAAATAGTCTGGGTAGCCATTTGACTAGATGTTCAGGAGTCTTATGGCTTGGGGGTAGAAGCTGTTTAAAAGCCTCTTGGACCTAGACTTGGCGCTCCGGTACCACTTGCCGTGCGTTAGCAGAGGGAACAGTTTATGACTAGGGTGGCTGGAGTCTTTGACAATTTTTAGGGCCTTCTTCTGACACTGCCTGGTATGGATGGCAGGAAGCTTGGCCCCAGTGACGTACTGGGCCGTTCGCACCACCCTCTGCAGTGCATTGCGGTCGGAGGCCGAGCAGTTGCTGTAACAGGCAGTGATGCAACCAGTGCTCTCGTTGGTGCAGCTGTACAACAGCTCATCAGGTCATATTCAGTGCAACAAAACTCCAAGAAGTATAAACTATAAACACGAATATATATGCACTGTACACATTTTGAGAGTTGACTTTCCTCTGTGTCCAGTTAAAGTACTCATTGAGAAGAAGCCCCAGGACACCGTCATCATGGAAGGAGAGACGGCCACCTTATCCTGTACGACCTCTGACCTCACTACCCCTGTCACATGGAGACGCAACAACATGCCCCTACTGAACGGAGACAAGTATGAGAACCGTAAGGAGGGCAAGCTCAACCTGCTTCTCATCCACAATGTGGACCCAGATGACTCTGGGCTATACTCCTGTGATACTGGAGACATGCAGAGCAGCGCCAATCTGACTGTCACAGGTAAGGATTTCCTATCAGAGAACTAACATATCCAGGGACTTATCTTGTGGTTATTTCCTTTATTATCAAATGAGGAGATACAAACTTATCACACAAGTCAGAGTTATACTTAAACTAAATCTTTATTCACTTATTAATAAGGAACGCATTCACTCACAAGTGAATGATGTGAGTGCTCTACAATAACGATGGCTGGTCGACGAACCACCCTTAGATGAGTCATCGAGAGCCCCGAGACAAAGCATACAAAGATCTTTTATAGCAAAGATACACCCCCTTAGTCTACATGACAAACAACAGATGTGTGGAATGGGTCACAAGGTTGGGATTTGTATGAAAGAAATGAATCATTCACAGCAGAAGGTATCTGCTGTAAAGACTGTTCTCATTGTGTGGAAATCAGGGTCTGGCCCCCAAAACAAGCTTCCCCTCATAATTATCCATAACCGAGCGATCTCCACCCTGGTACCTCCCGGCACACAAACATCAACTCATGCTTTATCACCAAACGCATGGTACCGCTCAGGACCGCTCAGTTCACACAGACACAATATACTTCTAAGAACCCACTATTCTGTTGCAACCATTTGATGCAATAAAAGTATTATAACATAATATTGTAATTTCGCTCCCCCATTTTGAGAATTCTCTCAACTTTAAAGAAAATGACACGATTTAGAAACATTAGTTCACATGTAGAAAACAAATAAGGCATCAAACAACTTTTGACTCAAACATACAGGAAAAAAACTTCCTTGCACTTGTATACAACCATTGTAAATGACCATACGTTGGTTCATTGAGCCTTTAACCTTAACATAAAATGATCCTTCATTGGGAATGATGTAAACATTGAAACATCGTTAACAAATTATCTGCAGTTTAAATCGAAGTACATTTTTCATCAGTACGAAACAAATCATCATGTTGATGCTAAGCATACTCCCTAGGTCAGCATGGTGGAAATAACTATTTCCATCCCATAAACTAAAATGAGCATATCTTATTGGACAAATCAAAGAATTGAATCCCGGTTTATTGTGCTGGTGCGTAATGAACATAACCCAGGACAAGCATCATGATTCCACTATTTATAAGGCTACTCCTATAGATCACATAGATTAGGATAATTTTCATTCTCAGGATCAGAGTTCACCCTCTCCATTCACCAGGACATGCTGAGAATAGTGTCAACATCTTTAATACACAACAACAATCAAAACAATCAATCAATCTGTAATACATGAATTGCTTCACTCATATGGTTATTAACGTACTAAACTCAAATCAATCAGTCAGTTTTAAAAATCATTCCGTTTCCAAATCGTAATCAAAACCCAACTAATTATCCAACCCAAATTTAGAATGACAATGTTTGGGTTGGGGCGGCAGGGTAGCCTAGTGGTTAGAGCGTTGGACTAGAAACCAGAAGGTTGCAAGTTCAAACCCCCGAGCTGACAAGGTACAAATCTGTCGTTCTGCCCCTGAACAGGCAGTTAACCCACAACCAGGTGACTTCAGGCACGGTTTCTTCTGCCGTTTTTTCAAGGGTTCTTCTTCAGATAGCTTCATAGTTCAAAGTTGAAGGCCCATGATAATGTCCCAATTTCAATGTCTCACCTGAGCTGCCATCACCTTTACCACCCATTCATTATATCTCGACCACTTGCCAACCAGCGTACCAGCGACATGAGAGACGTTTGGAACAGATCTCTCTCCATGCGGACTCCTATCACACTACTAAGGGAAAGGCATGAGAGAAAAAACAGTTGATAGCGCCGATTGGATGCTGTACACCAGTTGCAGTCTCTCGGTAGAAATGGTGAGGACAGGGCCGTATTGAACGCCTTTGTCGCTCTTCTTCAGCCGGTTAGAGGGAGTTTTGAGGTTCACACTGTTCTCGGCCGAATTATCGCTGCCATGCATCAAGACACCATCTGACGGCACCTTTCATGATAACCGAGAGAGAGAGGACAGATCAGAACAACAGCTTAGTTCAGTTAATTTCTGATTCAGGAAATCATGACAAATTAGGACTTTTCCCAATTATTCTTAATACAAATCTCTAAACACATGTCAAAGAGAATAACAACACATTCTGTTGAACTATTTTTTTCAAATTGGCTGACACTCCCCATCACATTGTCAACTTCATCGCAGAGTCACAGGATTTTTGATTTATTTCACCTTTCTTTAGTTGAGAACAAGTTCTTTTTTTCAACTGCAACCTAGCCAAGATAAAGCATTGCAATTCGACACATACAAGAACACAGAGTTACACATGGAATAAACAAAACATAGTCAATAATACAGCAGAACAAAAGAAAACAAAAAGTATATGTACATTGAGTGTAAATGCGGTAAGGTAAGGGAGTTAAGGCAATAAATAGGCCATGGTGGCGAAGTAATTACAATATAGCAATTTAAACACTGGAATGGCAGATGTGCAGAAGATGGATGTGCAAGTAGAGATACTGGGGTGCAAAGGAGCAAGATAAATAAATAAATACTGTATGGGGATGAGGTAGGTATATAGATGGGCTGTTTACAGATGGGCTATGTACAGGTGCAGGGATCTGTGAGCTGCTCTGACAGCTGGTGCTTAAAGCTAGTGAGGGAGATATGAGTCTCCAGCTTCAGAGATTTTTGCAGTTCGTTCCAGTCATTGTCAGCAGAGAACTGGAAGGAAAGACGACCAAAGGAGGAATTGGCTTTGGGGGTGACCAGTGAGATATACCTGCTGGAGCGCGTGCTACGAGTGGATGCTGCTATGGTGACCAGTGAGCTGAGATAAGGCGGGGCTTTACCTAGCAGAGACTTGTAGATAACCTGTAGCCAGTGGGTTTGGCGACGAGTATGAAGCGAGGGCCAACCAACGAGAGCGTACAGGTCGCAATGGTGGGTAGTGTATGGGGCTTTGGTGACAAAACGGATGGCACTGTGATAGACTGCATCCAGTTTGTAGTTGTCCACGTATTCTAAGTCAGAGCGATCCAGAGTAGTGATGCTGGATGGGTTAGCAGGTGCGGGCAGGGATCTGTTGAATAGCATGCATTATTTTTGACTATGATTTGACACACTGAACTCTATCAGAGAAGTAGTTGGTAAACCAGGCGAGGCAATCATTTGAGAAACCAAGGCTGTCGAGTCTGCCAATAAGAATGTGGTGATTGACAGAGTCGAAAGCCTTGGCCAGGTCGGTGAATATGGTTGCACAGTAATGTCTCTTATCGATGGGGGTTATGATGTCATTTAGGACCTTCAGCGTGGCTGAGGTGCACCCATGACCAGCTCTGAAACCAGATTGCATAGTGGAGAAGGTACCGTGGGATTCGAAATGGTCGGTAATCTGTTTGTTAACTTGGCTTTCGAAGACCTTAGAAAGACAGGGTAGGAAAGATATAGGTCTGTAGCAGTTTGAGTCTAGAGTGTCATCCCCTTTGAAGTGGGGGATGACCGCGGCAGCTTTCCAATCTTTGGGAATCTCAGACGATACGAAAGAGACGTTGAACAGGCTAGGGGTTGCAACAATTTCGGCAGGTCGTTATAGAAAGAGGGGGTCCAGATTGTCTAGCCCGGCTGATTTGTAGGGGTCCAGATTTTGCAGCTCTTTCAGAACATCAGCTATGTGGATTTGGGTAAAGGAGAAATGGTGGGGGCTTTGGCGGGTTGCTGTGGAGGTTGCCGGGCAGTTGACCGGGTTAGGGGTAGCCAGGTGGAAAGCATGTCCAGTCAAAGAGAAATGCTTATTGAAATTCTCAATTATAGTGGATTTATTGATGGTGACAGTGTTTCCTAGCCTCAGAGCAGTGGGCAGCTGGGAGGAGGAGCCCTTATTCTCCATGGACTTTACAGTGTCCCAGAACTTTTTTGAGTTAGTACTACAGGATGCACATTTCTGTTTGAAAAAGCTAGCCTTAGCTTTCCTAACTGCCTGTGTATATTTGTTCCTAACTTCCCTGAGAAGTTGCATATCACAGGGGCTATTCGATTCTAATGCAGAACGCCACAGGATGATTTTGTGCTGGTCAAGGGCAGACAGGTCTGGAGTGAACCAAGGACTATTTCTATTCCTAGTTCTAATTTTTTTGAATGGGGCATGCTTATTTAAGATGGTGAGGAAGGCACTTTTAAAGAATAGCCAGGGATCATCTACTGACGGGATGAGGTCAATGTCATTCCAGGATACCCCGGCCAGGTCAATTAGAATGGCCTGCTCGCAGAAGTGTTTTAGGGAGCGTTTGACAGTGATGAGGGGTGATCGTTAGGTCGCAGACCCATTACGGATGCAGGCAATGAGGCAGTGATCGCTGAGATCTTGATTGAAAACAGCAGAGGTGTATTTGGAGGGCGAGTTAGTTAGGATGACATCTATGAGGGTGCCCGTGTTTACGGATTTTGAGTTGTACCTGGTAGGTTCATTGATAATTTGTGTGAGATTGAGGGCATCAAGCTTGGATTGTAGGATGGGTGTTAAGCATGTCCCAGTTTAGGTAACCAAGTAGCATGAGCTCAGAAGATAGATGGGGAGCAATCAATTCACATATGGTATCGAGGGCACAGCTGGGGGCAGAGGGAGGTCTATAGCAAGCGGCAACAGTGAGAGACTTGTTTCTGGAAAGGTGAATTTTTTGAAGTAGAAGCTCGAATTGTTTGGGTACAGACTTGGATTGTAATACAGAAGTCTGCAGGCTATCTTTGCAGTAGATTGCAACACCGCCCCCTTTGGCAGTTCTATCTTGGCGGAAAATGTTATAGTTAGCAATGGAGATTAAGGTTTTGGTGGTTTTCCTAAACCAGGATTCAGACACGGCTAAGAGATCAGGGTTATCAGAGTGTGCAAAAGCAGTGAGTAAAACAAACTTAAGGAGCAGGCTTCTAATGTTAAACATGCACGTAACCAAGGCTTTTACGGTTACAGAAGTCAACAAATGAGAGCACCTGGGGAGTGGGAGTGGAGCTAGGCTCTGCAGGGCCTGGAGTAACCTCTACATCACCAGAGGAACCAAGGAGAAGTAGGATAAGGGTACAGCTAAAAGCTATTCAAACTGGCCCTCTAGCACATTCAGAACAGAGAGTAAAAGGAGCAGATTTCTGGGCATGATAGCATAGATTCAAGGCATAGTGTACAGACAAAGGTAAGGTAGGATGTGAGTACATTGGAGGTAAACCCAGGCATTGAGTAAAAGAGATTTAGTCTCTAGAGATGTTTAAACTAGGTGATGTCATCGCATATGTAGGAGGTGGGATAACATGGTTGGTTAAGGCATGTTGAGCAGGGCTAGAGGCTCTACAGTGAAATAAGACAGTAATCACTAACCAGGACAGTAACGGACGAGGCATATTGATATTAGAGAGAGGCATGTGTAGCCAAGTGAACATATGGGTCCACGGCGATTCGGACAGTTAGCAGGCCGATGCTAACACGCCAACAGTTAATAGGCCGTGGCTAAACAAGCTAGCAGTTAGCAGACCGGGTTAGCAAGCAAGCAGTTACCAGGGGCTAGCAGTTAGCAGACCGGTGCAGGCAAGCTTGCAGTTAGTAGACCGGGGCTAGCAAGTTAGCCTTTGGGGGACGTCGCAATGGGGTAAGTCTGTTTTTGCCTCGTCATGCGGTGACGTCGACAGGCCAGTCGTGGAGTTAGTAGGGTTCCAAGTAGCTCTAAGTAGCTAGCAGGTTAGCAGAATGGGCCTTCAGCGGGCGTCGCGACTGAGGGGCCTGTTGGAATCCTTGGCCAGGTTATGTCGGTATTCGAGTCGTAGAGGACCGGTGGGGTTCCGTGCCCCGTACCGGCAGTAGAAGGGGTCCGGATATTGTAGCCCAGCAAATGACCAATGATATGTGTCTTTGAGTCTACTAATGCTGCGATCATCCTCCACTGACTCGGCGATGTTTACGTCTCTACGGTGTCCCCTCACACAGGACCACACTTAGAGCCTACGTAACAGAGGCTTTTCTTAAAAACTTGACTTTGTGTGGTTCGCTTACCTATTTAAACAAAAAAAACTATTTGCGGGATGTGGTATCCACTCGGCTCGCTTCCTCTCAGATCTTAGGCGGGTCCATTTGCTCCGTTCCCGAAGTGTGGTCTCCCTGAGATTGCAAGTTTGAGGGATCCCTTGTGCACGATTTACCCAGGTCGTCAGGAGCGATCAACAAGTGAAGATTCACATCCCCGTCTCCAAATGTCGTGGTTAATTCCTTTATTATCAAGCGAGGAGAGACAAACAAATCACACAAGTCAGAGTTATACTGGGTCTTCCATTTCCTGTGGCAGTCCTCATGAGAGCCAGTTTCATCATAGCACTTGATGGTTTTTGCGACTGCACTTGAAGTAACTAACAACGTAATTTACATTTTCCGGATTGACTGACCTTCATGTCTTAAAGTAATGATGGATTGTCATTTCTATTTGATTATTTGAGCTGTTATTGTCATAATATAGACTTGGTCTTTTATCAAATAGGGCTGTATTCTGTATATCACCCCTACTGATTGGCTCAACTGATTGGCACAACTGATTGGCTCAAACGCATTTAGATGGAATGAAATTCCACAAAGTAACTTTTAACAAGGCACACCTATTAATTGAAAAGCATTCCAGGTGACTACCTCATGAAGCTGGTTGAGAGAATGCCAAGAGTGTGCAAAGCATTCATCATGTCAAAGGGTGGCTACTTTGAAGAATCTAAAATATACACTATCGTTCAAAAGTTTGGGTCACTTAGAAATGTCCTTGTTTTTTAAAGAAAAGCAAAAAGAAATTGTCCATTAAAATAACTTCAAATTGATCAGAATGTAACGCTCGTCTGATGAAGAAGGAGTGGACCAAAGCGCAGCGTGGTATGTGTTCATGATATGTATTAAGATCTGAACGCTAGAACAAAAAAATCTAAGCGAGAAACGAACAGTTCTGTAAGGTAACTAAAACTATACAGAAAACAACTACCCACAAACCCAGGTGGGAAAAAGGCTACCTAAGTATGATTCTCAATCAGAGACAACGATAGACAGCTGCCTCTGATTGAGGACCACACATGGCCAAACACAAAGAAATAGAAAACATAGAAATAAAGAAACTAGAATGCCCACCCTAGTCACACCCTGGCCTAACCAAAATAGAGAATAAAAGCCTCTCTATGGCCAGGGCGTGACACAGAAATACAGTCTAGACATTGTTAATGTTGTAAATTACTATTGTAGCTGGAAACGGCAGATTTTTTATGGAACATCTACATAGGTGTAGAGAGGCCCATTATCAGCAACCATCACTCCTGTGTTCCAATGTCACGTAGTGTTAGCTAATCCAAGTTTATCGTTTTAAAAGGCTAATTGATCATTAGAAAACCCTTTTGCAATTATGTTAGCATAGCTGAAAACGGTTGTTCTGATTAAAGAAGTAATAAAACTGGCCTTCTTTAGACTAGTTGAGTATCTGGAGCATCAGCATTTGTGGGTTCCATTACTGGCTCAAAATGGCCAGAAACAAAGAACTTTCTTCTGAAACTCATCAGTCTATTGTTCTGAGAAATGAAGGATATTCGATGCGAGAAAGTGCCAAGAAACTGTTTGCCACTGTGCACTACTCCCTTCACAGAACAGCGCAAACGGGCTCTTACCAGAATAGAAAGAGGAGTGGGAGGCCCTGGTGCACAACTGAGCAAGAGGACAAGTACATTAGAGTCTAGTATGAGAAATAGATGCCTCACAAGTCCTCAACTGGCAGCTTCATTACATAGTACCCGCAAAACACCAGTCTCAATGTCAACAGTGAAGAGGCAACTCTGGGATGCTGGCCTTCTAGGCAGATTTCCCCTATCCAGTGTCTGTTATTTTGCCCATATTAATCTTTTATTTTTATTGGCCAATCTGAGATATGGCTTTTTCTTTGCAACTCTGCCTAGAAGGCCAGCATCCCGGAGTCACCTCTTCACTGTTGACGTTGAGACTGGTGTTTTGCAAGTAATGAAGCTGCCAGTTGAGGACTTGTGAGGTGTCTGTTTCTCAAACTAGACACTCTAATTGCAAAAGGGTTTTATAATGATCAATTAGCCTTTTAAAATGATAAACTTGGATTAGCTAACAGAATGTGACATTGGAACACAGGAGTGATGGTTGCTGATAATGGGCCTCTGTACGCCTATGTAGATATTCCATTTAAAACATCAGCTGTTTCCAGCTATTATAGTCATTTACATCATTAACAATGTCTACACTGTATTTCTAATCAATTAGATGTTATTTTAATGGAAAAAATGTGCTTTTCTTTCAAAATAAGGACACTTCTAAGTGACCCCAAACTTTTGAAAGGTAGTGTGTTTGTATTTGTTTAACACTTTTTTGCTTACTACATGATTCCATATCTGTTATTTCATAGTTTTGATGTCTTTGCTATTATTCTACAATGTAGAAAATAGTACAAATGAAGAAAAACCCTTGAATGAGTAGGGGTGTCCAAACCTTTGACTGTTACTGTATGTAATGTATAGAATAACTGTTTTATACTGTGATCCTCCCCTTCTATGGAATGCTCGCTGCCTTCATATGTCATTTTGACATATTCTATACAAGTAAAGACCAACCATATCCAATTTATCACATGGAATATTCACAGGGAAAAATAGCATCTGGTTTGCAAACACTTAAAGAGATTTTCAGATATGCAGATATGGTTTTCTTGCAAGAGTTACGTTTTTTTTTAAAAAGGAGAAATTGAACATCTAAAGAGGAGCTGGGTTGGAGAGGCCTATGCTGCCACCTACTGTAGTAACAGCAGAGGTGTAGGCATCCTGTTAAATGAGAATATACCATTTCCCCTTATATCCCAGCACATGGACCAAAAAGGCCATTTTCTAAAATTGAGTTAATTGTACTTTACATGGTGAAAAATACACATTGATTACATAGTATATCCCACCAGTGGCAAATCTGGTGCTTTTAGATGTAATTCATACTATATTAGATCAAATCCAGACAGGAGCTATTATTTTAGCATGTGACCTAAATCATACATTCGATGAGATTGACTGATGTAGTAATAAAAAAGGGAGCCTCCAAAGAGGCTGAAAAATGTTCTCTACAAATACTTTACACGACACCTGCAGATGACTATTCCCACCTACAAAAGACAATTCCTTTTTTTTCTCAAGAGAAATGCTATTCAAGAATTGACTACATTTTTTTTCTCTAAAAATGCACACAGCAATTTACTGGATAAAGAAAAATCATGATATAGTGATACTGGATCATTCTCCGGTATCATGCTTAATTACACCAATAGAAAATGCACTTAGCGACATTTTGAGAATGAATTTGAAGAATGAACAGCGCGCATCTTATAGACCCGAAATGCGTTAAATATGTAAACGAAAGACTAAAACCTTTACCATTACAAATACAGACAGAGAGGACAGGGAAAAGCTGACCCCTGATATAATTTGTGATTCCTTTAAGGCGTACATTAGGACAGGGTTTCCCAAACTCGGTCCTGGTGCTCCTCCTTTGTACATGTTTGCCTTAGCACTATTCAAATAACCAACTCATCATCAAGCTTAGATTATTTGAATCAGCTGTGTTTCGAATAACCTTTTCTTATTAAACACTTTGAAAGCTTTCAGCATTCACAGATAAATGTATCCACATAATTACAACATTACAATAAAATATTTGGAATTATATTAATGTCTTTGTATTACTCAGCCTGACATTGGTCAAATGGAACATAGATTGGGAATTCCGTATTATCTCTCCAGAGCTGCCTCCATACTTTGAGGAGGAGCTCCAGGCTGTGGAGGCTGAGGAAGGGGAAACGGCCATCCTGTCCTGTGAGCTGTCTAAGCCTGGAGTCCCAGTCCAGTGGAGGAAGGGCCGGCTGCCTCTCAGGCCCAACAGGAAGTACCAGATGAAGCAGGACGGCTGTGTGTTTCAGCTACACATCCTGGAGCTGAAGTCCGAGGACAGTGGCAGCTACTCCTGCCAGGCAGATGGCGTGGAGACCACCACCTCTGTGTCCGTGAAAGGTATGTGTGTGATTGGTTGTGTAATAGCACACACCTGCTGCATGTAGAGGAATCACACCTCATTACAGTCATATTCAGTGCAACAAAACTCCAAGAAGTATAAAGTATAAATGCTAATATATGTGTACACATTTTGAGAGTTGACTCTCCTCTGTGTCCAGTTAAAGTACTCATTGAGAAGAAGCCTCGGGACACCGTCATCATGGAAGGCGAGACGGCCACCTTATCCTGTACGACCTCTGACCTCACTACCCCTGTCACATGGAGACGCAACAACATGCCCCTACTGAACGGAGACAAGTATGAGAACCGTAAGGAGGGCAAGCTCAACCTGCTTCTCATCCACAATGTGGACCCAGATGACTCTGGGATATACTCCTGTGACACTGGAGACATGCAGAGCAGCGTCAATCTGACTGTCACAGGTAAGGATTTCCCATCATCTAGAGAGAAGTAACATAACCAGGAACTCAGGTTTATCTCAGGGGGTTACAGTATTCTGAATTCTCTCTTTGCATTACTCACCCTAATATTGGTCAAATGTAACATCGATTTTTAATTCCCTATTGTTCCGTCTCTCCAGAGCTGCCTCCATACTTTGAAGAAGAGCTGCAGGCTGTGGAGGCTGAGGAAGGAGGCACAGCCTGCCTGTCCTGTGAACTGTCTAAGCCTGGAGTCCCAGTCCAGTGGAAGAAGGGCCGGCTGCCTCTCAGGCCCAACAGGAAGTACCAGCTGAAGCAGGACGACTGTGTTTTTCAGCTACACATCCTGGAGCTGATGCCAGAGGACAGTGGCAGCTACACGTGCCAGGCAGGTGGTGTGAAGACCACAGCCTCTGTGGCAGTAAAGCCTCTCCCAGCCAAGACTGAACCTCCCAAGACAATGCCTCCCACAAAGGCTCCCACGAAGGCTGCCTCTCCCACACCTCCACCAGGGCCAAAGAAACAGGGCATGATCTGGGCATCCATTGTGGGGTCAGAGAAAGACCTGGAGCCTGAGGCAGGGACAGTGGTAGACCTACATGAGAAACAGTCAGTAAGGTCTATAGGTAAGGAGACTAAAGTAGACCAGCAGGAGAAACAGCAAGTCAAACAGACAGTAAGAGCTATGGTGAGGGACACAGAGGAAAAAAAGCCATTGAAGTCTATGGTTAAAGAGATTGAAGTAGACCACATGGTGAAACAGCCAGTGCCCCCAGCGAGACGAGCATCTATAATGTCAGATACTGGAATAGACCAAGTGGTGAAACAACCAGTTCCACTAGTGAGACAAGCATCTATAATGTCAGATACTGGAATAGACCAAGTGGTGAAACAACCAGTTCCACTAGTGAGACAAGCATCTATAATGTCAGATACTGGAATAGACCAAGTGGTGAAACAGCCAGTTCCACCAGTGAGACGACCATCTATAATGTCATATACTGGGGTAGACGAGGTGAGGAAACAGCCAGTTCCACCAGTGAGACAAGCATCTGTAGTGTCAGATGCTGGGATAGACCAAGTGGTGAAACAACCAGTTCCACCAGTGAGACGAGCATCTATAGTGTCGGATGTTGGGGTAGATGAGGTGAGGAAACAGCCAGTTCCACCAGTGAGACAAGCATCTGTAGTGTCAGATGCTGGGATAGAGCAAGTGGTGAAACAACCAGTACCACCAGCGAGACGAGCGTCTGTAGTTTCAGTTTCGGATACTGGGGTAGATGAGGTAAGAAAACAGCCAGTTCCACCAGTGAGACGAGCATCTTTAGTGTCAGATGCTGGGATAGAGCAAGTGGTGAGGAAACAACCAGTTCCACCAGCGAGACGAGCATCTGTAGTTTCAGTTTCAGATACTGGGGTAGATGAGGTAAGAAAACAGCCAGTTCCACCAGTGAGACGAGCATCTGTAGTGTCAGATGCTGGGTTAGACGAGGTGAGGAAACAGCCAGTTCCACCAGTGAGACGAGCATCTGTAGTGTCAGATGCTGGGATAGAACAAGTGGTGAGGAAACAGCCAGTTCCACCAGTGAGACGAGCATCTGTAGTGTCAGATGCTGGGATAGAACAAGTGGTGAGGAAACAGCCAGTTCCACCAGTGAGACGAGCATCTGTAGTGTCGGATGCTGGGATAGAGCAAGTGGTGAGGAAACAACCAGTTCCACCAGTGAGACGAGCATCTATAGTGTCAGATGTTGGGGTAGAAGAGGTGATGAAACAGCCAGTTCCAGCAGCGATACGAGCGTCTGTAGTTTCAGTTTCGGATCCTGGGGTAGACGAGGTGAGGAAACAGCCAGTTCCACCAGTCAGACGAGCGTCTGTAGTTTCAGTTTCAGATACTGGGGTAGACAAGGTGAAGAAACAGCCAGTTCCACCAGCGAGACGAGCGTCTGTAGTTTCAGTTTCCGATACTGGGGTAGACGAGGTAAGAAAACAGCCAGTTCCACCAGTCAGACGAGCGTCTGTAGTTTCAGTTTCGGATACTGGGGTAGATGAGGTAAGAAAACAGCCAGTTCCACCAGTGAGACGAGCGTCTGTAGTTTCGGATGCTGGTATAGACCAAGTTGTGAAACAGCCAGTGCCACCAGCGAGACGATCATCTATAGTGTCCGATGCTGGGGTAGATCAGATAGTTAGATCTAAAAAGAAGATGGATATAGAAATAGACCATCAAGAGAAACAGCCAGTGAAGTCTATGGTGAAGGAGACAGAGATAGAACAGAGGGATCAACAGCCAGTAAGGTCTACAGTGCAGGAGACTGAAAAACCTAAGATGGTGGAGGATGATAACCAACTCCATATCTCAGTGGATGAGTCCTTCACAGAGGCCCACACCCAGGTAACAGTCAACCAGAAGACCAGCAAGCCTGTAGTCGCTGTTGCTGGAGTTCCCAAGGGGCTACAGATGACTCGGCAAGTTGACGAGATTGCACTTGACAGTGTCGAGGATGAACATGAGATGTTGGAAGCTGCCATCAAGATCCAGGCAGCTTTCAAGGGATACAAGACCCGCAAAGACATGCGGCCCATCTTCAAGCAGGTGTTTAAGAACCAGAGTGCTGAGACCAATGGTACCATCCAGCTGGAGTGTAAGGTGGAAGGGAAGCTCAACGCAGTACGCTGGCTGAAGAACAGCCAGGAGGTCATAGGAGACCAACGCCACCGCATGAACACCTCAGAGGATGGCGTCTGCACACTGGTGATCATCAACATGTCTGCCATAGACACTGGGGTCTATACCTGTGAGGTGGTTAACACGTTTGGTGTGTCCTCATACAATGGTAACATTACTGTGGGTGAACCTCAAATGCCTCCATCTTCTACCCAGAGGCCCGCAGCCCCATCCCAGCCCTCCACCCCTTCTGTGCATCCAGTCCTGGCCTCCATTGGCCCTCTCCAGCCAGTCCAGACCTCCACCCCTGGGAAGGAGACTGTGGATTCTGTGGAGTGCGAGGGGATCTCCCTGTGGCAGACCTACAATCTAACCAAGGAGGATCCCCGCATGACCTTGCAGGAGAGGAGGAGGGCCTCCCTTATTGCCGCCAGCTCTAGTAAGTCAAGTTAGAAACCTTATAGATGTCCTTAATACGTGACCTGGGTCATATGCAGTAATTGTGTCTGCATTTGCTAGGAGTGAGTTGTAGCTGTTTTTTGATAGACTGAAATTCATGTTTGTCTTATTAAAGGGGCCATTTGTACATCCCCTTTTTGGACTAAATTAATTATATATTCCCATTGATTCTTGAAGAATGTAATGTGTAAATGACTCACGAGCTTCATTCAACTGTCGTAGCCCATCAGATCCCAAAATATAAGCTTTTTTTACTCCATTTTGTAAACAATGCAATTGAAAAGAAAACACTGTATACAGGAGCATCATGCACCCCATAAGTCTGAGGGGGCACAAAGTACGTGAGGATGACTGGGGGGCGGTCCGTAGAGGGGCTATGTCTCCGGTCTGTAAGTTGGAGAATTCAGAAACAGCTTTTTCCTGCAATCTAGAGCCAAAATCATTAAGTGTAATTCTATGTAAAAAATATTGTCATTTTTCTGCATATCTTTTAAACTGTCTGTGTCCTCCTGACTGGTGTTTATTTTTTTAAAGAAACTAAATATGGTATCTCTGCTAATATCTGGGAAAAATATTGAAAGAAATGTGAGTCTTATTCAGTACATTTAGCTTATTGCTTGCTTTTCTAAGTCTACCAATCTAGCCAGCAGGCATGCCAGCTAAAATGGTTAGACAAGCTACTTATGAGGTTGGGAGATTGGGAACCTATCTGGGCTAGCTAAAACCAACTTCATACAATTGTTAAGTGGCTAGTGGTATTACAGAGAGAGAAAAAAATATATCTTATTTCATATAAAAAAAATACAGAACAAATCTGACAGGGCACGTGCCCCTGTGCCATCTATGGGCATGCCACCTCTGCTGTATACCCTCAAAACATGGTTAAAACTATCATTTTGATCTCATCGATGGTCATTCCTTGCATCCATAGCTCTGTCAATAAATTTGATTGTACTTACATTTCTCCAGTCCCATCCCTCAGATGTTCACCAAAGCAGTAGCGGGGTGGCCGCTTTGTTATTGTTGATTTGCAGATTGCCCCTTTAACTGACAATTATCATTTATTTTTCTCTGTTTCCCCAGTGTCTAGTCCCTCTGACTACGATACAGCTCCAGATTTCATAGAGCCTGCTGACATAATCCCCAAAGATCACCCCAGGTAAGCCATTCAAAATCATAATTTAACATGTAACTATATCCTCCTGTTCTATGGCATTATTGTTTGTTAATAAGAAAATATATTCCCACAGGGAAAAGGAAGCCATTAAGTCACAGGACCAGTTATCCAATAAGGAGGATGAAGAACAGAAAGTGACGTCTCAACCACCCAGGCGTTTTAAGGCCAAAGGTCAGCCATATTCTGTTATGTTGTTAGATCTAAATAGTGAGTTGTTACCTTTTGTGGTGATGGTATTTCACATGTTGTACTGAATACATTCACTTTAACACTAATGGCTGTCATGTAATATCATGCACATATAATGGGTTGCACTCTGCATTGTGTTGTGTAGAGTTGAGACAGAGTTATATAAATCGAAAATAACAGGCATTAGTTCAATGCCTCTTAACTGCATCTGCACCTTCTCCAATAGGAGAAGACACAGTCATGCTTAGACCTATACAAGTATTTGTGCACGTGCACATGCATTGCATGTGGCACCAGAATTTGCATACCAGTGACGTGCAGTGAGGTCGGTGGCTGGATAAACACCTACAGTACTCACAAATAAACATTGGTGGAGCCCAAATTCACCATACAATAGATAGCTCCAATAACCAGAGTTACATAGGCTACTAACCAAAATTGACAAGCAATTTTCATAAAATGTAAATACCAATGTAGCCAAGAAACACAAGCAATAGCCTCTGATAGTGTCACGGCCGTCCTCCTCTTCATCTGAAGAGGAGAGTCGAGATGGATCTGAGGACCAATACGCGGCGTGGTAAGTGTCCATGGTCAATCTTTAATAAAGAAAGTAGTGAACACTGAACACTATACAAAACCAGTCAACAAAATAACAACCGTGAAGCTAATCCTATGGACTGTGCTGAAACAAGCCATCAACATAGACAATCACCCACAAACAAACAGTGCAACCCAGGCTACCTAAGTATGATTCTCAATCAGAGACAACTAATGACACCTGCCTCTGATTGAGAACCATACTAGGCCGAAAACATAGAAATGCCCCAAAACATAGAAAAACAAACAGACTGCCCACCCAACTCACGCCCTGACCATACTAAATAAATACAAAACAACGGAAATAAAGGTCAGAACGTGACAGTACCCCCCCCCCCCCCCCAAAGGTGCGGACTCCATTGTAGTTTTAACACTCGCAAAAATATTTACAGCGAAATAGCAAATGCGACATACAGTTTATTCACAATGTATTCAGACCCCTTCACTTTTTCCACATTTTGTTACATGACATCCTTATTCTAAAATGGATTACAAATAGTTTGTTTTTCTTTTCAATCTACACACAATACCCCAAAATGAAAAAAAAAGGTTTTGAGACATTTTTGCTAAATGGAAACAAACAACTGAAATATCACATTTACATAAATATTCAGACCCTTTACTAACTACTTTGTTGAAGCACCTTTGGCAGCAATTACAGCCTAGAGTCTTCTTGGGTATGAGGCTACAGGCTTGGCACACCTGTATTTGGGGAGTTTCTCCTATTCTTCTCTGCAGATCCTCTCAAGCTCTGTCAGGTTGGATAGGGAACATCACAACACAGCTGTTTTCAGGTCTCTCCAAAGATGTTTGATCGGCTTCAAGTCCGGGTTCTGGCTGGGCCACGCAAGGACATTCAGAGACTGTTGTCTTGGCTGTGTGCTTAGGGTCGTTGTCCTGTTGGAAGGTGAACCTTCGCCCAGTCTGAGGTCTGAAGCACGTTTTCATCACGGATATCTCATTCCCTCAATCCTGTATAGTCTCCTAGTCCCTCCTGCTGAAAAAACATCCTCACAGCATAATGCTGCCACCACCATGCTTCACCGTAGGGATGGTATCAAGTTTCCTCCAGATGTGGCGCTTGGCATACAGGCCAAAGAGTTCAATCTTGGTTTCATCAAACCAGAGAATCTTGTTTCTCATGGTCTGAGAGTCATTTAGGTGACTTTTGGCGAACTCCAAGAGGGCTGTCATGTGCCTTTTTACTGAGGAGTGGCTTCCATCTGGCCACTCTACTATAAATGCCTGATTGGTGGAGTGCTGCAGAGATGGTTGTCCTTCTGGAAGGTTCTCCCATCTCCACAGAGGAACTGGAGCTTTGTCAGAGTGACCATCAGGTTCTTGGTTACCTATCTGACAAAGGCCCTTCTCCCCCAATTGCTCCGTTTGGCCGGGCGGCCAGCTCTAGGAAGAGTCCTGGTGGTTCCAAACTTCTTCCATTTAAGAATGATGGAGGCCACTGTGTTCTTGGGGATCTTTAATGCTGCAGAAATGTTTTGGTACCCTTCTCCAGATCTGTGCCTCGACACAATCCTGTCTCTGAGCTATAATTCCTTTGACCTCATGGCTTGGTTTTTGCTCTGACATGCACTGTCAACTGTGGAACCTTACAGTTGAAGTTGGAAGTTTACATACACCTCAGCCAAATACATTTAAACTCAGTTTTTCACAATTCCTGACATTTAATCCAAATAAAAAAAGTCCCTGTCTTAGGTCAGTTAGGATCACCATTTTATTTTAAGAATGTGAAGTGGCAGAATAATAGGAGAGACTGATTTATTTAAGCTTTTATTTCTTTCATCACATTCCCAGTGTGTTAGAAGTGTACATACACTCAATTAGTATTTGGTAGCATTGCCTTTAAATTGTTTAACTTGGGTCAAACCTTTTGGGTAGCCTTCCACAAGCTTCCCACAATAAGTTGGGTGAATTTTGGCCCATTCCTCCTGACAGAGCTGGTGTAACTGAGTCAGGTTTGTAGGCCTCCTTGCTCGCCCACACTTTGTCAGTTCTGCCTAAAATTTTCTATAGGATTGAGGTCAAGGCTTTGTGTCGGTCACTCCTATACCTTGACTTTGTTGTCCTTAAGCCATTTTGCCACAACTTTGGAAGTATGCTTGGAGTCATTGTTCATTTGGAAGACCCATTTGCGACCAAGCTTTAACGGATGTCTTGAGAGGTTGCTTCAATATATCCACATAATATTCCTCCCTCATGGTGCCATCTATTTTGTGAAGTGCACCAGTCCCTCCTGCAACAAAACACCCCCACAACATGATGCTGCCACCCCCGTGCTTCACGGTTGGGATGGTGTTCTTCAGCTTGCAAGCCTCCCCCTTTCTCCTCCAAACATAATGATGTTCATTATGGCCAAACAGTTCTATTTTTGTTTCAAGAGACCAGAGGACATTTCTACAAAAAGTACGATCTTTGTCCCCATGTGCAGTTGCGAACCATAGTCTGGCTTTTGTTATGGCAGTTTTGGAGCAGTGACTTCTTCCTTGCTGAGCGGCCTTTCAGGTTATGTTGATATAGGACTTGTTTTACTGTGGATATAGATACTTTTGTTCTTGTTTCCTCCAGCATCTTCACAAGGTCCTTTGCTGTTGTTCTGGAATTGATTTGCACTTTTCGCACCAAAGTAAGTTCATTTCTAGGAGACAGAATGCGTCTCCTTCCTGAGTCGTATGATGGCTGCGTGGTCCTGTGGTGTTTATACTTGCGTACTATTGTTTGTACAGATGAACGTGGTACCTTCAGGCGTTTGGAAATTGCTCCCAAGGATGAACCAGACTTGTGGAGGTCTACAATGTTTTTCTTCTGAGGTCTATGCAGATTTTCCCATGATGTCAAGCAAAGAGGCACTGAGTTTGATGGTAGGCCTTGAAATACATCCACAGGTACACCTCCAATTGACTCAAATTATGTCAATTAGCCTATCAGAAGCTTCTAAAGCCATGACATCATTTTCTGGAATTTCCCAAGCTGTTTAAATGCACAGTCATTTTAGTTTATGGAAACTTCTGACCCTCTGGAATTGTGATAGTGAAATACTCTGTAAACAATTGTTGGAAAAATGAATTGTGTCAATGCACAACGTTGATGTCCTAACCAACTTGCCAAAACTATAGTTTGTTAACAAGACATTTGTGGAGTGGTTGAAAAATGAGTTTTTTTAACTCCAACCTAAGTGTATGTAAACTTCCGACTTCAACTGTAGATAGGTGTGTGCCTTTACAAATCATGTCCAATCAATTGAATTTACCATAGCTGGACCAATCCAGTTGTAGAAACATCTCAAGGATGATCAATGGAACCTGGATGCATCTGAGCTCAATTTCAAGTCTCATAGCAAAGGGTCTGAATACGTATGTAAATAAGGTATTTCTGTTTTTTATTTGAAATAAATTAGCAACATTTTCTAAAAACCTGTTTTCGCTTTGTCCTTGTGGGGTATTGTGTGTAGATTGAGGGAAAAAAATATTTAATAATTTTTAGAATAAGGCTGTAACGTAACAAAATGTGGAAAAAGTGAAGGGGTCTGAACACTTTCCAAATGCACTGTATCATTTTATATCTAGCAAGATATTAGCTATGTCTTACCTTTTCAGGTAAGCCAAAGACATTCCCATTCCTTACATCTACAAAGCAAAAGTAAATGTCCAAGATACGTCAAAATCTCAGTAAAAATGTGAAGTAGAGGGTGTCATGGTGATTGCTTGTGCACAGCTTACCCCAGCAATAGCCACACAACATGATTAGGCAATGTACATGCTCAAAATATGGAAACGGCTTGAATGAAGCTATTTCAAGCTAGGCAAAGCAGCTATGCCTATGCTGACCCTTTCCACTAACAGTGACTGGAGTCAGATGGTTGCTAGCATCAAGGCTTTTAAATGGCTTTGAATGTATGGAAAGAAGGTTGAGGCAGTTGTAGCAAATGTTGAGATTGAGCATAAAAAGCACCAGAATCATTGAGAAAAAAACCTTAGATAACAAAAAACGTCACATGTTATTTGGATAGTTCTGATAGTCATTTAAAAAAAAAGTTTAGTAATTTAGCAGACGCTGTTATCCACAGCGACTTAGAGGAGAAATTATGATTAAGTGCCTTGCTAAAGGGCACATCAACAGATTTTTTTTCACCTTGTCAGTTCGGGGATTCGAACCAGCAACCTTTCAGTTACTGGTCCAACACTAACCGCTAGGTTACCTACCTCTACAGATGGTCATACTATCAACAAACTATTTTTAACCAATTTTTTTAAATGTAATTTAACCCTTATTTTATCAACTCACCTGGTAAAATAAGAGTTAAATATATATGTTTAACTATCTGTTGATATGCAACTGCTTGCTAAGTTTACGGTTAGGTTTAGAGTAAGGGTTAGGGTAAGGCTAGGGTTAGGGTAACGGTTAAGATTTGGGCTAACCCTTATCCCTTAGCCTTAAGGTAAGAGTTAAGTTTAGGGTTAGGATAAGGGTTAATGTTAGGGTTAGGGTTAGTAGATAGTTGATATCTTACTGATAGTCTGTGGAGCATCGACTGCATCGGTGCCTATTGGATAGTAAAGCAGTATCACTTTCAGTGCCTGACCAGTGAGAATACAATTTGTTTCACCAAAGCAAACATCTTGGCAAAAAGACTCAAATGTTAGGCTGCGCAGCTAGCATAGAATGCTAAAACAACACAGAGATACCTTCTCTAATAGAGCTGAAGACAAGAGAAAGTGAAATTGACAATGTAACAGGTTCATGGGCGATGGACCAAACCATTTTACACATTTTTGATCGTCATACTTTCTTATAACAGCTCCGCAAAACTCAGATGACAGATGCGGATTTGTATTGATTTGGCAAATTATACACCATAATGCAAGAAAACAAGTAGAACGTTTATTCAGAAACGCCATCATCCCGGAAACCCTAGACCCACCTGGACAAAAGGAATACCCATATGAGAACGCTGTTCATTGACTACAGCTCAGCGTTCAACAGCGCCCACAAAGCTCATCACTAACCTAAGAACCCTGGGACTAAACACCTCCTGCAACTGGATCCTTGACTTCCTGATGGGCCGCCCCCAGGTGGTAAGGTTAGGCACAACACATCTGCCGCGCTGATCCTCAACACGGGGGCCACCAAGGAGTGCGTGCTTAGTCCCCTCCTGTACTCCCTGTTCACCCACAATTCCAACACCATCATTAAATTTGCTGATGACGCAACGGTGTTGGACCTGATCACCAACAACGATGAGACAGCCTATAGGGAGGAGGTCAGAGACCTGGCAGTGTGTTGCCAGGACAACAACATCTCTCAATATGAGCAAGACAAAGGAGCTGATAGTGGACTACAGGAAAAGGAGGGCCAAACAGGCCCCCATTCTCATCAACGGGGCTGTAATGGAGTGGGTCGAGAGTTTCAAGTTTTTTGGTGTCCACATCACCAACAAACTATCGTATTCCTCCTCAGCAGACTGAAATGATTTGGCATGGGTCCCCAGATCCTAAAAAAGTTATATAGCTGCACCATCGAGAGCATCCTGACCAGTTACATCACCGCTTGGTATGGCGGTACATAGGGTAGTGCGTACGGCTCAGTACATCACTGGGGCCAAGCTTCCTGCCATCCATACCTCTATACTAGGCTGTGTCAGAGGAAAGCCCCAAAAATTGTCAGACTCTAGCCACCCAAGTCATAGACTGTTCTCTCTGCTACAGCACGGCAAGGGGTACCGGAGCGCCAAGCCTAGGTCCAAAAGGCTCCTTAACAGCTTCTACCCCTACACAACTGCTGAACAATTAACCAAATGGCAACCCGGACTATTTGCATTGACCCCCTCGTTATTGTTATTTTATTGTGTAACTTTTCTTTACTAAAGTTTATTCAGTAAATATTTGCTTAACTCTATTTTCTCAACTGCATTGTTGGTAAGTAAGCATTTCATGGTACCTGTTGTATTTGATTAGATTTTTTGAATAATCCCTAAAAAGGGACCTAATTGACCCAGTCCACTCTATAATCACTCTGCTCATTCAAAGTAAGAGTGGCAAAAGTACAAAGTAATATCTCTGGTATGTCGAAAGCTATCTACAGTATTTCATAACCTAGGGAAAGATTACGGTGCTAACCTTTGCACACTTCTCTCACCACTTCTGAATGTCCCATCAGTACCTGATGCCATGTTGAGGACTCCATCCCCCAAACACTATCATGCCCACACACCTGCTGCTCTTACAGGCTCTGGCTCGGAGTCAGATTGTGACGAGGATAGAATAGAGGTACAGTATGGTTTGAACATGGAGCCCTCTTTCAAACAATTTTGTTCTGATCATTTTTTCATTGAGACAAAAATTATACTTTTTTTAATCTCACTAATGAATACAGTAACCTTATCATACTTGGTCCTTATACAGTAACATTTGCTTGGACAAGCAGTTAACCCCCATTTTTTTTTTTTTTACCAACCTCTTTTCCATAGACATTTGATATATACGTGGCCAGAGCTAACTGCAGTCCTCAACAAGGTGGCAACAAGGAGAGCTTTGTGTTGAAGGAGGGTCAGTACGTGGAGGTCTTGGACTCTGTCCACCCGGAGAAGTGGCTGGTCCGCACCAAGCCCTCCAAGACCACCTCCTCACGCCAAGGATGGGTCTCTCCTGCATACCTGGAGAAAAAGAGAAAGGTATGAGGTCATCAGTATGTCCTGGTTGGGCATAAAGGATGGGCGTAAAATGGACAACGTCGACATGTTTTGATCGTGTAAACAACCACGTTTTGTGTTTCGTCATGTAAACAGGATTCGGCAGAGGTGATGATAATATTTCACCCTACATTAATTCAAGCGTTCACTGTTTTTTTGTTGTTGTAAAGGAGACATTCCCACAAATGAGAACACCACAACAGGAGCTTGATGTACCATGGTCTACAGGGGAGAACTACAGGAGAACCCTAAGGTGAGTGAACAAATATTACTTGATTACACAGTGTGTTTCGCATATTTGATTCACATAGTTTCTTAAAGACAACTGTCTACATTCCCTTCTGTCTTTAGCCAATTAATCCAGGGGCTGATTGATGGGGAGGAAGAGTTTGTGAAGGAGATGAAGGAATTCATGTCCCACCACCTGCACCACTTAGACACCAGCACTCGTGTCCCTATCAGCATCATCAACCAGAAAGAAACCATCTTCCGCAATATAAAGGACATCATGGCTTTACACGAGAGGTCGCACCTGTTCTCTTTGTTGAGAGGGAGAGCTGGTTTTAGTGCTGACGTTTTTTACTCGTGTAAATGAAATGTAAGTAAAAAACTTGAAATAAATACTGTCCTTATTTTCCTACCCCATACTCAGATCTATTCTGCCCTGTCTGAGTGAGTGTTCTACTGACGATGACGTGGCCATGCGTCTGGTCAAACATGCAGTGGACTTTGAGAAGTATCTGCAGTACATGGTGGGCCAATCACAGGCAGAGGCCTGTGTCACTGACAAGACCATCCAGCAGTACTTCAAGGTATGCAATCCAATAATTTACCCATAATGCACAAAAATCGACCACCCACTCCCACAAGAAAAACTATTTGCACTCACATGCTCCCAGTTTTCCATACTCACATTCACGCGTATGGAACTTTGTGTTCCAGCAAAACACGGAAACACACCCTGAGCACCCGGAAACTGCAGTCCTGGATGTCATCACCTTCTTACAGAGACCAGTGGAGAGGATTCAGACCTACCAGGCCTTGCTCAAGGTCAGTGCTCATCATCTGATTCTAAGTGTCCATGTTGATACCTTTCTGAAGCCTTAAGCCATGTATTTCTCCCTGTGTTTGTGTTGACAGGAACTGATCAAGAACAAGGCTAAGTGTGCGAAAAGCTGTCTTCTACTGGAAGATGCCTTCTCCATGGTGTCCTGTCTGCCCTGGCGCTCTTACAACCTACACCAGGTGTCTCTAATTGAGAACTACCCTGCCCCACTCACTGCACTAGGAGAACCTGTTCGCCAGGTAACTCACCCTTCCTGAACCCCTAGTTTATCTCCATAGAATGTCAGTCCTGAAAGGCTGAAACAGTTCCTAGTTTTCATCCTCTCCTTCTAATAAGGTACTAATTCAGTCCTGATACACCAGGTGAGTGCAGTTAAAGACATGCTCCGGAACTTTGGCGACTACTAAGTATTTTTTAACCCTCCCACTTTGGGCTGGATGTATCAATATGTCGTTCATACATGCAAAATATATGACCAGAATTTCTGTTTTACATCTAGCAATTGAGTAGTAGCCAAAGAGCTTCAGCCCCTCGCCATTTGAGTGACAGCTAGCAAGATACACACACAGCAGAGCGAGAGAGAAAGCAATGATGTGGTGCACATCTACACATCTCAGTTGCGGCCAAATACTGTACATGGGCACCCTTGCACATTTCTTCTCAAATAAATTGAAACGTCAAAAAACAGTTTTGGCCACCACACCTTGTAATAGGACTTTTAACATTGCAGAACCAATTTAATTTGTGTAAACTTAAATGTACATTTTAATTTAGAAAATAAAGACAAATGGCATAGACAAAATTATTGGCAACCTGGAGCTAGTACTTGGTTGCACAGCCTTTGGCCAAGATGACTGCAGGCAAACATTTCTTGTAGCCATCAATGAGCTTGCTGCACCTTTCCACAGACAATTTGGCCCACCTTTCAGCAGCAAACTGCTGTAATTCCTTAATGTTTGAGGGGTGCTCTCCACCAACTGCTGTTTTCAGATCTTGCCATAGGTTTGAATGTGTTTCAGATCTGGACTCTTTGCTGGCCACTCCAGAACAGTCCAGCATCTCTTCTTAACCATTCCTGGGTGTTTTATGATGTGCGTTCTGAGTTGTTGTCCTGCTGGAAGAACCACAAACTTCAATGGAGTCCCAGTTTTTGAACCCTGGGTTCAACATTGGACTCCAAAACACCTGGTAATCTGCTGATTTCATGATGCCTTGCACACTTTCTTGGCCCCCAGTACCAGAGGCAGCTAAGCAACACCACAGTATTATCAAATCTCCCCCATGTTTGTTTGTAGGGAGGGTGTTGTTTTCATTGAATGCTTCATTTGGCCATCAGTAAACACAGCGCTCATCTGTATTGCCAAAGAGCTGTAATTTTGTTTCGCTGGTCCGCAGAACATTTCCCCCAGGATGTATGCTTGTTTAGGTGGGGGTTTTGAGAAGGTCAGCCAGCCTTTCTTGTGGCCCCTTTAACAGTGGGGTCTTCCTATGTGTACCAACGACCAAAGGAAGTGTTCAAAGAAAATAACAACCAAAATACAATTTGTTCCGTAATGTTGAAAATCCAATAACAAAGTGTGGAAACAATGTTTATTTTAGGAGAAGTATGGAATTATTTAAGAAAATTGCAAGGGTGCTAATATATGTGATGCAGTACGGGGGGTACCTTTTGGCTCGCAAGTTCTACTTTCAGAACTACTGGCTAAAAAGTATGTAAAAGTAAAGGATAATCTCTTTAATTACCAGGTCGAAACAAAAATATGTTTTTTTGTCCCTCCAGGACCAGAATTGAACAGCCCTGGGTTTAGAATATGTCAACATGCCTAAACTACCTGAGCTGTACTGTAACAAACAGTGGAAGTTTCTCAGATGCTGATGGGGATACAGCATCATTGGAAGTTGAACGTCAAGGACATAGCTTAAAATGTGCCATCTTGATCTCGCATTGGTGCAGAAATTGGCTCACTCATGTTTTCCTCATCAATAATCCAGTTCCTCCTGAAGCTTTCATCCCACATCTCTCCTCCTCCCAGGGTCCTTTCACTGTGTGGGAGGAGTCTCCCGAGATCAAGACGTCCTCCAGGGGCCACCAGAGGCAGGTGTTCCTCTTCAAGGACTGTGTCTTGCTGTGTAAGCTCAAGAGAGACCCTGGCATGAACTCTGACACCTACGCCTTCAAGAACAAGATGAAGGTGAAAACCTGCCCCTTGACCTTTGCCCCAGTCAATGTAAATGCATAGTCCAATTCCTCTGTGCCAAGCTTATGTTACCAACCTGGGTTCGAACCCAGGTCTCCTGTGAGCCACAAGATTGTGATATCTCTTGGAGATAAAAACCTAAGCGTTAGCTTGGGGAGATAACACACGTGGTAAGTCAAGGCTATTCGCCACATTTAGTATGGTTTCTCCGAACCATCTCCATGACACACAGAGTGCCTTCCTTGTAATATTAACTTACTAACTCCCCTTCCCCAGCTGAATGATGTGGAGGTGAAGGAGACGGTGGGGGGAGAGGAGAAGTCCTGGGGGCTGTGGCACGAGCACCGGGGCTCAGTGAGGAGGTACACACTGCAGGGCCGCTCCGCCGTGCTCAAGCTGTCCTGGCTCAAAGACCTGAGAGAGCTGCAGCAACGCTCCAGCCTGACTGCCAGCAGTGAGTTCCTCTATGGCCGTCTTTTGGCACTGTCCATTGTTAAGTTTGTCTAATACACACTCTTAGAAAAAAAGGGCTCCAAAAGGGTTTCTTCAGCTGTCTCCATAGGAGAACACTTATTGGTTCAAGGTATAAAAAAAACGTTTTGGTTCCAGGTAAACCAAAGGGTTCTACATGGTTCTACTTGGGGAGAGCCGAAGAACCCTCTCAGGTTCTAGATAACACATTTTTTTCTAAGAGTGTACGAACACTGGCTTTATCTTCTGTTAACTCTGTCCAGCATGAACTCTATCCAATGTTGGATTTGGGCAGCACTATATTTATTTTTCCTCATCTCTTCCCATTATTACAGTAGTCATGTGTGTGTTTCTGTAGGTCCACCAGAGTTTGAAGTTCTCCTGGCTGACTGCACCACAAAGATCGGGCAGACAATCAAGCTGGCCTGCAAAGTCACAGGAACACCCAAACCAGTGGTCAGCTGGTTCCAAGGTATACAAACCAGATGGCTTGCATAGGGTTTGTTCTTTTTTAGTTGTTTATAGCAAATAGTTGAACCATATAGATTTGAGCTTTAGACTAGTTAGCCAGCCATTCGGGAGTAGTGTGGAAGTTCAGGGAGTACAACCTTGTGTACCAAATTTAGCAAGCAGAATGAGGTATGTCCTGTTCTTTAACAGCAGTACGATCTCTGACGCTCTGATATGACATCACCTCCCTAGATGGCCTGGCCCTAGAGGATGGCCCCCACCACATCATCACTGCAGACCGGGCAGGCACCTGCTGTCTCATCATGGATGGGGTCACTCCTGAGGACTCTGGACAGTACTTGTGCTACGCTTCCAGCTCTGTGGGCCATGCTAGCACACTGGCCAAGATAGTGGTGGATGGTGAGTCCACGTTCACTTACAGTAGCTCTGGTGCTGAACTAAACAACCACAGTCCGGGATAACAGAGCATTGGTCTCCCTCACTCACTGTATGCATTTCATGTTAATGAATATTAGGGCTAAAGAACACTAAAATAGAACAAACATAGCCATATGATTGTACTCTCTAACATGTTACGGTATACTCCATGGCATATTGTGCAAAGGTAATGCGTAGAGTGAACGAACTCATTATTTCCTGTCCTACAGCACCCCCCAGATTCCTTACCAGGCTGCAGAGTGCATGTCTGCTGGAGGGAGAGGACATCAAGTTTAGCTGTTCCACACACAGTACTCCTTTACCCCGAGTCAGGTATGGTACAGTAAACTGGACAGGATTTACTGTATCCCCCTACAATGTCATGGGAACCTGGCTAGTACCTGCTTGATTCCCATTAAGATCGTCCCACATGTTGTTATTTGGTTGTGTGCCCTGGCATGTTTATGACAGTTGGTTTAAGGATGGCAGAGAGCTGACAGACCAGAGGAAGTACCACATAGAGAGTGATGCCCGCAGTGGGATCCTCACGCTCACCATCATGAACCCTGGAGAGACAGACCTGGGACAGTATAAGTGTGAGGTAGGAACCCCCTTTATGTACTGTACTTCATATATAATAATTGTTCCTAACATACAGGTAATAGTAATAATAATAACAATAATACATTATATAAAACCCCTTAAAAAAGAACAAGGACACCGTACAGCAAAGAGTGGAAAAAACTAAATGGGGATTAAACAATTAAAATTAAACAAAAGTTACTTATCTTAAACTAGGGCTGAGTAAGGGGGCGAGCTAAGGTGAGGGAAAAGGTAGGTTTGAGTTCGAGCTTTGAAAGTGGTGATGTAGTCAGAGTTGCGGGTGGCTGGGGTGAGAGAGTTCCAGAGTTTGGGGGCAGTGGCGCTGAATGGCCGGTCCCCCATGGTGCACAGTACAGGTATAACATTGAAGGTACAATATATATAATGTTGCTGTTCTTTATAGCAATGCATTATTTGAGCTTTTGTGCACTGGTATAAAACAGTGCCGTTTTAAAATGTGAAATCCTGTCATGTTTTAGCTGTGGAACAAGTTGGGCAGTGCCAAGAGTAAAGCAGAGATGTGCTCCGCCTTTGCACAAGTGATGGACAGTGAGCCTGACCAACCACAGGCCATCTTGATCCAAGGTACAGTAGGAGGGTTCCCTCCACCAAATCAAGGTAAATGTCCACCTCGGAGTCAGGTCACAGGTTTTGAGAAGAAGGCTACAGTAGAGATGTTCATCTTTAGTGTCCACATGTTCTACACTATAAGACATGATGACAGTCTAATACAATCTAGGACAAGGACCCCATAGGTCTAACTCTTTTCTGATATCTAATGAGAGACAAGGGAAAGTATTGTTTTTATCCCAGTTTTATTCTGTGGACAATACAAGCTCAGTGTTAACTGAAGAGGGATCAGAAAAGCACATGCCATGGTCCTTACTTAGTTTCACCTCACCTCACGTTCACCTATTTTACCTCAGATCACTTTACTTCACCTCACATTATCTCTGTTTTCATGCTGTCAGTCGTCATTACCATTCCTCGTGTTCAATTTGGATTGTCTCATTACCCAGGTCACCCTTTCTATCCCATTTCATTCCAAACACCCGTGAAACCATAAACACTTCCAGTCACCGACATTAGCAATCAACATAGATATCATATCCTGGCTAGTTGTGCATATTCATGAAAGACATTGATACACTTTAGTATTGGATGTTTTTGCTCGTGTTTTCATCATGTTTCCATCTTTCAGAAATGACAAGCATTGGAAAGGACCGGGTCCTTTCCTCCCATTTGACTGATCTTGATGGATTTCCAAAAGCTTTTCCAAACAGGATAAATAAGGGGCCATAGCTCATTTACATCTCAGGGTGTTTCCCGGACATGGATTTGAACCTACAGTAGTCCTGGAGTAAAAAACTATTTCAATAGACACTCTCCTTTGAGTTTACTTTTTAGTCCAGGACTAGGCTTAATCTGTGCCCGATAACGGCCCCTCAGAGTCCATATCAGGACCCCGAAAAGTCGATTGATTACGACACAGCAGTAATCCTTGCTATATCCATATATCTGACAAGTGTATATTTCATCCATATCATACACCTTCAACAAAACACATTCAATCACATAGAGTACATTTATATTTACTGTATTTCAAGGCAGATTAATATTTTGTAATTTAAAAAAAAGAATACAATTTGAATACTGGCATTGCTGTATCTATCAATCACTTTCCTTCATGAGCTATGATTCCACCTCTAAGTAGTTTTCCCTTTGGCTTTTGGACACCAGTTGATCATGTGAGTCAATCCATTCTCTGTAACCCTCCTGCTCTCCATCTTCTGTAGTCCCCGAACAGGAAGTACCTCACAGAGCCTTCATCATGCTCACAGTATCATGGACCCAGTGCATGTGGATGGGTCCTCTCTCCTCTCCAACGCATGCCCAGTTAACTCTCCACTCCTACCCATACAAGATGGTCATGTGCTGGGCATCAGGCGCCCCTTATTCCCCCCCCCCCCTGGGGAGTGGGCATGTGTCCATGTCCTGTTCATGGGCTGATTTACAAACTATTGGATGTCCTTCAAGTCTGGAGGTAAGACGTGCACTGGTTATTGTGTTCCTGTGAGTCTGGAGGTAAGGGTACTGTACGTTCCTAACATTAGCTTTTATCATATTTCTCATTCATTCTACATTTTTAAATAGACAGTTGCTGATGTCTCGACACGCTTTGCCTCGGTCACAAATTAGCATGGCTTCAAAAAATATATTCATTGTAAAGGCCAGTTAATAATATGAATGAATGATTTTGGACTATTAGACCCGAACAGCACCTAAGAGCATCAATATGAGAGAGGTGTCATTGTGCTTCCAGACTCCGACTCAGAGGGCTGGTCCACTGCCATGGTGAAGCAATGGCTGCAGACAGACTTCCACCCCACCTCTGTTGTCAAAATGCTCTTCCAGCCTGGATACCCTCAGCCGTGAGTCTGCCTGCCAGAACTGTGATACATTCATCATCCTACTGCACCATCTCTATTTTTATCCCAACATATATTTTCTCTACAGAGCCGAGGGTAGCCAAGAGGAAAGGGACCCTTCCGCCAGAGGACACGTGGAGGCTCCACAGTTCCCCACTGAGCTTGAGGAGAGACCTGAGCTTGAGGAGGAACTTTATGTTCCTGAGGCCATAGAGGAAATGCCAACAGGTACTATACTTTGCAATTGTGCATACACACTGTAGTTCCTTATTTTCTAAAAGAGGTGGCCACTGTGCCTAAGACATGAATCATCTCATGAAATGACCTCACTTCCTGTCTCCTCAGCTCCTCCCTCCATCCAGGTGCCGGTGGAGGACCTGTGTGTGGAGCCTGGTCAATCAGCTACCTTCACCATCATCATCACAGGAAGGCCCACCCCTGAGATTCAGTGGTACAAGGTTGGGACGCTTCAAACTTCCTCAATCTAAGACCACCATCATCTCATTCACTGTTATAATTCACTTAATCCAAACCTTCGTTATGACATTCCCCAATACATTTAAGCATAGCTGACACTGCCGGACATAACTAACCAAAACTATTAATCAACTGAGTAGTACGAGCATGGTAATTGTTGGTGTTCTCTTCCACGGCTTGGCCCCTGTGCTGTCGTAGAAGCTGTGCCTTAGTAGTGTCTCTCTCATATGATTGGAGGATGGAGAGGAGCTGTTGGCCACTGAGAATGTGGAGGTGGTCCAGAATGGTGCCCGCTGCTCTCTGACTGTGCTGTGCCCGGAGAGTGAGGATGGTGGCATCTACACCTGCTGGGCCTATAACGACTTAGGACACACCTCCTGTCAGGCTCGGCTGACAGTGGAGGAGGGTAAGACCTCAGTACACACCTATGGTGTCTGTCAAATTAATAAAAAAATGAATCCCCCTTGTACAGCAGCACACTACTTTTCACCTGAGCCATGTGTCTATCCGTTCACTGTCCTTATTTTTTTACTGTAATTCAAACTAGCCGATGCCAAACCAATGACAGATGTAACACAAAATGCCTAGAATATGAGTATCCCAATCAACGAATGCAGCTGAAACACCACAAATGTGATGCTCTCTGGCTGACTACATGTGACTGCATGGTCCTGGTCCTCTTTTCTGTAGGTCCACTGGAGTCGCAGGAGAGAGAGGTGGAGCTTGGGAAGAGGAGGAAGCTGCTGTCTGTGTATGACGTCCATGAGGAGATTGGGAGGTAAGTACACATTTAGTTGGGTGTCATATTTCGCACTGCAGCAATCGGTCAAGCTGCAACTGTGGAGGTGACGTTCCCTTTGGCTGCGTTCCAATAAACTCAAATGGGTTCCGTCCTCTTCCTCTTCTCCCCGTGTCTGTAGAGGCACGTTTGGGGTGGTAAAGCGGGTTACCCACAGGAGGACGGGCGAGGGCTTTGCCGCCAAGTTCCTGCCCCTGAGGAGCAGTACGAGGACCAGGGCGTTCCAAGAGAGGGACCTGCTCTCCCGGCTGGCCCACCCCAGGGTGGCCTGTCTGCTGGACTTCTTCTCTACACGGAGGACCCTGGTCCTGGTCACCGAAGCGTATCCTTCCCCATGGCGCTTTTAGCCACTTCACCGATGAACACCTAAGGGTGGAGATGTAGCGCTCAATTTGATCCATGTTTAACACGGCACATCGTTCTTAATACCATAACGTAGCTGCTCTTCTCGTGGTCTCCTTGATCATTTGCTGTCGAAGGGATCAGTCAGCGAGAGAGAGGTAAAACCTTCGCTCTTTTGACTGTAAAACCCAATCTTGTTGAACAGTGTTTAGAGTTGACCCCTGTTTTGCCTGGATGCTAAGGCTATTATGACTGCCCCTATGATGTTTATAAACTGCGTTCATGGTACCAGGTGCAGATGTACATTCAGCAAATCCTGGAGGGAGTTGGTCACATCCACAGCATGAACATCCTACATCTGGACATCAATGTAAGTTTGCATGTTTCGTTTGGTTGTTCATGCATTCACTTTCGTTTTGTGCACATTGAAACAATGCACCCTGGTCGATAGTTTGACGGACAGCTTAGTCCGTGACATGGTAAGTTCCCTCACCCACCATCTGCCATTGGAATTCAATCACACAGCCGGACAATATCCTGATGGTGTTTCCACCCAGAGAGGAGATCAAGATCTGTGACTTTGGCTTCTGTCAGGAGATGGACACTTCCAGACACCAGTACAGCCAGTTTGGCACTCCTGAGTTTGTGGCCCCTGAGATCATACATCAAGACCCCGTCACTATAGCAAGTGACATCTGGTAAGCAAAACGTATTATCTGTTTCAGTACATCTGTGCCACTCTATGTGACATTCCTATCATATGAAGGGGAAAATGTGACGATTTATCGCGACAGAAATATTTTCTCTCTTCTTTGTCAGGTCCATTGGTGTTGTGGCCTATTTATGGCAAGTACTGTATGATTTATGATTTTTTTTTAAAAATGCAATATTTGAGTCTCATCATATAGTACATGGAGTGTTAAGTGTTGAAATCATGCTGTGTCCTGTCAGTCTGATGTGCCGCTGTCCGTTCATGGGGGAGACGGACCGGGCCACTCTGATGAGGGTGGGGGAGGGGACACTGAACTGGGACGCACCCGACCTCACCTATAGGAGCACCGGTGCCCAGGGCTTCCTCCGCACGGTCCTGCAGCCAGACCCAGTGTAAGATACACAACCATCGACATGAATGAAGATATTATGATTTCTTATATGGACATAACTCTAAATGATTTGTTTCTCTCCTTAGAAAGCGGCCAACTGCATTTGAGTGTCTGGGGCACAAATGGTTCCAGGTAAGAATTACATACACAGTTTGTTTCTGTCTCAGCCGGGTTGGTGGAGACAAATAAAATGGAGGAAAACAATGAATCTTGTCTAACACATTATCTCTTGTTGATTATGTTGTCAGGGTGAACATGAGGATGAGACTGATGATATCAATACAAGGGCTCTGAAAGTCTTCATCTCAAGGAGAAAATGGCAGGTACAATAATGACATGCAGGGCTCTATTTTAACAAACCTAATGCAATGATAAAGTGGTAGCATTATAGGTTCGGGGGTGTGTCGGAAATATTTGTGCTATTTTTTACAAACGGAATTATGGGCACAGTAACTGGCGTTGGTGCGAAAGGGCTGGGTTTTGATGACTAAACAAATTGGAGGCTTTAAGCCTCACTGGCCAATCATAACATGCTCCATGGCTAAATATTTGGTTGCTTCAAGTTGTGTATTTACAATATTTTATGTATTGCCTTTATGTATTGCCTTGTCATCACCTCCAATTTCAGTGTTAGTCCGTTATAGCCTAGTTTGTTAAATAGCCTACAGAAACCAAAAATGTTGAACATGTTTTCAGTCCACATTGTTCTAAGTAATTGCATGTCTTCAATAAGGAAACATATTGTTAAACATAGCATTCACACTGGAGGCTAGGCCTACTGTAAATTGCATTATGGCTGATTCACTGACATGCCAAACGTACGATTAAATTCACTATTGATGAGGCCTAAAAAGAGTGAATAATTCTAATCAAATTAGAATCTAAATTAAACAAAAACTGGTTTTAAATAGGGTACAGTATGTCTAAATACAGTTACAGGCACCATAATTGCTTCCTGTGGGCAATATAATATCAAGGCAACGCAGACAATAGAGGGTTTTATGCACATCCAAACTTTTCACAGAAGATGGACAAAGATACAATATATAGAGAATGTCCACTCGAAGCACGTAATGCCGCGGAGCTGAGCAGACGTTGACAAACCGAGCTCTTCAAAGTTATTCCATTATTACCTAAATAACAACGTTGAAACAATATTCTAACATCGGCTGATAAAGAGCCATGGCCCTCCGACCGAGAGGCAAGAGGGACGACCAAAACGTTGTTGATTCCCAAGATAACGATAACGCTACAGCTAGCAAGATTAGCATTAGCCCTCATAACTCAGACGACAGTTCCAGACTGTTGCTCTCGGCAGCCTCTTGAGAGCCTGCTGACATGCTGGCTACTCTCCTCCGGGGAATTCAGGATGGTAACAAAGGCCTTTCTCTGAAAATTGACAAGAAATCGTCTGAACTCCATTTTTCCATTGATGACCTGAAATCCTCCCTGAATGATCTCCTTTTGAGAACGACTGAGGCTGAGTTGTGCATTAGCACAGTTGAAGATACCATCGCTCGACATGACCAGGTTCTGATATAACTGCAGAAGGACAATGCCTACCTCAAAAACAAGGTAGATAAGATGGAGAACCAGAGTAGACATAGTAATATCCATGTGGTGGGATTGAAAGAGGACAGCAAGGGCCGTGACCCGGTCCGTTTCTTCACTCAATGGATCCCGGAGGTCCTAGGCATAATCAACTTCACCAAGCCGCTGGAAATCGAACGCGCCCACAGAACATCAGCGCCGAAACCCCGGTCAGAAACACATCTTACAGCCAGTGAACACAAGAAATTGAAGAGGGAATGGGTAGGACAAGTTTTTGCATCCTCTTTTAACTCCAAAGCAAGAGGAACTGCAATTTTGATAAGTAGAAACATCCCCTTCTGTGTCATCAACACCATTTCGGATCCCTCTGGCAGGTTTGTTTTGGTGCAGGGGAATATGTTTTCGGAGTCAACAACACCATCTCTGATCCCTCGGGCAGGTTTGTTTTGGTGCAGGGGAATGTGTTTTCGGAGTCAACAACACCATCTCTGATCCCTCGGGCAGGTTTGTTTTGGTGCAGGGGAATATGTCTTCGGAGTCAACAACACCATCTCTGATCCCTCGGGCAGGTTTGTTTTGGTGCAGGGGAATATGTCTTCGGAGTCAACAACACCATCTCTGATCCCTCGGGCAGGTTTGTTTTGGTGCAGGGGAATATGTCTTCGGAGTCAACAACACCATCTCTGATCCCTCGGGCAGGTTTGTTTTGGTGCAGGGGAATATGTTTTCGGAGTCAACAACACCATCTCTGATCCCTCGGGCAGGTTTGTTTTGGTGCAGGGGAATATGTCTTCGGAGTCAACAACACCATCTCTGATCCCTCGGGCAGGTTTGTTTTGGTGCAGGGGAATATGTCTTCGGAGTCAACAACACCATCTCTGATCCCTCGGGCAGGTTTGTTTTGGTGCAGGGGAATATGTTTTCGGAGTCAACAACACCATCTCTGATCCCTCGGGCAGGTTTGTTTTGGTGCAGGGGAATATGTCTTCGGAGTCAACAACACCATCTCTGATCCCTCGGGCAGGTTTGTTTTGTTGCAGGGGAATATGTTTTCGGAGTCTTGAACCCTATTGAATATTTATGCTCCTGACTTCGATGACCATATGTTTATTCAGAATGTCTTCCTTCAGGTTGCTCAAGCACCACAGTTCTTGATAGGTACTCTGATAAAACCTCACTTCTTACCAAAGCCGGCAAGCTCACCATGTCATTCATGAAAGATCTCAATTTACTAGACATCTGGAGACAGTTGCACCCACAGGATAGGGACTACTCCTTTTATTCACACCCACACAAGACACACACACGCATAGATAGCTTTTTACTATCGACCCAACTGTTTCATAGAGTGTTAGATATCGAGTATCTCCCCAGATTGTTTAGTGACCATTCTCCTCTGGTATTATCAATCTCCATTCTTACCAAGGTAAATGGAGCATATAGATGGAGACTAAATTCTACACTCCTAAATCAACCTGAATTTTGTGTATTCATCAAAGAGCAGATCCATATCTTTACTTTGACAAACAAACAAACAAACCCTCTGCTCCTGACAGTTTCATTCTTTGGGACACATTGAAAGCCTATCTGAGGGGACAGATAATTTCCTATACTAAAGGGCTGAAGAGAAAACACGGTGCGGAACTGAATGCCCTTGAATCTGAAATCTCTGAGCTAGAGAAAACCTCCCAAAGAGGCCCGACTAAAGATCTATACAGGTAAATAAAAAACTGAAATATAATATTCTGAACACATATCAAGCTGAGAGGGCCATCACTAAATCAAAACAGCGTTATTACGAGCTTGGAGAGAAAGCTCTCAGAGTATTGGCATGGCAACTGAAAGCAGAGGAAAGTAAGAGGACAATTAATGCTATAGAAACTCTTACTAATATATTTAGACCCTAATAAAATTAATGACACTTTTAAGAAATACTACGAAGACCTCTACACTTCCCAATCAAGCGATAATCTATCAGAGATTGACTCCTTTCTCTCCTCTCTCAACCTCCCATGCCTGTTAGAGGATGACAGAGAGCGCCTGAGTGAACACTTCTCAGTTCCTGAATTGTTGGAGGCCATTAAATCCTTACCTTCTAATAAATCTCCTGGGGAGGATGGCTTCCCTCCAGAGTTCTATAAAGAATTTAGGGAGCTGTTGGTTCCCTACCTTATGGAGGTACTTAAAAAAAGCCGGGAAAGACAACTGCTTTCCAGAGTCTTTCTCTCAAGCAGTGATTACTGTGATATACAAGAAAGGGAAAAACACGCTAAAGTGCGCCTCCTATAGACCAATCTCTCTCCTTAACACAGATTGTAAACTGGTCACCAAGATGCATTCTAAGAGACTGTCTTCCCCTGTTGGTCAACCCAGATCAGAATGGCTTCATAATTAATAGATTGTCCTCCAGTAATGTCAGAAGGTTCTTTGATATAATTCATCTTGCTAACAAAAACAAAATACCTAGTGTCGCAGTCTCCCTCGACACTGAAAAGGCCTTTGATAGGGTTGAATGGCCATACCTCTTTCGCGTCTTGGAAAAGTTTGGTTTAGGTACCGTGTTTGTAAATTTGATCAAATCCCTCTACAAATCTCCTAAAGTTAGGATTGCTAACAATGGGACTACTTCCTCCTCTTTCCCTCTCTATAGGGGGAACAGACAAGGTTGCCCAATTCGCCCCCACCTCTTTGCCCTCGCCATCGAACCGTTGGCTGAGGCTATTAGAACGTGCCCTGACATACATGGCTTTGAGGTGGGCCCCCATACCCATAAGTTATCACTCTTTGCGGACGACCTTATCTTATTTCTAACAAACCCAGAACACTCCCTCTCTCACTTGCAGATCCTACTACAGTGTTATAGTTCTTTCTCTGGATATAAGGTCAATTTTGATAAAAATGAAATCTTACCATTGTCTGTCTTTGACCACCATACCATCAAGCACAAATTTCCTTTTAGATGGTCTCCTATGGGCTTCACATATTTGGGCCTAATGGTGGATGGTCACCTGAACAACCTCTATAAACTCAATCTTGCCAGCTTGTTGCAAAAGGTGGAGGGTAACCTTTGTAAATGGATGGACTTGCCTCTCACACTACTGGGTAGAATAAATGTAATTCAAATTAATGTCCTGCCCAGATTTCTATATTTGTTTCAATCTCTCCCTATCCCTGTTCCCGCAGCATTCTTTTCCCCTCTCGACAAGCTGACTTGCTTGCTTGTTTGCAGGTGACAAAATACTTATTTTCCACCATAATTTGCAAATAAATAAATTAAAAATCCTACAATGTGATTTTCTGGATTTTTTTTCTCATTTTGTCTGTCATAGTTGAAGTGTACCTATGATGAAAATTACAGGCCTCTCTCATCTTTTTAAGTGGGAGAACTTGCACAATTGGTGGCTGACTAAATACTTTTTTGCCCCACTGTATATATTAAAAAAAGAGAATGTCCCCTTACCATTATACTGTTATATAAACATAATGGAACCATCTTACAGATCATATTCACATTTCTTCAGAAATAGCAGACGGCTCCTAAATTACATTTCATGCCATCTGGACGTTCTCATCATAAAGCCAGGATGGTGAATCATTCTAAGTTTAGCTTTTAATCAAATTAAATTCCGCCGTAGCACCAGCCGGAAATAGAGTAAGCCACCCAGAAAAATACCACTTGAGTAAAAGTCTAAAAGTATCTGGTTTTAAATGTACTTAAAACTTCTTAGGGATAGCCCCCTTTTTTAAAATTTTCGCTTAAAATGACATACCCAAATCTGCCTGTAGCTCAGGCCCTGAAACAAGGATATGCATTTTCTTGGTATCATTTGAAAGGAAACACTTTGATTTTTTTGTGGAAATGTGAAGTTAATGAAGAGGAGAATATAACACTATAGATCTGGTAGAATAAAATACAAAGAAAAAAACTACTTAAAAAAAAACAACATCTTTGAAATGCAACAGAAAGGCCCCAAATCTAGCCATCACTCTGGTAATTACACTGCTGCCATCCTGTGGACACCATCGGATGTGCAAAGTTTCAGACAACTTGAAGTATGAGCAAACTACATGACTTTTAGTGTGTAGTCACCCAGGTACATTTGGGCAAATCGTGAAGGAGACATTCACATACCATTTTTCTGCAAGAATATCGTCAAATCTGTTTACTTGGACTTTGATTTTGATTTTCCAGTATTAGTGACATCGGGTGCTGTAGGTCTCCTGGAGGGCAGGCAGTGGTCCCCCGATGATGCGTTGGGCAAACCGCAACACCCTCTGGAGAGCCCTGCGGTTGCGGATGGTGCAGTTGCCATACCAGGCGGTGATACAGCCCGACAGGATGCTCTCAATTGTGCATCTGTAAAAGTTTGTGACGGTCTTAGGTGCCAAGACAAATTTCTTCAGCCTCCTGAGGTTGAAGAGGCGCTTTTGCATCTTCTTCACCACACTGTCTTTGTGGGTGGACCATTTCAGATTGTCAGTTATGTGTATGCAGAGGAACTTGAAGCTTTCCACCTTCTCCACTGCGGTCCCGTCGATGTCGAAAGAGGCGTGCTCCCTCTGCTGTTTCCTGACTTCCACGATCAGGTCCTTCGTTTTGTTGATGTTGAGGGAGAGGTTATTTTCCTGGTACCACCCCGCCAGGGCCCTCACCTCCTCCCTGTAGGCTGTCTCGCCATTGTTGGTAATCAGGCGTACTACTGTTGTGTCGTCTGCAAACTTGATGATTGAGTTGGAGGTGTGCGTGGCCACGCAGTCATGGGTGAACAAGGAGTACAGGAGGGGGCGGAGCACGCACCCTTGTGGGGCCTCTGTGTTGAGGATCAGCGAAGTGGAGGTGATGTTTCCTACCTTCACCATCTGGGGTTGGCCCGTCAGGAAGTCCAGGACCCAGTTGCACAGGGTGGGGTTCAGACCCAGGGCCCTGATGAGCTTGGAGGGTACTATGATGTTGAAGGCTGAGCTATAGTCAATTAACAGCATTCTTACATAGGTATTCCAGTGTGCAGTGCGATGGGAATTGCGTTGTCTGTGGATCTATTGGGGCGGTAAGCAAATTGAAGTGGGTCTAGAGTGCCTCTCAATGCAGTCATGGAGTTCAGTTGACATCTTGAAGCAAGTGGGAACAGCAGACTGGGATAAGGAGAGATTGATTATATACATAAACACTCCAGCCAGCTGAGGACACGGCTACGGCCGGCGGCCTTGCGAGGGTTAACACTCACTGTCTTACTCACTTCAGCCACGGAGAACGAAAGCCCACAGTCCATGGGAGCGGGCTGCGCCGGTGGCACTGTGCTTTCTTAAAGCGGATGAAGAAGATGTTAATCTTGTAGGAGAGCAAGAAGTCCACTATGAATAGCTCTTCTCCGCCGGCTTCGTCTTGGAGCAGCCTCAGGGATAAGATAAATTGCCCTGGGGAGTACGAACAAAGGATTAAATTCTGGAAAGTTGTATTCCTGGTCGTAATGCTGGTGAGTTACCGTCGCTCTGATATCCAAAAGTTATTTCCTGCTGTATGTAATAACGAAAAAAAACGTTCTGGGCTAATAATGTAAGAAATAACACACAAAAAAACGAAATACTGCAAAGTTGCTTAAGAGCTAGAAGCAGAGCTGCCATGTCTGTCGGCGCCATCTTGCCATCAAGATTGTATCGTTGCTTATGTACGAGTCAGATAAAATAAATTGTTGTTGATATGGCATTATAGGACGACTGAATTCTTTGGAGGAGCGTGTCTTTGGTAATTGGACGAGGGGCGCTCTTTGAAAATTGGAATGGATAGCCTACTTGAACAAGCGAAATGTAAGTATGTGAATTGTGAATATTGAAAAAAGCATGAGGGCAAAATCCTCAAATATTTCAAAGCTCTGTCAACCATTTAAAACCCCTTTATTCATAGACTACTTTTGGCTAATGGCCAGGATTAATCAAATCGAAATGGGGAAAACCATTTTTTTATGTTCATAAATACGAGATTCACAGGCAAAAAAGGCACATCTCTCCTTCCATGGTGACTGTGCGTCATGGCTAGATAAGCTGCGCTTCCAGTCTCAAAATCCATTCCATTATCAACTACTTCCTTTAAGACGTGCTTTTTGTGGGTCTTAAAACTTCCCAACAGCGCTGCAGCAAATTGTCACTTTTGCACTTGTTTTTAAGTGCACACCTCAAATTTTGCCACCCCTCCCACCTCAGCGCAAGCGAGCTGATGTTAGACAGGTAAATCGCGGATCCTGGCTTTAGGGCTGGAAAATGCCAGTGCGCCAGTTTTAACATGACAAAATTGCAAACACCCTGCGTTTGAAACATAAGCCTCCTTAGCGCCAGCCGATAAAATAGAGCCTTCAGTCTTTTAACTCTGTCCAGTGTTTTCTTGTCTCTTCTCTCTCTTTATGTCAAGTGTTTTCTGAACTGTCTTTTCCCAGCTCTGTATGAATGCTCTGTCTTCTCTCTCACCTGCATTCTCTCCCCTCTCTACCCAGCGTTCTCTGACCTGCCTGGGCTCGGTGCTAATCCTGAAGCCCATCCCAGAGCTGCTGGATGCCCCTCTTCGGGAGACCTCCATCACAGCCCCTCGGGACCCCCATGAGCCCAGCAGCACCTCCATGAGCAGCGGCTCCTCCTCTGAGTACGACGAGGCTGATGCCTGGGACTTCTTCCACCATTGCACCACAGCTGACGAGGATGAAGACGAGGAGGAGGAAGAATTTGACCCCCTCATGGAGAGAGCCAGGATCCCTGAGCCCTTTGCCAAACTGAAATTGGAGGAAGAGGAGGAGGGGACCATGGAGGAGGAGGACGAGGAGGAGGAGGAGGAGGAGGAGGAGATGGGAGGACAGATGAGCGTGCTGGAGAGGAGCCTTAGCAGGCAGTCTATAGGGTCCTCGGATGCGTCACAGCAGCCGACCCCCCAGAGGGAGAGGAGGGTCAGCCGAGAAAGCAGCCCGTCCCTATACCTCTCCGAGGGGGATGATGGCTCCGCGTCCGGGAGTGAAGGAGGCTGCATCGCCAGGAGCAGCCTGATCCGCAGCACTTTCTACAACAGCTCCGCGCAGCTCTCGCCCATGTCCGCTCGCCACATGACCCTCAGGGACAAGTTCCAGGCCAAGAAGCAGGAGAGGGGCCGCAAGCCGCTCCGCAGAAGCCTCTCTAGCCGCCTCAACGAGCCTCTCATTGAGTATGTGGAGGACGAAGGCGAGACCAATATCGGGCAAAGGCGAGGGTCTTTGCAGTCGTCCATGCTCAAGTCCTGCTCCTTTGACAGCGGGGTCAGCCTCTCGCACAATGCACCACCACAGAGGAGGAGCAAGTCGTTGGACGAGTACTCCCGACGCTCACCAGGATCCGCCAAACGTAGAGAAGAGGAGAGTGCTTTGAATCTTAAGGAGGATTTCACTGACAAGGAGGAAGAGGAGAAGAGCTTGGACATTCCCCCTCTCCAAGTGAGAGGTAGAAGAGGTTCAGTGGCAGTGGCTCCCAAACAGCTTACGGCCAGGCTTCAGGAACTGTGTGCAAAATCGCCCCATGCTGGTCCAGAGAAGAGCCTCAGGCCAGAGGAGGAGGCGGGGAACCTGGCTGGCTCTCAGTACTCCCTGGCTGAGTCCCTCATCCTGGAGCATGGCTCTGAGGGCTCCAGCAGGCTGGACTCTTGTGAGGGGCTGTCCCACGGCTACCCTGCAGCCACACAAAGAGGGAGAGCAGGGGATGAGTATGATGACCAGGAGGAGCCCCTGATCACAATGTCCCCCTGCTCCCTGCTCCAGGGGTCTGAGGCTGTGGAAGCTAATAAGGAGCCCCAGTGCCGGAGCGGCCAACTTCAGATCCCACCGAGAAGGACAACCCACCCCAACCAGAACTCAACGGCCAGAAATAATGGTAAGGTAGAGAAGACGATCCTGCCGGTGAAACCCAGCCCCAGCCTGTCCTTCAAGGCCCCAGAGAGACCCTCGAGGTCCAGCGACACAGAGGCACGTCTCCAGAGGCACTCGTCCACCCCGGCCCTCCAGGCCAAACCGCCCACGGGGAAGTCTCCCAGGATGTCACCCAAGGTTGGGTTGATGAATCTGTTACGTAGGCAGTCCTGGGCGGGGCATTCCTACTCACAACTGGAGGGCACGGAGCAGGGACCCACGCTAGGGGAATTGGAGCCCAAAACCCCCACCATGTCACTCAGGAAAAAGATGAGGGCATCAGCCTCTAGTCTCACCAAGCTGTTCACCAAATCGTCCAGCAAGGAGGACTTAACGAAGGGAGGTGAGCTACCATGCACTTTTAGTTTCGTACACTTTTTCCGAATGGGATCCCTCTCATGTAGTGGAAACAATCAGAATGTCCACCCTTTATGTTTCTTGGTGTGATGCAGGGCCGATTGTAAAGGGTTCCTCTCCTGCTCCACCTGAGCAAAAGGCGAGCGCTGGCTTGGAGAGTGCTAAAAAGAAGTCCACATTATTTTCATTTACAATACCTAAAATACCTGCATTCAAGAAGAACAAAGGTGAAGTATATTTGGACTCAATTTGCAATCTACTCAGCAGGAGAGAGGCTTTGTGTGTCTCTTTGCAAGTCTAATGTTTATCTTTCTGTTTTCTCTCCAGAGATGCTCATCCACCTGACCAGGCCTGATGTGCACCAGTTGGAGGCAGGTGGATTTCTGCTGGTATGGAGACCAGTGCAGTCCAGCGACCCAGTGGTTTACTGTGTTCAGTACAGCACAGACGGTACGAAAAACACTGCTTACAGATCACACAGATTTGCATATTGATTTTCCACAGAAATGTGTATGTCACAGGAGGCTGGTGAGGGGACGATGGCTCATAATAATGGCTGGAATGGAGTAAATGGAATGGTATCAAGCACATGGAAACTGTGTCTGATGTGTGCGATATCATTCCGTTTGTGCCGTTCCAGCCATTACCATCCGCCCGTCCACCCCAATTTAGTACCATGAGTCGCCGTACCACCAGCCGCCTTTGGTGTATGTGCAGTGAAGTGAAGCGACACTAAATTGAACAAGTTTAACACTGTCTACCGGATGATGGATGATGGATGATGATGCACCTGTTGCACATGAAATATTATAATTATAAAACATTCCCATACCCGCTACTGCCACAGGTGGGGAGTGGAAGCTACTGTGCGAGGAGGTGACAGACAGTTGCTACGTAGTGAAGGACTTACTCAGAGGAGCAGGATACGTTTTCAGGGTGGGCTGCATCACCAAGAAGGGGGCAGGACCTTTCAGTGACCCTTCACCCCCTGTTGTTATGGCAACCCATCCTAAAGGCAATTAGTGTTAATTGATGAAAGTTTGTTTTTGTGCTCTACTTCCCTTTTTGAGTCTGTGGCCAGAAGTAACAGTTCTCCTTTCATCTACAGAGACCCACATTCCCCTCATCCAGACCGAGTACCCAGGATCAAAGGGCAGTGGGTCAAGAGGTCAACCTAGCCACAAGACCTACAGCTTCCTCGCAGAGATCAACAGGTACTGGACGGTCAACACTGGGTTAGGAAAGTTTGCGTTTTTTTTCTACGCGACGCGAATGTGTACTCATTGAGCATTTCTTTACTACACATCTGTCCTTCCTACCTGTAAAGCACAGATGTGTGTGCAATCTCTCTCACCGTCTCTCTCTCGCCGTGTTGTCCATGTCAGGGGTCGTTTCAGCGTGGTGACCCAGTGTCAGGACGGCCAGAGCCAGCAGCTGTTTGCTGCCAAGATCACCCCTTACAGGCCAGAAAATAGAGCTCTGGTGCTCAGGGAGTACCAGCTGCTTAAGAAGCTTAACCACCCCCACCTGGTGCAGCTGCACACGGCCTACATTACCCCCCACTGCCTGGTGCTCATCCAGGAGCTGTGTGCTGGCAGAGAGCTGCTCTACAACCTGACTGAGAGGTCAGAAAGACACAGCTGCCTGCTTTACACTGCAACATTACTTAGTAGTGTTTTGGGGGTGTGTTAGTTTTGTAGCGTTGCCTGGCTAATGGGTTTTGCGATTTCCAGAGTGTGGATGCAAAATGTGTTATTTACTGTACTTGGTAAAGATGCAGAAGATGGGTTTTAGATATACCATGTTCCCCCTCCATCCTTTTTTACCCCAAACAGAGATCTTTATGCTGAACTCCATGTGGCAGAGCTGCTGGCTCAGATCCTGAGTGCTGTGGACTACCTGCACAGCCGCCGCGTCGTCCACCTGGACCTCAAGTCGGACAACATGCTGGTGACGGACCGCAACGTGCTGAAGATCGTAGACCTGGGCTCCGCTCAGTCTTTCACACCCGGACAGACACTCAACATAGAGGACATTCCGGGACAAGAGAAAGGTACATCAAGAGAATGACTGGAAAGGATGAGCGGGGAGGATGGGTGGATAGGGATGATAGGCTGAACAAAAGCTTGCCTAACTTCATCACTCCACTTTGCTCTTGAAGAACAGTTACATCCGTCTTCCCATTTCACACAGAGACTCCATCGAGCGCCTCTCCACAGACAACGGGCAGAAACAGAATGGCAGATGGGGGTACGCTAACCCAATGTTAACTGTTATGCCTTTCCTAACCCTTACCCTAACCGCACCGAAACGATGCCAAACCTTAACCTAACTCCTTTTCCTAAACCTAACCTTTAACCATAAACTTAATTCATTTCGACCTCTGTGTTCTGCCGCTGGAATATAAACGTTCTTCCTTGAAAGATTGACTTCAATTCACTGGCACGTACTAATGGAAACAATGGAATGTAAAACTCTTATGAAGAATGCCGTCTCGATCTGTCATGTTTTGTCAGTTTACATTGTCCTTCCTCTAAAGCTCCAGAAATCCTCGACGGACAAGGAGTCGGACCTGAGACCGACATCTGGGCTATTGGGGTTTTGGCTTTTATAATGTAAGTAAGAAGGGTTGTTCCACGAAATGAGTGCCTTTTGTGTCCCTTTTAATATTTTAAGTAGAAATTGTGCACACGTGTTGCATTTTAAAAGCCAGTTACATTAAATGAAGACCATGTGGACGATTCAATATATCTGACTTGCTGAAGTGCCAAAATGGAGCATTTTGACATATCCCTCTGTGCTTCCTGTGTGACTCCTGGGAATATATTAACCTATTTACCCTGAACATGTTTTCACCGTCATTGTAAAGCCCTAATTATTATGCTGTTTTGACAAAGTCATTTCTGGCTGCTATTATTTAATCTGACCCTGTTACGTGAACTGAACTCAAATTTGAATATGGTGAAACTTTTTCCTTTTTAAGTAGTCAAACCCCTGTGTAAAAGCAGGTGAGCTGGTTCTACTCGTTTTGGCCATGTTCTGGTGTTTTGTGGTGGGAAACTGAGCGGGTCGAGCACAACACTTTAACCCTGTTACCCATAGACAGGCTAGAAATGTTTTAACAATGTCATTTTTTTTGTGAAGCTTGCATGGTTTTTTGTTTTGTTGTCAATTAAGACCGTTCTCCAGAGAAAAACTGAATCCCCCTGCAGGCCGGATTGAATGGGCTCGCAGACCGGATCCGTATGTTTGACACCCCGCTATACAGCCATCCTACCATTTATTCTTCTGTTTCTCCACTGATATGAGGGGACTGCGAGGGGACACACACACACACACACTCTAACACACAGATTATTTTTGTTGTTGTATTGTTTGTATTAGTATTAGTATTATATATATTTTTTATTTTGCGTTTGTGTATTGTTGGATTTTACATTTTTGTTGACTGGCCTCATCTATCAGTGTTTTGTTACTTGTCATGTTCTGTGTTTTTTTTGTGGACCCTAGGAATAGTAGCTGGTGCTTCTGCAAAAGATCCAAATAAAGATCAAAATAAACAAATATGTCCTCCCTCTCACCACCTAGGTTGAGTGCAGATAGCCCGTTCCATTCAGACCTCAACTGGGAGAGGGACAGAAACATCCGGAAGGGGAAGATCCAGTTTGGCCGCTGCTACCCTGGCTTGTCAGAGGGAGCAATCAACTTCATAAAGAACACACTGAGCATCAAGGCCTGGTGAGTCGATTGACCACATCTGACCAGGACCTATACAGTACCCATTGCCTATTTGAGACAGCCAAGCACACCCACAGTTGTTTCATTGAGGGGTAATTGATAGATAGTGTTAACAAACCATTTAAGAATGTTCCTGATGTGTTTCATCTGATGCGTTTCTTCAGGGAGAGACCCTCGGCGGCTGAGTGCCTCCAGAACCCGTGGGTACGGGGCGAGCGGGCCCCCTCCAAACACAGAGACTCCATCTTGTGTTTCTCCACTGACAAGCTGCAGGCTTTCCTCACGGAGAGAGAGGTGAAACGAGACCAGGTCCGCACCAAGCTGCAAGGCCCGTTCTTCCAGTAATTATACTTCTCTCTGATGTTTAGAGTAGGGCTTGTAAGGACTTACACATGAACTGGCGCTGGATGACGTCTCTTCATAGCCCAGATCCTGATCACAGAATATGTGACCTCTTACAAATGTTGACCTAAAATGGAGAGTGGTCAAATGTGTGCGTATCAATGGCTGCCTAGAGTTTTGTTAAAAGTTTGTCTGAAGGACTTGGACTTTGGCTTTGGTTGAATGACAGCGCCATGGTATCAGGGAAATGTTTAGTTAAATGCTTCCTGCAAATACTGTTGCATGAGTTTGAAAACATGATGATATTGATGTGTAAAATGCATCATCCCTTTGAGTTTGCAGCATTGGACACTAAACACATTTGACATTTACATTTGAGTCATTTAGCTGACGCTCTCATCCAGAGCAGTTAGACGTTTGTAATAACAAAGGCTGTTGCATCTCGCCATTCAGACAATGTTTGTGTTTTTTTTTTGTGAATCTTAACAATATGTTTGTGGTTCATTAGCCAAAGTGAAAGATCAGAGGAGGATTCATATGCCCAAAGCATAGCAAGGGCCCCTACCAGAATACGGCTTTGTCTCACAAAAGGAGGAACATTGAAATATTTATATATAAATATCGATAGATATTTACACTACTGCAATGTTTTCAACTGTCTTATTGTTATGTATAAATGCAGAAACAGATTATATCAACGGAGAATAAGATCACGAGTAAACTAAGCATATTTTTGATGATCCTTTGTTTGATTTCATGGCGTATACCTTGTGACGGATGTACCTGAAAGGCTTATTAAACTGTATGTTAGTAGTACGTTTGACCTGCTTTTTATTCATCTAGCTCAGTTGCATGCAAAAACAGACACACAAAGACACACACGTTGTCCTTTCTGCTGGAAGGCTACAGCAAGTAACCTTGAGAGTTAAAATGACCACCTCGGGACTGACCTGTGACCTCTGAAAGCTGTCGGGTCCTTACCCAGCCAGTTACATGTTCATCCACAAAGACACTCAACAACACACATCCCTTCCTTTTTTTTGTGTAACATTTACTCAAGAACTTTATCATTGATTAAAACCAAGAGAGAAAATTAGACTACAGGATACAGAATGGTTTCTTACTATTGGACCAAAAACCGGTTTAGATTAAAAGACAGTGTAGTGTTTACCTCAAAGGTATTCCGCTAATGTGACATTTCACAGCTAAGACAGTTTTATAGTTTTACTACTTCTCGGGTTGTTTGTCCATGATATGTTGGATGGTCATCACACATGTTAAGTCAGGGGCATGTTAAGTATGATGTCGAACCTTGACAATGAAGGTTTCTATTTGTCGACAGGAAGTAGACATTTACTAGCATCTACTGTATACTCGACACGTACTGTTGAAGTCAGAAGTTTACATACCTCAGCCAAATACATATAAACTCAGTTTTTCACAATTCCTGACATTTAATCCTAGTAAAAATTAGGATCAGCACTTTATTTTAAGAATGTGAAATGCATATTGTATGTTTCTCTGCAACGCTCAGAACAGTTCTTTATGTGGCTAAATCAGCTGATGTCTCAGGGGAGTGGATCTTATTGTGTTTCAGTGTTGATGCAGTATCATAGATGGTGTTGTTCATGCTGGAGTAAAAGTATTCATATCTCCCGTAAAGTACCAGGCAAGAGGAAGACTGGGACACTGTTACTGTAGCTCCTTATGACTTGATGACCTCCTGAACTTTTGTTATTTCCTGTTGAAGAGAGGAGTAGAATTGTGAAAAATGATGAGCATTAAGCCATACAAATGTAATTAAATGCTTAACCGATTACCCTCTTTACTTATCTCAAAAATAAAATAAACATCTGAAAAATGTAAAAATTGTACAGGAAAAATTGCAAGATTATAGCAAAAATAATGTCCTCAATCTTTCAGTAAAGAGATGCACAACTTCCTCTCAGATTATGGCTGAACTATGCCTCTTTTAGCCTCACCAAGAGGTTAGCCTCACCAAGAGGCTTGATTGGGTCGATAAGTGTTGGGCTAAGGTTGCTATAGTATTTATTTTTTTAAAGGCACACTTGCTTTTTACATTCGCTTTTTGCCTCAATTTTTCAAAAAACATCATCTGTGAAACATTTAATAAAATCTGTATGGCCTTAGGAAGGAAAAGGCACAACTCTCGCACACAATTGCCAACTTGGGTAACACATAATTTAAGATGCCCCTATAAATGTGTAACTACAAAGCAATAACTGTAGAAAAAACATTGTAGTTACATACGACGTGTGATGTAATAACATAGTAAGAGTTTATCAGTATAGGTTATTACACAACTGGAACACAGACTGTCATTTACCCGTTGAAGTTAAATCCACATCTGTTGTGTAATTAATTACCCGTGTTCTATTTTATGTTATTACACATTTCTTTGTTCCAGTGTGTAACTAATATGGTTTGTAGTTACACTTTTGGAAGTCTCCTGTGTATTACCGTGTTATGAACTCTAATCCAAACGGCTAACATTGCTACATGTAACTACAAAGGGCCATTTAAAACTAAATCACCAGGTAGTCTCAGGGGTTGACATGGTCTTGATATGTGGATCTTAGTAGACTATGACCTGGTAACAACACTTGTAACAAGGCATACCCTGCCATTAACTAAAGATTGTTTTCAGTAAAAAGTCTATTGCCACGCTACATAAACCAGGTATATTGAATCAAATGCAGTGGCGAACTGTGACTATTGGACCTTCAGTGGGGGTCACAGCGGTCTAAGGCACTGCAACTCAGTGCTATTGGAGTCACTACAGACTCCGGTTCGATTCCAGGATGTATCACAACCGGCTGTGATTGGGAGTCCCATAGGGCGGCACACAAAAATAAGAATTTGTTCTTAACTGACTTTCCTAGTTAAATAGAGATTTAATTAATTAATTAACATGCGGTCTAGTGTCTGAGGGCCTCGCCAATGGCTGATTTAGCTAGCTAGATTTGTCTCCCCAGAAACCACCAAAGAAAAATTCAGACTGGACCTTTTTTTCTCTTCCGTGTTTAACCCTTCCCTTTCCAACACAAACTGAAGAGGTGAAATCAGAATATAATTTAAATGATCGAAAAAAATGTTTCATTTTAAATGTAAATTTTTAAAAAGAACACATAATTTTACACATCCTTAGACCTTTTCTGAAGGCTTTTTCTCACAGATCCCCACTGATCAAATGTTACGGTTAGAAGAATGTTGTCACAAAGGTTGCACATGTATTTACAATGTGCTTACCCAAGAGCAAGCAACTTAAGGTAGAGTGAAGTAACCTTTTTGAATTACTATATAGTTACAAAGTCTCTTTTGTTATAGGCCTATGAAAGTATTTTGCCTTGTGATCTCATGTGGCAGGCCAAAGAATTCCATCCATGCAAAATCTGCCAAATAGAAGATCCTGTATACGTTGTATTTTCAACCAGCAGCTACCGGGACATAACACTGATCACATTTTTTTCCCCCACTTTTTACAGTGTTAGTTTCATCAGCTGTGCAAAATGATACAAAACACAGGCAAAAAAACAGAAGTTTGACTGCACTGGGCCTTTAATGGATTTAATAAAGATTCATATTCAAAATCAATCTCATTTAATACAATGCTGTAGACGAGTAGCTAGGCCTGTAGCTACATTACATGGTCAAAAACAAACATTGTAAACAATTTGAATTGGTTTTATGCCATGAACGTTAAAAAGTTATCATGAGGAGATAGTGGCCAGGTTAACAAAATCAAAGCATGTCTTACCTTCTCCAAAAACGGTAACTACATATTAAGTTGCTTGCTCTTGGGTAAATACATGTATATCCTTTATAACAACATTGCAATTACAAAGTTTTTTGTCAAATGTTGTGATGTAGTACAAAGTAATCAAAAGGGTTATGCCTAATGTCGCCTCATTTACCCATTTGGGGTTGGAGTTCTTGACATGGTAATACACAGGTGACTTCCAAAAGTATAATTACAAAACATATTAGTTGCATACTGGATCAAGGACGTTGTGTAATAAAATAACAACATAAAATAGATTATGAGTCACTACACATGTGGAATTACCTTCATTCAGCGAGTGGATTTGTGTGGAATTACCTTCAGCGAGGGCATTTGTAATGACAAAGTCCTTGTTCCAATTGTGTAATTACCAATAAACACTATTAAAATGAAATTAAATAGCAGGTTTGGCCTTGAAAGGCCTTCATCAGAATCACATCCGACATTTCCTGTTGAGACAGATATGAGAATATAAAGTGTGTTTACAGAACCTCAGTACAAAAATGATTCTTGTCCAACCTGGACATCGAGTCATCAACAACTCCTCCATCTACTCTTTAGACAATCATCCCCTTTTCAGACTCACCTCCTTAAGAACACTTTGCAACTTCTCATAGGCCTCATCCAAGTCGCTGTTGACAATGACAATGTCAAACAATCCAGGCTCGTTGCCTAAAATAGTGAAGAAACAATTATGGAAACACTACTCAAATCATGCAATGGACTATGCTTAGTTCAATTCCCATCCCTCAAGCCTGTGTCGTCTTAAAACCATTTAACACAGGATAGTATGGGGGACCTACACTCCTCCATGTCAGTCCGGGCTTCTTCCAGGCGGCTCTGTATTTTCTCCTCTGTCTCCGTCGCTCTACCCCTCAGACGTTCTTCCTGTCCATATCAATGGTCCCCAAAAACAATGACAGTTTATACAGTAGCAGAGAGGCAGTCAACTAGATTCAGACGCGGGCTGATTCCATTCTTAATGAATGGTCAGCGGGCCAGAACATAATCATTTGTACACTACAAACAGACCATAAATAAGCATATTATGTATTTCACAATAACATAATTTCATAATCACATATTTATCAATTTATTCATAGGAATACTAGGGAACAGGATTCATGAATGACTTATTTTTTTGTTGAATTCCTAGTGATTTAACAGTCTTCTTGGTCCAACAACATATGTTTTCTTATTTCTTTACTTAAAACTTTGGGGGGCCAAATAAAAATTGCTTAGGGGCCAAATTTGTCGCCTGTTGCGGACCCCTGCTGTGGAAGAACCCTGTGGAATGTATGGTTGTGGACTCTTACCAGGACCTCAATAGAGGGGGGCTGGATAGAGATGTAGATTGGGTCCAGGTTAGTCTCCTTGATGTGCCTCACTCCTGCGATATCCACGTCCAAGATACAAATGAGGCCCTTGGCCCTCACGTCCTGTACAGCACTCTTACTGTGGAGAAAACAAATAAAATAGAATATTTCTTCATTGCTACGTTACTTCATTGCATCCACGATTCCACTGAACAAACTAGAAATGATATATCTTTCCACAACTATCACTGATTCATACTATAAGACATTTCGGTGCCAACAGAAAATTCCCGAAAATATACTCTACCTTGTTCCGTACAGGTTGCCCGAAAACTCATCAGTCTCAATGAATTCTCCCTTGTCAATATCCTCCTGCATAGCCTCCCTGTTTGTGAAGTGGTAATCTTGAAAAGGACAGGAGAAAAGAAGACGAGGTTAGTCATCAGTCAGCCTGGATGGAGTTCTCTCAAAACAACTGTGGGTAAGTTCACAGGGTACAATACATTTATATTGATTAGTAATCAGGCACTAGAAAATGTGTTATAGAAAGAATGCAAGGACAAGTATGGGTAGACAGGGAAATTAGCATTCACATCACTACACATCACTGTGTCCCTACCATTGCGATTATCTTATTCCTCCACAACATCACAGTGGATCTAACACAGTGGGGAGAACTCTGTAGGTAACACAGGACAACCTTGTCACGATCACATTTACAGGGACAACAACACTCATATGGAACCTAGAGCCACTGACGTCAACACATACACATATAGCATCACAACATTACAGGTTTGTTCAGAATGAATCCCAGCACATTACAATGTGTCCAGGTAAAAGGTAGATGGATAGAGGATTTCAATGGATGAAGGTGAAAATTATTTAAATGATTCATAAAAAATAGACAATGAACGTATATGGGGGGGAAGTAAACTATCACAGACTGATTCCAACAAGCTCACTGTCATGGTGGTGCAGTTTCTGTGTCATTTTTCGTAAGAAAACACAAAGGTATATTGATCAAAGAAATATAAATAATATCAAGGATATTTGCCTTTACAACAGGACCAGACCTTACTAGCAGCTATGATCCATACTATAAATTGATATTGCTGAACTGGAGCTATATTAAACAAACGGCTGTACTATGAAGCCTATCAAAATCAAAATGTTGCAATGCTATTGATGGGTACAGAACAGACATTTTATGGGTGTGAAGACTTCTCTCTTTGGGTCTGGAGAGGGGATCCACTACTGAGGAATTACAGGGGGCTAATTTCAAATGCTTTTTACTCCAAAGTGCAAACTGGCATTTGTATTCCTTTGAATAATAGACAGAGTACTTTCCATGACTATTAAGCCCTTGGTGTTTGGTCACTCTGTACTTGAAATATGAAAGTAACCCCCATCACTCTCTCTTGGTAATGTTTTTATGAATCACATTTAGGTGTGGTTCAATAGAAGCCTAAATTAGGAGGATAGCTACACCTGCGGATGAAACAGAAGATAGGACGTCTGCTACGGGCAGTAACATAGCCCCCAGAAGCATAGGCAGACCGAACAGGCCTACGGAGAAGAAAAAAAAGGCATAAACAAAGATGTATATCCCTGTATCTTACAGGGGGATACTTGGGAGAGCCATTGGTGCAGTTCGCTTGGGAGTAAGAAGCATTGGAGCTTCAGTGTCAATAGTAGAGTGGGAGAAGAGGTAGGCACAAAAAGGGCAAAAAGGGTATTGAAAGAGTGGAAGAGTCCATTTTTTTATATTTTTTTATTTAACCTTTTATTTAACTTGGCAAGTCAGTTAAGAACAAATTCTTATTTTACATTGACGGCCTACCCCGGACAAACCCTCCCCTAACCCGGATGGCGCTGGGCCAATTGTGCGCCGCCCTATGGGACTCCCGAAAAACCTGGAAGTAGTAGGTTTAAGATTTTTTTCATATATATATATATATATATATATATGTACAGTACCAGTCAAAAGTTTGGACACACCTACTCATTCAAAGGTTTTTCTTTATTTTTACTGTTTTATACATTGTAGAAGACATCAAAACTATGAAATAACACACTGAATCATGTAGTAAGAAAAAAAGTGTTCAAAAGATTGCCACCCTTTGCCTTGATGACAACTTTGCACACTCCTGGCATTCTTGCATCCAGCTTCATGAGATATTCACCTGCGATGACGGATTTAGGTATGGATGACATGAGCAGCTGCCCAGGGCGGCATCTTGTCCAGGTGCGGCACAGGGCGTCCGCACAAAAAACAAATCGAAATGGTGACATTTGTGCGATAGAAATTTGAGCTGGTATACAGAAGATAGCCCTATTTGGTAAAAGCCAAGTCCATATCATGGAAAGAACAGCTGAAAAAAGCAAAGAGAAACGACAGTCAATGCGGAAAATGTCAAGAACATTGAAAGTTTCTTCAAGTGCAGTCGCAAAAATCATCAAGCTCTCATGAGGACCGCTACAGGAAAAGAGTTTCCTCTGCTGCAGAGTATAAGTTCATTAGAGTTACCAGCCTTACAAGTGACAGACACATCTCAACATCAACTGTTCAGAGGAGACTGCGTGAATCAGGCCCCTCTTTTACGCTGCTTCTACTCTGTGTGTTATCTCTGCATAGTCACTATAACTCTACCTACATGTACATATAACCTCAATTACCTTGACTAACCGGTGCCCCCACACGCGGACACCAACGTCTTGCTGCCAGACAAGCCTAACACGTTCTTTTCCTGCTTTGAGGATAACACAGCATCACTGACGAGGCCAACAACCGAGAACTGTGGGCTCTCCTTCTCTGTGGCCGACATAAGTAAGACATTTAAGCGTGTTAACCCTCGCAAGACTGCAGGCCCAGACGGCATCTCTAGCTGCCTCCTCAGAGCATGTGCAGACCAGCTGGCTGGTGTGTTTACGGACATATTCAGTCTCTCCTTATCACAGTCTGCTGTCCACACATGCTTCAAGATGGCCACCATTGTTCCTGTACCCAAGAATGCAAAGGTAACTGAAGTAAATGACGTAGCACTCACTTCTGTAATCATGAAGTGCTTTGAGAGACTAGTCAAGGATCAGATCACCTCCACCTTACCGGTCACCCTAGACTCACATCAATTTGTTTTCCGCCCTAATTGGTTCACAGATGATACAATCGCCATCACACTGCACACTGCCCTATCCCATCTGGACAAAAGGAATACCTATGCAAGAACGCTGTTCAATGACTATAGCTCATCATTCAACCCCATAGTGACCTTATAAGCTAATCATTAAGCTTGAGGCCCCACCAATCTTAGTCATTGGTGCTTCCTGCTTTATTTTTTGCTTGTAAGCAGGAATCAGGAGAATAGAATTATGGTCAGATTTGCCAAATGGATGGCGAGGGAGAGCTTTGTACAAATCTCTGTGTGTGGAGTAAAGGTGGTCTAGATTTGTTTTCCCTCTGGTTGCACATTTAACATGCTGGTAGAAATTGGGTCAAACAGATTTGAGTTTCCCTGGATTAAAGTCCCCGGCCACTAGTAGTGCCGCCTCTGGATGAGCATTTTCCTGTTTGCTTATGGCGGTATACAGCTCATTGAGTGCTGTCTTAATGCCAGCATCGGTTTGTGGTGGTATATAGACAGCCATTAAAAATATAGATAAACTCTCTTGGTAAATAGTGTGGTCTACAGCTTATCGTGAGATACTCTACCATAGGCGAGCAAAACCTCAAGACTTCCTTAGATTTCATGCACCTGCTGTTGTTTACAAATATACATAGACCATCACCCCTTGTCTTACCAGAGGCTGCTGTTCTATCCTGCTGAAAAACCTTAAAACCCCGCCAGCTGTATGTTATTCATTTCGTCGTTCAGCCACGACGAAACATACTTTTTACAGATTTTGATGTCCCTTTGGTAGGATATACATGATTGTAGTTAGTCTATTTTATTGTCGATTGATTATACATTGGCTAATAGGACCGATGGTAAAAGGTAGATTACCCTCTCGGCGACAGATCGGTACAAGGCACCCGGACCTTCGTCCTCGATACCTCTGATTCTTTCTCCTGCGAATGACGGGGATGAGGGCCTTGTCGGGCGTCTGAAGTAAATCCTTCCCATCTGACTCATTGAATAAAAACTATTCCTCCAGTACAGGGTGAGTAATATCCTGATGTCTTGACAATCTTTTCGGTCATAAGACACGGTGGCAGAAACATTACGTACAAAATAAGTTGCAAATAATGCAAAAAAAACATACAAAATAGCACAATTGGTTACGGGAGCGTAAAACGGCAGCCACTCCTTCAGCGCCATTCTTCTGAACCAGGTGACCTGGCCTCCACAATCACCCGACCTCAACCCAATTGAGATGGCTTTGGGATGAGTTCGACCGCAGTGTGAAGGAGAAGCAGCCAATAAGTGCTCAGCATATGTGGGAACTCCTTCAAGTCTGTTGGAAAAGCATTCCTCATAAAGCTGGTTGAGAGAATTCCAAGAGTGTGCAAGGCTGTCATCAAGGCAAATGGTGGCTACTTTGAAGAATCTAAAATATATTTTGATTTGTTTAAAAACTTCTTATGGAGGTGGTCCCTGCACAGGGATAGCTCAGCGGAAATTTCAGAGCGCCACCCATAGTACTTGAGTAAAGTACTCGATAAAGCTCAAACTTTCATAAAAATACACAAGGTACTGAATTAAAGCTACACTCGTTGTGAATCTAGCCACCAAGTCAGATTTGTAAAATGCTTTTCGGCGAAAGCATGAGAAGCTATTATCTGATAGCATGCACCCCCCAAAATACCAGCACGACACGTAAACAACAGATTTTGCGGTAGCGGCGCTACCCAAAACGCAGAAATAAAATATAAAACATTCATTACCTTGGACGAGCTTCTTTGTTGGCACTCCTATATGTCCCATAAACATCACAATTGGGTCTTTTTCCCGATTAAATCCGTCATTGTATACCCAAAATGTCATTTTCTGAAGACCAGTCTGATGCTGAGAAAAGTCCATTTACAAGACGCAACGTCACTTTTTAAAATTACAAAAGTCGCCTATAAACTTTTACAAATCACTTCAAACGACTTTTCTAAACCAACTTTAGGTATTAATAAACGTTAATGATGTATCAAATTGATCACGGGGCGATCTGTATTCGATAGCAGCAAGTCTGGAAATCATCGTCCATTTTTTCAGTTTCACAACATACTGTGATGCGCCTCAAGAAAGGAGGGGTCTATTCGTGTTGTAACCAAGGATAAATGATTCTGATATTGATAGCAATGGCGACATCGTATGGCAGCTGTAGGCGTTTACAGGGGGTTCGCATATATTTTCTCTCGTCTTAAACAATTCATTGAATGGCGGACGAATATTTTGTTTTTGTTTTTGGTAAACAGTTTTACCAGGGATTTTTACTCCTAAACACGTTCTGTTATAGCCACAGACCCGATTTAACCAGTTTTAGAAACTTCAGAGTGTTTTCTATCCACACATACTATATTCCTGGCATGAGTAGCAGGACTTTGAAATGTTGCGCGATTTTTAACAAAAAGCTGCGAAAATTCGCATCATCCATAACAGGTTTTAACACTTTTTGGTTACTGAAAGATTTCATAGGTGTTATTTCATAGTTTTGATGTATTCACTATTGTTCTACAATGTATAAAATAGTAGAAATAAAGAAAAACCCTTGAATGAGTAGGTGTGTCCAAATGTTTGACTGGTACTGTATATATTTGACAGTTTGTGGGCAATTTGATATGATAGTTGTTGACAATTAGGCTAAATGTCTTATAAATGTCCTATGAATATAACATGATTAAAAATGACTCAAGAGCCATAAGAGTCTAGTAATATATCTCTGATATAAACTCAGCAAAAAAGGACCCTGTCTTTCAAAGATAATTCATAAAAATCGAAATAACTTCACAGATCTTCATTGTAAAGGGTTTAAAATACTGTTTCCCTTGCTTGTTCAAAGAACCATAAACAATTAATGAACATGCACCAGTGGAACGGTCGTTAAGACACTAACAGCTTACAGACGGTAGGCAATTAAGGTCACAGTTATGAAAACTTAGGACACTAAAGAGGCCTTTCTACTGACCTTGAAAACACCAAAAGAAGATGCCCAGGATCCCTGCTCATCTGCGTGAACGTGCTTTAGGCATGCTGCATGGCGGCATGAGGACTGCAGATGTGGCCAGAGCAATAAATTGCAATGTCCGTACTGTGATACGCCTAAGACAGAGCTACAGGGAGACAGGACGGGCAGCTGATTGTCCTCACAGTGGCATACCACGTGTAACAAGACCTGCACAGGATCGGTACATCCGAACATCACATCAGCAGGACAGGTACAGAATGGCAGCAACAACTGCCCGAGTTACACCAGGAACGCACAATCCCTCCATCAGTGCTCAGACTGTCCGCAATAGGCGGACCTGTTGTAATAGGACCAGTTGTAAGGCAGGTCCTCACCAGACATGAGGCTCATCCTGACATGACCCTCCAGCATGACAATGCCACCAGCCATACACCTCGTACTGTGTGTGATTTCCTGCAAGACAGGATTGTCAGTGTTCTGCCATGGCCAGCGCAGAGCCCGGATCTCAATCCCATTGAGCACGTCTGGGACCTGTTAGATCGGAGGGTGAGGGCTTGAGCCATTCCCCCTAGGAACTTGCAGGTGCCTTGGTGGAAGAGTGGGGTAACATCTCACAACAAGAACTGGCAAATCTGGTGCAGTCCATGAGGAGGAGATTGCAGTACTTAATGCAGCTGGTGGCCACACCAGATACTGACTGTTACTTTTGAATTTGACTCCCCCCCCCCCCCCCCCCCACACACACACACACTTTGTTCAGGGACACATTATTCCATTTCTGTTAGTCACATGTCTGTGGAACTTGTTCAGTTTATGTCTCAGTTGTTGAATCTTATTTTCATACAAATATTTACACATGTTAAGTTTGCTGAAAATAAACGCAATTGACAGTGAGAGGACATTTATTTTTTGCTGAGTTTATGTCATTCTACTGTACATTCACTTTAATATTGTTTTCTGTTTTTAGTTATACTTATGTATGATGGAAAACATCACTTTGGCTTTTTTACAATTTATTTTACCCCCTTTTCTCCCCAATTTCGTGGTATCCAATTGTTAGTAGTTACTATCTTGTCTCATCGCTACAACTCCCGTACGGGCTCGGGAGAGAAGAAGGTCAAAAGCCATGCGTCCTCCGAAACACAACCCAACCAAGCCGTACTGCTTCTTAACACAGCGCGCATCCAACCCGGATGCCAGCTGTACCAATGTGTTGGAGGAAACACTGTGCACCTGGCGGCCTGGTTAGCACCCAGCCCACCACAGGAGTCGCTAGTGCGTGATGAGACAAGGATATCCCTACCGGCCAAACCCTCCCTAACCCGGACAACACTAGGCCAATTGTGCATCTCCCCATGGACTTCCCGGTCGCGGCCGGCTGCGAGCCTAGGCTCGAACCCAGAGTCTCTCGTGGCACAGCAAGCACTGCGATGCAGTGCCCTAGACCCCTGCGCCACCCAGGAGGCCACTTTTGGCTTTTCAGCGAGCTGTCTGAACATTAATAGTCTATGCAGAAATGTAACAATTGTGTGCAGATACAGAGCCTTCAGAAAGTATTCAACCCCTTGGATTTTTTTTTTTGTGAAACAGCCTGGATTGAAAATTACATTGATATTTCGTATCACTGGACTACACACAATACCCCATAATGTCAAAGTGGAATTATATGTTTTAAATATTTTAACAAATTAATGAAAAATGAAAAGCTGAAATGTCTTGAGTCAATAGGTATTCAACTCTTTTGTTATGGCAAATTTGCTCAACAAGTCACAAGTTATTTTTGAATGACTACCTCATCTCTGTATCTTTAAGGTCCCTCAGTCTAGCAGTAAATTTCAAACACAGATTCAACCAGAAAGACCAGGGAGGTTTTCCAATGCCTCACAAATTATGGCACCTATTTGCATATTTAAAAAAAACAGACATTGAAAACCCCTTTGAGCATGGTGAACCTGGTTCAGTCCGCTTTCCAACAGACACTGCGACTCAAATTCACCTTTCAGCAGGACTATAATCTAAAACACAAGGCCAAATATACACTGGGATGCCTTACCAAAACAACAATTAATGTTTTTGGGTGGCCTAGTTACAGTTTTGACTTAAATCTGCTTAAAAATCTATGGCAAGACTTGAAAATGGCTGTCTAACAATGATCAACAACGAACTTGACAATACTTTTTTAAATAGTATTGTGCAAATATTGCACAATCCAGGTGTGCAAAGCTCTTAAAGACATATCCAGAAAGACTCACAGCTGTAATCGCTGCCAAAGGTGATTGAACCATCTATTGACTCAGGGGGGTTGAGTACTTATCAATATATACATTATTTTTTTGATTATTTTTTTACAAATGTTAGAATTTTTCTTCCATTTTGACATTACAGGGTATTTGGTGTAGATTGTTGTCAGACAATTTTAATCCCACTTTGTAAAATGTGGAAAAAGTCAAGGGGTGTGAATACTTTCTGAAGGCACTGTAACTGCCACCACACTCAACATTCATGGCACTGCAACACACATTAAGTTTGAGGCCTGGCGTTCATACGGTAGGAAATTCTTACTAAAGATACAGTAGAAGGCCAGCACCATTCTTGGCCTGGAGAGCACCACCAATATCCTTCTGGGTTTACAGACATGATCTGTGTTTATGAGTAAGAGAATGATACTGTACCTTTGCCATCTACCTCTCCTGGACGTGGGTCCCTTGTTGTATCTGTAAGGACACATTTAGTGAGCATAAATGTAACACCCATCTTCTTCTGTGAGCATACATGTCATAAATGATACAGAATGATATCAATAACCTCAACCAATGATGAGCATTCAAAGACATGCCAGACAACCCTAACTGTATGCCGTTTCTTTTGTGCTCAGTGGTCTTCCTCGTGATCCAGTCGATAGCCATCAAGAAGTGAAATGGTGACAGTGGATATCCCTGTCTCGCACCAATCAGTACAGCCATAACTAAACTGTTAAAAAATTGTTTGAATATGAGTGGTCTACAGAAATATCACACTCCAAGTACTATGACAAACGGCCTGTAGTTAGATAAGGCTGAGACAGTGGGGATAGATCCTGCTCCGCTACCACTGGAAACTACATGTTGGGTGACACAATACGTACGTGATACGCTGAAGCCGAAAACTCCCTTGTAGTCCTTCAGCAGCTTCTTCAGCAGAGTGCTCTTCCCTGCCCCTGAGGGGCCACTTATTACAACAGGCCTGGGTCCTGACATAATACTGACGCAAAGGGAGAGAGGGATTGAATACAATGAAAGATTTTGTTATAGGACATGTGTGGCTATGATATGCATAATAACAAAATTCTTCTTCTTACGAATTGCATCTTTCTTTCTTGGTTGACTGAACTTTAGTAATTTCCTGTAGAGACAAACATGTGAGAAAATTGTGTGAGACCACTACTGACTGACTCAAATTTAGAGAATTCTACTTTGTCCCTATTCTAAATGTAGACAGTCATCCTCTCTTCAGACTTACCTCAATAAGAACACTTTGCAACTTCTCATAAGCCTCCTCTAAGTCATCATTGACAATAAGCATGTCAAACACTCCAGGCTCGTTGCCTAAAATAGGAAAGTGATAAGTCATAGCATGGATTATTAGTGGTTCCATCCATATTTTCCAAAGATTTGCAGTACAACTATGTCTATATGGGACAGTAAGGGGGGCCTACTGAGCTCCATGTCAACCCGTGCTGCCTCCAGACGCTTCTGCAGACTCTCCTCTGTCTCCGTATTTCTGTCCCTCAGACGCTTTTCCTGTACACATCAATTGTCCCTAAAGCTATTACAATATCTACATTTCAAGAGTACATTCATACATTTCAAGATACTCATGTCACTAGCTCAAGGATGACATTTCCAAGGGCTAGCATATGTGATCCTTTTCATGATGTCGCACGTCACTACTGTGCATTTCAATGTTGTTTTTTTTTATCAAAAGGCGTTTTGGGGCGGAAATACCTTCTTGAACATGTGAACTTTCATGTGCTTTAATAACAAACTTGTATGCCATTTGTAAATACTAATAAACATTTTCAATTACAAGCCTAGTTGGTTTAGCGACTGAAAAAGGAAGGAACCCTCCCACTTGCCATGATTGGTTCAGATAATGGATGGGTTGGTCATGCTGAGAGAGGAGTTCGGATTGGTTTGCCACTTCTGTCTATAACATGATCTGCTCAGTATGTGTAGTAGATCATCCTGGCTTTTTTGAAAGACAATGTTAGCCATAGAGAACTGCAAAAGTGTGGCTACTCCTCTCAACAACATTGTTGCCCCGAATTTAGCAGACGCTATCGACAAAGATCAGTGGGAAAAGGTTGTGATGGACTGACGTTACTTTCTGCACACAGTTGACTGGAGTGACTTTATTTTAAGTCAGTTAAGAACACATTCTTATTTTCAATGACAGCCTAGGAACAGTGGGTTAACTGCCTGTTCAGGGGCAGTTCGGGGGTTTGAACTTGCAACCTTCCGGTTACTAGTCCAACACTCTAACAACTAGGCTACCCTTGCTGCCCCAACTAGGCTACCCTGCCGACTTGACACAATAACGGGCCAAACAAGCTATAGCTAGCTACAAACCAAATGGAAAATACACGCTTCTGTGAAGCATTCATCCATATATACGGGTAAGAGTCTAGCTACATTTTCAGAATTTATACATTTCTACGTTCTTTATACGTTCTTGGTCAGAAAGTCATTTTCATTGCAAGTTAACTAGCGAATGTTAGCTTGCTGACTCGTGTATGTTATGTGTAGTAATATTATTCGTATCTCAGAAATATATTTGCATTGCTAGTTATAGCCTAATGTTAGCTAGCTAGCTAACATTGAACCTAGTTGGTTAGCTTTAGCTACCTGCAAATTCATACTCAAGCATTTCATGGGTGGTAGCTAGCTATGCCAATTGTTTATATTGTAGCTATGGGTTGGGAATATAGTTCATTTATTAGCTAGCTAGCTAGCTACATGTCTGAACTAAAGACTTTCACTTCGCAAGTGAATGATTACATGACCCATCAAGTTACCCAGGCGTATCTGGGGGAGATTACAGCCATATTTCATGAATATGTGTACATGTGTAGACAATAATGACCCATCCACTTAGCTAGATGTGGCTGGGGGATGATTATAGCATTTACTTCACATGACCCATCAATTTAGACAAGTTTCTGGGTAAGCATAATCTAATAATAAGAAAATATTTATATTATATTTTTATCTGGACACTTTGAAAGTCAGGTTAGGATATAGGCCAAGGACTGGATAAAGTGTATTTTTACCTGGAGTTTTACCTTATTGTAGGCTACTACTTTCACCACTTTTAGTCTTGAAATCTTTGGTTATTTTCCTTAAAGAGATGGTTGGGGATAAGGTTTAAGAGGGTGTGAACGATGCTGAATAGGTGTAGACAAAGAAGAGCTCGCCGCTATTGTAGGTGTACCAAAACATTCAAGAGACATTTTCTCAAAAGTGGAGTTACAAGTTTATCAAATTTCAAAGCAGAATAATGTTCCCATTCTTCTTCATCTGCAGTGTATGATATACCATTTTGTAGCTCTGAGTCTCTACTTTTATCCAAAAATAGCAGTCCAAGCACAGAACATTGAGGAATGCCAAAATACACAGTAGTACCCTTTGCGTTGTGTGATTGTGGACTTGTTGCAGAGTTTACAGTCGATCAGCCATGATACAGTGCCTTGCGAAAGTATTCGGCCCCCTTGAACTTTGCGACCTTTTGCCACATTTCAGGCTTCAAACATAAAGATATAAAACTGTATTTTTTTGTGAAGAATCAACAACAAGTGGGACACAATCATGAAGTGGAACGACATTTATTGGATATTTCAAACTTTTTTAACAAATCAAAAACTGAAAAATTGGGCGCGCAAAATTATTCAGCCCCTTTACTTTCAGTGCAGCAAACTCTCTCCAGAAGTTCAGTGAGGATCTCTGAATGATCCATTGTTGACCTAAATGACTAATGATGATAAATACAATCCACCTGTGTGTAATCAAGTCTCCGTATAAATGCACCTGCACTGTGATAGTCTCAGAGGTCCGTTAAAAGCGCAGAGAGCATCATGAAGAACAAGGAACACACCAGGCAGGTCCGAGATACTGTTGTGAAGAAGTTTAAAGCCGGATTTGGATACAAAAAGATTTCCCAAGCTTTAAACATCCCAAGGAGCACTGTGCAAGCGATAATATGGAAATGGAAGGAGTATCAGACCACTGCAAATCTACCAAGACCTGGCTGTCCCTCTAAACTTTCAGCTCATACAAGGAGAAGACTGATCAGAGATGCAGCCAAGAGGCCCATGATCACTCTGGATGAACTGCAGAGATCTACAGCTGAGGTGGGAGACTCTGTCCATAGGACAACAATCAGTCGTATATTGCACAAATCTGGCCTTTATGGAAGAGTGGCAAGAAGAAAGCCATTTCTTAAAGATATCCATAAAAAGTGTTGTTTAAAGTTTGCCACAAGCCACCTGGGAGACACACCAAACGTGGAAGAAGGTGCTCTGGTCAGATTAAACCAAAATTGAACTTTTTGGCAACAATGCAAAACGTTATGTTTGGCGTAAAAGCAACACAGCTGAACACACCATCCCCACTGTCAAACATGGTGGTGGCAGCATCATGGTTTGGGCCTGCTTTTCTTCAGCAGGGACAGGGAATATGGTTAAAATTGATGGGAAGATGGATGGAGCCAAATACAGGACCATTCTGGAAGAAAACCTGATGGAGTCTGCAAAAGACCTGAGACTGGGACGGAGATTTGTCTTCCAACAAGACAATGATCCAAAACATAAAGCAAAATCTACAATGGAATGGTTCAAAAATAAACATATCCAGGTGTTAGAATGGCCAAGCCAAAGTCCAGACCTGAATCCAATCGAATCTGTGGAAAGAACTGAAAACTGCTGTTCACAAATGCTCTCCATCCAACCTCACTGAGCTCGAGCTGTTTTGCAAGGAGGAATGGGAAAAAATGTCAGTCTCTCGATGTGCAAAACTGATAGAGACATACCCCAAGCGACTTACAGCTGTAATCGCAGCAAAAGCTGGCGCTACAAAGTATTAACTAAGGGGGCTGAATAATTTTGCACGCCCAATTTTTCAGTTTTTGATTTGTTAAAAAAGTTTGAAATATCCAATAAATGTCGTTCCACTTCATGATTGTGTCCCACTTGTTGTTGATTCTTCACAAAAAAATACAGTTGTATATCTTTATGTTTGAATCCTGAAATATGGCAAAAGGTCGCAAAGTTCAAGGGGGCCGAATACTTTCGCAAGGCACTGTAGTCTGCGTTCCATTGTGACATTTAAGAGCCTCATTTGATATACTCCATGAGGCTCTTAAATGTTTCATAATGGGCCATGCTGACTATTGCGGCTCTGAACTCTGAATTGGGCATTACCAGGATCTCTATAGAGGGGGGCTGGATAGAGACATAGATAGGGTCCAGGTCAGTTTGCTTGATGTTCCTCACTCCCTGGATGTCCACATCCAGAATGCAGATGAGACCATTGGCCCGCACTTCATCTACAGAAGACTTGCTATGTAGAAAACAGGAAATACAAGTTATGTTCATTCATTTTTTCACAATTCCATTGAACAGCAGAAACAAGAACATATGCATCTTTCCACCTGGTTTTGCACAGTAGGTTTACAACATGGGGGCTTTTAAACAATACATATGGACAGCGTAAGAGTGACACCTCACACCAGTGACTATTCCTCACATGCTCCAGTATGACTAGGCTAGAGGATAGATTTCTGGAAAACCTGAGAAGTCACCGGAATTTTGCAACTCATTTTGATGTCAACAGAAAGTTATCAAAATGTACTCTACCTTGTTCCATACAGGTTCCCGGAAAACTCTGCATTCTCAATGTATGTCCCATCGTCAATATCCTCCTGCATAGCCTCCCTGTTGGAGAAGTGGTAATCTTCAGATAGAGCAGAGAGGAAATTATGTTGTTAATTGCTGAAGCCAGCATTTAAGTTACAAAATCAGAAGTGAAAACCAGAAGTTACAAAACCAAACTTGATTAAAAGCCTGGAGAGCATCACTGATATCCATCTGGGATTACTAACATGAGATGAGATGAGACTAACTGAGATGGGTTTACAGACATGATCTGTGTTTATGAGTGAGAGGATGTTACTGTACCTTTGCCGTCTACCTCTCCTGGTCGTGGGCTCCTTGTTGTATCTGTAAGGACACATTCAATGAGCATTAATGATCAACATCCGTCATCAACATCCAGTCATACGGAATGCAATCCACAACCTTAACCTTATGTGCATTCAAAGACATGCCAGACTACCCTAACTGTATGGCGGTTCTTTTGTTTTCAGTGGTCTTCCTTGCAGCCATCAAGAAGAAGAATGGAGAAAGAGGACATCCCTGTGTCACACAGATCCGCACAACCATAACTAAACTGGACATGGATGGTATACGGGAATATCCCACCCCAAGTCCAATGACAAACAGCCTATGCTTGGATACAAATTGGGATACAATAACCCAGACCAAAGTCCTATGACAAACGTGGCCTAGAGGTAGAGAAGGCTGAGACAGTAAGGACAGATAGGGCCTACTGCTGTCCCACTTCCTCCCAGACAGGATATTGGGATAGGAGTCAAATGGCGGGTGAAGCACAAACGTACGTGACACGCTGAAGCCAAAGACTCCATCGTAATCCCTCAGCAGCATCTTCATAAGAGTGCTCTTCCCTGCCCCCGAGGGGCCGCTCAGAACAACAGGCCTGGGTCCTTCCATAACACTGGAGAGGGAGAGAGGAAATACAATGAAAGATACAGTGAAAAAACTGTTTATACTGTAAAATTATGTACATTTAGATTATTATTTTTTTCAAAACCAATGCATTTGCTACACAAATAATCTTAAACTAATTTAATTGAGCCACGCAATCCGTTTTAGACACTTTGGGATCATTTGGGCATGAAATTAAAACATACTAACTTTTGGACAAAACTGCTTCAGTTAGTATTTTTTGGCACCAGCCAGGTAAACCAAAACCAAAGCATGGATTGTTGTCTCTCTTTGTACAAAGACTGCTTATAGCGTAATCGAAGTCTGTGCACGGTTGTGTGAAAATAGTGACCTTCTATGCAAAGTAGCGATGACTGGCGTAACCTTTCACTATTCAGTAGCCCACCACTGTCTAGCCTGCCACTACCATGACCAGGAACAGATATACACAAACAATAATGGAATGAAGCACACTCAAGATTTATTCTGTAACCTTCAAAATGATTAAGTCAGGCCCTGACTAACTCCACTCATAGGAGCCAATCTGCGTAGAGTGCTTGGAAGCTAACCAGCTAGCGAGCCTATAGCTAAGCAGTTCTTCCTCTGGCCTCTTCCTCTGGCCTTCCTCTGGCTCAGATGCTAACGTCTAATCCACTGATCCAGTGAATAAGCCACTATGATTTAATGTCTACGCCACAATCAGACATGGGGGGGGGGGGAGCCATGTGACTGCACATTAGGACCACACGACGAGTGTCAAGAGGTTTTAAAGGGTTAAACACAAAGCCCCACGAAAACCTTAAGAGAAAATTGCATTTTCGACCCCTGAGTGTTTAATCTAGCTAGGTGGTCATAATCACTACTTTCATTTAGATCATAGATGTGCAGCTATTCCAGTAACACAATTCTTCCACGAAACCAACATTAGGTTCCACAACAAATTCATCACGTCAGCGATAGCCCAACTCAACATTATACAAATGGGTAGACATGTGATTTGATGGAGCAGGCTGGATGATAGGACCTTGTAAGCGGGATTAGGCCAAGGCCCATATTCCACGGTCCACTCCAAAACAGATGCCATGCTCTCAAGGTGCGTTTAAAAAGGCCTTTTCGTTAAGTCAATCCAAATGGAACATCAGGTACAGAGCTGGGTCAACACCCTTACAGTGTATCTGCCAGAAGAAAGGCATATTGGCTTGTCTACTGTGACTCGGACAATAAGGATATTCCCAGATATACACCGTGTTCAAATAGGTGCGTTTCAAGTCAGTCAGTAGTGGTGGCAAAACACTGGAGGTAATGTCTGAAGCTCTTCATCCTATTGGTGAAAGGATGTTCTTGCTGACTTTAGACTCAGTGGCTAATCAGCCCATCTGACCTATTTCGAGTCCTGTTTGACTCCCTATATCAATGAGGTCGTGACCCTTCAAGGATTTTTCCTGGGAAAACACACTCCAGGCTGTCATACTCTTTACTTATTTAATTGGAGTGTGTACCAGACTTAACTCGAAGAGAGACGTAGCTCATTGAACCATCACAACCCAGATCCCTGTCTGCTGACCTTAGTTGGGCATTTCATGAAAACAACAGACCAGACTGGCCATAATTGAATAAATGAGCTAAGGGTCTATTGCCTAACCCCTTAAGATGACTCAACTTCACAAAGACAACATACCGTAGATGTTACTGTTATTATATCTAATCATTGTATAACCTTTTCAAATATACGTTGTCAATAATTCAGGGGAATCCTACTAACGCGTACAGCTGAGATCTCCAAGCACGGCAACAAAAGAACATTCAAGGACTACATACTTGTGAATGATTTCCAAATGTCGATGTGGAGTCCATAAAAAGCAATTAGTTGTACAGAATGTAATTGCCAGGTTACATTGATTACTGAAGACAGACCTCAGTTTCAACTTGATGTACTGTATATTAGCTCTGTCCTACTGTATATTAGCTCTGTCCTACTGTATATTATTTCTGTCCTACTGTATATTAGCTCTGTCCTACTGTATATTAGCTCTGTCCTACTGTATATTAGCTCTGTCTTTCTTACATCTTTAAAGTTGCATGTTTGTCTTACCTTATCTCAGTGGCTGTACTGGGTGGCTGTAGAGAAGATGTCTCGGAGTGATTGAGATGGAGGAGAGAGCTTTAACTGGGTGTGTGTTTGTGAGTTGTTGGTAGGTGTGTGTCAGACTGATTGACATAGACAGCTTACTGACAGCCTCAATTACCACCTCCTCCCTTCAGCTCATCAGCCAATCGCATGCTGGCATGCTGGCCTTGTTTATCTGAGCCGTCCAAACAGGTAGCGCCTTAATTACTTCAAGTCATGTGACAGGACTGGCCCTGTTGGCTTCTCGGCTCCGTTTTTATCTGATTTGTCACAATGTATCACTGGTCAATCAGGGTGTCGTCCTCAGCTCTTGGCTAACAAACCCTGTAAACTTCTTAATGAAGGAGGAAATGTGATTAAGGGGAACAAAAGGCCACACCATCATTCACTTTAGTATACACAGACACAGTCGAGGGACATAGAGCTTGTTTGATCTAGTAGATTTGCAGTCTGTAAGTGAGAGGTGGCTGCCTTGGCATGGATGGTGTTACATGCAACACTGGTCTCACATAGAGGATGGGTCCAGATTAGGGTTGGGGCGGTCTTGACATTTTGTCAGTCGGGTGATTGCCAAGCAAATAACTGCCGGTACATTTTGAAAAAGTATAATAAATCCATGTAATATAGCCTACACCTTCACAATAAATCCATGTAATATAGCCTACACCTTCACAATAAATCCATGTAATATAGCCTACACCTTCACAATAAATCCATGTAATATAGCCTACACCTTCACAATAAATCCATGTAAAATAGCCCACACCTTCACAATAAATCCATGTAATATAGCCTACACCTTCACACTAAATCCATGTAATATAGCCTACACCTTCACACTAAATCCATGTAATATAGCCTACACCTTCACAATAAATCCATGTAATATAGCCTACACCTTCACAATAAATCCATGTAATATAGCCTACACCTTCACACTAAATCCATGTAATATAGCCTACACCTTCACAATAAATCCATGTAATATAGCCTGCACCTTCACAATAAATCCATGTAATATAGCCTACACCTTCACAATAAATCCATGTAATATAGCCTACGCCTTCACAATAAATCCATGTAATATAGCCTACGCCTTCACAATAAATCCATGTAATATAGCCTACACCTTCACAATAAATCCATGTAATATAGCCTACACCTTCACAATAAATCCATGTAATATAGCCTACACCTTCACAATAAATCCATGTAATATAGCCTACACCTTCACAATAAATCCATGTAATATAGCCTACACCTTCACAATAAATCCATGTAATATAGCCTACACCTTCACAATAAATCCATGATAAAGAAACATGACATGAAGAAAATGTAGTCTATTTCAGAAGAAAAGAATTGCACACTCTTGAGTTGTCTTTATGTTAGCCCTGGTCTGGCTATGCCATATTATCACAGCTCAGGCTAAGACCCAGATGCAGACACAAGAGGCGGATAGTACGAGTCTCAGAGTTTATTACAGTACAAGGCAGGAAATCAGTAGGTCAAGGCAGGCAAAGGGTCGTAATCCAAATCAGAGTCAGGCAGGTACAGGACGGCAGGCAGGGTCAGGACAGGCAGAAAGGTCAGAACTTGGAAGACAAGAAGAAGCAAAAACTAGAGCACAGGAAACACAGGAACACGCTGGTAGGGATGGACGGGACAAGGCGAACTGGCAACAGACAAACAGAAAATGCAGGTATAATACACAACACACAATGGGAGACACCTGTTGGGGGTTGGAGACAATCACAAGGCAGATGAAACAGATCAAGAAGTGACTGTACCCCCCTGAGGGCGCAACTTGGCATCTTACCCTGGGACATGGTTGACTGGGGTGTTGACAGCAGAAGTCCGCGATGAGGGATGGGTCCAGGATATTCCTGACGGGGACCCAACACCTCTCCTCCGGGCCATAACCCTCCCAGTCAACCAGGTACTGGAATCCCCTGCTTCGAGGTAGAACACTCAGGAGGCGCCTCACTGTGTATGCCGGATGGCCATCGATAAGACGGGGGGAGAGGGGTGAGCCCGGAAACAGGAGACAAAGGGCTGTGAGACAGGGGTTTAATCCTAGATACATGGAAAGTGGGATGTATACGAAGGGTGCGGGGCAACAGAAGGTGAACAGCAGAGGGGCTATGGACCTTAGAAATGGGGAAAGGGCCGATAAAACAGGGGGAAAGGTTGCGGGACTCCACCCGGAGGGGCAGATCCAGAGTGGAAAGCCATACCCTCTGCCCAAGACGGTAGCGGGGAGCAGGGGTCCAGTGGCGGTTCACCTGTCGTTGATACCTGGAGATGTTCTTGAGAAGAGCGGCCCGGGCTATCTTCCAGGTACGGCGACGGACGAACATCTGGGCAGAAGGTATGCTGATCTCTTCCTCTTGCTCCTGGAAGAGTGGGGGCTGATATCGCAGGGAACACTCAAAAGGTGAGACCAGTAGCAGAACAGAGAAGAGTGATGAGGGAATATTCCATCCACATGAGTTGCTGGCTCGAGGCAGTGGGATTGGTGGAGACGAGGCAACAAAGAGTCGTTACCAGGTCCGGATTGGCTCGATGTGACTGGCCGTTAGACTGGAGATCAAAACCAGAGGACAGGCTGGCTGACGACCCAATAAGGGTGCAGAACGCCTTCCAGATCCAGGATGTGAACTGAGGACCGCGTCCAAGGATATATGGGACCAGGGGAGGTGAGGAACAGGCTAAGACCCAGATGCAGACACAGAAGGCTGATAGTAAGAGTCTCAGAGATTATTACAAGGGGCAGGCAATTGTTAGGTCAAGGCAGAAAGGTCAGAACAGGGAAGACTAGAAAAAAGCAAAAACTAGAGCACAGGAAACACGGGAACACGCTGGTAGGCGAACTGGCAACAGGCAAACAGAAAACGCAGGTATAAGTACATGAGGTAATGGGAGACAACTGTTGGGGGTTAGTCACAAGACAGGTGAAACAGTTCAGGGTGTGACACATACAGTATGGCTGTGGGCTACACTACTTCATTTAGCAGAAAAAATTTGCTTAGAATTCCGTGGCATTATTTTATAGGATGAAGAATACAATTGAACATAGCCCGAATCAAACACAAAGGACATTTTCTCCAAACGAGTCGAGGGAGTGCGCAATTGCAACTGTTCAGTGTTGAGCAGCTAACAAAGAAACAGGTCCTCCTATATACTTGATTTAGAGTTATGTCTGCAACTTTAGCTGTGATACAAACGTTGGGCTATATGTTTAGATTTTTAATACATTCTAAGGCTGCATGATGCTACTCTAATGATCATTTGAAAAAAAACGTATGAAAGCCGTGAACACTGCTTTGCTTGCATCCACTTCATCAGTCTCTCATTCACAAACAAGAATTTCCCGGCGGCATCCCCTTTGTGTGGCTGTAATGCCCGCAAAAAAACAATCCATGCCTTTTGTGGCCGGTGGGTGAATATAATCATTATAATTCCCTTCTCACTCGCATGGCTCTCTCAGATATCTCAATTCTTATTAGCCAATGCCCGTCACGTGATCAGGTCCTTCTCACAGTCTACAAATGAAGACAAACATTGGGGAAGCAACTGCAAATTCCGGGGTGCATATTGAAGATGTTGGAAGGTGTCGATGAGCTGTTAGAGCTATTTCGTCACATTACTAACGCAGCAATGTGCACAAGGCAGAAGGCTATCAGCGCAAATGTTCCAAAATGCTATCAACTAGCGGGAGAACACCATTCTCAAAAGGGACCTCAAATGCGGTTATGCATGTAATGCTTTATTATAAAGGTGCATTTTTTGTGGTGAAAATGATCACCCCAAACTCACTGCCTATGTATGCCAGTTAAGCTCTACACCGGTTGTAAAGCGGATTAATGTGCTTCATTTTAAGATGTTATTTGGTCACTTTAATTGTGATACAAGCCTTATTCAAAACATACAGGCCTACGGGCTAGGCTACGTGAGATGTGCAACTATGATTTGAAAAAGTCCCTCAAAAAAAGGCATGAGCTGTTTCTTGCCTTACTGCACACAAGCAGGGCATCGTTCACAAGTGATACTACATCATTCACAAGTGATATTGTAATATTGTCACCCATCCGACTAATCTTGATTTAATGTTTTCTTTACATATACTAAATAATATATGTGTGAAATTGGTTTTGATTTACAATGGACCATTATCATGCACCGTCTTGAAACGGAGCCGGGGAACAAAATATGTCATCTATGCACTTAAATCAAATCAAATCAAATTTATTTATATAGCCCTTCGTACATCAGCTGATATCTCAAAGTGCTGTACAGAAACCCAGCCTAAAACCCCAAACAGCAAGCAATGCAGGTGTAGAAGCACGGTGGATAGTAAAAACTCCCTAGAGAGGCGAAAACCTAGGAAGAAACCTAGAGAGGAACCAGGCTATGTGGGGTGGCCAGTCCTCTTCTGGCTGTGCCGGGTGGAGATTATAACAGAACATGGCCAAGATGTTCAAATGTTCATAAATGACCAGCATGGTCGAATAATAATAAGGCAGAACAGTTGAAACTGGAGCAGCAGCACGGTCAGGTGGACTGGGGACAGCAAGGAGTCATCATGTCAGGTAGTCCTGGGGCATGGTCCTAGGGCTCAGGTCAGTTGAAACTGGAACAGCAGCACGGCCAGGTGGACTGGGGACAGCAAGGAGTCATCATGTCAGGTAGTCCTGGGGCATGGTCCTAGGGCTCAGGTCCCCTGAGAGAGAGAAAGAAAGAGAGAAGGAGAGAATTAGAGAACGCACACTTAGATTCACACAGGACACCGAATAGGACAAGAGAAGTACTCCAGATATAACAAGCTGACCCTAGCCCCCCCGACACATAAACTACTGCAGCATAAATACTGGAGGCTGAGACAGGAGGGGTCAGGAGACACTGTGGCCCCATCTGAGGACACCCCCAGACAGGGCCAAACAGGAAGGATATAACCCCACCCACTTTGCCAAAGCACAGCCCCCACACCACTAGAGGGATATATTCAACCACCAACTTACCATCCTGAGACAAGGCTGGGTATAGCCCACAAAGACCTCCGCCACGGCACAACCCAAGCGGGGGCGCCAACCCCGACAGGATGACCACATCAGTGAATCAACCCACTCAGGTGACGCACCCCCTCCAGGGACGGCATGAGAGAGCCCAGTGGAGCGAATGGCGGACGCTTTTCCGGTGGTTCATATACATGCCAGCCATGTTGTAAATGGTCACCGTAACAGTCCCAGTCCAGATGCTCCTTCCTCTCGGGTCCCGCACCCGTCTCAGGTGAGCTGATGGTATGACATGTGTTATTAAATGTGACACTGGCATCTAACTCAATTCCTGGAGGGCAGTGTCTGCGGGTTTTCTTTTCGCTCCTCCCTTGTAGTTCATTAATTAATTAAGGAATTGATAAGTTAGGAACTCCCCTCACTTGGTTGTCTAGGTCTAGGTGATAACAACAACCAGTAGACCATTAGCTTTTCCCAGGAATTGAGTTGGACACCCCTGGCATACAGAAGATGGGTCCTGACGCTACTGATGCGTCATTGTGAAGACTCATTGCTCAGCCCATGGAAATAGTCCCCCCCCCCCCTCTGGCTTCATTCTCTCTCTGTCCATCCCACCCTACTGCCCTCCTTAGCTCATTTCCTTCGTCTTGGCAGGAACAGTGGGCGGTCAGAACCTGAAAAAAAGCTAAAGAATAGTAGGATTGAATGGCTTAGTCTTGACCTGACCTGGCCTGGACTAATCCTGAAGTAACCCATTTGTTTCTTAAAGGACAATTGCATAGACATACAGTAAATCAAGGCTGGACAGATCAACATGCAAGGAGCTGCTTGGCTTTTTTATGATGGAACAAATCACACCATAGATAAAAGGGCAACAGGTCAGGACTAATTCGTCGAACTGTGAACATCATTTAGATCAAGTGACTTGGGTTTAACTTTCTAAAAACCTTTCACGAATAAGAATTAAGGAACTATTTATGAACTAAATAAGTATATATTTTTTTTTTTTGTAAAAGTACAATTCATAAGCTTAACAATAATTTACAAAGCATTTAAGCATGTAATAAGCATTTATAATTGTTTACCGGTATTTCATGACAGTTATTATAAAGTGTAAGCAAGATTATGGTTTTGATCTATAACATTGTACACACATTGATTCTAAGGCCGGGATTCAATTCGATCGTGGGTTATAGGCATCGCAGCTTTTAAAAGTCCATTTCCAATTTGAGCCGACACATGCAGCCTTACCGTGAATGGGATCTATGTGAACACGTTGCCTTTAAACGTCGCAGTGCCTATAACCCTCGATCAGATTGAATCTGGGCCTAAATCAAAAATCTGTGGAATAAATGTTTTTCAATGATATCGTTGTAGTGTAGATATTTATTTATGCAATAACCATCTTTTTTAAAGACACATTGTTTTTTTGTAACATTGATTAATTACACTTTGTACTCCTGTACAAAGAAACACAACCTAAACGACAAAAACACAAAATAATGAATCTCAAAATATGACAATTGTTATGTTCACACTTTCCTCCCACCCGAACTAACCAAAAAACATGACTTCATAAGAACATGACCGTTAACACAACGGGAGTGTTAATCTTTTTCACATACACAATTGAAAACATACACAAAACTATTTACATGTGCTTTATCTTGGTAAAAACAGACAATTATTATTTCTAAAAAGAGTATACAGTATATAATAATAGTCCAGAGTGATCTACATCCACCTGAAAGCTTTCTTTCAGTGCCTGAGCGCTGAGAATACTTCAGTTCTTGTCCTTTATTTCATTTATATACCTTACGGGGATTAACGGATTGAGCACAGAGTCCTCCTCTTAGAACTGTCCTGGCTCACTAAAGGTGGAGGTGAGCAGGGTACAGACGAACACCATCCAGCTGGGCGAACCAAAGGTGAAATGTCAAACCTAAAACGTCAAAAGGACATGAGGACTGATCATTGTGCAATACCCAGTCATGGGTACGATCTATTCATGAGGTGCGCCCCTACCTAGTTCGGAAGGTGGGTGTGTGGGGGTGGGGGGGTTAAGGTGCAAAGACAAGGGTGATCTCTGACAGGCCAGCTGACCTTTATGTCCCCCTGAAAGGCCTGTGCTTCCCCGGGCCCCGCCGGGCTACAGATACACCCGTCTCAGGTCCCCGGGTGAAGTTATGGTGTTACACTGTGGACAAAGCTTCTTAGCCCCCTAGAAGACAAAACACAGCCATGCGTGACTGCTTGACAGAAATACCATTTGTTGTATGTAATATATCTTATATCATGCTCCTTAGCTTTAGCGTTATCTGACAGGATTTCTTCCCGTTATTCTTTATTCTTACCAGTGTGCGGAGCCAGCACTCCTCACAGTGGACGTGCCAGCACTGGATGGAGGTGAGGGGCGTAGAATATGTGTCCTATAGGGACAGACAGACGGACAGACAGACAGACAGACAGACAGACAGACAGACAGACAGACAGACAGACAGACAGACAGACAGACAGACAGACAGACAGACAGACAGACAGACAGGCAGGCAGGCAGGCAGGCAGGCAGGCAGGCAGGCAGGCAGGCAGACAGACAGACAGACAGACAGACAGACAGACAGACAGACAGACAGACAGACAGACAGACAGACAGACAGACAGTATTGGATTACAGTGCTACACAGTGCTACACATTCCACATTCTGTCCTGTTCCCACTCTGATTAAATGGGAGACAGTTGTCACTAGATGGCGCTAAGTGTCTGTATCTGCTGTATTAGTGCCGCTTGAGAGGATGGATGAGTGGATGGATGAGTTAAGTGGCTAGGATGGATGAAACAGCTACCCCTTGACTTTTTGCACATGTTGTTACGTTACAGCCTTATTCTAAAATGAAAATGAATTAAATCGTTTTCCCTCCCGTCATCAATCTACACACAATACCACATAACGACAAAGCAAAAACTGGGTTTTAGATTTGTTTAAAATGTATAAAAAATGAAACACTGAAATATCACATTATCACAACATCACATATTCAGACCCTTACTCAATACTTTGTTTAAGTGCATTTCGCAGCGATTACAGCCTCAAGTGTTCTTGGGTATGACGCTACAACCTTGGCACACCTGTATTTGGGGAGTTTCTCCCATTCTCTGCAGATCCTCTCAATCTCTGTCAGATTGGATGGGGGAGTGTTGCTGCACAGCTACTTTCAGGTCTCTACAGAGATGTTCGATCGCGTTCAAGTGCAGGCTCTAGCTGGGCTACTCAAAGACATTCAGAGACTTGTCCTGAGCCAGTCCTGCGTTTTCTTGGCTGTGTGCTTAGGTTTGTTGTCCTGTTGGAAGGTGAACCTTTGCCCCAGTCTGAGGTCCTGAGCACTGTAGAGTAAGGTTTTCATCAAGGATCTCTCTGTACTTTGCTCCATTCATCATTCCCTAGATCCCGACTAGTCTCCCAGTCCCTTATGCTGAAAAACATCCCCACAGCATGATGCTGCCACCACCATGCTTCACAGTAGGGATGATGCCAAGTCTTCTCCAGATGTGACGCTTGGCATTCAGGCCAAAGAGTTCAATCTTGGTTTCATCAGACCAGAGAATCTTGTTTATCATGGTCTGAGAGTCCTTTAGGTGCATGTTGTCAAACTCCAAGTAGGCTGTCATGTGCCTTTTATCAAAAATATCAAATAACCTGTTTTCGCTTCATCATTATGGGGTATTATGTATAGATTGGTGAATCCATTTTAGAATAAATCTGTAATGTAACAAAATGTAGAAAAAGTCAAGGGGTCTGAATACTTATGCACTGTAGCTGTGATACATTCCTCAAAAGTCTGGATTAAATCAATTGTTCAATTGGAATGTCTCATAGTGTGTTTAATTAGTTCAACGGAAGGTTATCAGGATACAAGTCAGTGCTTCTGTTGAACTAGATTCCTCTCAGTGCTGCTATCCTAAACTAGCCTGGTCCCAGACTCCTTTGTGCTCTTATCCAACTCAATTGTTCATTGTCAAGATAAACAATGATAATGAGTAACAAGGAGTTGGCATGACAGCACAAACAGACCGGGATTCAGGCCATACACTCACCATACAGATGAGACATTTGTATCTGTCTCCTCTGGACATCTGCTTCTCTAGGTCTCGTATCCGGGTTTTTAGTGCATCGAGCGTCGTGAGTGCCGAATCCTCAGAGACCCTGAACACACACACACACAAACACACATACACACGCACACACGCACACACACACGCACACAGGCACACGCACACGCACACACACACACACATATTCAGTGAGAGAGAGGAAGGGAGTGAGGGGGACAGGAGAAGAAGAGGCCAGAGTCATTTATAAATCGAAGACGGATGAAATGATTAGCTGGTATACATGTACATAGAGCATGAATTTTAGGAGCAGTCACATTGCCAGCATTCACTGTCTCATTTATCATGGGAAGAGAAAACATTGCTGAGAGAGGGGGAGGGCAAGTACCACACACACAGGCACACTCACATTCATACGCACTCAGTCACCACCAGTCTTTCTCTATGAGTTGAGCTTGATTTATAGATGAGCTTAGGGAAAAGACAGAGTTTAGGTTGGGATTTTTGGGACGGTTTACAGCACCACGTAGTTAATGGTAATGTGGAACATTTTCACAATTGAATTTTCAGAACTTACATCTCTATGTCACAGTTTTTACAGGTCCTGTGTACGGAGGTAATGCTGTTGTCCAGTTTGTTGCGTTCTTCGTTGCTGGTGGATGGACATCCTGTAGCAAAAGAGGACTATCATTTTAAATTGGGACATCGCCAATCATTACAGTTTTTCTCAATCACGTACAAGCATATTTTTTGGAACAACGCTGTTGATATTCAAAACAGAGTCCACAAAGACACAGAACTCTGTGGCCTTTTGCAAAAACAGTAAATGCATTTTCCAAATGTGGTTGCCTTCTCAAAACAGAAACACATTGATCAAAACGACATTCTACCATCAACATTGCAAGCGCATTCATCAAAAGAAAACGACTGCCTGCTAAAAAAAAGATTACCGCATCCATAGCTACTTTAACTCTCGAGTCCAAGCAGAGGAAACAGAGTTAGTCTGTGTTTTAGAAACCCCAGTAGATCAACACATTTCCTGTGCTGTCAGCAACTCCTCATAGACAGAAGTAAAACTATCCAAAGGTTCATGATTATGGGCAATTACTCTCCTTTTATACGCAGGAATCAACCCGCCATTTCCTGGTTGCTAAAATTCTAATAGTTTGCCTAATTTCTGGTTATGTGACAAAACAAGCAGTCATTGTACAGAGTATAATTGTCCCATCTAAACCAAGAAATATTGTATTTTTAGCTATTTGAAAGTCAAAAAACGTGAACTAAAGAACGGGACGCATAGAAATAGTGAACATTGAACATACCTACCGCTTCTTAGACTTGCTTTCAATGACAATGAGAGATCTATAACTCTCGCTTCTATGTGAATTTAGTCGGGCCACCCCAAAAACGTACACATTGTAGCTCTAACGGCGAATTTTGCCTTCACTGCTGACATTTGTATTTAATGGTTTGCAAAAGGTGGTCTAAGATATGCAAGTCGGGGAACCAAGGCAAGAAAATGATCAAAAGTTGTGTAAATGTATTTGAGCATTTGATCATTGCTGTTCTGCTTTAGATACATTTCAACACAGATCCAAAGATTGCTTGTACACTACTGAGAAAAAGTGTATTATCCAACTAATGAAGTACTACTACACATGAGCTCATTCGAAACACCACATGTACTGATACCGTAGCTGTTCTCACCCTCATTTGTCCATTTTGAATGGTCCAGAGTTCCAACACTGAGAAACAAAAGTAGGATCGTATTTAGAACTAACAAGACAGTTAGTGCAGACAATAATAACAACACAAAAAACGAGGCATTGTTGTGTGGCGATGGGAACATAGAAACAGGCCATGGAAGTACCGCCCGTGGCGGTGCGTACTTTAAAACAGCCCCCCTCGGTGCTTTCCTCTCCTCCACCTCCCCGGGCTCCCGTTGTGAACAGGGGATGATGTCTGCCTCTGTATATCTGGATCACCAGGCTAAGGAAACATAAACATGCAGTGGGAACAACAGAAATATACATGGTCGAATGGATGTTCCGACTGAGGGGAATATGAACTCTTTATGTGGTGTCCTGCATTTCTCACCGTAGGTTCATTTCTCCTTTCTATGTCTGACTGTTGCTGCATTCAACAAAGGCACATTTGTTCCCTTGTTGAATTGTTTGTTCTGTGTGCAACAATGTTAACTTCTTCAATGCTGCCACACTCTCGTCGATGGTGTGGGATTTCGGGGGATTGGTCAATTAGAAGGATACTGTGCTCCTCCGTAGTCCACGGTGTCGTCTCCATCAACGTCCAGGTCAGCATCACTGTCGCCACGGCCCTCATTAGATGTGCTGCTGCTCACAAATACCGACCCTGAGGAGAGCCTCATTATTATCTCCATCCCAAATGGCACTCTATTCCCTTTATGGCGCACTACTTTTGCACTGTAAAGGGAACCGGGTGCCATTTGGGACATACCCTCTCTGGCATCCTCACTTTCACCTAGCACATTCTCACACGGTAGACAGTGTCATGTTGACTATTGAGTGCTAAGAGCAGATGTTCAGGGCCAATGAGAGGTGAGACGTTTTTGCCCATCTGAGGCCATTGAAAGGTGACACTTGAAAACCCCTTTTCAGTAGTAAATGATGAAAACTTCAAAATGGGTGAAGTGTTTCATAACATTTCTCCATGTCACCTAGAGTATCTCCCCTTTTCTGACACAAGGGTCAAAGAATTCCGGGAACGTTCCCAAAATGCCATGGTTTTCCAGACATCCTGGTTGGAAGAGTCCTGGAATTAGGAGGGGAATATGATTTCTGGAATACCTGGAAATGTTGGAACCCTATCTGCAACCCATATGCTCAGGGTAGAGCTCTCTTAGATAAGGGAGCGCAAATTCAGCCTTATAGATACTGCAGCATAATCTGGACTGAAAGGTTCAGTGTCTTTCTCACCACCACCCAAGCACATGATCCACCCCACTGCACCAGACCCAAGACCCAGTCAGAGGGTCACCCAGTTACCTTTAAACCCCCCCAGCATGGAGGTCATCTGTAACCTCCTCCGCTCCCTCCACTGCTCCCCCTCTCCTCCCAGGTCCACCAAAATGTCCTGGAAAGACACACACACGGGACATGTATGCATGATGAAGCCACGCAGCCAGACACATACACACAAACTCACAGACACACACACACAACATTTTGTTTTTGCCTAACGCAAATGCATATCTCACAGCCCTTGTTTGTCACTGATGTATCTCCTAGGGGTAACCTAAGGTACAGAAGAAACATGACCACGCTGAGCCTAATGGGCAGTAAACAATATCAGGGGTTTAAGCACAGATGAGCACAAAGCTCTTTTAACCTGTTTCAGGACCAATTCACCTGCCCCATCCGTCATCAATCTTTCTAAGACATCCAGTATGGTATACAATATGATGGCTGGCAAGGAATAGCTAGGCTTGCTGTCGCGTAGGTTAGCATTTTTATCATGAATCTTGTTCTGGAGGCAGCTCTGCAGTGGTCACTAGCTGGCACAATCACAAAGTCATAAAATCGGATTTAAAACCTGTCACAGATCCCTCCGGAACATTCATTACGCACACCTGGCCCCTATTCCCACTGATTGTATTTGTATACAAACTCAGCAAAAGAAGAAACGTCCTCTCACAGTCAACTGCGTTTATTTTCAGCAAACTTAACGTGTAAATATTTGTATGAACATAGCAAGATTCAACAACTGAGACATAAACTGAACAAGTTCCACAGACATGTGACTAACAGAAATGGAATAATGTGTCTATGAACAAATGGGGTGTCAAAATCAAAAGTAACAGTCAGTATCTGGTGTGGCCACCAGCTGCATTAAGTACTGCAGTGCATCTCCTCATGGACTGCACCAGATTTGCCAGTTCTTGCTGTGAGATGTTACCCCACTCTTCCACCAAGACACCTGCAAGTTCCCGGACATTTCTGGGGGGAATGGCCCTAGCCCAATCTAGGGAATGGCCCTAGATCCAACAGGCCCCAGACGTGCTCAATGGGATTGAGATCCGGGCTCTTCGCTGGCCATGGCAGAACACTGACATTCCTGTCTTGCAGGAAATCATTCACAGAAGAAGCAGTATGGCTGATGGCATTGTCATCCTGGAGGGTCATGTCAGGATAAGCCTGCAGGAAGGGTACCACATGAGGGAGGAGGATGTCTTCCCTGTAACGTACAGCATTGAGATTGCCTGCAATGACAACAAGCTCAGTCCGATGATGCTGTGACACACCACCCCAGACCATGATGGACCCTCCCCCTCCAAATTGATCCCGCTCCAGAGTACAGGCCTCGGTGTAACGCTCATTCATTCGACGATAAACACGAATCCAACCCCAAAACCGTGACTCATCAGTGAACAGCACTTTTTGCCAGTCCTGTCTGGTCCAATCGCTGGATTTGTGCCGATAGGCGACGTTGTTGCCGGTGATGTCTGGTGAGGACCTGCCTCTCTCAGCCTATTGCGGACAATCTGAGCACTGATGGAGGGATTGTTCGTTCCTGGTGTAACTCGGGCATTAGTTGTTGCCATCCTGTACCTGTCCCGCTGATGTGATGTTCAGATGTACCGATCCTGTGCAGGTGTTGTTACACGTGGTCTTCCACTGTGAGGATGATCAGCTGTCCGTCCTGTCTCCCTGTAGCACTGTCTTAGGCATCCTGAAAAGGACGTTTCTTAGTTTATGTGCCCTTTGGTTTCCATTGGGCTATCGATTATTGTTACAATGTCCGTTGGTGCGTGTGAGTACCTGTGCTGTGTGTTTTGGGCTTTGGTTCCCTTGTGAATTGTGCAGATGATTACGGTCTCATCCCGTGTGTTAATCATTTGTGCGTGTGTGTTATTTGTTCAAGGTACACCTCGCTCTTTTGTTTGGGTTTCAACCCTGTCTTTTTGTTACGTGTTTGTCTGCTTTGGCACGCCGTAATTTTAGGTATAATTAAAAAAATATTACGCATTCCTGCGCCTGTCTCCCGAATCATTCATGCCAACCTTACAAAACCAAACCCTAACCTTAACCACACTGCTAACCCTAATGGCTAACCATAACAAAAGGCACAAAAAACATGAATTTTTACAATATAGCTAATTTTGACTAAGGGGAAATTGCTCAGTTTTGCATCCAGGACAACACTCACGACAATATATTTCTACTTGCTACTGTCGCCTACAATACAATGCCAGTTACTATTTAAGAATATACCTGAACTTCGTCAGCTTTCCTCCTCTTCAGCTTGCCGATCCTGACTGAAAGAGCACCCACACAAACAGACATGCAGAGAGGGTTAACTAGAATATGTCCGTAGAGCTAAGTATTAGAAATTGTCTGCACAACTCCTTATTTGGAGTGAAGGAGCAACACATGATACAGTAAACACCCAAATGAAGGAGATAAAGTAGAGAAGTATTGCTTCTGCTTTCTAACAATGGGGGTAAACATGAAAGATGCTCCTAATAATAAATATAGACTGGAATACAGACAAATACATGCAAAAGCACGCAACACACAGTCTTGTATATCTAACCTTGTGGGGACACACATTGCAGTCCCATTCAAAATCCCATTTTCCCTATCCCCTAATCCTAAACCTAACCCTAATTCTAACCCTAACACTAATTCTAACCTTAACTCTAAACACCCTAGAAATAGAATTTGACATAGTGGGGACTAACAAAATGTCCCCAGTTGGTCAACATTTTTGTTTGTTTACAATTCTTGTGGGGACTTCTGGTCCCCACAAGTATAGTTAAATACGTCCACCCACCCACCCACACACTACACACACGCCCACACGCACGCACACACACACACCCTATCCCACCCCCACACACTCAATGACACACACAATAAGAAACATAACACAATAGAACAACAACTGTGGACTCAATTTTTTTTTATTGTTTTCTTAACTGCAGATTGCCTATGGGGACATTAACTTTTAGTAGAGTGTAATTTCAGTAGGATGACAGTAGCCACCAGGGACAGAGAGCCACTAACCATGACCCACCCGGATAATGAGGGTTAAGGAGATGGTAATAGATGAGGGCCTTGGATGTGTCCCAAATGGCAAGCTATTCCCTTTATGGTGCATTACTTTGGACCAGGGCCAATGAGGATCTGGTCAAAAGTAGCACACTATATAGGGAATAGGGTGCCATTTGGGAGCCATTTGGGACGCAGCTCTTGTCAAACGGACAAAAAAAAGACAGGCTGATTAACTAACAGCTAGAAGAGGCCAATCTTCTCCCTAACGTCTCTTTAGAAACTCATTATACTGTACTGTATAATCTGTCATTAAAGCTAGTAGACCTCAACAAAGCCAACTGAGACCTATTCACGCTGGAGATAGAGGAAGAGGAAAGGTAGGTTTCTCTACTGGATACTGGACAAACCATGGTTTCAGAAGTAACTACTTATACACGTGTACTGCACAGCGAAGATATGACGAACAATCAGCAGACTACAAGCTACAATGTGGAAATAATTTGCTCTTGTCTAAAAAAAATGATGTGTTTTATGGTTGAAAAATCAAAAGTCTGTTTCCCAAAATGTCTAATTTATTTTAAAAAATAGTCTGTGAGTCTAGTCTGTGAGAATAGTTCTCAATATAATTATTAGGATATAAAGTCGGCCATATTGTGGCTCGTGCCTCTTACCAGTTTGTGTGCTGTCTGGGGTTAGGGGAGTTTCGTTGTGGGGATGAAATGGGGTGGGTTTGGCGTAGCACCTGCACCAGCGGAGGTAATCGACTGTTAACATATCATGAGGTGAAAGGTCAAGGGGTTAACAGATCCTCTGCTTGTGTTGGTGCTAGGTCAAAAAGTTACAGTTCTCTCAGTGACAGTTGTAGGGACAGTCAGACTGGTTGCTCAGTTGCCCCCAGTTCAATGCCTCTTCTAACAATCTCCATAAATATATCCTACCCGATGATTGGCCTTTTGAGTATAATTTTGCAGCCAAATACCCTGTTGCAAAAGCAGTAACCCAACTACCCCACCCATCTGAACCAACAACAGCTCTTCTTTGAAATCATAATTATTTCTGACCACATACCATTCAGTCTTGTATGTCTGTTGGTCCTCACACGAAGAAACATCTGTGGAATAAGAAGAGAAGATACATCTACTCACAAAATAACTGTCAAGTGTGTGTGTGTGTGTGTGTGTGTGTGCGTGTGTGTGTGTAGGGAAGCACCTACCTGGTATCTGTCTGAGTGGGGGTCTTCAGGTGGGCAGGGGGGAGAGGCGGGAGATCCCCCCTCACGTTTAATGTGCAGAGATAGTGAGAGAGACTGCGGACAAAGCGCAGAGTCAAAGAAAGGTGTGTGTGTGTGTGTGTGTGTGTGTGTGTGTGTGTGTGTGTGTGTGTGTGTGTGTGTGTGTGTGTGTGTGTGTGTGTGCGTGCGTGCGTGCGCATGTCAGTGCACGTTTTTTGCACATTTTGTTATATTACAGCCTTACTCTAAAATAGACTACATCATTTTTCCCCCTCATCAATCTACCCCATAATGCCAAAGCGAAAACAGGTTTTTAGACTTTTTTGAAAATGTATAACATGTTTTTTAACTGAAATACTGAAATACGTATTCAAACCCTTTGCTATGAGACTTCGAAATTGAGCTCATGTGCATCCTTGATTGGAGTCCACCTGTGGTAAATTCAATTGATTGGACATGATTTGGAAAGGAACACACCTGCCTATATAAGGTTCCACAGTTGACAGTGCATGTCAGAGAAAAAAATCAACCCAGGAATTGTCTGTAGAGCTCCGACACAGGATTGTTTCGGGGGAACAGATCTGGGGAAGGGTACCAAAACAATTCTGCAGCAATGAAGATCCCCAAGAACACAGTAGCCTCCATCATTCTTAAATGGAAGAAGTTTGGAACCACCAAGACATCCTAGAGCTGGCCGCCTGGCCAAACTGAGCAATCAGGGGAGAAGGGCCTTGGTGAGGGAGGAGACCAAGAACCCGATGGTCACTCTGACAGAGCTCCAGAGTTCTTCTGTGGAGATGGGAGAAACTTCCAGCAGGACAACCATCTCTGCAGAACTCCACCAATCAGGCCGTTATGGTAGAGTGACCACATGGAAGCCACTCCTCAGTAAAAGGCACATAACAACCCACTTGGAGTTTGCCAAAAGGCACCAAAAGACTCTCAGACCATGAGAAACAAGATTCTCTGGTCTGATGAAACCAAAATTGAACTCTTTGGCCTGAATGCCAAATGTCACGTCTGGAGGAAACCTGGCACCAACTCCACGGTGAAGCATGGTGGTGGCAGCATCATGCTGTGGGGATATTTTTCAGCCTCAGGGACTGGGAGGATCAAGGGATAGATGAACGGAAAAAAGTACAGTGAGATCCTTGATGAAAACCTGCTCCACAGCGCTCAGGACCTCAGACTGGGGGCGAAGGTTCACCTTACCAACAGGAAAATGACCCAAAGCACACAGCCAAGACAACGCAGGAGTGGCTTCGGGACAAGTCTCTGAATGTCTCTGAAAGTGGCACAGCCAGAACCCGCACTTGAACCCAATCTATCATCTCTGGAGAGACCTGAAAATAGCTGTGCAGCGACACTCCCCATCCAACCTGACAGAGCTTGAGAGTATCCGCAGAGAAGAAATGGGAGAAACTCCCCAAATACAGCTTGCAGCGTCATACCCAAGAAGACTTGAGGACTTGAGGCTGTAATCGCTGCCAACGATACTTCAACAAAGTACTGAGTAAAGTGTCTGAATACTTTTGTAAATGTGATTTAAAAAAAATTAAAAATAATATGAAACCTGTTTTTCCTTTGTCGTTATGGGGTATTATGTGTAGATATATGAGAGAAAAAACAACAATTTAATCAATTTTAGAATAAGACTGTAACGTAACAAAATGTGCAAGAAGTCAAGGGGTGACCATAGGTGCATGTATTTACCTTTGAAGCCCCTAATGGATTGTCCCTCTGCACTGAATTAATACTGTCAAAAGGAAGATAGAAAGAACATTTAGAGGGTGCCCAGACAGGAAACAAATGCTACAATACTGAACATTGACACTGTTTATTGTTGCTTATTTTCCATGCCAGTGGTACCGATAGCCTATCTATTGTCCAAGGTTCACATACATGCGCACACAACACACAACACACGCACACACACCTAGTACCCAAGGGCCATGTTTAATTTGAAGCCATTATTGTCCTCAGCACGGTTGTTAAGCAGATTTGGCAAGTAATGTCTTTATTGGACAAATCATTCTTGTGGCCTAAGCAAGTAGTGTGTGCGTGTGTGTGTGTGTGTGTGTGTGTGTGTGTGTGTGTGTGTGTGTGTGTGTGTGTGTGTGTGCGTGCGTGCATGCGTGCGCGCGCATGTTAGCTGATTATGGGCATTGAGAGCAGGCATTATAGAGGCATTATATTGGCCTAGCTGTAGGAAGTGTCGCCTGGGGCAGGAGGGCCGTTATGAAATATGCTGAGAAAAATGAGGCACCTTGTAAACATTACATGCCAGTGACAAAGGAGACAGGAAATATGATGGAGGGGCCCTCCAGCTATCTGTAAATATTAATAATCACAACCACATCTGGAAGCACTAAACGAGAGAGAGCGAGAGAGAGAGACAGGGAGAGGGAGAGAGAGCGAGAGAGAGACAGAGACAGAGAGAGAGAGACAGGGAGAGGGAGAGAGAGAGAGAGAGAGAGAGAGAGAGAGAGAGAGAGAGAGAGGATAAATAATCAAGAATAAAGAATGAAAGAAAGACACAGAGAAAGAAAGACGGGGTGAAAAGAAGGAAAACGATCAACTACCGTATGTAGTAAAGACCAATCGAGGACACGTATGTGCAGTCTTCTGTATGCCTACCTGATTTGTAACTGTGTCAGTCTGCCCATCTCCTGCTCCATGTGCTCCTGTAGCTCACCTGGTCGTAACACAGCATGGCACACAGGACACACTGGGGCCTGGGAGTCATACAGGATGTTCCCCTTACCTACTGACACAGAGAGGGGAGGAAAGGCGGAGGGAGGAGGCAAGAGTACGTCATTCGAATATTCGGTGTCAAATCACATTCAGGTTTAACACACACACGTGCTCGAAAACGCTAGTGCACACACACACACACACCGCCACCACCCTGTCAGTGAGCCTACATCATAGGCTGTCAATGGGAACATTAGCCCGGCCCACCCGGCCCATTGGGTTTCACTGATGGTATATGGCCATAAGCAGCCAGCTGGGAAGGGAGTTATACTATATCAACATTTTACCAGGTAAATTAGGTGTTTTACTCCTGAGAGCCATTAATCACATGTAGAAAGGTATGGCCATCTCTCTGCATCGTATTTCCCTCACCTAACACCTAAACACAACCAGACTGGAGAAGGCCATAACATAGCCATTACAGAGGGAATATACAGCACGGTCAATAGCAATGGCATGAATAAAAACAAAGGCCTCATAAAGTAGGCCCGACTTATCACCATTTCAAAAAAGTCAGGGTATCACACCAGCCATTTCACATTTACATAATTCAGCAGAGGTTCTTATCCAGAGCCAATTACAGTGGTGAGGGTTAAACATTTTTATACTGGTCCCCCATGGGAATTGAACTCACGAACCCTGGCAATGCAAGTGCCATGCTCCACCAAGTGAGCCACACAGATGTTCAACCCGAGAGCCTATTAGGGGCCTGCAGCATGTATAGTCACCTATCTGCTTCCCTCAGGAACCTATTACACAACACATCAGCGACACTCATAAGGACAAAATACATGACATGTGGCATGCTGGGAGCAGGTTGGTGTCCCCTCTGACATCAGCTGAGCTACGAGTGCCTAATGAGGGACCCAAATAGGGAAAAAATGGTTGCTGAATAAAACATGGCCGCAAATAGCAACAAAAAAAACGCTCAGTGTCCTTGGGAAAGTGACAGGTCATTCTGTGTTCCTCGCGCCTTTTTTGCATCCCTCGCGGAAGCCTAAATGAGTTTTCCCGACACGCATCGAGCGTTGCCGGGCTTTCAGCGCTCCCCGGCCCGGAACACGCAGGCATTAGTAAACAATGAAATCTCGGAGCTGAAATTGAATTTATAACCACATTACCGGGTGAGATAAGCGTCTCTGAATGGCGCCATGATAAGAGGAATGGGATTTGATTTTCAGGTGGTTTATTGTCCCCGTTTTTGTAGACTCTCCCTCCCCATCCTCCCTCCACCATATCCTGTCGACTCTTCTCTGCACCAGGCAACCTCCATGTTAGGGATGGTTTCCCAGCCCTGATTGAAGGTATATCTGTCCTAAAAAGCACTTTAATGACCAAGACTTAATTATGGTGTGTGCGTGTGTGTGTGTGTGTGTGTGTGTGTGTGTGTGTGTGTGTGTGTGTGTGTGTGTGTGTGTGTGTGTGTGTGTGTGTGTGTGTACCTGCATGCGAGCACATTCGTGACATCAACATCACAACCACCCTGTACACATGCTTCCTCCCCCTCCTTTCCTACATCTCTCCCTCCCATAGCCGCGGGAAGTAGCTAAAACAAATATATGACAAAAAATATATATATATATTTTGTCTACTCCTGTATTACTGGACCGATATAGTCATCTGTTGCGCTGGCAAAAATTTAATTGTGCGCCATCATAGGTGAAAAAAATCTTAGAACCCCCAACCCCAAACATCTTCCTGCGGCTACTCCCCCTCCCATTCCCCCTTCCCCCTCCCAGAAAAATGTGTCAGCATCAGTCAGATGCTGAGCCTGGGAGGGGGGGGGGGGGGTCTCAGACACATAACAAGGGGGCAGTAAACTAGCCTATGTGGCTAGCTAGCTATCTCCCCATTTAACAGGAGCTGATGGATTCCCTCTCTGTCTGGAAAGCTGTTCCCCCCTCAGGCTGCCAAAGATGTGTAGCACTCTCATTTGTTCTGCTCTTTGTTCTGCGGTGGTCCCATCCCTCACTAGAGAGGCTGGTGGTTAGGCTACACTGTCTCTGTTTCTGAGGGCAAACAAATGCATGGTGGCATCATGGTTAGGCCAGTGGTTAGGCTACACTGTCTCTGTTTCTGAGGGCAAACACATGCATGGTGGCATCATGGTTAGGCTACCTCCTAGGTTACATCCTGAAGCCTTTGACTCTACAATTATATCCATACAGTTGTAGAGGTACTGTACCGCTAACCTGCGGTACGTTGTGGCCTGTCAGAGGAAATGGTTTTTTTGCAACAACAAAAAAACAGAGAATGTCAGAAGGAACAACAGTTCACAACAAGTCACTTCCTAACACTCCTGTAATATAATATAATGCCATTTAGCAGACGCTTTAATCGAAACCGATTTATAGACATGCCTGCATTTTTTTTTTTTAGGTACGGATGGTACCGGGAATCCCATTTTCAAATCTCAAAATCAATCAAGATTCAGGAAATAGTCTTTCTGTTATGGTTTGTTGTTGTCAGGAGGAAATCATATGGACGACAGAGCAGTGTGACTGCATGTCAGCACAAAATAAATACAATCTATATCTTATCTTCCAAGGCCTTTCACAGGAGTCACCTGTGAGAGGAATGTTCTGTAGAAATACTGTACTGAGTTTTTGTCTAATCCCCTCACAATTAAATGACTCATATGGTCCGTGAAGTACAATGTATTTCAATACACTAATGCTCTATTTGAGGGAAATCATATTTGATGTCAGACAGAACTGTTGTTATTGCAGGTTATAGGATCCTGGAAACACAGGAAGTGCTTAAAGTCATAGGCCTGCTGTATGTATAGGACATCAATTCTATCCCGTATAGCCACACCACCAACACAGAGAGATCAGACAACCACACACACACATACGCACGCACGCACGCACGCACACACACACACACACACACACACACACACACACACACACACACACACACACACACACACACACACACACACACACACACACACACACACACACACACACACACACACACACACACACACACACACACACACACATCCCTAAAAAGACCATAGTCACCCTGTGGGCTGTGGTAATCGCTGATGCCAGCGCCCATATGACGGGTGCCACTACCGTAGAGACACGCGTAGCTGAGATGGCTGACGTGACCTTTACAGAATGCCACATGTCATCAGGGCTTGATGTCACCCTGTGACATTAGGCCAGGGCATGAACAAGGCTATTTGGACATGTTGTAAAGAATAACCCGCAGTGACAAAATCTGGAGGTGTGGTATAACTATGATTGACAGACATCGGCAATGGTCAAGATTGGATCGTTTTGAATGGCTGGGATATGGTACAGGGATGATTTGTGTGCCTGCGTCTTGCTGTATGCCAGTCTCAAGATGCCGTGCTTGTTCATCACTCAGCTCAGAAAGGAAGGCTGGAAATCAAGGCTAACTGTATACCTATCTGGTATGATAAAACATTGACACCGCGCCCTAACTACCATCATCAGACCCAAAAACAATTTGTTTCCCTTTCCACTTTAACGTCATAATAAGCACAGGCTCTATTATGTGTAATCAGTGGGTAGATTGCAGAGGCTTGTGGGGGCTGTAGTTGGCAAGCGTTCAGAGGAGACCTGAGCCATAAAAGTAATTGGCTCCCACCACACCTGTGCCCCGCCCCTTCCTGTCTCCCACGACAACCTGCTTCCCATTAAAAACATCACATCAAAAATATTACAGGATATTACTCAGCGCTTTTCTTCCTACCTGGAACACACTTCCTACCTACGTCCCAAATAGCACCCTATTCCCTATGTAGTGCCTATGGGTCCCTATGGATCATGGCCAAACGTAGTACACTATATAGGGAATAGGGTGCCATTTGGGACGCCGCAAGGCTCTCTGAAGTAAATGGCGGAGGGAAATGGGCTGCCGTTTGTTTTTATTGGGGAAATAATGGCCTATTGAGAGGTAGGCTATTTAACGAGTGACATAATAGGCCATGTTCTGTAGCTGCTAACACATATGCTGAGAGCCATTTCCCATTTCCCGTGGTTTTCAAAAGGGTCGGTAGGTTTTTTTTCATAATTTTTATTCATCCCAGAATTCCCCGGGTATACAATAAAAAATAAAAGCAAACGTGATGTTGAGAAATACTCTTGCCTGACTGTTTTTACTGATCAATTACCGTAATACACACATCCTCTGGTTCCCAAATGGCACACTATTCCCTATTAAGTGCAATACTTTTGACCAGAGCCCTATGGGCCATGGTTCCCAGTTTCACCTCACACCACCCAATCCATTGTGTATAATGTCTTCAAGATACCGCACCACCACCACCATCCTTACCGCCCCTCCCTCATTGCCTTTAATCAATGTCTCATTAGGACTGTAATGATTAGTCATTGACTAATAAAGGTTGTATTAACTCATTGTTGATGGGTCTTATGTCTACATTGTACATTAGAAGTACAGATGGAGGACAGCACTGTAATTCCCAGTAGGGCAGGGGTTCTCAAACTTTTTGGGGCCGGGGGAACCCTTTCGTAATAGGAAATTCATCAGGGACCCCCCTCATAATCAGAAAACAACTTGAGTGAGATATAAATAGGATACAATAAGTTTGACTTTGACTTTGGCAATGCTTGGCCGAACGAACAGAGTCTTGACACCTGCGAAAGAGCATTTTGTCGTTTTCAAGCTAATTTCCTGTAATTCTACACATTTTGTCACGGGGAAGAGTTTTTGTTGGTGCAGCTTTAATGCAAAAATCCTGCTATTGTACACAATTTGTCATGAGGCAGGGAGGAATAAAAATTGAGTTTTAAAGCTTGAATTACAGTGCATTTATGTTACATTTTAAATGGAATTTCAGAAGCATTGAGTTGACAAATGTATAATTGGTGGAGCATAGCCGCGGGAAGTAGGAGTTCTGAGGGTGCTGCACCCTCTGAAAAATCTGAATTTAAAAAATATATTAATTACAAAAATAGCAGTCAAAAGATTGGACGCACCTACTCATTCCAGGGTTCTTCTTCTTCTTCTTTACTATTTTCTACATTGCAGAATAATAGTGAAGAAATCAAAACTATGAAATAACCAAAAAAGTGTTAATAACTTCTTAGGGATAGCCCGCCTTTTTTTCAATTTTCGCCAAAATGAAATGACCCAAAACTAACTGCCTGTAGCTCAGGACCTGAAGCAAGGATATGCATATTTATTTATTTTTTATTTCACCTTTATTTAACCAGGTAGGCCAGTTGAGAACAAGTTCTCATTTACAACTGCGACCTGGCCAAGATAAAGCAAAGCAGTTTGATAAAAAAAACAACAACAGAGTGTTACACATGGGATAAACAAACCTACAGTCAATAACACCAGAGTGATAGATATGCAGATGATGATGTGCAAGTAGAAATACTGGTGTGCCAAAGAGCAAAACAAGTAAATAAATAAAAATATGGGGATGGCAAATTTACAGATTTTACAGTTTACAGCTGCAGCTGTAAGCAGCTCAGATAACTGATGCTAAAAGTTAATGAGGGAGATATAAGTCTACAGCTTCAGCGATTTTTGCAATTGGTTCCAGTCATTGTCAGCAGAGAACTGGAAGGAAAGGCGGCCAAAAGAGGTGTTGGCTTTGGGGATAACCAGTGAGATATACCTGCTGGAGATATACCTTGCCAGCCGACAAGAGCATACAGGTCACAGTGGTGGTATACGGGGCTTTGGTGACAAAACGGATGGCACTGTGATAGACTGCATCCAATTTGCTGAGTAGAGTATTGGAGGCTATTTTGTAAATGACAAATCGAGGATCGGTAGGATAGTCAGTTTTACTTTGGCAGTGTGAGTGAAGGTGGCTTTATTGCGAAATAGGAAGCCAATTCTAGATTTAATTGGAGATGCTTAATATGAGTCTGGAAGGAGAGTTTACAGTCTAGCCAGACACCTAGGGATTTGTAGTTGTCCACATATTCAAGTCAGAACCGTCCACAGTAGTGATGATGGTTGGGCGGGCGGGCGGGCGGGGGCGGGGAGGGATTTGTTGAAGAGCATGCATTTAGTTTTACTAGCATTTAAGAGCAGTTGGAGACCCCACGGAAGGAGTGTTGTATGGCATTGAAGCTCGTTTGGAGGTTTGTTAACACAGTGTCCAAAGAAGGGCCAGATGTATAAAGAATGGTGTCGTCTGCGTAGAAGTAGATCAAGGATTCACCCGCAGCAAGAGCGACATCATTGATATATACAGAGAAAAGAGTCGGCCCGAGAATTAAACCCTGTGGTACCCCCATAGAGACTGCCAGAGTTCCAGACAACAAGCCCTCCGATTTGACACACTGAACTGACACTGAAGCCTTGGCCAGGTCGAAGAAGACGGCTGCACAGTACTGTCTTTTATCGATGGCAGTTATGATATCGTTTAGTACCTTGAGCGTGGCTGAGGTGCACCAGTGACCAGCTCGGAAACCAGATTGCACAGCGGAGAAGGTACGGTGGGATTCGAAATGGTCAGTGATCTGTTTGTTAACTTGGCTTTTGAATACTTTAGAAAGGCAGGCAGGATGGATATAGGTCTGTAACAGTTTGGGCCTATAGTGTCACCCCCTTTGAAGAGGGGGATGACCGCGACAGCGTTCTAATCTTCCAATCTTTCCAATACTCTTGGTACCATTTGAAAGGAAACACTTTGAAGTTTGTGGAAATATGAATTAAATGTCGGAGAAAATAACACACTAGATCTGGTAGAAGAAAATACAAAGAATAAAAACAACCAGTGTTTTTTTTACCACCATCTTTGAAATGCAAGAGAAAGGTCACAGTTATAGCTATCACTCTGGTTGTAATTCCGATAGTGTCCAGAAGATGGCAGCAGTGTATGTGCAAAGTTTCAGACGGATAACTTGAAGTATAAGTTAACCTTTTAGTGTGAAATCCCCGGGTACATTTGGGCAAATCGTGAAGGAGACATTCGCATTCATATTCCATTTTTCTGCAAGAATACCGTCAAATCTGTATACTTGGACTTTAAATTCAAGGCACACTTAACCAGCATGGCAACCACAGCATTCTGCAGTGATATGCCATCCCATTTTGCTCGCTCGGATGCTTTCTACGGTGAGATACAATTTGTGAATCGAAGGAAATGATGAAAACAAAGGCGAACGATACATTATTTTATGTTTCTTTCTTGGTCCTTTTTTGAGGGAAGCCTGGCTTCTCTTGGCATCCATGAATACACGCCACTGCCTTATGCAGGTGCGTAGCGGGCTTTGCAAGCTTGGTTCCCTGAATACTGAATACATTTAATTCAATTGCTGAGAACCCTCCCACTTGCTGGCCAACAGATGCTCTCGTGGCGTTTTTATTCAAATCTAATCAAGTTTTATTTGTCACATGCGCCGAATACAACAGGTGTGGACTTTACTGTGAAACGCTTACGAGCCCTAAATCAACAGCACAGAGTTAAAAAAAGTATGAGAAAAAAAATGGTAACACAACAAAACAACAATAACAAGCACCGGAACCGAGTCAATGTGCAGGGGCGCGAGGTAGTTGAGGTAGTTGAGGTAATATGCACATGTAGGTAGGGGTTAAAGTGACGAGGCAATCAGGATGGATAATAAATAGAGTAGCAGCAGCTCGTGTGAAGAGTGTGAAAGTGTGTGAAAGTCATGTGCAGAGATAGTGAGAGGGACTGTGGACAGAGCACAAACGACAGGGACAGAGTCAAAGAAAGGGTGTGTGTGTGTGTGTGTGTGTGTGTGTGTGTGTGTGTGTGTGTGTGTGTGTGTGTGTGTGTGTGTGTGTGAGCATATGTAGTGTGTGTGTTTGTGTGTGTGTGTGTGTGTGTGTGAGCATATGTAGTGTGTGTGTGTGTGTGTGTGTGTGTGTGTGAGCATATGTAGTGTGTGTGTTTGTGTATGTGTGTGTTGGAGTGCCAGTGTAGTATTTGTGAGATAGAGTCAGTGCAAAAAAAGACTTGGCGCTCCGGTACTGCTTGCTGTGCGGTAGCAGAGAGAACAGTCTATGACTTGGGTGGCTGGAGTATTTGACCATTTTTAGGGCCTCGCACTGACATCGCCTGGTATAGAGATTCTGTATGCGCGGGAGTCAGCCCCAGTGATGTACTGGGCCGTACGCACTACCCTCTGTAGCGCCTTGTGGTCGGATGCCAGGCCGTTGCCATAACAAACGGTGACGCAGCCAGTCAAGAACTATCAACAGTGCAGCTGTAGAACCTTTTTGATGATCTGAGGGCCCGTGCTAATTCTTTTCATCCTCCTGAGGGGGAAGAGGCGTTGTCGTGTCACCGAAAAAAACTTGAAGCTCTAGACCCGCTCCACTACAGCCGCGTTGATGTGATTGGGGGTGTGCACGACCTTCCGTTTCCTGTAGTCCACGATCAGCTCCCTTTGTCAACAGGGTTTTCTCTACATTTATCTAAAGCCAAACCTTTAAAATTGGTGCACCTTTAATTATAATTTTCTCGACAGACTCAGTAGAATATATGGAGTGAACAGTTCAGAATATTATGGATTAATGAAAGAAAGCGACGTAAACACACTCATAGGTATATTCGTCTCCTTTTCAACACCTATTGGGAGATTCACTCTGATCTTGTATATTTTTCTAGGCTTAGGAAAATATTTATAACATTTTTTTTTTAAACAGTATATCAGAGTAAATCTCCCAATTGATGCAGAAAAGGAGGCAAATATTGAGTTGAGCAGCTGTGCTCCATCTTTCAACTCCTAGTGGAATTCAACCTCAAATTGACTCATTGTGAACCACCTCAGCCCCACAGCCCTTCTCTGATGACCCACCGATCAATGACAAGGCCCTTTGACCACAGGTCAATCAGAACAAAGACCTCCAACCAATATTGCAAACCTCTCTTTTTCTCTCTGTCTCTCTTTTTCTCTCTGTGTCTCTTTCTGTCTATTTCTGTCTCCCTCTCTCTCTCTCTCTCTCTCTCTCTCTCTCTCTCTCTCTCTCTCTCTCTCCTCTCCTCTCCTCTCCTCTCCTCTCCTCTCCTCTCCTCTCTCTTCTCCATTACAGGTCACTATAGTTCCGACAGCTGTGGCCATGGCCGTGCATGTCCTCGGACAATCATCTCTTTCTATCCGCAAATAAGAAAGAGAGTGGACTCGGCAGCCATGTCTCAACTACCAGGTTCTCCTCTTAGACCATGTTCACCCCGAAGGCAAACTCTGCCTCTAGTCTTTTCAGACTGTAATCAATCCCGCCTCTTTGAAATGCATGGCTCAATGATCGTTGATACTGATCTACAGGTCTGGAAGAATAAGAAAAAGGGAAAGGAGAGAGTGTGAGTTGCGGTGAAGTTAAGGTTGCCCTTGGGGCTGGTCATTATATAGATAGGACTATATCTAAACCTCAGAACTACAAACACAATATTTATGGGGTAAGTTTTCTCTGTCCAACACCTGTAGAGGAACAGTGCCCCTCCGCTTCAGCTTCCCATTGTGTCATATGGATGCCTCTGGCTTTGACGTTACTATAACACATTATGAAGGCTCACACATACTTATAACAAGCGTTATACCTGCAGTACAAAGCTTTATGCCTGCAGGTTTTAAGTGGAGCGTTAGTGACGGGATGATATAAGCCGGTTCACAAATCAAAATCAAATCCAGTCAAAGTTTATTCGTCTGAGAGGTCACAGCTGTCACAGGCTAAGCTGTCACAGGCTAAGCTGTCACAGGCTAAGTGATGGTTAGGTGACATCAGCTGAACACTGGTAATCAAGTGGGAGATAACATTTACTTTTAGCGGCTGAGCATGGGCCCTACAGTGACAGTTGGATCCCGCTGTCATGATGACACTATCATCCGGCTATACATCTTGGTGGACTGCTCTAGTTTCCTTATCTGAATTGTCTGGACTCTGAGTACACCAGTCCATTCACCTGAAAGAGAGACATTTCTCTCTTGTCAATAAAGCGTGTGTGTGTGTGTGTGTGTGTGTGTGTGTGTGTGTGTGGCCTGAGTGGGTCTGAATGAGGCATTAAGGGGCTAATAGAGTAATCATAGCCCCTCGTTAAAGGTCTAATTAGATTGGCCCTTAAAATACAGATTGCTATTAGTCGACCCACTGATTAACACACACTGCTGGCCTGGGCTTTTCTTTCTCTCTCTCTCCCTCTCTCGGTCTCTTGCTCTCTTTTTATCATGCTCTCTCTCCCTCTCTGTCTCTCCCTCTTTCTCCCTCGCTCTGTCTCGCGCTCTCTTTTTTCGTGCTCGCTCCCTCTCTCCCTTTCCGTCTTTCTCTTACTCTCTTTTTTTCGTGCTCGCTCCCTCTCTCCCTCTCTCCCTTTCCCTCTGTCTTTCACTCTCTTATTTCTTGCTCGCTCCCTCTCTCCCTCTCTCCCCTTCCCTCTGTCTTTCACTCTCTTATTTCGTGCTCGCTCCCTCTCTCCCTCTCGCGCTCTCCCTTTCCTTCTCTCCCGTTCCCTCTCTCCCTCTCTTGCTCTCTTTTTTTTGTTCTCCCTCTCTCCCCATCTCGCTCCCTTTTTCGTTCTCCCTCTCTCCCTCTCCCTCCCTCTGTCAACAGCCTGTCAATTAGTGCTTAATGCGGGAAAATGAAAGGCTCATTCTCTGAAGCTGATTGCATCAAGCACTTTGACCCTGAAAACTCACAGTCAATGGGACTTCTAGATAGCAGGGGACCTCGAGTCACGGATGCACAAATGCATGAACGCACGCAGACACACAAACACACGCAAGCACGCACACATACTGTACGTTCGCACACACGCACACCCAGACACAGAGACACACACACATACACACTCACACCTGTCCCCCATACAGCAAAGGTGTGAGAGGTTGGAAACAGGAAAACAGTACTAATAGCGACCAGCACCACATCACACATAGCCCTCAAAGTGATCCGGCTTCTGTCTCTCCACATACAGATAATATCAGATGCTGTCTCACAGTCACATACCACTGCTGCTGGAATGAGAGACATAGCAGAGAAAGCTAGCATTCCTAAAGTGCCGATCTAGGATCAGCTTGAACTGTTGGATCATAATGACCAGGATCACATGGACAGGTCCTAGATCAGCACTCTTACTCTGAGGTGCTTTGTGAATACGGGCCCTGGTGCACTGATCAACCAGTGTTTGTGTTTCCCCACACAGCCTGGCACATCAACTGTCTGTCTGTGTGTCTGTCTGAGTGTCTGTCTGTGTGTCTGTCTGTGTGTCTGTCTGTCTGTCCGACTAAAACTCAGCTTCTGTATCTGAGAGACGGATCCTTTCATTACGGAATACATACAACCCACTGGGCACAAACGTCAAATCAATGTTTCAACGTCATTTCATTGAAATGACGTGGAAACAACGTTGATTCAACCAGTGTGTGTGCCCAGTGGGAAGACACATGCCTAAACACACACAGAGTCATGCAAAAATCGCTGGTAGGTCTGGACGTCTGAATCCCCAGAGTAGCTGGTTCTCATTTAGTGTGCCAGTGTGGTTGAACAGGGCAGCGGTTGACTTATTCAGGGGAAGACAGTCAGTCAGACAAGACACACAGACACCGACCCAGCACTATCACTGGGATAAGGGCAGCCAAATAAAGGGAGCCTTCACACCACAGTGGAGAAACACAGTGGCCGATGTTTTGTGCCAGCGTGTGTGCATGTGTGTGTGTGTGAATGTGCATTCGCCTGTGTGTTTGTGTGCACGTACAGTTCCAGTCAAAAGGTTTGGACACACCTACTCATTCAAGGGTTTTTCTTTATTTTTTACTATTTTCTACATTGTAGAATAAGAGTGAAGACATAAACACTGTGAAATAACACATATGGAATCATGTCGCAACCAAAAAAAGTGTTATATAAATCAAAATATATTTGATATTTGGTGTTCTTCAAAGTAGCCACCCTTTGCCTTGATGGCAGCTTTGCACACTCTTGGCATTCTCTCATTCCAGCTTCAACTGGAATGCTTTTCCAACAGTCTTGAAGGAGTTCCCACATATGCTGAGCAATTGTTGAGTGCTTTTCCTTCACTCTGTGGTCCAACTCATCCCAAACCATCTCAATTGGGTTTAGGTCAGGTGATTGTGGAGGCCAGGTCATCTAATCTAGCACTCCATCACGCTCCTTCTTGGTCAAATAACCCCTTATACAGCCTGGAGGTGTGTTTTGGGTGATTTTCTTGTTGAAAAACTGTGTAACCAGCAAAGCACCCACACACCATCACTCCTCCTCCTCCATGCTGCACGGTGGGAACCACACATGCGGAGATCATCCGTTCACCTATTCTGCGTCTCACAAAGACAACAAAAAATCTCAGATGTGGACGCATAATGATGGACTGTCATTTCTCTTTGCTTACTTGAACTGTTCTTACCATTATATGGACTTGGTATCTTCTCTGTACCACCCCTACCTTGTCACGACACAACTGATTGGCTTAAACACATCAAGAAGGTTGGTTACTACATGATTCCAATGTAGAAAATAGTAAAAAATAAAGAAAAACCATTGAATGAGTAAGTGTGTCCAAAATGTAGACTGGCACTGTACATGTGTGCGTGCGTACATGCGTGAATGTTTGACCGCATACGTGTCTGTAGCCCTGGTGAGCTCGCTCCTCGCTCATCAATACGCCCCCAGCGATACTCCCTCCCCGTCTGCTAACACAGAAGAACAAAGACCATTGGCAACGCCGGCCCAGTTATAGATCCTCGCTTCTCTGTTCTTGTTCAATACAAGTCATGCCGCGGTGCTGTAGCCAGGCCACTTTCAGCTGAAAAGTTCAATCTCCTCTCTCCTCCACTGAACAGAGCTTCAAAAGAGTGGCTTGAGCTAATGAGCCTGGACCTTCGCCAGTTAGAATCTGGCCTCGGTTCTAGCCCACCCAGACCCAGTGATATGATACTGCTATAACACTGACTGTCCTGGGATTTTGTATACTCAATACTGTATAATTCTGTATAACATTCTCTGCATTACAATGTGCGTGGTTGGCACAGAATATAATTAATCAGATCCGGGACCCCCCCCCTATTTGAGAGTTTTAGAAAAAAATTCTTAGAGAGACAGACGCACAGCTTAACCGAGGAGTAAGCTTACACTACGGCAAGCGGGATATGGGACATTTCACACCGTCGCAAATTCCTACAATTATTTGGATTATTTGATGAAATCGGGTACTCAATTATGGACTGACCTCTTAATTTGCCTGCCTTTAACCAGGTTTATACTGTCCAGCACTGCTTGTGTGGTCTACGAGGACAATTAGCATCATCCACCATCAACCCTCCTCAAGCACTCTGCCAAATCACCCCTGACACAGACACACACAGACACACACACACAGACTCTTTACCACCATAATAAATAGCTGAGACAACACATAAAAGGTTATATACTGCTGGACCTCTGTTTTCCTACCAATTACCAGATCAGTGATTTAAGGTCACAGGGGACTGGTATTCTCAGTGGTGCACAGAGAGGTGTTTAGTTTACACCCCTCATACAGAGCTGGGGGTGTAGGGAGGGGGTGAGGGGTCACTCTCTGTACACTTTTACCTGGACGTTCATGGTTACTTCAACTGTATTGAGAGAACAGAACCCCGTCCCAAATTGTACTCTATTCTCCATATAGTGTTCTACTTTTGACCAGACCCCAGTATTCAAGGGTTAAAAAAAGGCTTCTAAAGTTTAGAATTTACACTTTAAAAATGTAAGACTTTATTTGCCCTAATAAAAAATGTATCCACCACTAAAAAAATGATCAGGATAATAATTAACATGAACATTTCCTGTCGCTGCAGGATTATTTTATTGCTGCGAAAAAAATCGGGTCAAATTAAGATAGCACACCTGTATAGGGAATAGCGTATCATTTGGGATGCATAGAGTTTTGTGAGAAAACATGGGGTTGTTGCTGTGGTTCAGAGGTCACAGGTCATATGAGTGAGCACTTTCTAGGTCTGTGGGTCCCTCTGCTTTCATAGATCTGCTTCACAGCTGGGCGAGAAGTAAGCAGCAGGAGGTCTGAGTCTAATGCTGTATAATGAGGTCTGTGGCAACACACACATGCATGGATCTACGCACGCACTTGTGCACACACATACACAAGCGCACAGAGTACACACACACGCCCGCTGGCACGCACACAAGCACGCAGGTAGGTACGCAAACACACATGCACACCCTCCCTCTCTCCCTCGCTTCCACCTGCCCACACACACACAAGCAAACACACACACACACACACACACACACACACACACACAGTTAGACTGTCATCTTGTGTGTGCTGATCTTCAGTAAGTGTCTGTTTAACCTGTGTGTTTGCCCTTCCTGCCCTTTCTATCTGCCTGAGTGATTTGTTAGACTCTGGGGACAGAACAGGGGATGTGGTCTTTTCTGACTGAGCCAGTGATCGACAACCGCGGCCCCATTCCCCTTCACCCTAGGCTCCGTCCCAAATGGCAACCTATTCCCTATACAGTGCACTACTTTTGACCAGAGCCCATAGGGCAGAGGTTGGCAACAGCCGTGATTTTTTTGGGCCCCTCAAAGTAAAAAAAATAATGATAATAAAAAGACGTGATTGTGTCTCAATGTAATCAAGGTATGAAATGAACTCTCAATTTGAGGTCAATTTGTAGTGTACAATTATAATTATGTTTCAGTCGCCCGACCATCCGCTCGGAAAATAAATCGTCCCCCGCCTGAATCTAGTTGCTTACCCCCACATCACACACCCTTTCATTTGGGACGCGGCCATAAACGCTTAGAAAAAAAAGGGTTCTTTGCCAAGGGATAGTGTTTTACCAAGAACCATTTTCATCTGAAGAAACCATTTTGGAAAACAAGAGTTCAAAAATCCCTTGTTGGAAGATGAGGGTTCTTTGTAAGGCAAAGGGTTCTACCTAGAACCTTTAACATCCTAAGAACGTTTTTTCTTTGAGAGGCAAGACGGATTCCTTGGAAGTTAAAAGGGATTGGACATACAGTAGAATCCTTCTGGATCTGAATACGCTTTTTTATTGTGAGTTTTGTTTTCTTCTTTTAAATAGTGCCTGAGCATTAGTGTTTACTTCAGTGTTTACACTTTAACATCAGGAGTTTGAGTAGTCTGAAACTGCTAAATTTAAAAAGAGAACGTGAGCATGTTTCAAACTGTACCTGTATGGGAATAGGTGTGCATGTATCTGCTATTTCCTTAATCATTTTACATAATATCTCAAATTATTCATTGCTGACCTAGTTGATATCTTTGCTAAGATTTCTGTCTTTCAAATTAGTATTTTCTGTGATTTTATTGAGCAGAGAGTAGGAGAAAAAGAAGGGAACATGAGTGAACCAGCAGTTTATTCGCCAGCAGCATACCACCCTGCATACCACTGCTGGCTTGCTTCTGAAGCTAAACAGGGTTGGTCCTGGTCAGTTCCTGGATGGGGGACCAGATGCTGCTGGAAGTGGTGTTGGAGGGCCAGTAGGAGGCACTCTTTCCTCTGGTCTAAAAAAAAAATGTGCTAATGCCGCATGGCAGTGATTGGGGACACTGCCCTGTGTAGGGTGCTGTCTTTCGGATGGGACGTTAAACGGGTGTCCTGACTCTCTGAGGTCATTAAAGATCCCATGGCACTTATTGTAAGAGTAGGGGTGTTAACCCCAGTGTCCTGGCTAAATTCGGACCATCATGGTCACCTAATAATCCACCGTTTACAAATCAAATCATCAAATCAAATCAAATTTTATTTGTCACATACACATGGTTAGCAGATGTTAATGCGAGTGTAGCGAAATGCTTGTGCTTCTAGTTCCGACAATGCAGTAATAACAAGTAATCTAACTAACAATTCCAAAACTACTGTCTTGTACACAGTGTAAGGGGATAAAGAATATGTACATAAGGATATATGAATGAGTGATGGTACAGAGCAGCATAGGCAAGATACAGTAGATGGTATCGAGTACAGTATGTACAAATGAGATGAGTATGTAAACAAAGTGGCATAGTTTAAAGTGGCTAGTGATACATGTATTACATAAGGATACAGTCGATGATATAGAGTACAGTATATACGTATGCATATGAGATGAATAATGTAGGGTAAGTAACATTATATAAGGTAGCATTGTTTAAAGTGGCTAGTGATATATTTACATCATTTCCCATCAATTCCCATTAGTAAAGTGGCTGGAGTTGAGTCAGTGTCAGTGTGTTGGCAGCAGCCACTCAGTGTTAGTGGTGGCTGTTTAACAGTCTGATGGCCTTGAGATAGAAGCTGTTTTTCAGTCTCTCGGTCCCAGCTTTGATGCACCTGTACTGACCTCGCCTTCTGGATGATAGCGGGGTGAACCGGCAGTGGCTCGGGTGGTTGATGTCCTTGATGATCTTTATGGCCTTCCTGTGACATCGGGTGGTGTAGGTGTCCTGGAGGGCAGGTAGTTTGCCCCCGGTGATGCGTTGTGCAGACCTCACTACCCTCTGGAGAGCCTTACGGTTGAGGGCGGTGCAGTTGCCATACCAGGCGGTGATACAGCCAACCAGGATGCTGTCGATTGTGCATCTGTAGAAGTTTGTGAGTGCTTTTGGTGACAAGCCAAATTTCTTCAGCCTCTTGAGGTTGAAGAGGCGCTGCTGCGCCTTCTTCACGATGCTGTCTGTGTGAGTGGACCAATTCAGTTTGTCTGTGATGTGTATGCCGAGGAACTTAAAACTTGCTACCCTCTCCACTACTGTTCCATCAATGTGGATAGGGGGGTGTTCCCTCTGCTGTTTCCTGAAGTCCACAATCATCTCCTTAGTTTTGTTGACGTTGAGTGTGAGGTTATTTTCCTGACACCACACTCCGAGGGCCCTCACCTCCTCCCTGTAGGCCGTCTTGTCGTTGTTGGTAATCAAGCCTACCACTGTTGTGTCGTCCGCAAACTTGATGATTGAGTTGGAGGCGTGCGTGGCCACGCAGTCGTGGGTGAACAGGGAGTACAGGAGAGGGCTCAGAACGCACCCTTGTGGGGCCCCAGTGTTGAGGATCAGCGGGGAGGAGATGTTGTTGCCTACCCAAAAAAGTTATTTAGTCTGCCTGGGAGCAAGACATCCTGGTCCGTGACTGGGCTGGATTTCTTCCTGTAGTCCGTGATTGACCCTGCCACATGCCTCTTGTGTCTGAGCCGTTGAATTGAGATTCTACTTTGTCTCTGTACTGGCGCTTAGCTTGTTTGATAGCCTTGCGGAGGGAATAGCTGCACTGTTTGTATTCGGTCATGTTACCAGACACCTTGCCCTGATTAAAAGCAGTGGTTCGCGCTTTCAGTTTCACACGAATGCTGCCATCAATCCACGGTTTCTGGTTAGGGAATGTTTTAATCGTTGCTATGGGAACGACATCTTCAACGCACGTTCTAATGAACTCGCACACCGAATCAGCGTATTCGTCAATGTTGTTATCTGACGCAATACGAAACATCTCCCAGTCCACGTGATGGAAGCAGTCTTGGAGTGTGGAGTCAGCTTGGTCGGACCAGCGTTGGACAGACCTCAGCGTGGGAGCCTCTTGTTTTAGTTTCTGTCTGTAGGCAGGGATCAACAAAATGGAGTCGTGGTCAGCTTTTCCGAAAGGGGGGCGGGGCAGGGCCTTATATGCGTCGCGGAAGTTAGAGTAACAATGATCCAAGGTCTTTCCACCCCTGGTTGCACAATCGATATGCTGATAAAATTTAGGGAGTCTTGTTTTCAGATTAGCCTTGTTAAAATCCCCAGCTACAATGAATGCAGCCTCCGGATAAATCGTTTCCAGTTTGCAGAGAGTTAAATAAAGTTTGTTCAGAGCCATCGATGTGTCTGCTTGGGGGGGGATATATACGGCTGTGATTATAATCGAAGAGAATTCTCTTGGTAGATAATGCGGTCTACATTTGATTGTGAGGAATTCTAAATCAGGTGAACAGAAGGATTTGAGTTCCTGTATGTTTCTTTCATCACACCATGTCACGTTGGCCATGAGGCATACGCCCCTGCCCCTCTTCTTACCAGAAAGATGTTTGTTTCTGTCAGCGCGATGCGTGGAGAAACCCATTGGCTGCACCGCTTCGGATAGAGTCTCTCCAGTGAGCCATGTTTCAGTGAAGCAAAGGACGTTACAGTCTCTGATGTCCCTCTGGAATGCTACCCTTGCTCGGATTTCATCAACCTTGTTGTCAAGAGACTGGACATTGGCAAGAAGAATGCTAGGGAGTGGTGCACGTTGTGCCCGTCTCCGGAGTCTGACCAGAAGACCGCCTCGTTTCCCTCTCTTTCGGAGTCGTTTTTTTGGGTCGCTGCATAGGATCCACTCCGTTGTCCTGTTTGTAAGGCAGAACACAGGATCCGCGTCACGAAAAACATATTCTTGGTCGTACTGATGGTGAGTTGACGCTGATCTTATATTCAGTAGTTCTTCTCGACTGTATGTAATGAAACCTAAGATGACCTGGGGTACCAATGTAAGAAATAACACGTAAAAAAACAAAAAACTGCATAGTTTCCTAGGAACGCGAAGCGAGGCGGCCATCTTTGTCGGCGCCGGAAGGTGTTCTCTCTACAATTGCAAATGAGAACGTGTTCTCAGTCAACTTACCTGGTAAAATAACGGATAAATAAATAAAAAATGATGTGTATGCTATACAACGAATTGGCCAATTTTACATACTGTTGATTCAGAAGTTAAATTAACTCAACACTCAGCGGTGTAAAAAAAAATCCCGTTTTGGTGTTAACCAGAGTAACCTGAGGTTAGTGCGATTGTGTACTTTTTTCTCTGTGTAGAGTAAAACACTCCCATCGTTATGATATTTTCCAGCATGCTCTACTGCAGGTTGATTTTTGAGAATTGTTTGTTTCAATATCTGTATTTTTTGCATGTGCATTGATTGGTTGATCAACCTTATGCTATACACAAGATAAATAACATACATTTTTCAAAACGAATCCAATCTGTCAGTAGTTATTATAGTTGTACATAGCATATAGTATATAGTAGTCATACTTATTGCACCGGTTACTGAGATGGTTGTCCAAGTTTAGACGATGTATGTGATTAAAAGTTACAATTGAAGGATATCCTCACTCTGGCTGGATTCCAATAGGAATTACACATCACTTTGAAAGCCCTCAAAGAAAGGCCTTGTGATACACATATTGTTAACAATAGTTACATTTTAAAGGCTAATAAGGCTAGTGTAACCGCTCATAGAGGGTTTCTAGGAAGAACCTTTAGACGATAAAATAGTTATTTGTGGAAGAATTTATAAAGGGCTCTAGGTAGAACCATTAACAGGGGGATCTATGAAGAACCATCTGCAAAGGGTTCTACCTAGCCCCAAAAACGTGTTCCCCTGTGGGGACCAACCGAAGAACCCTATATGGTTCTACTTAGCACCTTTTTTTTCTAAGAGTGTAGCCTTCTCTATAGCCACCCACCCAAAGCCCCCTCCACCCTTCATCTCCTCCTCCCCACTGGGTTTCCCCCTCTCCCACTACCTCTTCCTCCACGGGTCTTTGAAGTGAGATCAGAGAGAGAAGCGTTCGGAATCACATGATGCAGCAAGTCGATCAGGTGCAGGGAGACGGAAGCTCTGTTAAAGCAGACTGTTGATTTAACGACCCCTGGTCCGCTCTCATAATGAGACCCGCTTTCTCTCCTCTCTCTCTCTCTCTCTCTCTCTCTCTTTCACTCTCTCTCTCTCTATCGTTCTTGTTATCATTCTCACTTTCGCTCTCTCATTCTAGTTCTCTTTTATTTATTTATTTAGCTCTGTCTCTCTTTCGCTCTCTCTCTCTCGCTCTCTCTCTCCTCCCGCATCCTGTTCAACTGCCGAATTACTGTTTGTGACAATGTGAGGGGAATGCAGAAAGATAAAGGAAGACAAACGTTTCCAGACAAATGGTAGTTAATACAGCTGTAAAAAAGATGGTTCACTGAGCAGCCAAACAGGTGTCGCCAGTCATCACCAATGACCACTGTGATAGGGACGCCCTCCAGCATCATACAGTGTTACCCTGGACGAGTCCCAAAAGGCGCCCTCTTCCCTACATAGTGCACTATATTGGGAATATGGTGCCATTTGGGACACAAATTTTACCCACTCTCTCTCCCCATTGCTACTGTAGAAATCCGCTGCCAGGCCTATAACTCCAGTCTTGCCCCATGCCATGGGGCTGTGGTTGCGCTGGGCTGACTGACACATTGTAACATATGGATTCCATGTCACTGGCAGACAACCCCCCCTTGTCCACTATACACTGAACGGGTGTGTATGGTGAGTGGATGAAAATAAGTGCACTATACACTGAATGTACAAAACATTAAGAACACCTGCTCTTTCGATTACATAGACTGACCGGGTGAATCCAAGGGAAAGCTATGCTCCCTTATTGATGTCACCTGTTAAATCCACTTCAATCAGTGTAAGATGAAGGGGAGAAGACAGGTTAAAGAAGGATCTTTAAGCCTTGAGACAATGGAGACATGGATTGTGTATGTGTCCCATTCAGAGGGTGAATGGGCAAGACAAAAGCTTTAAGTGCCTGTGAACGGGGTATGGTAGTAGGTGCCAGGCGCACCGATCTGTTTTTCACCCTCAACAGTTTCCGTGTGGATCAAGAATGGCACGTCACCCAAAGGACATTCAGCCAACTTGACACAATTGTGGGAAGCATCGGAGTCAAAAAAAAAAAGGGCCAGCATCCCTGTGGAACGAGTCCATGTCCCGATGAATTGAGTCTGTTCTGATGGCAAAAGGGTGCAACTTAACATTAGGAAGGTGTTCCTAATGTTTTGTACACTCAGTGTAGATGACAGTACAGTGAAGGTTACCTGGGACTATAGAGATTGGTTGGACTGGAGTGGGTGTCTAGAACTATAAGGCAGTTTAGGGCATACATTGGGTTGGAATAAGTCTATATCATCACTATATGTCTAATAAATCACTGTGTGTGTTCATTTCATAGAAATAACTGCAAATATATATTTTTTATCATTTATTTCCCCGAGCCTACTTTTGCCATTGATATAGAAAGTCTGATCGTGTGGGCGTGTTGATACAAATGTAAAGATATTTACCAACACAGCCCTGATTGGCGGATAGGATCTGGTATCGACTCTAGAGCATGAGAGATATTTTATTTAAAAAATGAAATGTCGAGAGCTACAAAAGTTTTTCTAGACATTAAATCGGCCCATTCTTCTCTTCTCCCATGAAACTCTTCCCCACAACTATTTTCAAGTTCCTTAATGTTAGTGTGCAAGAGAAAGTAGGGCACTATGTTCTGCCAATATAACTGGTAAAATAATGTTTAATAAACAACTCTAAAGGGCCCCCCCCCCCCCCTTTCTATTTTCCAAAATGATGTTCTCAGTTAAATTATCCCTGGCTTTAGATTTTGGGGGGGTTTTTCACTCTCAAAGTTACAATTTTCCGTAGAAAAACGATGAAGTTGGATGTTCTGAGTCCATTTTAATGCTTAACTCACATCACACAACCATTTTCATCTAGGTCTGGAAGAAAACGAACACTTTAATTTCACATCTAGCGAGTGAGGAATGTGCCATCTAATGTGCCAGTCTAGTGATGGCTCTGTACTGCTGCTGTTCATTTCATGGCAAAGTTTGCAAATGATAGATACAAATGATATGCTTACTCGTGAAATACTGTACCAGTCAAAAGTTTGGACAAACCTACTCATTCAAGAGTTTTACTTTATCTTTTACTATTTTCTACATTTTAGAATAATAGTGAAGACATCAAAACTATGAAATAACACTTATGGAATCACATAGTAACCAACCTTTTTAATGAGTTTGAGCCAATCAGTTCTGTTGTGACAAGGCCCTACACAGAAGAAAGCCCTATTTGGTAAAATACCAAGTCCATATAATGGCAAGAACATCTCCAATAAGCAAAGAGAAATTACAGTCCATCATCACTTTAAGACATGAAGGTCAGTCATTTCTGAAAATTTCAAGAACTTTGAAAGTTTCTTCAAGTGCAGTCGCAAAAACCATCAAGCGCTATGATGAAACTGGCTCTCATGAGGACTTCCACAGGAAAGGAAGACCCAGAGTTTCCTCTGCTGCAGAGTATAAGTTCATTAGAGTTAACTGCATCTCAGATTGCAGCCCAAATAAATGCGTCAGAGAGTTCAAGTAACAGACACATCTCAATATCAACTGTTCAGAGGAGACTGCGTGAATCAGGCCTTCATGGTCAAATTGCTGCAAAGAAACCACCAATAAGAAGAAGAGACTTGCTTGGTCCAAGAAACAAGAGCAATGGACATTATACCGTTGGAAATCTGGCCTTTGGTCTGATGAGTCCAAATTTGAGATTTTTTGTTTCAACCTCTGTGTCTTTGTGAGACACAGAGTAGGTGAACGAATGATCTCCGCAAGTGTGGTTCCCACCGTGAAGCATGGAGGAGGAGGTGTGATGCTGTTCATTGACTACAGCTCAGCGTTCAACACCATGAAAGCTCATCACCAAGCGAGGGATCCTGGGACTAAACACCTCCCTCTGCAACTGGATCCTGGACTTCCTGACAGTCCGCCCCCAGGTGGTGAGGGTAGGTAGCAACACATCTGCCACGCTGATCCTCAACACTGGCGCTCCCCAGGGGTGTGTGCTCAGTCCCCTCCTGTACTCCCTGTTCACCCACGACTGCATGGCCAGGCACGACTCCAACACCATCATTAAGTTTGCTGACAACACAACAGTGGTAGGCCTGATCACCGACAATTACAAGACAGCCTATAGGGAGGAGGTCAGAGACCTGGCCGGGTGGTGCCAGAATAACAACCTATCCATCAACGTAACCAAGACTAAGGAGATGATTGTGGACTACAGGAAAAGGAGCACCGAGCACGTCCCCATTCTCATCAATTGGGGCTGTAGTGGAGCAGGTTGAGAGATTCAAATTCCTTGGTGTCAACATCAGCAACAAACTAGATTGGTTCAAACACACCAAGACAGTCGTGAAGAGGGCACGACAAAGCCTATTCCCCTTAAGGAAACTAAAAAGATTTGGCATGGGTCCTGAGATCCTCAGAAGGTTCTACAGCTGCAACATCGAGAGCATCACTGCCTGGTACGGCAATTGCTCGGACTCCGACCGCAAGGAACTTCAGAGGGTAGTGTGTATGGCCCAGTACATCGCTGGTGCAAAGCTGCCTGCCATCCAGGACCTCTACACCAGGCAGTGTCAGAGGAAGGCCCTAAAAATTGTCAAAGACCCCAGCCACCCCAGTCATAGACAATTCTCTCTACTACTGCATGGCAAACGGTACCGGAGTGCCAAGTCTAGGACAAAAAGGCTTCTCAACAGTTTTTACCCCCAAGCCATAAGACTCCTGAACAGGTAACCAAATGGTTACCCGGACTATTTGCATTGTGTGCCCCCCCCAACCACTCTTTTACGCTGCTGCTACTCTCTGTTTATCTTATATGCATAGTCACTTTAACTATACATGTACATACTACCTAAATTGGCCCGACCAACCAGTGCTCCCGCACATTGGCTAACCGGGCTATCTGCATTGTGTCCCACCACCCGCCAACCCCTCTTTTTACGCTTCTGCTACTCTCTGTTCATCATATATGCATAGTCACTTTAACGATACCGACATGTACATACTACCTCAATAAGCTTGACTTATGTTATGGGGGTGCTTTGCTGGTGACACTGTCAGTGATTTATTTAGAATTCAAGGCACACTTAACAAGCATGGCCACCAAAGCATTCTGCAGCGATACACCATCCCATCTGGTTTGTGCTTAGTGGGACTATCACTTGTTTTTCAACAGGACAATGACCCAAAACACACCTCCAGTCTGTGTAAGTGTCACGCTCTTCGTCAGTAAAGTAGTAAGGATCGGAGGACCAAAGCGCAGCGTGATGTGAATACATTATTTTAATGTAAGACGAAATAACACGAAGTACACTGAACAACCGTGACCGCTATCACCACAGAGTGCAAACATGCAACATCCATAGACATAGATAATCACCCACGAAATACTCAAGGAATATGGCTGCCTAAATATGGTTCCCAATCAGAGACAACAATAAACAGCTGCCTCTAATTGAGAACCAATCTAGGCAACCATAGACATACAAACCCCTAGACTGGTAACAACCCCATAAACATACAAAAGCCCTAAACAGGACAAAAACATATAATCACCCATGTCACACCCTGACCTAACCAAAATAATAAAGAAAACAAAGAATATTAAGGTCAGGGCGTGACAGTAAGGGATATTTGAACAAGGAGAGTGATGGAGTGCTGCATCATATGACCTGGCCTCCACAATCACCTGACCTCAACCCATTTGAGATAGTTTGGGATCAGTTGGAGCGCAGAGTGAAGGAAAAGCACTCAACAAGTGCTCAGCATATGTGGGAACTCCTTCAAGACGGTTGGGAAAGAATTCCAGGTGAAGCTGGTTGAGAGAATGCCAAGAGTGTGCAAAGCTGTCATCAAGGCAAAGGGTGGCTACTTTGAAGAATTTGAAGTATAAATACATTTGAATTTGTTTAACACTTTTTTGGTTAATTCCATATGTGTTATTTCATATGTTTGATGTCTTCACTATTATTCTACTATGTAGAAAATAGTAAAAATAAATAAAACCCATTGAATGAGTAGGTGTGTCCAAACTTTTGACTGGTACTGTAATTCTGTCAGGTAAGCCTACTTTGCAGTTAATATTTATTTGAGAAGGTTATCACACCAATTGGTTACACACGTTGTGATAGACAAACACGCAGGGGAAATATTGCTGGAAATTAATTGGCATATATTGTTTTAGGTTTGTCTTTTTAAGCCAATAGTGGCTAACCAGGGGTGGGATAATATCAATGTTGCATTGATTAGATAGTAGCTAGGAGTTTGCGGTGGCTTATACTTTTGAGATTTGTTTATGACAGTTTGCAGTTGAACACGTGAAAATTGAATGCACTTTCAGAATTGTTTGGCGAGCTATAAAGGTTGGCTGCGACCCCTGCTCTAGAGCCTACCCCTTTAAAGTAGGAGGATACATATGCAAATAAAAGATGACTGGTCATTGTTCACAATAATCAGATCAGATTGTGATGTCGTGATCTGGGCCATGACTTCACAAAACTCCATCCCACCTGAACAGGTTTAAATTCCAGGTATTTTTTAAAAACAGCTCTAACACAATAGAGCGTTGTCAAAATGCATGTCAAAATCTGTGTAACTTTTTTGACTGCACTGCCCCTTTAAGGATCGTTTGGGATGTAGGTTTATCCTCTTGTGATATACAGTGCATTCGGACAGTATTCAGGCCCCTTGACTTTTTCCACATTTTGTTAGGTTACAGCCTTATTTTAAAATCAATTTACACACAATACCCCATAAATGACAAAGAAAAAGCAGGTTGTTACAAATTTCTGCTAATTTATAAAAAATAAAGAATGGAAATATCACATTTACATAAGTATTCAGACTCCTTTGGCAGAGATTACAGCCTTGAGTCTTCTTCGACATGACACTTGTCACACCTGTATTTGGGAAGTTTCTCCCATTCTTATCCACAGATCCTCTCATGCTCTGTCAGGTTGGATCAGGTCTCTCCAAAGATGTTCAATCAGGTTCAAGTATGGGCTCTGGCTGGACCACTCAAGGACATTCAGAGACTTGTCCCAAAGCCACTCCTGCGTGGTCTTAGCTATGTGCTTAGGGTCGTTGTCCAGTTGAAAGGTGAACCTTCGCCCCAGTCTGAGATCCTGAGCGCTCTGGAGCAGGTTTTCATCAAGGAACTCTCTGTACTTTGCCTCGATCCTGACTAGTCTCCCAGTCCCGGCAGCTGAAAAACATCCCCACAGCATGATGCTGCCACCACCATGCTTCACCGTAGGGATGGTGCCAGGTTTCCTCCAGACGTGACGCTTGGCATTCAGGAAAAATAGTTAAATCTTGGTTTCAGCAGACCAATGTATCTTGTTTCTCATGGTCTGAGAGTCTTTAGGTGCCTTTTGGCAAACTCCAAGCAAGCTATCATGTGCCTTTTACTGAGGAGTGGCTTCCGTTGGGCCACTCTACCATAAAGGCACGATTAGTAGAGCGCTGCAGAGATGGTTGTCCTTCTGGAAGGTTCTTCCATCTCCACAGAGGAACTCTAGAGCTCTGTCAAAGTGACTATTGACTTCTTGGTCACCTCCCTGACCAAGGCCCTCTCCCCCGATTGCTCAGTCTGGCGGCCAGCTCTAAGAAGAGTCTTCGTGGTTCCGAACTTCTTCCATTTAAGAATGATGGAGGTCACTGTGTTCTTGGGGATCTTCAATGCTGCTGACATGTTTCGGTACCCTTCCCCAGATCTGTGCCTCGACACAATCCTGTCTCTGAGCTCTACGGACAATTCCTTCAACCTCATGGGTTGGTGTTTTGCTCTGACATGCACTGTCAACTGTGGGACCTCATAAAGACAGGTGTGTGCCTTTCCAAATCATGTCCATTCATTTGAATTTACCACAGGTGGACCCCAATCAAGTTGTAGAAACATCTCAAGGATGATCAATGGAGACAGGATGCACCTGAGCTCAATTACTAGTCTCATAGCAAAGGGTCTGAATACTTGTGTAAATAAGGTATTTATGTTTTTTATTTTTAATACATTGGCGAACATTTCTAAAAATCTGTTTTTGCTTTGTCATTTTAGAATAAGGCTGTAACGTAACAAAATGTGGAAAAAGTCCAAGGGTCTGAGTAGTTTCTGAAGGCACTGTATCAATGTACTGTGTGTGGGTGCTGTGGATGGATAACTGCCTCCCCTGTCCAGAAAAGATCAAGGTAAATAAAAATAGAATAGCAGAGGTCCCCATCCCCTGCTAAGATGAAAGCTCCTCAACTTAAGAGTACATTAGAGGAACCAACTACTGCCACAACAGGAGGGCAACAGTCAAACATAGTCAACCACGGCCCTCGAACATCAAACACAGTCGTCATTACATTAAAATATTTATTCTCTTATGTGTCTGAAATCAGCCCACACGGTCAACACAGAGCAGCAGTGAAGCACCGGGCTCAGACATTCTCTTCATCTATGGTAACACAGCTGTCAAATGGATCGTACCATTAGAACCTTTAGATTTGGGGATTTTTGGATGGGTTATTCTCTCTCTTCCTTATCTTAATGACCCCCCCCCCCCCCCCCTCGCTGTGTGTGGCAAGGAGAGGGAAGATCACTGTAGCAGATGTACAGTACGACCACAAACTCAAACCGTGACTCGGGAACTCAGCAGCTTGACGGAATCTCGGATTAATGCGCCCTGCTCCCAGTTTCTTGAATTCGACACAGATATGGTGGGAAGCCTTCCTTATCAGGATGGGTGGTGGAATCTGCTGTTGAGGGAATTAGTTATTATTTTATGGGATAACTGGAATAACTGGATAGAGAGCTGCTAAATCCTCCACTGATGGGGAAGCGAGGCCCAAGGAAGTTAACAGAATGGGAGTGGGCAAACATTTGAGGGTTGCACTCCAGGGCTGGGTTCACCAGATGTGTTCAGTGTTCAAGAGTCCTTTACGGTATGTTATACAAGCCTGTGACGGGATTCAAGGTAACACCAACCTGCCTGTACAGAATCAATATCGCATAGGTTAATCGTAGACTGCTTCCTAAATGACACCCTATTCTCATAGGCCTCCCAGAGTAATGCACTTTGTAGGGAATAAGGCTTTTGGGGCACAGATTTCGACTTGGCACAGGGATTACTTCTCATGTGATGCTTTATGGGTTTAGTTGGTTCCAGACACAGTTTCCATATGTCGTGTGTGTGTGTGTGTGTGTGTGTGTGTGTGTGTGTGTGTGTGTGTGTGTGTGTGTGTGTGTGTGTGTGTGTGTGTGTGTGTGTGTGTGTGTGTGTGTGTGTGTGTGTGTGTGTGTGCGTGCGTGTGTGCGTGCCTATCACCTATGTGTGTGTGTCTATCACCTCTGTGTTTGTGCGTGCGTGCGTGTGTGCGTGCCTATCACCTATGTGTGTGTGTCTATCACCTCTGTGTGTGTGTGTGTGTGTGTGTGTGTGTGTGTGTGTGTGTGTGTGTGTGTGTGTGTGTGTGTGTGTGTGTGTGTGTGCGTGCGTGCGTGCGTGCGTGTGTGTGTGCGGGTGCAAGGTAGACTGCCTCTTATCAAAGCTGTGTGTCCTCATTCAATAACTGGGAGGCATGTTATCCAGTGCAGCTGTCCAGCTGAGGGTGTATTGAGTGAAGCCTCAGATAAGACACAGTTTACACCTAGCTGACAACCCAGGGGAGGAGATCAACAGGAACCGCTCGATGCTCATGCATACACATCTATCTGCTCTGCTCTCTATTCCCAAGATGTAGCCTCTCACACACGCACCCATACACACGCATAGACGCACACACAAACACGCTCAGACACAGACAGTCACACACACACAGACACACACACACACACACACCTGCTCCTTTCTCTGATGGCATAATTATTCTACCAACCTGTTTTCTCACATGCTTACGTTTACTATTCATATAGCTAGACGCTCCAGCTGCGTCTAGCTATCCGAACTCTCCCTTACAGTAACTGAAGCTCGCCACCACACTGTGCGATAACGACGCAGGAAATCACGGGAAGATCAACACTGTCTGTCTGGGTCTTGAACGCTGTGGTAGGACGTGGTGTTTTGTCATTCTCTTCCTCTGTTCCCACTTCTGTTCTTGTACCCCTTTTAGTTACAGCTCAAGTTTGAAACATCTCCCTGAGGAAAATAAGCATGATTCGCCTCGCTGGAGACATCTGCCCTTTGAAAGAGAGAGGCTGTTTGAACAGCTGTCACATCCCACTGCTCGTCTGAACATCTTCAGATGAAACAGAGAACGTCTGGGGCCGTATGTATCTCTGCTTCTGATCTTGGATCAGCCCCCCCCCCCCACCCCGGTCCATGCAGTCATCCGTTGTTATCTAAAAAGTGATCCTAAATTACACTCTGAGACGGTTGATACATATGGCCCCTAGGGTAATGTTGTGGTTTGGATACTAGAGGAGACGTCAACAAGCAACACGATGATGCAGAAGACAACAGGCAAACCCAGCAAGGATTACCACATCAAGCCTGTCTGGCCAAAGCATGTAGAACCGTTTTAAACTGATACACTCACACAAAATATCCCCATTCACGGTGAGATACTGTAGGTAGACATCCACTGGAGAGGGTACGCGAATGGATGACTCTCTTCAGCGCATAGAAGCTGATAGAACAGAGAGAGATACCTGTATAGAAAGAATGCCTGTGAACAAATGTGCTGCTTTCTTTGTGTGTTTTCTGTGTTCATTGTGATGCATGGGTCACGCATTTACATATGTAGGACTACGTTATGTACATGTACTGTATTGTGTCATGTATTGTCATGTATGGGCCAGGTTGTCTACATAGCATCCAAAGAGTTCCATCCCCGAAGATTTGAAGCTTAACACTTAAGACTTTGGCCCTGAAGTGGCTGCCTGTTAGTCAGTGAAGAGGAACGAAACATCAGCCTTTCGAAAAGTCCCGGGAGTTCAATTGCATTAAAGCCCTTAGTTTGCCTGAGCTTCGATAAAATTGGATAAAGCAGGAAAAGCTGCTTCCATCACTCAGAATTCATTTCCCCCAAACTGATTTGAGCTGCATAGTACCCACTATGGGTTGGGAAACCCTATTCTGCCCCTGTCCATCTCTGTACTTTAATCAAATTATCCTCTATGTTCGGAGGTAATATAAACTAGGTTTGTCATGATACCAGTATCGCGATTCTAGGAAGTAAGGAAGGAAGGGAAACAAAACATGAAGTAGACTTACTTTCTTGAGGAAAACGGTCCTAATGTTGGAAAAATCTGCTTTATGTTGTCGCCAATGTTCCCTATAAGCTGTGCATGGGCGCGCAGTTACCCCGGGACTGCCGCACAGAAGAAATATCAGCCCACACAAAGAAGCACGAGATTGAACTCCACTCAACTTTCTAGTTTCTCCTATAGTTAATTCTATCAACGTTTCCCTTTACTGTGCGAATTGTGAATAAATCAACGCAATACTAGCCACTTTCAATGCAACATACCGAAACAAAACAAACTATACCATACATTTTCTTGTAGGCAGAACACATTGGAGTAGGATTCTATTGCATTAACAGGCACGACCCATACTATACACAGACCTGTGCACCATAACCACTCAGAGCTGCAGGACACAAATAGACAATTTCCATATATGGATCTGTGCCATTCACTTTGAACTGGACTGTCTTTACAGCATGAGCAGTCATGAGTTGATGCGCTTGTTTTGAGATCAAAGCGAGAGCTGCACGTAGCCAGGTGTGTACACTTGTTCATGTTCTTTGCTAGTAAGTGAGCCCAGGTATAGGTAATTTCTAGTCCACAATGAGGGAGTGGTTGCTTCCTACAAGAACACAAAACATGTGCATTTCTAGCCATCTTTGAAAAACAAGTCAGGGAAATATATTTTTTTCTGTCTTAAAGGGGCAGTGTTGTATTTTGAGACAGTCTTGAATAAGCTAAGTAGCCAATAGGCAGAGGGTAGGATCATTTGTCTGACTCTCTGTAATAATGGTGTGGGAATAATAATAAATAGTTTTTTGTAAAGTGGTTTCTTGCATCAAACAACACACTATTTTCAGTCACCTCCTTGTCTGAAGGACAAGTGGATAAACAGGTTAATGTCAAGCCCTGCATGTTTTTTTTCTCCAAAAGTCCCATGGAATGTAGGTCTACATTGAACACCACACATTGGCTACTACTGTAGGCTGAACGATAGAAGACTTATTTCCATGTTAAAACGTTACGGGATGCATTTTCTCCATAGTTTTTCTATCGTGGGCCACTCTGATAGGCCTACGTTATGATCAAATAGCCACAGTAGCCTACTTGGCCATTGTTATAACTGTAAATGAAAGCGGGTACAGCCTCAGTGTTCACAGTACACTCTCGCCAGATGTCGCACAGCATTTTCACAACGTTCAAGTTTGCGCTCGGCAGACCTGGAATTAGCTCAGTGCCTAAAATAATTAGAGGGAACATTGGTTGTCACCGAGCGTCACGTTTGTTTGTTTTGCAAGCTATAGCACACAATTGTTACATCACTAATTTAAGAACACACACACGCGAGTGCAAGCGTACACACACGCACGCACGCACACACACACAGCCACGCGTGTGCGCACACACACCTGTTTGGCATCTTTCCTATCCTGTCCTTATTTGGGGCTTCATTATTGGGATTCCTGCCACTCTGTCTCCCAGGCAGCATCCACCCTGTCCCTGTTATTCAACCAGCAGCATGTTGTCAAAACCAATAAGTTTTCTCAAAGTCACACACACACACACACACAAACTTTTCTCAAGACAACTCATCCAAGCACCAGGCCTTGATGTGTGGGATGAAACGTTTCTTTAAGGTGATACGGGGGGATATCACCCCTCTTCCCCGCTCCATCATCCCTCCATCCTTCCCCCATCTCTCCCTCTCCCTCTCTCTCTCTCTCTCTCTCCTCACTCATTGTCATTATTTTCAACATGGCCCTCCTCTGATCTACTAAGGATTGTGGGTCCTCTCTCTACGGGGGATTTCAATGTCAGGCGACACCTTGACGGCCGTGAGGGGGTTTGATTTCCCATCATGCTTTGTGGTGGCGTGTCTACCTTCCTTCCCGCTCTTTGGAGGTGGAGGCGAGGGGAGGCGAACGCTGTGGTGCCCCCGCACCGTCGGGCAATTATCCTCTAGCATAATAAGGAGTGGCTCTCGCCCTGCCGCTCTGATTGACACCTCTCCTCCTTATTTGTCAACAAATCAGATGGCTCATAATGGCGTGGGTGGCCATATTGAGCTAAGGGTGTCGTTTGTGGAGCTGAGCATCGCATCGTCTCTCGCTCCCCTTCTCTCGCTCTCTGTCACCTCGTTATCTCTGACAGGGTGTCGCTTGCTCAAACTTCCCCTCCTTTGTCATCTCTCCATACTTGTGTCTGTGTTCAACCAGAATGACAAAAACTATATTCAGTGTAGGTACTAATGTTCATTTTGTGACCAATGACCAGAAACATGGACTGGTGGCTGTTTTCCACCAAGTGTCACATACTTTGCACAACCAGGAAAAAAACTTTGGTTAAGATTGTCAAAGAGTAAAAAGGGCACACTCCAAAAAGACACACATACACTGACAAGATGTAGGCCATAACTGTCATTCGATCGATTGTATTGAAACCATGGATTTTTAAAAGAGTGCAATGCGCACAATCCTTATATGACAACATATAAATGTGTTATGATGAGCAGCACACGTGACAATAGGGCGATACTCACAGCCATCCTTACGGTCCTCAGGACTAGACAAGGCCTCACTGTCTGACAGCAGGCCAGACACCGCAAACAACTTCCTCCCAGAATCCTCAGCGGCTTTGAGCGACCACGGTGAACCAGACAGAATACGCCCTCCTCCAAACTCATACTGCTTCCTTTCCGAGTCGGTATAGCAGCCTTTGAGCCTCTTAGCAGGGGTGAAGGCTGACTGATAACCCCTGACCTCCCTCTCCTCAGGCAGGGAGGAGAAGGGTCTGAAGGCGCCTACCCCGCTGTGGTTGAGCATCTCTAGAGATGAGCAGTCCAGGTTGGGGGGGTGGAACTGGGGGTGGAGGTGGAGCAGGGAGGCAGGGAAGTCTCTGGCGGGGAAGGTGCCATGGCTGGAGACGGGCCCCTGGCGGTGGTACATGGAGGCAAATGTGTAGGAGCCGGAGGGGAAGGGGAGGTGGAGGTCCTTCTCGGAGATGGGGACACCGAAAGGCCGTGGGGCCTGGCAGGGGATGGAGGAATCGTGGCCAGCCTCGGCTGTGGAGGCCAGCACCATCAGGGCTGGGGAGGCCAGGGGACTGGGCAGGTAGGAGGAGCTGTCCATCTTAAAAGAGGGACGGTGGAGGTCCATCCAATCCACGCCTCCCTTAGTCCTATAGAGGGAGGGACTGGTCAGGGGGAGGGGCTGAGTGTTGGTGTGATTTGAAGATGATGTAGAATAACTTCACTGTGAGTCCATTCTCATAGGGCTATATAAGGAGAGAAGAGCATTGATTATCCAAATACAATTGTCAAGAACGAGGGGTATTTAAGAAAGAGATATGGAAGACACATAGAGAACGATGACTCTCACAATGAACTAATGCAAATGCTGAATAATAACGTTAAAATAAAACATGTGCAAAATGATTTTTTTTTCCAAATCTGGACAATTCTGTTAAGAAATACTTTGATAGCACTGGAAAAAACGTTATTTGTAACTGACAATATATTTATTTGTAACTGAGAATATATTTAATTAAATGAAGAGTTAAGCTAAAAGAAAAACATGAAATATAGCAGAACATTTAGCAGAACATATTGTAATAATTAATATAATGTAAATAAAATCTTGAAATGATGGTGTAGTTTACGGGGTATTTGTTTATGACTCATTAATAGCCTATCAGTCCATATATGTTTGCAATCTGCCCCATATCAAAAAAAGATTATGATGATCATCACAGTAAATAGGAAAATGTGGCTCTCAATTGAATACTTATTTTCCTTTTGTTCTATGATATTTATATGTGAAACAGCATTTATTGTAAAAAGCTATATTCTATGACAAGTTAATGAAATAAGAACCCAATAAAAAACATTTTAATACTCTTACATTGCCATGTGATTGACACTACAATTTATCGATTGATCTTGGGATTAAATTTGTTTTCGGTGTGGCCCGCATAAAACGTTATAAAATAATCCCAATATTGGTGTCTAACAAAAGATAATTCTAAAATCTAATTGTACAGATGTCCAAGAGGATTGTGAAACGAATAATTCATGTTGTTCGATGTTACAGTTTCTGAAATTAACTCATTTGTAGGCTAAATAATAATATCTGAACAGCAGTTTTATTTAATTGAAACCGATCTTTAGTTATGAAAGAGATAGTTTTGTTAGTGATAATCTCCCATTTTACAGTACAGTAGCTAGGTTTCTATCCAATTGGCGACAGATTTTAATGCGAATATTCTAAAATCCGCATAAAAACAAGATGCGCATTTTCCCACCAGAGATGTGTTTCCATCTAATTGACTTGTTGCAGATAAAAGACTGTGTGTGATCACATAGTGCACATAAAATAACTTTTGCGGTTAAACTCCCATATCCAGAATCAAAAATACAAGTGTAATTATTTTCCATCCAATTTTGTATTATACTGATGGTTTTCTCACCCCCAAAAAATGCGTGTTATATAGCGAGTGTGCCAGATCTTGTACTGGCATGTGCGCTCTAGCCAACAGCGCGCAGGTACCGCTTTTGGCTAGAGCGCACGTACATCCCTCAAACTCAACTCTGGACCTCGAAGCCAGTGCGTGCAACTGCGTTTTTTTCATTGTACCCTTCTAATCAGGGACTGATTTAGACCTAAGTGCAATTCATTATCAGACAGAACAGAAAACCAGCAGACCCCGGATCTCCTAGGGTAAGAGTTGAAACACCCCTGGCCTTACATGATTAGATTTTTTACGGACAAAAGAGCTAGATTCATGTTATTTGTCAAACGGCAGCCAAGCACCGATGATCATGTCACCAGCATAAGACCCTCCATATTTGGAAAAGAGCATCAAGCTCATCATCTAGGCACTTTCACCACCCTGCGAAGTTCATCATCCTTTGTTGAATCTGTAGCCTAATAAACGGCATGCTTTCACGACGACATCGCGTGACTCCAAGTTTACTTCGTTTTATGATAGGCACGTTTTCACTGTATGAATGTGCAAAATTCTAAACTTTTGTTAAACGAAAAGCAATTGCAATCACATGAAGTACCCCGCGTGTCAACTGCATTCGTGGCTTGTGCTCCCGGTGAATGTTGAACCCCTAGCATACTCATGCCAACAATGTGCGTGTTATAACATCCCTCAGACCCCTTTCAAGAAATTATTTCATTTTTCGTTTATTTTATGTATTATATATTTCGACTTAAGCACGCCAGGGTAAATTGGAAATATTTCAAGCAAAAAAAACTCCTCAGGGACAACCAGCAGTTCCATGTATTTGATCTGTTCAGAGCAAGCTCACCTGATTAAACTTGTCAACTAAGCAGCAAGCCCCTGAGGCGAATCCGAGCCAGTTCAGGGCTACAACAAAATTGTGAAACGGCCCAATGTCCCCGAGGAAGAGATTTGAGAACCGCGCACGATGTTGGACAACTGAATGCCCAACAAACATCTTGAAAAGTAGGCTATTCAAATGAAATGCAAACCCCAATTTGCGTGAAACACGGCTGCAGTCTTCAAGGGCAAATCCCTGATCTTGTCAAACATTTAGCCAGATAGACCCTAATGATAAATTATACTAATTAATAGGATATTGCATGAAGGTCTTACAAGAAGCCAACAAAATGTAATCTAACTCAATAGCCCTACCATAACACTTTTACAGGAAAAGTTGCATATAGCCTACTTACCTAGTTAAACGCTGTCTTGGAGTTGTTTCAGTCACACAACGAACACTTTCTCTAGTTACAATGTCAGCGACGGTCGAGACTTTATTCCGTCCGAGCAGAAGAGAAACGCGCGCTTGCAAAAGGTCGAGATTATTTCCAAGTATATCTGCAGTGAAATGTAAGCTTGGCTACAGTATTTCTTTTTCACAGTGACATACCAGTTAGAATTGTAAGATAAGAAGTGGCACAACGTGAGGACGAGGAGAAGCTCACCGGGCTGCGGCTGCTGCTGCTCAGAGGCTTTCCGCGCTTCGAATGACGATTCCCTCTTCCTCTCCCACCCTAGCCTATCTCTCTCCTCCGAATCACTCTCCCGAGAGGGTCTGCGACCTGCCTTCAGAATGTGCAATGTTACCCTCTGTAGGTTACTAGCCTCTATCCTCCACATGCAATTGGAAAATGTTCTGAAATGTGATTAAACCGCTATCAAACTGTCTTAAAAATAATTCCGCTTTCTGTCAGAGCCAACAAATAAGTCACATGCAAGACCATTCAAATCCTTAGAACAAGATGCTTTCGTCCAGATTTTAAATGTGCCGTATATTTTAGATCCAAAACACACATACATGTTCAGGTACAGATATTGTCTCACTGTATGAATAGTTAGTTGCAGGATAGGACCATGCATAACCTTTGAGATTTTACATTTGTCATTTTTTTCCATGCACCCAAATAACACATTTTGTCAATTTCAGTATAATGAACTACTAGGCTACTTAAGTGTAACCGTGACAGTATAGGCTGGGGACTGAGGAAAGTTATTAACCTTAAAAAATGACCAACACTGGACAGTCCTAGGTCCAGGCTTGCTAAGATGCATAAAAGGTCTGTCTCACATGTTAAGGAAAACATTTGGACATTTCTACAAAACTGTGAAGGGGAGAGGATAGAGTTGTCTCCTTTCCTTTATTCAGTACAGGCCTGCTTAGTTTGATTGCCATGTCCTGTGTTTTTGATTTGGATTACAATGAAAAAATAATAATTTTATACTGTATTTATTGGGTGTCTGATTTTTATTGACTGAGGGCATAGGCCATGTAGCCTAACTCCATCAGCTTAAAACTCTTAAGGATGAACCCCTTTTTTTCAATTTACGCCTAAAATGACATACCCAAATCTAACTGCCTGTAGCTCAGGCCCTGAAGCAAGAATATGCATATTCTTGGTACCATTTGAAAGGAAACACTTTGACGTTTATGGAAATGTGAAAGGAATGTAGTAGAATTTAACACAATAGATCTGGCAAAAGATAATACAAAGAAAAAAACAACCTTTCTTTTGTATTTTTTGGTACAGAAAGGCCATAATGTATTATTCCAGCCCAGGTGCAATTTAGATTTTGGCCACTAGATGGCATCAGTGTATGTGCAAAGTTTTAGACTGATCCAATGAACCATTGCATTTCTGTTAAAAATGTTGTATTATGACTGCCCAAAAGTGCCTAATTTGTTTATTAATAACTTTTCATGTTCAAAATTGTGCTCTCTCCTCGAACAATAGCATGGTATTATATCACTGTAATAGCTACTGTAAATTGGTCAGTGCAGTTAGATTAACAAGAATTTCAGTTTCCTGCCAATATCAGATATGTCCATGTCCTGGGAAATGTTCTTACAACCTCACTTACAACCTCATGCTAGTTGCATTAGCCTACATTAGCTCAACCGTCCCATGGAAGGGACACCAATTAAATATACTTGAGCGTGCCATTATAGAAGAAACCCAGTATCCTCTTTAATCACACTTATGATTTAACACTGTTGGATGGCATAACTCGAGAAAATCACAAATCACTCTTAATGTGTTTTTATCAGTATTGGTATCGCTTAAAGACTTTTTGGGAATAATGTAATTGAAATAATTCCGTCTTCCCCTGAGCCAATCCAGAGGTTCCGTTGGGCTAATCTAATGTGACATGCAATTTTGTGTCTCTGACGGTCCGACTATTGCTTCCCCTCAGGTCTCAGTCTGTAATGAACAGCCATTTGAGCGCCAGCGAGCCCCTGTGGAGAGACCTCTGAGATGGGGAATGGGAGGGTTGGGAATATTTTGGAATGTCACAATCAAGGAGAAGATGGGGGTTAAGTTACTTTTGGTGGAAATTTGGAATGGTAGGTCCAATGTGGCATTACTTGGCATGTGACAGAAAAATCTAAGAATGCATTGCCTTGCCACATGCTGGCTTTAAAAACTGTCCCCGAAACTGGTAGCTTTTCCATTATAATTTTATACAGAAATTCAATCCCCACTGTACCCTATGCTGTCTACTATCATAAAGTTGAACTCTTCACTCACCTCTTCCAGTCCACAAACCCTTCACGGCCCACCCCAGCTTCTGGGGGGAAATAGGGAGGCAGACAGCAGACTGACTTTTACGGGAATATAAAGAGGGGACATCAGTCTGACTGGCTGCTCCTCTGTCTCACCTCCAGACCTACAGTATGTGACATGCCTTGATGTGGGGTCTGACTTGGGATGGTCGTTACTTCAGTAAGGGAATTGGTCTGTGACGTTTTTTTAAGGGTTAGACTCACCGACCTTACTGCACCGGATAAATAGGGTTTACCGATATATAAATGGCCACTCCAGCACTAACCACCTTTGGAAGTCTGGAAAACATAGAGACAGTTTAACATTAGACTCACAGTTCTACGTGATTGAATGAACCATTTAATTTACAAGGCACTGCCAAATTCCAATTTTGTCCTTGGCTGGAAATGACTGGTTAGTGAACGTCCAAACAGACACACACCATCCTGTTAACAGCTGGCTTATACCCCTCCGTCCTATTATCCCCTTCCACAGGGACGGACTGGGACCCGAAATCGTCCTGGGTATTTGTAACACACCGGCCCCTATTTTTCCTCCAGGTGCCCACACCGGCCAATTTGTTTTCCTCGAGGCCCCCATTAATAGACAAATAATGATTATTCTGAGAAAGCAACGACAATCTAGACAGGACCCACTGGGCTAAATATGGACCAGCCCATCTGGCATTTGCCTGAACTGCCCTATGGCCAGTCTGTTTCTGCCCTTCCGTCCTTCACAGACCACTTGTGGCTCTGGGTGGTGGTGATCCTTGCCTTGTGTGTCCTGCAGGCCCACTCAAGTGTAATGATGTCCCTGCCTTTGCCAGGTTATGGCACAGTGGCGCTAGGGCCTGTCCTGTATTGGCCGGGGGTGTACTGCACTGACTGGCGCCAAGAATAAATTGTCACCCCCAGCCACAGAATCTCACTGGTCAGTCAGCAGCAGCCAATTAAAGGGCGGCCTGGGCAGCAGAGAATGATGTGATGTGATGTTGATTGGATGTCTTCATTTGTGGCAGGTTGTGAGTCATTTGGCTGGCTCATGTTCATCCCTTCTGGAGGCAGTCATTTTAATCCGTTTGACCACATACTTGTTTACAATACGTGCATCGTCAATTTAGATAAGCCTACATTTTGAATGGCTCTTATATTTTGCATGATGTAAATATTCCTAGCAACTGCTGTAGTATTAACCAATATTTACATAAATTAAAATGAGCTTGTACGCTAAACTCCGCTCATAGAGTAACAACATTGTCGTGACTTTACTTTCATTAATCTGAAGACTGTTAATTATCTAATCAACTAACTATGTTCAATTGTTACCCGTTTAAATTAATCATGTAACAATTAACTCATTAGGATTTGGGGCACCACGAGAGCGGTGCTTTAAAGAGTTACCATCTCCTGAATTAAACTCTAAAGGTCTATCACATCCATAAACAGTCAACTTATTTAACATAACCTTGTATCATATTGTTATTCTGAACAATCGAAACCTCCTGCATCTGCAAACCTCTTGGACTGACACAATATGGCTGCTTGTTACAAAAGACATGGAGAGGGTGAGAGAGAGAGAGAGAGGGACACAGACATAATACTTTGGTACATTTAGAAAATACTCTCACAGTAATCATATACTTTGCACACAAACCGCCACCCTTTGAGTAAGAAATCATGAATGTATTTACGTGAAATGTCTTGTTTCTTTGTGTATTTCTGTCGGAACCAGGCCACCTTGGAAAGGGAATTGGACCTTTTTGCTGCACGCTTGTAAGGCTCTGATTATCCAAAAGGGGTCCCCACCCGTCTTCTACTGTTGTTCTCCTCTGCAATTGTCCTGTATCCAGTGACCTTTTTAGTCCTGAACAGAACTAGAGTTTATTCTACTTCCATTCACTCTGGAAGATGCTTCTTTGAAGCATGGGGCAGTGGGGTGATGAGAGTAGCGTACTATGGTGGTTTGAGAAGAGTAATACAATGGTCCCACTTAAGTTTACTTCTCTAGAGACTTTACTTAGGACGGCTATTCAGCCGTACCAGTGATTGTCCGGGAGGTGACTTTATCATCTCAACCTTGTGTTGAGATTCAGAGTTCGAACCACTTTGGACGTGAGCTGCAGCTCCATGTCTCCCTGGTCTGATATTTTTTATTCTTAACCCATCATTTTATATAGTTTGTTCAAAAGGGGTGGTTCCGTCAGGCTGACACCCTGTCTGACCTCACTTAAGGGGGTGGTGACTACTTATTTGTACAAAGTTATAAAAACTATTTCCTCTTATAGCTTCTAAAATCACATCCCATCTCTTAACAAAAACACTTTCATCATTTTTTATATTTCATGCACAACGTAGAGGATGGAAACTTCGTACATGTAGTGTGTATACTTTTCAAGTTACAGTATTTCCTTTATAACATGTTTAATGACATCACCAAATAACAATCAAACCAACATCAGTGTTATTTTAGGTCGTATCTGACCCCCGTTCTATGTTAGAAATATTGTTCCAGTATTCGCTTTAGAACGTGTTAGTTTCGGCGGGAAAATGTCTGTGAAACAAAAGCACATTCCTGTGGTGAACATTGGAGAGGGAGATGCTGAATGTTCTGTCCTTATTTAAAACAGGGTGTGAGCTGTCAACTCCCACCAGTTCCCTTCTCCCCCTCTCTGCGGGTGAGAGGGGGTCTGGTTGAAGTTATTTATTGCCAAGCTGATCTGACCTATTTGGATCCTCACATGACAGTCATAACAACATACAGTGTAACAATATAAGCTAAAAACATACAGTGTCCTAACGAGATTTTGTCATGGGTCCGAAAGTTATTTTTAAATCCATGTATTCCTTTTTTTTTGTCTTCCTCTCATTTGGTTCATTCTAATTTCAAACGTTTTCTCTTTAACCAGATTTATACATTCATCTTTCTCATAAAAGCAATCATAGGATAACTGAGGTAAATTAAATTAGCGTTTGATATGAGATTTCTACTTCCTTATTATGATGCCAGAGAAGATGATTAACCCTATAACTTAATTAAGTAAGTCTTTTAACTTTCTCACTTTCTAATTGGATAGCTGGAGTACAACAGAGAGTAAATACTGAGAGTTAATCACTAATTCTGCATCCCAAATGACACCATATTCCCTATATAGTGCACTACTGTTTGGGCCCTGGTCAAAGGTAGTTTACAATATAAGGCATAGGGTGCCATTTGGGACTTAGCCAATAGTAAACCTCGTTACAGCAGTCATCGCCACATACTCATTAGAGGTAGATAAGATTTAAGGCTGATTTTGAGTTCTCCAGGAGTCCAGGAGGTCTATAGCAATACAAGTATTTAGCACAACACCTCTAACCTTGAAGGTGACCATATTTAGCGTTGCCTCTATGTTTTAGAAGAGCAGTCCTGACAGTAAAAAAGGCTAACCTTAATATCGAAACAGATGGAGAAGTAGTGGTTGCATTTGGACATAGAGAACCAGAGGCTGGCAGTGTAGTACAGGGACTCCAAAACGCACACTAGCCAGAGCTCAGTATGTTAGAGACAGCTGGGTAGTGGGTAGTTGTACGACTGAGTCCTACGGTGCTCAGTATATTAACATAGAGACAGTCAGCTAGTACTGCCATGGAGAGAGAGGTTAGCCACTATATTAACATAGAGAGAGACAGCGCTGGAGCAGTCTGCCAAAGAGTGAGCAGAGAGAGAGAGAGAGAGAGAGAGAGAGAGAGATGAGCTGTCTTCACGGCGACTGTGTCCGTACGTGTGTGTGACAGCTCCCAAAGCAGCCGGCGAGCGCGAATGTGAGGAGGAATACAGAGAGGTGCATTATGGTCCCAATCATTGATCGCTTCCTCCCAGGGGGCTGATGTCAGACCCCCCCAAACATATGAAGGGTTAACCCCTGACACGCCCCAGCATCCTCTGTTTTCAAAGCACTCTTACTCTCCAACTCCGGTCATCTGGCAGTTGAGTTGCACATCTGATAGTAAACCTTGCTTCGGTGCTGGGAAACGTGAACATATCGTGTTGAGTATATATTTAAGGTAGGGTGTAAATGGAAAATACTAAATCTGAATCTGTCTGTATCTAAAAGGTATCGAAAACAAGACATTGTTTCTGCAGGTAAATTGTCACATTCAACGGACAGGAGAAGAAATAGGATCTCTGAGAGATAATGCTGTCCATTCATTCTGTATCCACCAGTCTTTTGCTTTCAGTGTTGGGCAGTCAAGTGGCTAACAGTGTGGAGCGGTGACAGGCTGTGTCCTCACCTCCCCCCTCCTACCCATCACACTCTCCACACCCACCCCACCTCCACCACACACCCCATCCGCCAAACCCTTTCCCCCCTCGCAGCCAAGAGGCTGACGCTAATGTGACACCCTTCAAATAATTAGCAACAAACGCACTGCTGACTGCAAACAGCTCGCGCCCCTCAGTGGACTGTCACTAGTCATTAGTCTGGACCCACAGAGGGGACAGGCCCACGCGACGAAGGGTAGGGGGAAGGGGGGAGGGGGCAAATGACCCTACCCTTATTACCGAGGAGGGAGGGGAAGGGAAGCAACAGATCTTGAAGATATAACAGAATATGCACGGAGCTGTAGGTTTTGTCTCTTTTTCTCTCTGCCTCTGTTTCTCTCTCTCGCCTTTTCTCTAAGGGGTAACCCTGCAGTTTGGATCTAGGCCCGTATTTATAAAGTGTTTCAGGTTACAAGTGCCGATCTACAATCAGGTAAATGTAATTTTTTTCATTGTGATATAGAAGGCAGAACTGATCCAAAATCATCACTCCTAGAGACGGACATGTCAGGTGTGCCTTTTGTTATCATTGTCCCCCTCTGGTGGTCTCTTCTTACAATATCTAACACAGGCACACCTGACCTTAGACAGCCTTTCTTCAATGCCATTATTCAATCCCTTACACACAAACCCCTAGCCTGGTCCCAGATCTTTTATTGCGGCCTGTATAGTCTGATTGGTACCTTAACCTCTGACTGCCGTCTAAAACAGGCCGCTTCGCAAATGGCACCCTATTCCCTATGTAGTGCACTACTTTGGCCAGGACCCGTGTACTACATACATAATTGGGTACCATTTGGGATACAGACAATATTAATGTTTTCACTGCTCAATAACCACATAATGCAAAAGTCTAATCTGAGCGAGAATCTATTTCTGTCAAGCTGGTGAACGCGACTCTTTAGTCACGAGAAAGGGGGTTGCATTATTTGACACCTATTCTTCACACACGGACCTGGCCACAATAACACATGCTCTAGTCGGCCTACCACAAATACCCCATTCCATAAGCATTCATGTAAGGTGGCAATATTAGGACATCCTCAGACTCGGCAGCCTCAGCCTTACCAAAGATAGCTTGGTAGGCTCAGGACCATGTCACAGGCACATATGGAGAACCCATCCCTTCATTTATAGTTAGAGTACCTGAAACCGGAGCAGTATTACCACAGGTTGTCATAGACCACTGGTAACTGTACTAATTGGGCTCAGGCCAGCAGAGGGAAAGCGAGAAAGAGCTACGCTGTGGCTTTATTCAGTCTTATCCTGAACCATGAAACCACAGTGCATGACACCCCTCCACGCTCAGAATAGATATGCCTATTCACTCTCACCGCAGATTTGACAAGCCAGACTGCTCCCACTGTGCAACAAGACCTCCTCTCTCTCTCTCTAATGTCTCTCTCTCTCTCTCTCTCTCTCTTTCAATCACCCACCCTCATTTCCCCTCTCCCATCTTTTCACTCGGCCTTTCTCTCACAATCTTGTTCAAATTGGAAAGTTCAACCAGCCACAAAGGACCTAAACGAGAGCGAGGGGACCTTGTATTGTTTAAAGACTCCAATCAAGTTCCAAAGCGATAAAGCTGAATTAAAGTCAGGGCAGGTGAGAGAGTTTAAATGGATAAGCTCAAGCCTTGGAATATGGCACTGTCACTAATACATGCTTAACATTCATATTTGATGTTAAGGGATAAAGGGGGCCACTCAATGAATGGTGGAATGAGCCTCTGGTGTGGTTCTCATTCTTCAGATGCACACACACACACACACACACACACACAGTCAGGTAAAGGTCTCCCAGTGGTGATCTGTGAGAGGCCCTCAGTTCAAACAGATCAATATGACACTGGCACGTCCCTCCGCCGAACCAGGAGAAAACAATTAGAAGCCATCGATTCTGTGCCAGTCCCATCCATGAATATGCATGTGTCCTTGACCTTCCCTTGGAGAGAAGAGAGAGAGAGAGACCAGAGAGACCAGAGAGAGCGAGAGAGAGAGTGACAGGTGATTTTTTTTCTCTTCCATCTAGGTAATTTTTACTCCTTCGCAAAATCTTTAAATGTAGCTAACAACCATACTTGTTACATCTGGAAAGCATTGTGTGTACACTTAGAGATAGGGGTAACTTAAAGATCCCTGGAGAATCTCGAGGAACCCTGGAGTTCCTCAAGGAACCATTGCAGTCAATGGGTTCATATTTGCACTTTTGTCTAGTTGAGGGGTTCTCGGAGGAACCTTTAATGTCAATATAACAAAGGGTTCCTGGAGGAACCTTTTTGCTGGCGTATGCGGAGCACTTTGAATTTATTTCGCAGTTGGATTGTTGTGCCTAACTGAGATGAAGGTAAAAAATATGTGGTTTTCGGTGATGGCTTTAGGGGATGGCTAGCAATTTGTAAATAATTATCCATTCCTTTATGAGTACTATTTTAAGGTTGATCACTGACAGTTTTGTAGCTTCATTAAGGCTTATAGAGGTGTATGAGTTCCTCAAGAGCCTATGCAAATCCCAATGTTGGAATAGTTAACACTTTATTACTTTATGTAATCAACAATGTTAATATTATTAATATTATATTACAATGTGTAATATGCATACATATTTAAGGATATGTTTTTGCCGTGTAGAGTACAAACTTAACATGATGAACAGGAAATACATTTATTCTCATGGGTGGCCAAAAATAACTATCTGAAAGACGCGCTTTCCAAAAAGCCTCGCCTCCAATCTTCTGATAGGCTGCCGCCGCTACAATATCTCATTAAAAAGGTTAAGATTGAACCCCTCCCATCACAAAAAGGTTACTGTTTGAACCAACCCCCTGGGCACAGACATCAATAAAATGTCTATTCCACATTGGTTTTTCACGTCATTGCATTGAAATGACGTGGAAAGAACGCCGATTCAACCAGTGTGTGACCAGAGGCTATCTTTTTAACCTGAGAAGGTTCCCCCACAGTGGCACTATTTTGAACCCCAAAAGGTTATTCTAGGCTCCTTTACTTTTAAGTGTATTGAACAAGTTGCTCACTGCATGAAATTCACTACACTTTTTAAGCGTTTGTGAAACACACTGCTATTTCAACGCCTCTAAAATGTGTTTTTTAAGACCGCTGCTCTTTTAAAGCCTGTTGTAGAGATCCCCAGATCCTTCATTGGGAGCAGCCGTCCCCTTGAGCTGCCTCTCCTTCTGCTTAGTGATGGCACAGACAGGGACATCTGCATTTTAGCACAGCCAATCTGCTTTTTCCACACACACACACACACACACACACACACACACACACACACACAGAAAGACACACGCACATACAGCCCCTCTCTGCACGGACCTGACATTACTACATCCTGTGGCCAATGCCAAAGGGCGTGACAGGACAACCCTGGCCTGTGTCTTGTCAACACGTCACTTAGCGTTAGCATGGTACGGCTAATGCAGAGGGGTCATGATGACAACTGTCAACAGCCTGGTTTAATTAGCCACCCCATAATGTATGGGCAGGAGTTCATTCGGAGCCGTTATGGCGATGGATGTGTATACGGTTTACACAGTGTGTTTGATTAAAGAACCTCTGTCCAAGTACACACTTGGGGAAATGTGTTTTAAGTGGAGGTGTGTGTGGTGGTACATGTGTGTGTGTGCTCGCACGTGTGTGTTTGCGTGTGTGTGGTGCATGTGTGCGTGTGTGTGTGATGTTGTGTGTATGGAGGTGTGTATGGGCAAAATCTGAGAGATGTCAGTGTATAATGGACGTGTGTGTGTGAATCAGTGGAGGCTTATCATAGGAGGAAGGGGAGGACCATCCTCCTCAGTGAATAAAAAAAAACTTGTGAAATGTTTAAAAATGGATCATTTTCAGATAAAACTATACTAAACATATTCACGTCACCAAATAATTTTATAAAACACATTGTTTTGCAATGAAAGGCTACAATAGCCTCAACAGCACTCTGTAGGGTAGCACCACGGTGTAGGCGGATGACAGCTAGTTTCTGTCCTCTGGATATACAAAACCTAGGAGACTTGTGGTTCTCACCTTCTTCCATTGACTTACACAGTAATTATGATAACACCCGGAGGATGTCCTCCAACCTATCAGAGCTCTTGCAGCATTAACTGACATGTTGTCCACCCAATCAAATTATCAGATAATTAATATAGTACTGAAATCATAAGCTACAGCTAGTTAGCACTGGAGTGCATAAAATGTGGCAAGTAGTTAACTCAAAGAGAGAAAGACAATAGTTGAACAGTTTTGAACAAATTCATTCATTCAAAAAGGAAGGAGACGCAAGAGAGACAGAGAGAGAGGGGGGGGGGATAGAGAGAGAGCTAGCTATATTTAATATTTGTTTCACTTTCACTTACTTAGCTAGCAAATGCAGCCTGCTAGCTAGTTTAGTCTACTCAAACACCCAGCTCAAACAGAGAGGAATGCTATGTTACCTAGCTGGCTATGGCTATCCAACACTAGAACTCTTTCAAGTCACGGTAAGCTTTTGGTTTAATTAATTTGGGCTCCTGAGTGGCGCAGCGGTCTAAGACACTGCATCTCAGTGCTTGAGGCGTCACTACAAACACCCTGGTTCAAATCCAGGCTGTATCACAACTGGCCACGTTTGGGAGTCCCATAGGGCGACTCACAATCGACCCAGCGTCGTCTGGGTTTGGCAGATGTTGGCTGTAAATAGGAATTTGTCCTTAACTGACTTGCCTAGTTAAATAAATGTTTTAAAAATAAAACATTTGTAGCCACCGGGCCCACCAGTGTAACTGCTAAACTGCTTGCTAACTGTACACTTTATTGCATAATTGTAGTGGGTTTACTAACATGTTAGTTCTAGTAGCTATGTTGTTGACTTGACGTTAGCTAATAGGTTGACAACGATGTAGGTTGTGTGTAGCGGTTAGCGTTTATGATATGAAGGTTTGGCTTGGATTTTTTTGTTTTGCCTGGTCACAGACAGCTGATGTGTTGTGCACTGAAGTCCTCAAGTGAAGGGAAAGGTGAAAGGAGGAGAGCGCGTAGATGCAAGAAGGAATTATACAACGATCTGGCTGCTAAGAAAGTGAACTGCTTTTGCATGTGATCAGGGGTGTATTCATTCCGCCGATTCTGTTGAAAAAAGTTTCTTAAACGAAAGCATACCTGAATTTGTCGAATACAAACTCTCATTTGCAACTGTTGGACTAATGATTACACCCTAGATCAGCTAGATGCAGGCAAGATTGTGCAAGGCGGTATTGAAAGTGTTAATGTCTGTCACCTTGATTACTCAAATTTCTCTCAACCTGACCTGTGCACCAGTGCACCGACTTCATGATGGGTATAGGCAAATGTGATTATCATGATGTAGCCTAAACTTATTCATGTGTTCGGTGCCTCCTAAGAAGAGGTAGGTGCAGGAGTCAGGAGCAGGAGAGCAAGGAAGTCCCAGTAGCACAATCGTTTATAGAAAGTCCCAAAAACAATAACAGGTGGGGAAACACACCCACCGAAGTGCCCACACACAGGGAAATAACGTCACACTTGAAGGAGAAACCTCTACTCCTAATTACAATCCAAACAGTACAACGACCGTGAGGAAAAAAAACCTGTTGCGCAAACACTCACCCCTAACAGAGCAACAAACAGCAAATAATCCCACACAAAGAATTAGCAGGCAGTGGAGGTTAATAAACCCACCGAAATGAACTACTAGGACACTGGTGTAAACAAAACAGACAGACACAAACGAAAAGGAAAAATGGATCGGTGGCAGCTAGTAGGCCGGCGACGACGACCGCCGAGCACCGCCCGAACAGGAAGAGGAGACAAATTAAATGAAAAGGAAAAATGGATCGGTGGCAGCTAGTAGGCCGGCGACGACGACCGCCGAGCACCGCCCGAACAGGGAGAGGAGACAAATTAAATGAAAAGGAAAAATGGATCGGTGGCAGCTAGTAGGCCGGCGACGACGACCGCCGAGCACCGCCCGAACAGGGAGAGGAGACAAATTAAATGAAAAGGAAAAATGGATCGGTGGCAGCTAGTAGGCCGGCGACGACGACCGCCGAGCACCGCCCGAACAGGGAGAGGAGCCAAATGAAATGAAAAGGAAAACCTGTTTGAAAATCAAAAATGACACTGATATTACACTCGTAATTACACTTCGTTTTTACTAAACAGTATGTTCTAAATAGTATGTAATACGATTAGTACACAGTATGCAGTTTAAGTAAGTACACTGAACAAATATAAATGCAATATGCAACATTTTCAAAGATTTTACTGAGTTACAGTTCATATAAGGAAATCAGTAAATTGAAATTAATGAATTAGTCCCTAATCTATGGATTTCACACGACTGAGAATACAGTTGGTCACAGATTCCTTTAAAAAAAGTCAGTATCACCATTTGCCTCATGCAGCATGACACATCTCCTTCGCATACAGTTGATCAGGCTGTTGATTGTGGCCTGTGGAATGTTGTCCCACTCATCTTCAAAGGCTGTGCGAAGTTGCTGGATATTTTGTGGGGAACTGGAACAAAGTGTCGTACATGTCGACCCAGAGCATCCCAAACATGCTCAATGGTTGACATGTTTGGTAATTATGCAGGCCATATAAGAACTGGGACATTTTCAGCTTCCAGGAATTGTGTACAGATCCTTGCGACATGATTTTTAATCAGCTCTTGTTTTTGATAACATTGACTACCATTGCATATATCTGGTGTTTTTGAGCCACAGATTTGCAGATTGACTGACAAGTTCATATGTTTTGGCTTGGCTAGCTAGCTTGCCAATGTCCTTGTTTGAAAAAGGCATCTGGACACAGTACCAGCTTTTTTGTTTCACCTGGCAGCCAATTCCTGATCTTTTGAGAACATCCTTTGAGAAGTGGCCTGGAGTGTGAGAGCAAGGTGAGCTAGAGGAATGCTGCAATGCTGAGACGGAGGGCTCGTAGTGAGGACAACTGGCTACTATTCTGAACTTTGTGTGGGAGCTTTTTTTGCGCCAAGAGCTGCTGAGGCATCACCCAAGTGGGTGCTACACAGAGTGGAAGAGGAGAACTCCAGTGGCTATAAGAGTCAGGCTGGTTCCCGGACTTGCCCTCTAGAAGATCATCAGCAGACTCCATCACCATCATCTACCATCGTCTGCATAGCCACGGGAAGTAGGGATGCCGAGGGTACTGCAGCACCCCCTAAAAAATATGAATAAAAAAATTATAATCCTAATCCTAATCTATGGCCTGACCCATCACTTTATGCATTACTACCCCACAGTGGCAAGAAGTGACATCCCCAAAAACACAAAAAAAAAAAGACATAACACAAAAATGGCTCCTAGCCTCCCACACACAGGCTACATTCTGTCCCTAACACTTAAACTAAATAATATAAAAGTGACATCGATTTTTATTACGAAATTTAAACTAAATAAAAACGAGTAAATCAAATCTGAAAACTGAACTTGTTATTTTTTTTAAATCTTAAAACTAATAGAAATAAAAACGAATACAAAAACACAAAACTATAATAACCTTGGTGTGTGGAGTCTGTCAGACCACAGCAGTGCATCATTCCACTCGCTTTGTGTGGCTGTCCTATCCTTTGCTGCTCTGTGTGATGTGTGTGTGTGTCAGGTCAGTACCAACCAGCTATCCCTGCTCCTGTTCAAAGGCCACATCCCACATCCCTGAGCTGACACTGGCACAAAGCTGTCCTCGTCACACTGATGGTCCCCGGGAAAGTCAGAGTAGGATGGCGTGACTGTCACTAGCCTGGTCACAAAGCATTTACCTGCTGACAGCATTCCAATTAGTCCAGGGAATGTTGTTACTGGAGATAGGGAGGGAGAGAGAGAGGGGGGGAGGGATGGAGTGAGGGAGAGGGTAGAGATAGAGAGAGAGAATGGGAGGAGGAGAGGATAGGAGATAGAGAGCTTTTCAGGACAGTGGTTTTCAGGACCATGGACAACTCCAGGTAGCTAGCTATTTCCATACCATTTCAAATCAGCCAATAATAGCAAATATAATATAACACATTGGCGTTGAACAACGTTTTTCATCCATAGAATCTCCATCAACAGTCCTGTGTGTAGGCCGGCCCAACTCCCGACCTCTCCTTTATTAATACTGTATGCAAGAGTTCCTTTGTGTCATCTTAGGAATGCTGCATTACCTCACCAACCCCCTCGTGTCACGTCTCTATGAAGCAAGTGGTGCTGTTGTCTTTAGATCCTGTAGGTTTGACATCTGATTGGAAGTTAACTCAACAGAAATGCTATTGGTTTCAACTCAGATTTTGAATCTAAACATGGTTGAGTGGTTATAGAGGGGTCTCAGATGCATTGCTCTTTCTCTTTTTGTTCCTGACCTGTTCTGGTGAGATACACACTAAATAGTAGGCATTTTGGGTATGCGAAAAAGGAAAGTTTTATAGTATGTGAAGTTTTGAAAATTGAGAATGCTTTCAAGGCCAGGATGTCATACTCATTTCGGCTTTTCATCTAGTAGAATTCGCTGCACACTATTGAGGAAGAGAATCATCTTTCGAGATCCACGTGTGACTGACAACAGATGATATTCAGGTGAGGGGACACGCTGTTCCAAAACAAACAAATGGCGGGATTCAACGCAATTGCGCATTAGATTACGCAGTCTCAGTACGATGAGCCAAGTATGCTGATATTTTCTGCTTATTGCATTCATTTATTTACTAAACAGCATGTTCTAAATTGTATGTAATACGATTAGTACACAGTATGCAGTTTTAGTAAGTACACTGAACACATATGAACAATTTCAAAGATTTTACTGTTGCAGTTCATATAAGGAAATGAGTCAATGGGAATACATTCATTAGTCGCAGATAACTTTTTTTTTTAAGTAGGGACGTGGATCAGAAAACCAGTCAGTATCTGGTGTGACCACCATTTGTCTAATACAGCACGACACATCTGCTTTGCATAGAGATCAGGCTTTTGATTGTGGCCTGTGGAATGTTATCTCACTCCTCTTCAATGGCATGTGTGAAGTTTCTGAATATTGGCGGGAACTAGAACACACTGTCATATACGTTGATCCAGAGCATCCCAAACATGCTCAATGGGTGACATGTCTGGTGAGTATGCAGGCCATAGAAGAACTGGGACATTTTCAGCTTCCAGGAACTGTGTACAGATCCTTGCAACATGGGGCCGTGCATTATCATGCTGAAACATGAGGTGATGGCGGCGGATGAATGGCACGACAATGGGCCTCAGGATCTCGTCATGGTATCTCGGTGCATTCAAATTGCCATCGGTAAAATGAAATTGTGCTCTTTGTCCGTAGCTTATGCCTGCCCATACCATAACTCCATTGCTACCATGTGGCACTCTATACACAACGTTGACATCAGCAAACCGCTCGCCCACACAATGCCATACACGCTGTCTGCTATCTGCCAGGTACAGTTAAAAACCGGGATTCATCCGTGAAGAGCACACTTCTCCAGCGTGCCAGTGGCCATCGAATGTGAGTATTTGTCCACTGAAATTGGTTACGACGCAGAACTGCAGTCACGTCAAGACTCTGGTGAGGACAACGAGCACGCAGATGAGCTTCCTTGAGATATTTTTTTCAGTTGTGCAAACCCAGAGCTCGCTCAGCTGTCCGGGTGGCTTTTCTCAGACAATCCCGCACATGAAGAAGTCCTGGGCTGGAGTGGCTACACGTGATCTGAGGTTGTGAGGCAGATAGGAGGTACTGCAAAATTCTCTAAAACTACTGTACGTTATGGTCGAGAAATTAACATTATATTCTCTGGCAACAGCTCTGGTGGACATTCCGGCAGTCAGCATGCCACTTGCACACTCAACTTGAAAAATCTGTGTAATTGTGGTGTGACAAAACTGTACATTTTAGAGTGGGCTTTTATTGTCCTCAGCACAAGGTGCACCAGTGTAATAATCATGCCTTTTAATCTGCTTCTTGATATGCCACACCTGTCAGGTGGTTGGATTATCTTGGCAAAGGAGAAACGTTCACTAACAGGGATGTAAACTAATGTGTGCACAAAATTTGAGCGAAATAGCTTTTTGTGCGAATGGAACATTTCTGGGATCTTTTATTTCAGCTCATGAAACATGGGACCAACACTTTACATTGCATTTATACTTTTGTTCAGTGTAGTAGGCAAGCCAGATTTCGGACACGGCCAGTCTCCCTCTCTTTCCTTCCCATGGACTGTTGGGGCATGGCCTTGACTTCTCTCTCGCCCACTCTGATCATCCCAAGATTGTGAATACTATGAAAAAGAAAAAAAGAAAAAAGTCAACTTCATATTCATCATCTCCAGCACCACCTCAACATCAACATCAACAGATGTAAAAATATTGCGTTTCTATACAGTGCCTTGCGAAAGTATTCGGCCCCCTTGAACTTTGTGACCTTTTGCCACATTTCAGGCTTCAAACATAAAGATATAAAACTGTATTTTTTTGTGAAGAATCAACAACAAGTGGGACACAATCATGAAGTGGAACGACATTTATTGGATATTTCAAACTTTTTTAACAAATCAAAAACTGAAAAATTGGGCGTGCAAAATTATTCAGCCCCTTTACTTTCAGTGCAGCAAACTCTCTCCAGAAGTTCAGTGAGGATCTCTGAATGATCCAATGTTGACATAAATGACTAATGATGATAAATACAATCCACCTGTGTGTAATCAAGTCTCCGTATAAATGCACCTGCACTGTGATAGTCTCAGAGGTCCGTTAAAAGCGCAGAGAGCATCAAGAAGAACAAGGAACACACCAGGCAGGTTCGAGATACTGTTGTGAAGAAGTTTAAAGCCGGATTTGGATACAAAAATATTTCCCAAGCTTTAAACATCCCAAGGAGCACTGTGCAAGCGATAATATTGAAATGGAAGGAGTATCAGACCACTGCAAATCTACCAAGACCTGGCCGTCCCTTTAAACTTTCAGCTCATACAAGGAGAAGACTGATCAGAGATGCAGCCAAGAGGCCCATGATCACTCTGGATGAACTGCAGAGATCTACAGCTGAGGTTGGAGACTCTGTCCATAGGACAACAATCAGTCATATATTGCACAAATCTGGCCTTTATGGAAGAGTGGCAAGAAGAAAGCCCTTTCTTAAAGATATCCATAAAAAGTGTCGTTTAAAGTTTGCCACAAGCCACCTGGGAGACACACCAAACATGTGGAAGAAGGTGCTCTGGTCAGATGAAACCAAAATTGAACTTTTTGGCAACAATGCAAAACGTTATGTTTGGCGTAAAAGCAACACAGCTCATCACACTGAACACACCATGCCCACTGTCAAACATGGTGGTGGCAGCATCATGGTTTGGGCCTGTTTTTCTTCAGCAGGGACAGGGAAGATGGTTAAAATTGATGGGAAGATGGATGGAGCCAAATACAGGACCATTCTGGAAGAAAACCTGATGGAGTCTACAAAAGACCTGAGATTGGGACGGAGATTTGTCTTTCAACAAGACAATGATCCAAAACATAAAGCAAAATCTACAATGGAATGGTTCAAAAATAAACATATCCAGGAGTTAGAATGGCCAAGTCAAAGTCCAGACCTGAATCCAATCGAGAATCTGTGGAAAGAACTGAAAACTGCTGTTCACAAATGCTCTCCATCCAACCTCACTGAGCTCGAGCTGTTTTGCAAGGAGGAATGGGAAAAAATGTCAGTCTCTCGATGTGCAAAACTGATAGAGACATACCCCAAGCGACTTACAGCTGTAATCGCAGCAAAAGGTGGCGCTACAAAGTATTAACTTAAGGGGGCTGAATAATTTTGCACGCCCAATTTTTAAGTTTTTGATTTGTTAAAAAAGTTTGAAATATCCAATAAATGTCGTTCCACTTCATGATTGTGTCCCACTTGTTGTTGATTCATCACAAAAAAATACAGTTTTATATCTTTATGTTTGAAGCCTTAAATGTGGCAAAAGGTCGCAAAGTTCAAGGGGGCCGAATACTTTCGCAAGGCACTGTATTTTGTAGTAAAAAAGACAGATGAAGATAAGTGCTTCCAATGGCAACATCTTCCAATTAGTAGACAACTAGTAGGAATTTAGTAGGCAATGCCTACTCATAATTGGTTAAAATTACATGATGCACACCGAGGATGTCATTGGAAGCCCTTATCTTCCTCTATATTTATTACTACAAAACATAGAAATGCAACATTTTCACATACTGCATGTTGATTTTGGGTTGGTGCTGGAGATGATGAATATGAAATTGAGACATTTTGAAATGTTACTTTAACGTCAGTAATGCCTTGCAACTTACAGTTGAAGTCGGAAGTTTACATACACCTTAGCCAAATACATTTCAACTCAGTTTTTCACAATTCCTGACATTTAATCCTAGTAAAAATTCCCTGTCTTAGGTCAGTTAGGATCACCACTTCATTTTAAGAATGTGAAATGTCAGAATAATAGTAGAGAGAATAATTTATTTTAGCTTTTATTTCTTTCATCACATTCCCAGTGAGTCAGAAGTTTACAAACACTCAATCAGTATTTGGTAGCATTGCCTTTAAATCGTTTAACTTGGGTCAAACGTTTCGAATAGCGTATTGGAGCTTGTGGAACAAGCTTCCCACATTAAGTTGGGTGAATATTTGCCTATTCCTCCTGACAGAGCTGGTGTAACTGAGTCAGGTTTGTAGGCCTCCTTGCTCGCACATGCTTTTTCAGTTCTGCCCACACATTTTCTATAGGATTGAGGTCAGGGCTTTGTGATGGCCACTCCAATACGTTGACTTTGTTGTCCTTAAGCCATTATGCCACAACTTTGGAAGTATGCTTGGGTTCATTGTCCATTTGGAAGACCCATTTGTGACCAAGCTTTAACTTCCTGACTGATGTCTTGAGATGTTGCTTCAATATATCTACATAATTTTCCTCCCTCATGATGCCATCTATTTTGTGAAGTGCCCCAGTTACTCCTGCAGCAATGCAACCCCACAACATGATTCTGTTACCCCCGTGCTTCACGGTTGGGATGGTGTTCTTCGGCTTGTAAACCTCCCCCTTTTTCCTCCAAACATAATGATGGTCATTATGGCCAAACAGTTCTATTTTTGTTTCATGAGACCAGAGGACATTTCTCCAAAAAGTACGATCTTTGTCCCCATGTGCAGTTGCATACCGTAGTCTGGCTTTTTATATGGCTGTTTTGGAGCAGTGGCTTCTTCCTTGCTGAGCGGCCTTTCAGGTTATGTCGATATAGGACTCGTTTTACTGTGGATATAGATACTTTTATACCTGTTTCCTCCAGCATCTTCACAAGGTCCTTTGCTGTTGTTCTCGGATTGTTTTGCACTTTTCGCACCTCAGTACGTTCATCTCTAGGAGACAGAATGTGTCTCCTTCCTGAGCGGTATGACGGCTGCGTGGTCCCATGGTGTTTATACTTGAGTACTATTGTTTGTACAGATGAACGTGGTACCTTCAGGTATTTGGAAATTGCTCCCAAGGATGAACAAGACTTGTGGAGGTCTACAATTTATTTCTGAGGTCTTGGCGGATTTCTTTTGATTTTCCCATGATGTCAAGCAAAGAGGCACTGAGTTTGATGGTAGGCCTTGAAACAGGTACACCTCGAATTGATTCAAATGATGTCAATTAGCCTACCAGAAGCTTCTAAAGCCATGACATCATTTTAGGGAATTTTCCAAGCTGTTTAAAGGCACAGTCAACTTAGTGTATGTAAACATTTAACTCAATGGAATTGTGATACAGTGAATTATAAGTGAAATAATTTGTCTGTAAAATGACTTGTGTCATGCACAAAGTAGATGTTCCTAACCGACTTGCCAAAACTGTAGTTTGTTAACAAGAAATTTGTGGAGTGGTTGAAAAACAAGTTTTAATGACTAAAACCTAAGTGTATGTAAACTTCCGACTTCAACTGTATGTCTATGCCTTGTATAATGTAATAATACAGTTTACAATGATATTAAACATTTTTGCTTTTGATAGACAATTCTTTCTTGGTAGGTTATTCCTTCAACTCAACAATAATCCTGCTTGCACATAGCTAAATCATTTTTATGGGGTCAGATATTTCGTTTTAATCAAATTGAATAGTTCCTATTAATTGCATAGTCTTATCACGGGTCACATGTGAGGTATATATAATATTCATATATAATAAATACGACTTCGCTACATGTGCAGCTCAGAGCTATAAGTACAGCCACCTGTGTCACTACCTGAAGTGAACCCTCCTACTCTTTTTCCAAATGGAATCCATCATGAGTCACTAGCGACATCGTCCAACAGAAACCGCCTTCCTCTCATTCAATCCCTCAACTAATTCTCACACATTCTTTGCTGTGTTGACAGTGTGTGTACCTTGATACTTATAAGGCAGTCATTGCCTGCATCCCAAATGGCACCACATTCCCTATTTAGTCCATTCCTTTTGACCAGAGCCCTATGACCCCCATAGGGAATAGGGTACCATTTGGAGCACAGCCATATGGTTTCTCTCTTTTCCATGCCCCCTGTGGGAGCTAGACCAACTGTGACAGATACTCAGTTCCAAACCAAGCAGAAGAGAAGACTGGCCCAGCATTGAGATCAATAGTGAATTAGCCAGTAGACTGGCTCTGTGGTGGGGTCGGTGGCGGGGCCTGCTGATCCCTGCTCCCTTCTGGCTCACGCTGCTACAGGAGACACCAGAGTGGCATAACGACAACAGCAAGGACCTCTGGGCATCTGTGAGTCGTTCCACTGCTGCGTTATTGATATGTTACTTAACTGGTTTATGGAACATGGGCTACAGTGTCCATACAGTGTTCCAACTATAGGACATGGGTTACAGTGTCCATACAGTGTTCCAACTATAGGACATGGGTTACAGTGTCCATACAGTGTTCCAACTATAGAACATGGGTTACAGTGTCCATACAGTGTTCCAACTATAGGACATGTGTTACAGTGTCCATACAGTGTTCCAACTATAGGACATGGGTTACAGTGTCCATACAGTGTTCCAACTATAGGACATGGGTTACAGTGTCCATACAGTGTTCCAACTATAGGACATGGGTTACAGTAGTGTCCATACAGTGTTCCAACTATAGAACATGGGTTACAGTGTCCATACAGTGTTCCAACTATAGGACATGGGTTACAGTGTCCATACAGTGTTCCAACTATAGGACATGGGTTACAGTGTCCATACAGTGTTCCAACTATAGGACATGGGTTACAGTGTCCATACAGTGTTCCAACTATAGGACATGGGTTACAGTGTCCATACAGTGTTCCAACTATAGAACATGGGCTACAGTGTCCATACAGTGTTCCAACTATAGGACATGGGTTACAGTGTCCATACAGTGTTCCAACTATAGAACATGGGTTACAGTGTCCATACAGTGTTCCAACTATAGGACATGGGTTACAGTGTCCATACAGTGTTCCAACTATAGGACATGGGTTACAGTGTCCATACAGTGTTCCAACTATAGGACATGGGTTACAGTGTCCATACAGTGTTCCAACTATAGGACATGGGTTACAGTGTCCATACAGTGTTCCAACTATAGAACATGGGCTACAGTGTCCATACAGTGTTCCAACTATAGGACATGGGTTACAGTGTCCATACAGTGTTCCAACTATAGAACATGGGCTACAGTGTCCAAACTATAGAACATGGGTTGCAGTATCCATACAGTGTTCCAACTATAGGACATGGGTTACAGTGTCCATACAGTGTTCCAACTATAGAACATGGGCTACAGTGTCCATACAGTGTTCCAACTATAGGACATGGGCTACAGTGTCCATACAGTGTTCCAACTATAGGACATGGGCTACAGTGTCCATACAGTGTTCCAACTATAGGACATGGGCTACAGTTTCCATACAGTGTTCCAACTATAGAACATGGGCGACAGTGTCCATACAGTGTTCCAACTATAGGACATGGGTTACATTGTCCATACAGTGTTCCAACTATAGGACATGTTTAGGAGTTTAGGGGTCAGTTTCGGGGCTTGTGGGTGGGCAGTATGGACTCCATAGGTTTTTGTCTCATCCCAGCCTGGCACTAACTGACTCAATTAACCAATTAAACATGGACTTCAGTTTAGGCAATTACATTATTTGAATGAGGCGGGTTAGAGCTGGGCTGGGACAAAAGCCTGCACATTCTGTGGCTCTAAGGGACCTCTGCAGTGGTTCCAAGCCCCCCTGCCCAGTTCAGTTATAGTGGATTGTCGAAGAGGAAGAGGAGGGGCTATGACATCATCCTACCCATCATTCTCTCAGAGTCTGAGCTGCAGGTGTGAGCGAGCACTCCACTAAACTAACCTTACTGTTCATCATCACCTCCCCTGATCCCACAGCACGGGGATCTAGAGGATAAGACAACTTACCACTTGAAACTGTGTGTGTGTGTGTGTGTGTGTGTGTGTGTGTGTGTGTGTGTGTGTGCGTGCACGTGAGTGAATGCGCGTGCACACGCCCGTGTGCGTAATGATTAATGAGCGAGAGGGCCTGATGGATTGGCCCGATCACTAGAGGGACACCACGGTGGACACTACGAGCAGACAGACACACCCCTCACGTCACACACACACTTTGCCTCCATTTTAATCCAATCCATTACAAAAGATCACATGGTTTGAACAAACACGCAGAGCACCCACCCCTAGTGTATTATACCAGCCCATTCATACACCTGAACCCCTCTCCTGTCAGTCCATAAACACAGCTGTAAAATGGACATGGATGTGCAGACATCAGCAGACATCATTGTCTTTATCTATATATCAGGATGGTTATATGTGATGATGAAATTGGATATATATCCATGCCTGGAGCTAAGAGCACAGAGATAGGTTAGGGTTAGGGAAGGTGGATGATTCCTATGGGCATCCACTGTGGAATGTCTATTTTTTGCATGTTGGCTTTTTTGTGTGTTGCCTACCTGTTATGTTTCACTATCTCCTGATTATCATCACTTACTATATTGTTCAAGTGGTCCTCTTCCAGACGCTGGATTCTCTGCAATACTCAACAATCTCATTCGCAACCTCCAATCGCACACACACACGCGTGTACACATGCACACGCACGCACAAACACAGCCCAAAGTAGCCTTTTTACAAGTGAGGACTGGTAGAATGTCTTCACTTGTCCGATTTTTAGTTGGTTCACTGTTCTTGTGAGGACTTCTGGTGCACGCACGCACGCACGCTCGCACGCACACACACACACACACACACACACACACACACAAACTGCACCCAATGCATTCGTTCAATACCCCCAGCAATAGTCAGATACGGTACTCTTATCAAGAGGGGACGGGACGGGGGGAGGGGCTATCTGTGTGATAATGGTTTTCACCAAATCCCTGCTCTGTCACAGGCTACGTCCCAAATTGTATCCTATACAGTGCACTACTTTTAACCAGGGTCGATAGGGCTCAGGTCAAAAATAGTGCACTATATGGGGAATATGGTGTCACTTGGGTTGCATCCTAAAATGTCTGGTTGGAGAGCATTAGTAATCTCTCTTCTCATCCGTCTTTTTTGTTGGAGCACGCCACCGGATTTCTCTGCTAATCTATTGTTGCAGACCAGCCATGGACACAAGGAGAAGTCAACCTCAATCTGATAGGCCTTTGTCTTTTTCTCCCCATCGCTGATTCCTGCCCAAGCTATTGATCGCAAGTCCGTCCCGGTCCTCGTCACATTGGTTTGTGTGTGTATGTGTGTGTGTGGACCCCAATATCAAGGATTGGAAAAAGGCAAGGAAAAGAAGCCACTTGAAATCATTGTGACACAGCCCTCGCTTCCCCCACACCTCGTCACCTCCTCCTCCTCGTCTGCACCTCCTCCCAGACAGCAATGTTGTCCTCCCCCTCCTCTTCCACTCCTCCCTCTCACCTCCTCCCTCTCTTCTTCTGCACCTTCCAGACATCGAACGCCTCCTCCCACTCCCACTCCTCCTCCACTTCCCCCTTCTCCACCTCTTCCTCCTCCTCCTCGTGTCTGTCACTCCTCTGTAATTATGAGAGGTGAGAGTAATGTGTCTCAGTATGAATAGGATCGGGGGCCTGATTGTGATGTATAGTGTTTCATTACCATGTCCGGGGCAGGGTGACTGTGGGCTTCGCCATGTAGGAAATCCTATTTAGGCCCTCATTTAGGTGGCTCCCCGTCCCGCCTGATAGCAATCACACTCTGTAATTGTGTGCAGGGCCTGACAGAGTGGGACTCAGACAACAGAGCGAAAGAGAAGGAAGGAGGGAGAAAGAGAGAAAAGGAGAGAGAGAAAATGAGAGAGAGAGCGAGAGAGAGAGAGAAAGAGAGAAAGAGAGAGAGAGAGAGAGAGAGAGAGAGAGAGAGAGAGAGAGAGAAAGAGAGAGAGAGAGAGAGAGAGAGAGAGAGAGAGAGAGAGAGAGAGAGAGAGAGAAAAAAAGGGGGGCGAGAAGAGGGAGAGGTATGACACCATATCCACATAGGTACATTAAACCATCTGTCTCTTGGATTTGAAGACGTATTTCAATGCATTATGGGAGAACATGTTTATAATGCAATAATGGTCGACAAGGCTTCATTTCGTTCTGATTTATTATTTAGATATCATTTACTACATGTAGAATGTCACAGGTATGGCATGATTTTGCGTGTACATCCGGCCCCTTTTGGCCTCCTCACTCATTCCCGTTTTAATACGCACATTGCTAATTGGGAGGAGAGATCCCGTTAACTCAATAATTTAGATTTATGACACAATCTCTGCAGATATTACACATTTCCGTCCCGATTTGAGGACAACAACTAACCAGCCCTCTAGCAATCAATATTTGCACATTTTCCATGTCTAAGTTGTTAACTAGTTTAGTATTTCATTAGTACAATTTTTCCAGACATTTATGCAGATCTGACCGTGTGTGTGTGCGTGCGTGTGTGTGTGTGTGTTTTTGTGCGTGCGTGCATGTGTGTGTGTGTGTGTGTGTGTGTGTGTGTGTGCATGTGCGCGCGTGTGTGTGTGTGTGCATGTGCGCGCGTGTGTGTGTGTGTGTGTGTGTGTGTGTGTGTGTGTGTGTGTGTGCATGCTTCTAGTGCTCCTAGACCAGTGGATAATGGCTGTCTAATTGACTCATTTAAATGCTGTTTGCCTGCAGGAGGCCCTTTGCATTAAATGTTTGATTGCCCTCGTATTTAACATCATTACTCCCATCCTCTCTTAATAAGGACTTTATGAGGCTTTCTTAAAAGTCAATGCATCCCCATCTCCCTCTCTCTATTTGCCTGCATAATTAATTTGAATATTCAAAAATATGGAAATGAAGAAGCTCTCTGTATCAGCATAATGTTCATTATTCCATAGTATGAGAGCCTAATTAGAAGCAAACCTTTGTGTTTTTGAGGTTTGGGTTCATGTGAGCAGAGGCAGGGGAGGTTTTCTATGGCTGCGTCCCAAATAGAACCCGATTCACTACAAAGTGCTATGGGCCCTGGTCAAAAGTAGTGCACTACTGTAGTACAGTATGTAGGGAATTTGAAACAGGACATTGGTCACCGGTCACGGCTCATCACCCTAGGTCAGTGTGGCTGCTCTCTGCTCTCTGCTCAGTTAGCTTATGACTCCTAAACTAGGTCCAGTTTAACAATACTGTAGGAAACATTACGTCCAATAGCATTGATTGATTGACATTTACATGGGGGTAAACTAGAGTCTCTCAGTTATGGTGGGATCCAAAGAGGTTAATCAGATATCCACTTTACTGGGGTGTTGAGCACTGAATATAGGATGTATAGTGCTATGGAATGCAGGCTCACACCAAGAACATGCCTATGAAAGACACAAATGGTTGAGAGAGAGAGAGAGAAAGAGAGAGAGAGGGAGGGAGAGAGAGAGAGAGAGAGAGAGAGAGAGAGAGAGAGAGAGAGAGAGAGAAGAGAGAGAAGAGAGAGACCACAGCACTTCCCCCACAAGTTCCTTGCAGTACTTCTTACACTGTAAATTTGAACAACAATTTTCTCTGTCTAAATTACAAAAATTGGACTGGAACAGGATCATTAATAGAGTTGTACCAAAGTAGGGAAAGACAAAAAACTTATCTCAGATTCAAAGTGATCCTCTTATTCACCAAGTCCTCCAGTCTCTCTCCTCGGCCCTAATCTCTGGTGGGTCTTACTGTGGATTCTTACCGGCCCTGGGCGACAGTGTGTCAGGCAGTCAACCATGGTGTCTGTGGATCACACACACATACATACACACTCACAGTGTGGAAGGCAGAAGTCTGTCAACCATGGTGGTGTCTGTAGAGGAACAGCTCAGTCTGGGGGGGGGGGGGTCACAAAGCCTACCCACACACACCGCCTGGGATCATCCCTGACCCCGTCGAGCGCAGTAACACGAGGGTGCATGTATCCAGGCACAAACACAGAGAGACACAGACACACACCCTCTCGCACACATGCAAAGCTGCAATGGCTTAAACCGACAATGACCAAAGTCAAGGTGTGCGCTTGGTTAGGACCCTAGTTAGTAGCTGGGTCCTTCGGTGCCTTTTGAGAAGTGTAACTTGGTCGATTTTTTAATTTTTTTTTACCTAATTTGAAAATCTTGTCTTAAAGAGCACATGTTCAACTTAATAAAAAAACATTTTCCCATCTCAAGAGGTTAAATAAAAGACTATAGTAAGACTATAGACTATAGACTATAGTAAGTGCCTATTAAGTGTCAAATAAAGTAACAGGGTTGAACAATTCATGTTATATCAGCCAGAAATCCCCTTGTGACAGAAGGAATGGAACCTTGTTGCGTGCAACAGGGGGGGCAATTGAATGCAAACTTCATTTTGATTTATTGTATTATTGTTAAAACATTTGTAGCCTGTCTATGGGTAACAGGGTTGACGTGTTCTACCCGACCCGCTCAGTTTTCCACCACAAAACACCAGAACATGGCAAAAAGGAGTGGAACCAGCTCACATGCTTTTAAACTATGATTTGACTATTAGATGTTCAATGTTTCCTTTGATCAAAATGTTTAAAAATTAAATGAATAATTTCACCATATTAAAAGTTCAGTTCACGTAACAGGGTTGACCTTAAAATGAGGGACAGACGTAAATGAACCACTAATCATATGAAATAAATAATAATCTTCAGAATTACTTTGTTAGAGCAACAAAATAACTAAGGCTTTACAATGACGGTGGAAAGTTGGAAAAATGTTTGGGTTAAGTGGGTATCATTCTTCCTAGAAGTCACAGAAGGTGCACGGAAGGGCATGTCAACATTTTACATTTTTGTCTTGATTCAGATTTATTGAATTCTCCGTGCTCTACATTAAAGGGCACTTCATTTAATGTAACATCCTTTTACAATTCTATTTTGGTGCACACACACAGTCTTCCCTATACGCACTTCCTGGTTTAAGAGCATTTGTTAAACAACTATAACGTAATGTGTGTGTGACTCTGACACTGCCAGCTCATGAGGTTGTAAGGCAGTGAGACATGAAGCCTTACCTCTCCTTCACTCCCTCTCTCCTTCCTTCCCTCCCTCTCTCCTCCTCTTCTCCTCTCCTCTCCACGCCGCGGTGCGCCTCGCTGCCTCTTAGCCACAGGATCAGCTGCAGCCCCTAATGAAACGTCAGTCAGGTAATTGAGGCTTCGGTGGCTGCCGGGTGGCCAGGCAGACAGACAGAGCCAGTATCCCAAATAGCACCATATTCCATATGTAGTTCACTACCTTTGACCAGAGTCCATACGGTTCTGGTCAAAAGTACAGCACTATATAGGGAAAAGGGTGCCATTTGGGACGCACCCTGGGTGATGGCACAGGAACGCTAGCAAGACTAGCGAGACGCTACCTTAACAGTAGCAACTACCAGCATTACCACCAATTCACAGGCTACTGACTCGGTAGGGTGGAAAACATTGCATTTAGGTTGAGGGGACGCCATTTTGATAACAGTTCCTTTGCCTGCGTTCGTTAGAAATGTGACGGACAGGCAATTCAGGTGAATTTTGTTGAATTGTCCACCGTTCTTAAGCCACAAAAGAACCTGACAGGTAAAATCCTGCTGAGGCTGTCCTATTATGGACACCATAAATAGGAAAGGATGAAACAGACGGGGTTAAAGGTTACCATCCTCGCCGTGACACTGTTATTGCACCCTAGAGTGATGTCACTACGCCTGCCATGGCTCTGCCAGAGACGCGACCCGAGGAGCGCCCAGAATGAATTATGGGTAATGTTTAATTCCCTTCCGTGACAGCCGCCGAGCCACATGGTAAATTGGATTTTGGGGAATTGCGCTGAAGCAGGTAAAGAAGACGTGCCGTGTTGCCTCCCCTTTGTCAGGTATTGTTGAGAGCCTTCTCTATCTCTCTCTGACAAATCAAATCAGCTCTCTCTCTCTCTCTCTCTCTCTCTCAGTGTGCGGGCAGTTGATGGGACAGGGCAGTGGAGGTCTAACCTAATCTCATCTATGGTCAGGCTCCAATCAGGGCACTGCCTTAAAGGGTCAGACTGGGATGCCCCCCGTGACACTCTTCTTCTCTCAGCCTCTGGCAAACACACACAAGGAAGCATGCACACACATGCATGCAAGCATTAACGCACGCACGACTGCAAACACACACACCTTCCACATTCAACGAATGTATCAACCAAGTTTGGCTTGGACTATATCTGGACTCCTGTGTGTGGAAGTCGATCTTTTCATGACACTCCAAAGGTGACCCTATCAAAATGTCCGACACTCTATTCAGTCACAGGCTCCCTAGAGATAGAGTTCCAGGGGATGAGAAGTCTACTTTTAGAGTCACTCACTCCTTCCTCTCTCCACACCATTCTCTCCTACCATGTACTTAGGGCACAAATGCAGGGAGACGGTTGAAAGTGGACAGAGGGGTTAATGCTTAGCTGTCAGCACTGCTCTTGACTGGTGATTGGGAATGTTTTGTGTACTCTAGCTTGAGTCTTATCCATGGGCTAAAAGCAGTGGAAATGACCTCTCATTCCAACTGTACGCCGTTGGGCGATTCTTGCGATTATGCCCGTCTAAGAATTCAACTACATCGCTGTAAAGTAGCTCATGAAATTAGTTGAACTTCAAACATATAAAAGCACAATTAAAAGTTTTTTCTCCCAGGTGACTCTAGGAAGGGGTGGAAGTCGGAATGACATTGGACAGAGACATGGAGAAATGGGGAACGGCTATAGGACAGGGTAATACAGTATATACACTATAAAGCACCCCTTGATGTAGCTTGGATATCAAATAGGATGAAATTCAATGTGCTTATCACACGTGGCCAAAGAGTTCTATTTTCATGTTCTTCAACAGATGGAAACACCTGGAGTTTGCTAAACATCATTGGCACTTGGATAGAGTGGTGTTTGTTAGACCATAAGACTTCCCGAAAATCGGTCTTCTCACGAAAACGTCTGTAGCATCCAAACGGTTTGTAGCATCCGAACACTAAACTAACGTGTCACCTCTGTGGAAAGCGGAGACTGTCATGAACATGATGGTGTTCTCTGTTTCGACTCTAGGACACCCACAAGCCTCACACGACTTATCTGAAGGTTCCCAGTACCTGTTTAAAAAAATGAATGGAAGTACGGTATGTATGGAGATAGTTTAGTGCCTAAAATAAGGGGAGAAATACATGTTAAAAACAATAAAAATAGATATAGGACTGACAATTCAGAACAAACTTCCTTTTGATTTATTTTTGGACTATCTGTTGTTCCATGTATTGAATCTGTTATTCATTGCGATTCTATTGGCTATTAGCAGTAATGTGAAATTCAATGTTTTGTCCAATAATTTGTTTCTATATGTTTGTGATAGCTAAATCATCCTTTGTATATCAGAACTCAGAATAAAACCCAAATGCAGACAGTTCGATTCACAGAAGTTTATTTACAAAACAGGGGGCAGACAAACAACAGGTCAAGTGCAGGAAGAACAGACAGAGGGCTGTGAGGTTTATTCCTTGACACATGAAAAGTGGGATGTATACGGAGGGTGCAGGGCAACAGAAGACGAACAGCAGAGGGGCTAAGAATCTTAGAGATGGGGAAAGGGCCAATAAAACCGGGGAGTCGGGGTCCGGTGGCGGTCCGCCTGTCGTCGATACCTGGAGGTGGTCTTGAGAAGAGCAGACCGGGCTCTCTTTCAGGTACGGCGACAGCGGGCCGAGTGTAACCTGACCTCTTCCTCTTTCTCAGGGAAGAGTGGGGGCTGATAACCTATCGGACACTCGAAAGGCGAGAGACCAGTGGCTGAGCAGGGGAGGATGTTGCGGGCGTATTCCACCCACACGAGTTGCTGGCTCCAGGTGGTGCGGTTGCCGGAGACGATGCAGCAAAGAGTTGTCTCCAGGTCCTGATTGGCTTGCTCCGACTAGCCGTTAGACTGAGGGTGAAACCCGGAGGACAGGCTGGCCGACGACCCAATGAGTGTGCAGAACGCCTTCCAGAGAACTGAGGACCATGGTTGGAGACCATGTCCAGCAGAAGTCCATGGATCCGGAAGACATGCTGCACCATGAGCTGGGCAGTCTCCTTGGCTGAGGGTAGCTTGGGGAGGGGAATGAAATGGGCGCCTTTGGAAAACCTGTCCAGCACTGTAAGGATAGTGGTGTTGCCATCAGACGGAGCGAGACCAGTGATGAAGTCCAGATATATATGTGACCAGGGATGGTGAAGGACAGGAAGTGGTTGAAGGAGGCCAGCCAGAGCTTGAAGAGGAATCTTATTCTGAGCACAGACAGTGCAGGCAGCGACGAACGCGGAGACGTCAGGGACCATGGTGGGTCACCAAAAGCATTGTCAAACAAAGGCCAGGGTCCGATGGGAGCCAGTGTGACAGGCAAGCCTGGAGGAATGAGCCCATTCCAGGACCGGGGAGAGGGCAACGTCTGGGACAAACATCCGGTTAGCTGGGTCCGGCTAGGAACGCTGTGCCTCACAGACCTGGTTCTCTATTCCCCAGATGAGTACAGCTGCAAGACACGAGGTAGGAAGTATGGTCTCTGGGTCCAAGGGTGAAGCAGCGGGGCTGTTGCGGCGGGAAAGCACATCTGGCTTACATTCTTGGACCCCGGGCGGTAGAAGATGGTAAAGTTGAACCAAGTGAAAAGCAGGGCCCATCGAGCTTGCCTGGAGTTGAGACGGTGCAGAGATAATCCAGGTTATTGTGATCCGTCCACACAATGAATGGATGTTCCTTCCACTCTAACCAGTGCCTCCAGTTCTCCAACACCATCTTCACAGCAAGTAGTTCTCGATTTCCCACATGATAATTATTCTCTGTGACATTAAGACGATGGGAGAAGAAGGCACAGAACACTGAGACAGGACAGTCCCGACTCCGACGTCCGAATCGTCGACATCCACCACAAACTGACGGGACAAGTCCGGATGAATTAATATGGGAGCTGTGGTGAAGGGGTGTTTAACTTCTCTGGCGCAGGCGTTCCGCTAGCGACCCACCTCGACAACATCCAGTGAAATTGCAGAGCGTCAAATTCAAAATACAGAAACAATCATAATAAACATTCATAAAAGATACAAGTGTTATACATCGGCTTAAAGATTAAATAATTTTTAACCTGTTGCATCTCTAGGGGCGCTATTTCATTTTTGGATAAAAAACGTTCCCGTTTTAAGCGCGATATTTTGTCACGAAAAGAGGCTCGACTATGCATGTTCTTGACAGTTTTTGAAAGAAAACACTCTGAAGTTTCAGAATCTGCAACGATTTTGTCTGTAAGTGCCCCAGAACTCATTCTACAGGCGAAACCAAGATGAAACGTCAAACAGGAAATTAGCAGAATTTCTGAAGCTCTGTTTTCTAATGTCTCCTTATATGGCTGTGAATGCGACAGGAATAAGCTTAGACCTTCTGCTGTTTCCCCAAGATGTCGGCAGCATTGTGACGTATTTGTAGGCATATCATTAGAAGATTGACCATAAGAGACTACATTTTCCAAGTGTCCGCCTGGTGTCCTGCGTCGAAATTGGTGCGCAAAGCCAGGTGCAAGTATTTTTCCATTTGATTGAGAGGAGAAACCACGAACGATATATCATCGAAGAGATATGTGAAAAACACCTTGAGGATTGATTCTAAACAACGTTTGCCATGTTTTCAGTCGATATTATGGAGTTAATTTGGAAAAAAGTTCACGTTTTGAGGACTGAATTTTCGGGTTTTTTTGGTAGCCAAATGTGATGTACAAAACGGAGCTATTTCTAATACACAAAGAATCTTTTTGGAAAAACTGAGCATTTGCTATCTAACTGAGAGTCTCCTCATTGAAAACATCCGAAGTTCTTCAAAGGTAAATTATTTTATTTGAAGGCTTTTATGTTTTTGTTGAAATGTTGCGTGCTGGATGCTAACGCTAATGCTAACGCTAAATGCTACGCTAGCTAGCTACTTTTACACAAATGATTGTTTTCCTATGGTTGAGAAGCATATTTTGAAAATCTGAGATGACAGTGTTGTTTACAAAAGGCTGAGCTTGAGAGATGGCATATTTATTTCATTTAATTTGCGATTTTCATGAATAGTTAACGTTGCGTTATGGTAATGAGCTTGAGTCTGTATTCACGATCCCGGATCCGGGATGGGGAGATCAGAAAGGTTAATCCAGCCGCTATGTCATATTTCAAAAAGGCTTTACGGCGAAAGCATACCATGCGATTAGCTGAGGACAGCGCCCAGCTTAAAAAAGCATACAAACATTTTCAAGCCAAGTAGAGGAGTCACGAAAGTCAGAAATAGCGATAAAATGTATCACTTACCTTTGATGAATTCATCTGGTTGCAGTCACAAGAGTCCCTGTTCCCCAATAAATGTTTGTTTTGTTCGATAAAGTTCCTCTTTATGTCCCAAAAACTCAGTTTTGTTGGCGCGTTTTGTTCAGTAATCCACTGGCTCAATAGCGGTCACAACATGCAGACGAATACATTCTAATAGTACCGGTAAAGTTTGTTGAAACATGTCAAACGATGTTAATAAATAATCCTCAGGTTGTCTATTGTCTAAATAATTGATAATATTTCAACCGGACAATATCGTATTCAATAGAAAGGAAAAGGGGTGCGCAATCGGTGACGCGCGCAAACCAGCTCTGGTTTATTTTATAATCCACTTACAAAATGGTCTCATTCTTCCTCATTTTTCAGAAAACAAGCCTGAAACAATGTCTAAAGACTGTTGACATCTAGTGGAAGCCATAGGAACTGCAATCTGGGTCCTAACCCAATACATACTGTATAGGCATTCAATTGAAAACTACACACATCAAAAATATCCCAATTCCTGGATGGATTTTCCTCAGGTTTTCACCTGCCATATAAGTTCTGCTATACTCACAGACATTATTTTAACAGTTTTGGAAACTTCAGAGTGATTTCTGTCCAAATCTACCTATTATATGTATATCCTAGCTTCTGGGCCTGAGAAACAAGCAGTTTACTTTGGGCACGCTTCTCATCCATATTTCGAAATACTGCCCCCAAGCCATAACAAGTTTTAAGGTCCAGGAACGCCCGGTCAGCAGCTGTGGACAACGTGAACGGAACTTTGGGAGAGGTGAGGGCTGAAATGGGGGAAGTCAGGGTGCTGTAACCCCGGATAAAATGTTGATAGAAATGGTAAAATCGCAAGAAGCGTTGCAGCTGCACTCTGGACGTGGTTTGGGGCCAATCCACCACCGCTCTCACCTTTCCGGGATCCATCTGCACATTACCAGCAGAGATGATGTATCCAAGGAAGGAAAAGCTGGAGGACTTGTCGGACATGGAGAACGTGTTCTTGAGCTGAGAGGGAAAAGACGAGGATGTTGTTGAGGTAGACGAACATCAACCGGTTCAACATGTCGCGGAGAACATTGTTAACCAGTGCCTGGAACACAGCAGGAACGTTGGTCAGACTGAATGGCACCACCAGGTATTCGTAGTGTCCGCTAGCCATGTTGAAGGCTGCATTCCACTCGTCATCTTCCCGTATCTGCACCAGATGGTAGGCAGTCCGCAGGTCCAACTTGGAGAAAATGGTGGCACCCTGAGCGGCTCGAAAGTCGAGGCTATGAGTGGTAGCAGGTAGCGGTTCTTAACCGTGATGTCATTGAGGCCCCGGTATGCTGGCGGGGAAAGCAGAAAGACGATTACACCCTGCAGCTAGGGAGTCCTCAATGTACGTTTCCATAGCCTTGGTCTCTATACCCAACAGTGAAAACAGCTGTCCCCATGGTGGTGTAGCGCCGAGGAGAAGGTCTATCACACAGTCATAGGGTCGATGCGGAGGAAGCGAAGTGGCCCGGGCCTTACTGAAAACCTCCCAGAGGTCCTGGTACTCCGCGGGAAGGTGTGAGGCTTCTTCCGAGCCCATAAGAAGGTGTCCCGGAGCTGCGCCTACTTCAGGCATTGAGTGTGGCAAAATGGGTTCCAGCCCATGATAGCACCAGCAGTCCAGTCGATGAGGGGATAGTGACGCTGGAGCCAAGAAAACCCCAATACCACGGGTACCTGAGGAGACTTGATGAGCATGAACTGCATAGTCTCACTGTGGTTCCCTGACACTCGCAGGTTGATAGGAGGGGTATTATGGGTGACTGCCTATAGAGCACCCATCCAGCGCTCTAATGTCCATGGGAATGGAGAGGGGCTGAGTGGGGTTGTCCAGCTCTGACACCAGGTGTCAATGACGTTCTAATTGCCCCCAGAGTCAATGAGTACCCGGAGAGACTTATACTGGTCGCCCCACCGCAGGATTGCATGGTGAAGGGTACGAGTAAGGGGAGAAGGAAAATTCCCCGTATGGCCTACCAGAGTACACATACCTACTGATGTATTCTAATGGACAGGTAGACATGTAATGACTGGTAGTGCCGCAATACAGACAACTCTTGATGTTAGCTCTGCCGAGTTGCATCGGCTCCGGAAGAGGCGAGTCGGCAGACCTCGGAGACTCTCAGGGGAACTCGGATAACCGGGGACGCCGGGGACTTCCGTTTTTCCTCAGAGGCGAGGTGGTATCCCTGGGCGAGCAAGTGGGACTGGAATTAGATCTCTACCTTCTATGTTCCCCTTAGCCGCCCATCGATCCGGGTGGTCAAGGCGATGTGTGAGTCGAGATCCGTAGGCAGCTCCCAGGCTGTGAGCTCGTCTTTAACCTCCTCCGATAATCCGTGGAGGAACATGTCGAACAGGGAGTCTGGGTTCCAGGCACTCTCGGCAGCCAACATACGAAAATCAACAGCAGAGTCTGCCACACTGCGGGAGTCTTGACAAAACTGGAGTAACTTCCTGGCAGCCTCTCTCCCGGATAACGGGAGAGTCCTCCAGACTGAAGCATACGGCAGATTGTTGTCCCCACACCACCGTAGCCCAAGCAAGGGCCCACCCAGACATCAGCATTATGAGGTATGGGGCTGCAGCTCAAAGAAGAGGGAACACAGAGAGAGAAACACCCAACAGGTTCCTGACTCTCCAGCAAAGCATTTCGGAGGAGTTAAGCGAGTTAAGCCAGGGTTACTGAGGGGTTACTGCTGACAGCGGGGTTACTGAGGGCCTGGGAGGTTACTGTCGTGGCTGGCCACCTAACAAACAATCCAGGGAAGTCTGCTGGGGCAGTCATGGCAAGTTTGTACTCTCAGAACTCAGGATAAGACCCAGATGCAGGCAGTTTATTTTCAAAACAGTAGGCAGGCAAATGACAGGGCAGGCAGAGGTCAGTAATCCAGGGCAGTGTCAAAAGGTACAGAACGGCAGGCAGGCTCAGGGTCAGGGCTGGCAGAATGGACAAATCCAGAAGAACTAGAAAACAGGGACTAAAACAAGCAGTTGTACGGGAAAACACGCTGGCAGGCTTGACGAAACAAGACGAACTGGCAACAGACAAAATGAAAACACAGGTAGAAATACACAGGGGATGATGGGGAAAATGGGCAACACCTGGAGGGGGTGGAGACAAGCACAAGACAGGTGAAACAGATCAGGGTGTAACATGGTATTTCTATTCCATATATTAGCTTAGAACCCCTCACAGTCATTTTTGCTCATCTTAATAAAATATTTAATTAATTTCATATTGTATATGACCACATTGTATCGGTATTTCTCATGGTAGGAGACATGAGGTCAATAAACACTTTTGTCCATTCGCAGGTTAATTGAAGGGAAATAGGATGGAACAGAGCTTGACCACAGAGTTTTGTGTTGGGAAAAATGAGATTGAGAAAATGTAACACGCCACCTACAAAACCTAATGTAACCAGCAGAGGAATCCACCAACGTCAGACAAGAACAGCCCTTCTATATCACCTCCTGTAATACCTGTCTGCATCCCAAATGGGACTCTATTCCCTTTATAATGTACTACTTTTTACCAGAGGCCGTTGGTCAAAAAATGGTGCACTATATAAAGAGCATAGGGTGCCATTTGGGATGCAACCCTCTTCTGTCTATTTCTTTTACCAGATGTCTCTCCTCTTAACTCTGTGTTCAATCATGCCTCCTCGCTTCCCAGTCATAGCTTGTTCAGCCGGCACAGCCATGCAACAGTGACATATAGCTACGATTATCCAGGATACAGTTCAATTATGATAAACCCCCCTCACACCTCTTAGGCCCTGATTAAAGGCGCAGTCCACGGGGTTGATAAAGAGATCCCATCTGCCTCCCATCACCTAACAGCCATTGCTGTTCGATTATAAACCACTCTGCCATAGAGTTCTGCCTCATGCTTTTCACATCACCACCACACACGTGGACACACACGCGCACGCTCGCGCACACACACATACTGGAGCAGGGGAGAGCGTGGTGTAGCTTACAGCTGATCCAGATGGATTTGGTTGTGAGTCTTTACCATTCACACATGAGTAGCGAGTCATCCCACCTACCCATCTTCGACCTGTTTTTATGAATATATATTTTTTATTAATATCATGTCTGTGTATTTACTCTACACTCGCATGCGGGTGCACGCACACACCACACATGCATACGCACGCACACACACCTTCTAGATCTCAGAAGCAACGTCACTCTCATCGGAGCAGGTTTGATAAATGGATGAGCGGTGATGAAAAGAAGGTATCAAAAGAGCATGAAAGGAGAGAGAGGAAAGGAGAGCATTAATCCAACATGAGCCTAGCGCTCCACTGAATGCAGGGGGATGGAAAGAGAGGAGAGAGAGAGAGAGAGAGAGAGAGAGAGAGAGAGAGAAAATAAGAAGGATCGCTTCTCGTCTGTGTTCCGTCAAGGGAGAAATTACACATTTACGGAGGTTTTTTCAAGCGGCGAAGGGTTCCATAGATCAAAACCAGTGGATTTACGAGCCAATTTTCAACATGAAATATAGACACCAGGAATCCATTTACCCATGTTTACCAGCCTCTCACCACCTCCCACGCTCAGGGATGAAGTTTCCCCTAGGTACAGATCAAGGATCACCCCCCCCCCCCCACCCCTATCCGTAACCATTAGTGGAGAAGATGCATTACTGACCCCAGATCAGCATCTCGGGGCAATGTACACCTCCTTCCACTGAAAACAGCTTGTGAGTCCCTCAGATATGCTCTCTCCTGTCCAACTCCAGCAGGTTCCTCCAAATGAAAAGCATATGGCATGATTACAAACACACGCAACCACAGTTAGAAATAAACCATTCAGATGGTATTTACAGTGCCTTCAGAAAGTATTCATACCCCTTTGACTTATTCCACATTTTCATGTGTTACAGCCTGAATTCAAAATCTTGCCACAGATTTTCAAGTCGATTTAAGTCAAAACTGTAACTAGGCCAACCAGGAAAATTCAGTGTCGTCTTGGTAAACAACTCCTTGTGTTTTAGGTTACTGTCCTGCTGAATGGTGAATTTGTCTTCCAGTGTCTGTTGGAAAGTAGACTGAACCAGGTTTTCCTCTAGGATTTTGCCTGGACTTGGCTCTTTTCCGTTTATTTTGATCCTAAAAAGACTCCCTAGTCCTTGCCGATGACAAGCATATCCATAACATGATGCAGCCTCCACCATGCTTGAAAATATGAAGAGTGGTACTCAGTGATGCATTGTGTTGGATTTGCCCAAAAATTCAATAAAACAGTACATATAACATTATTACACCACTACATATCTAAAATACAACATTTACAATAGCACCATACATACACGTGTAGAGTGCATGCTCTGGCGTGTGTGTGTGTGGGTGCATGTGTGTGGTTCTCCTCAAGTCTGCATTGTTCCATAAGGTGTCGTTTTTTCTAAATCTGATTTGACTGCTTGCATGAGTTACTTGATGTGCAATAGAATTCCCTGTAGTCATGGCCCTTTGTAGTACTGTGCTTTTCCCCGTCTGTTCTGGACTTGGGGACTGTGAAGAGACCCCTAGTGGCATGTCTTGTAGGGTATGCATGGGGTGTCTGAGTTGTGTGCTAGTCGTTTGAACAGACAGCTCTGTGCTTTCAACATGTCAATACCTCACACAAAGACAAGTAGTGATGCGGTCAATCTCTCCACCACTGTGAGCCAGGACAGATTAACATGCATCTTGTTGTTCTCTCCGTGAACATTTAAGCCCAGCCGTGCTGCTCTATTCTGGGCAAAGTGTAATTTGCCTATGTCCCTCTTTGTGGCACATGATCATATAACTGGGCAGTAGTCCAGGTGTGACAAAACTAGGGGTCTGTAGGACATGTTTTGTTGATGGCAATGTCAAGAATGCAGAGCGACGCTTTATTGCGGAGAGAACTCTCCTCATCTTAGCTACCGTTGCATCAATGTTTTGACCATGACAAACTGCTCAATTTCCACATGATTAATTACAAGATTTAGTTGAGATATAGGGTTAAGTGAATGATTTGTCCCAAATGCAATGCTTTTAGTTTTGGAAAAATTTAGGACTAGTTTATTACTTGCCACCAAATCTAAAACTGACTGCAGCTCTTAAGTGTTGAAGGGATTTCACTTGCTGTGGAGGGCTGACGTGTATAGTGATGAGTCATCAGCATACATAGACACACCGGCTTTATTCAGTGGCAGGTCATTAGTAAAAAATATATATAAATAAATAAATAAGAGGCCTAGACAGTTGCCCTGGGAAATGCCTGACTCTACCTGGATGATGTTGGAGAGGCTTCCATTAAAAAACACCATCTGTGTTCGGATAGATAACTTTCGATCCATGCTATAGCAGGGGATGTAAATTCATAAAACGTACGTTTTTGCAGCAGCCGATTATGATCGATAACGTCAAAAGCTGCAGTGAAGTCTAACAAAACAGCTCCAACTATCTTAACAATTTCTTTCAGCCAATCATAAGTGCCCTCCCTACATGTTGAGCGCACTATAAGCGTGCTGAAAGTTGATTCTTCATTTACTGGGAAATAGCATGGTATCTGGTCAAAAGTTTACTAAGGGTTGGTAGCAGGCTGATTGGTGGGCTGTTTGAGCCAGTAAAGGGTGCTTTGCTATTCCTGGGTAGCGGAATGACTTTTGCTTCCCTCCAGGCCTGAGGGCACACACTTCCTGTAGGCTTAGATCGAATAGATGGCAAATAGGAGTGGCAATACAGTTCGCTTTCATCCTCAGTAATTTTCCATCCAAGTTGTCAGACTCAGCTTGTCATTGTTGATAGACAACACTTTTTTTTTTTTTACCTCTTTTACACTCACTTTACAGCGTTCAAAATTACATTTGTCTTTCAGAATATTCTCAGTTATTCATGGATGTGTAGGTTCAGAATTTGTTGTATGCATGTCATGCCTAAACTTGCTAATGTTGCCAATGATTTATTTTATTTTAGTAGTTGTAATGAACGAACCATCTGATTCAATGAATGATGGAGCTTTTGCCCAACATTTCATTTAAGGTGCTCCAAAGCTTTCTACTATCATTCTTTGTGTAATTTGTTTCATAATACAATTTCTTATTTTAGTCGCATGATTTCTCAATTTACAGTACATTTGCCGATCAGCTGTTGTAACGCAACATTATACAAAATAAGAAGCACGGACAGACACAGAAATGTCACAGAAACAGAAACAATAACGCTTGGGGAAGGAACCAAAGGGAGTGACATATAGGGAAAGTAATCAGGGAAGTGATGGAGTCCAGGTGAGTCTGCTGACGTGTAGGTGCGTAACGATGGTGACAGGTGTGCGCCATAACGAACAGCCTGGTGATCAGAGGGAGCACAAGTCACAGTACCCCCTCCGACGCGAGGCTCTAGCCGCAGGACGCTGACCAAAATGACGATCAGGAGCTGACCAGTCACCTCTACTGAGGTGCGGGAAACCTGTCAGTCCGGCTGAGACGCGGGAGCATGGTGACCTAGAGAGAGAGCATACATGACGGTACCCCCTCCCCGACGCGTTCAGCTCCAGCCGCAGAATGCCAACCAAAGGGATGTCTTGGGGATCAGGAGCGGACCGGTCACCCCTGCTGATGCACGGCAACTTGACAGACCGGCTGAGGCAGAGGAACCTGGCGATCCAGCTGAGGCATGAGAGCCTGATGAGCTGGAGCCTAGCTATCCGGTGAAGGCATGAAAGCCCGATGACTCGGCTGAGGCAGGGGAGCATGGTGACCCGGCTAAGGCATGAGAGCAGGCGGAGGCGGGAGAGCCTGGCGATCGGTCTGAGAGTCGGTAGCGGCTCCCGGACCCGATGTCATTCCCACCGAAGAAGAAGAAAAAAAAACACTCAGCCAGTCCAGATGCTTCCCTTAGGTGAGGCGTTATTCTGTAACGATGTGCGGTGAGGGTTGGGAAGCAAGTTCAGGGAGTGAGTGTTTTAATAAATAAACTAAACATAATACAAACTATGAACAACGCACAGACATGACACAGAAACAATAACACCTGGGGAAGGAACCAAAGGGAGTGACATACAGTGGGGAGAACAAGTATTTGATACACTGCCGATTTTGCAGGTTTTCCTACTTGCAAAGCATGTAGAGGTCTGTCATTTTTATCATAGCTACCCTTCCATCTGTGAGAGACGGAATCTAAAACAAAAATCCAGAAAATCACATTGTATGATTTTTAAGTAATTCATTTGCATTTTATTGCATGACATAAGTATTTGATCACCTACCAACCAGTAAGAATTCTGGCTCTCACAGACCTGTTAGTTTTTCTTTAAGAAGCCCTCCTGTTCTCCACTCATTACCTGTATTAACTGCACCTGTTTGATCTCGTTACCTGTATAAAAGACACCTGTCTTTTAATCAAACAGACTCCAACCTCTCCACAATGGCCAAGACCAGAGAGCTGTGTAAGGACATCAGGGATAGAATTGTAGACATGCACAAGGCTGGGATGGGCTACAGGACAAGCAAGCAGCTTGGTGAGAAGGCAACAACTGTTGGCGCAATTAGAAAATTGATGAAGTGCAAGATGACGGTAAATCACCCTCGGTCTGGGGCTCCATGCAAGATCTCACCTCGTGGGGCATCAATGATTATGAGGAAGGTGAGGTATCAGCCCAGAACTACACGGCAGGACCTGGTCAATGACCTGAAGAAAGCTAGGACCACAGTCTCAAAGAAAACCATTAGTAACACACTACACCGTCATGGATTAAAATTCTGCAGCGCACGCAAGGTCCCCCTGCTCAAGCCAGCGCATGTCCAGGCCCTTTCTGAAGTTTGCCAATGACCGTCTGGATGATCCAGAGGAGGAATGGGAGAAGGTCATGTGGTCTGATGAGACAAAAATAGCTTTTTGGTCTAAACTCCACTCGCCGTGTTTGGAGGAAGAAGAAGGATGAGTACAACCCCAAGAACACCATCCCAACCGTGAAGCATGGAGGTGGAAACATAATTATTTGGGGATGCTTTTCTGCAAAGTGGACAGGACGACTGCACCATATTGAGGGGAGGATGGATGGGGCCATGTATCGCGAGATCTTGGCCAACAACCTCCTTCCCTCAGTAAGAGCATTGAAGATGGGTCGTGGCTGGGTCTTCCAGCATGACAACGACCCGAAACACACAGCCAGGGCAACTAAGGAGTGGCTCCATATGAAGCGTCTCAAGTTCCTGGAGTGGCCTAGCCAGCCTCCAGACCTGAACCCAACAGAAAATCTTTGGAGGGAGCTGAAAGTCCATATTGCCCAGCGACAGCCCCGAAACCTGAAGGATCTGGAGAAGGTTTGTATGGAGAAGTGGGCCAAAATCCCTGCTGCAGTGTGTGCAAATCTGGTCAAGAACTACAGGAAACGTATGATCTCTGTAATTGCAAACAAAGGTTTCTGTACCAAATATTAAGTTATGCTTTTCTGATGTATCAAATACTTATGTCATGCAATAAAATGCCAATGAATTACTTAAAAATCATAAAATGCGATTTTCTGGATTTTTGTTTTAGATTCAGTCTCTCACAGTTGAAGTGTACCTATGATAAAAAAAATTACAGACCTCTACATGCTTTGTAAGTATCAAATACTTGTTCTCCCCACTGTATAGAGAAGGTAATCAGGGAAGTGATGGAGTACAGGTGAGTCTGATGACCTGCAGGTGCGCGTAACAATGGTGACAGGTGTGCACCATAACGAGCAGCCTGGTGACCTAGAGGCCGAAGAGGGAGCACAAGTGACAGCTGTGCAGCCAAACTAATTTGCCATTCCTTATGCCTGGTCCCTCAACCATACACGTTTTTAACACAATTTTTTAATTCCTTATCAATCCATGGGGATTTAACAGTTTTTAAAGTACTTTTCTTAAGGAGTGCATGTTTATTAGTAACTGGAATAAGCAATTTTATAAATGCGGAGAGGAAGACTTTAGTGCCTTTTGCAAACAGGATGCATGTTTTGGTAAATGTTTATTCTGTACAGGCTTCCTTCTTTTCAATCTGTCATTAATATTAGTGTTGTGGATTAACTACAATGTTGATCCATCCTCAGTTTTCTCCTATCACGGCCATTAAACTCTGTAACTGTTTTAAAGTCACCATTGGCCTCATGGTGAAATCCTTGAGCGGTTTCCTTCCTCTCCGGCAACTGAGTTAGGAAGGATGCCTGTATCTTTGTAGTGACTGGGTGTATTGATACACCATCCAAAGTGTAGTTAATAACTTCACCATGCTCAAAGGGATATTCAGTGTCAGCTTTTTAATTTTTAAAAAAATTTCAATTGAATCCATTTTAAATTCAGGTTGTAACACAACAAAATGTGGAAAAAGTCAAGGGGTGTGAACACTTTCTGAAAGCCCTGTAAATACCATCTGAATTAATCAAAACCCCAACGTAAATCAGTCACTTAAATAACACACTCGAGATGAATGAGTAAAAAAAGCGCCAATTGACACTGAAACAAACTCACTTTTTCACAAGCTCAAAGATAACCATGCGCTGTATAAAAGCGAATAAAATATAGAATCATTAACGGAAATCCATTTATTTCAGCAATCAAGTGCATTCTGGAAGCTAATTTATTTCATGCGTCTGGATGCTTGGGTGGACATATCATCCTCATATATCCCATCCTGGGGATCAACACATCTATATTCCTTTCGGGGAAGTAATATGACATATCAGTTATTAAATATGTTGTCCTACTATACCTGGTAGAGATTAATTCCTATAAGTGGCCCTTATGCCAGTGTAATGGAGGAATTATCTATTGGCCTAATTGTTAAGATGGTGGTTTCTCACGCAGTAGACCAGTGTTCAGATCCCACCTGTGACACCATCAGTTCATGACGTTTTAGACTAGTCAAATGCACAGACACAGCAACCCTACAATGCTACACTTCTCTGGTTGTCATGGCAGGATTTTAAAGGTGAATAAAAACACAAGAATGACTGTATTTATGCTAATGAAAATATTAATTGTATATAAAAATGATAAGATACTGCAATCCTCAAGAGTCATCCTTTTTTTGTGTGTGCCTGTGAGGACACACATTTGTTCCGGGGTTGATGTCAATTCCTTTAAAATTCAGAAAGTAAACTGAACTTCCAATTGCAATTTCTATTTTCCTCAAAGCCTTTACTGATGTGTGCATATGAATGAGTGAATATCAGCAGATAAGCTCCCTCGTCTTTCCTACTGAGGAAGCGTTTGGGCGAGCTGAGGTCTCCAAATTACCAGTTGTCGTCTTTCTGGAGCCAGACTCCCTCCATCAGCACATTGCCGTGCTCCTCGGAGAATTGCCAGTTGGCTTTGTAGCGCTGGTCCCCTGTGCCCTCCGCGAGGTCCCAAAGCTCTATAGACAGTCTCTCCTCAGGCATGTCCAAGAAGTCCATTAGGTCAGAGGTCATGCCCATTATCTGGAGGTCAAAGGTCCTCGGTGTGACAGTGGAGGCTAAGTACTGGGCCAGGGAGGGGCTGAGACGGTTGGCTGGTGGAGTCGGCTGAGGCTGGCCTTGCCCAGTGCTGTCCCACAGACCTGTCAGGTTCTTCATAACCTCCAGACGACAAGGTTCTTCAGCTCTATAGGATACAAACACAGCCTCACAACACCTTGTTCCTGGCCTGGTTCCATACTGTACTGGCATGTGTTGTCGCCAACTCTTCCATCATTGTACAGTATGGAACCTACCTCGTTTGTAGTCTTCAAGGGAAATCAGAGTTATTGAATTCTATTGGGTCATTAAATTAAAAATCATACAAATTCCATAATACAGTATTAGCTGTAATGATATTTACCCAGTGTCTGTATTGTTCCAGGCGTCTCCTGTGGACTGACCAGGCTTGAGCTGGGCCAGATCTCCAGAGATGTCCTTCTTGGCTGCTCTCGGGCACCCGCTGCTGCCATACACCTTATCGGCTGACCTCTTCCTCTGTCGCTGCTGCTTCTGTCGTAGTGGGCTGGGGTCCTTGGGGCCCCTGATGCTGGGGACCAGTTTAGGCCTCTTGGGCTGGCTCACCTTCTGTTTCGCAATAAAATCCTTCAGCCTCTTCCAAGAAAGGTACGAGGATACCTGACTGGCTTTGGCACCGGCCTCCACATGCTGCACAGCACCCTGGGACAGCTGGGTCAACTTAGGTCTCTTGAGCTGGCTCACTTCCTGATTGACAGTAGGACTATCCTTCAACCATGGAATGTAAAGATTTCTTGCCTTCAACAGCTCCACTGTCAGGGGGCAGGGAAGGTCATGACTGGCATTGGCCTCCACATGGTGTACAGCACTCTGGGACAGCTGGGTCAGCACAGGACTCCACACAGCCTTCTGAGATGAGCCTGGAAAACCAACCCTTCTCAGGATCATCCTGATTGCTGAGGGATTTGTGGGGTGGACACACAGGTTGGACTCCCAAACCTGAAAAGTGTGTTATGAGTTAACAATTGGAATTTCTAAATACATGGACATCATGATTTGAAAGGCTCTGGGAATCTTTTCTACACTAGTAAGGATGGCTTTTTTTAAGCCTACAGGTCAAACCTGTCGAATTGTTTATAAAAAAATGTATTATTAGGGTTACCTCAAAACAGTAAACCTGTCAACAACTGAAAAACGAGCAAGTATATTTGCCTACTCACGTTGCCCATTTTTGAATTCCTTTGTTGAGAAGTTTGGATAAATCTTAGTTTGCGCTGAATGGAAGTCTGCGATGAAAGATCTTGTTTGAAATGTCATCCAAGTAATAGCCTTTCGAATTTATTTGTTGGAGTTTATCTACCTACAGATTCTGGAATGAAACGTCATAAAAGAGCGCACGGAATAGTGGCGTTGCCTCCATTTCAATGCGCAACCTTATAAACGTTATCGGTCTCAGCTTTTGCACTGAGTTTTCTAATATGACCAGCTATGCAGTTATTCCTGTGTGATATCATTAAAATCTTCCCTAAGTAAATCATTAAAATCTTCCCCAAATATATATACATATTTTAAATATCGATAATTCTCATTCAAAGAAACGTGCATACTTCACCAGCCAACCCCTTTTACGTGACATTTGCATACAAATTCCTGCCCAAATGAGCTCAATAGCATCATTGACATGCAATTAGAAATATTATGAGAAATCTAATGCTGTTCCAGTGGCCAGCCGTAAACAAAAAAATAACATGGTCTAATTAACATATTAATGAACTAATTTGTAATTTCACTGGAATGGCAGGCAAGGCCAACATGTCATGATCTTATAGCTTTACATCCCATTCATTTTCAACATTAATTGTTTCGGAATAAATCTTACATCACTGCTGCAGAGCATGATTTACATTTAGACCGATTAGTACTTTGGTATGCTCCCTGGTAAAGCGACGGGTCTATGAGCACAACACGTTGAAAATACGTATTTTTTGTTGTTGTTGCTGGAAAGACATTTAAAAGCAGCTTTTCAACTCCTCTCCGTCACACTCTGTTCTGCGCTGTCTTCTCAATCTCGTTCCACCCCATGCCGGATCTTCTGGTGTTAGCTTCAAGCTCGTGCCTTTAGAGGTTGTATGTGCTGATTACAGACCGATTATACCACACCGATTCTAGCATGACTTCAATACGGGAACTATGCTACAAATGAGATATCAGAACACAAGACCATTTGAAAAAAAAAAATAGGTTTATTGATTTGGTCAATCTTGTAGGTTGCTTTCAACTATTTTCTGATTCAGCGAGGACAGCAGCCCATTTTAGCTTGATCAAAAACTCTCCCACAAGCCAAGATAAGCAAAAACCTTTTGACTTATCTGAAATGGCACTTTCCATGGCTGTTGCTTTTAATGCAATGACAGGGGGTGCCTCCACTAAGAGGGAACACAAAACGACATAAGCAAGGTAACAAAACAGCATGATGAAACAACTGTGGTCAGAGATTGCCCTTATTTATGGGCCTGGGCCCGGTTTCCCAAAAGCATATTAAGGCTAAATTGTTAGAATTTAGCCTTAAGATGCTTTTGGGAAACCAGGCCCAATCTCAAACAGACAGTAGGCTCATCTCTCCGCCATGGCTCTATTAGCTCGGTCTGGCTATTTACAGTTTATCTGGCCTCATCTCAGCCTTCACAAAGGAGGGAGAGGAGGAGTAATGAAAAGGAATGTCAGTCGTTGTATTTGTCATGGTATTGCTGTAAAGGGGAGAGTAGATGTTGGGCCTGGGGTGGTGGTGGTGGGGTGGGGGGGGGGTTATTGTACAGGAGCATCAGTCACATTTGGGGGGGGGGGGGGGGGTCTTGGTTGTTTGTTATTGGGGGGGGGGGGGAGTGATGGATGACAAACCCTCTCCCCCTTTCTCCAGCCCTCCGCTCTACAGGCCACTCCACTGAGGCCAGGGTGGGATGTGACCTCATCCTCTCTCCTCTCCTCCTCAGTCACATAAAACCCCAGGGCTCATTTTCCACGTCAAAGCCTCTTCACCTACTTGATGGACGAGGATCTGGAGGCGGACTCTCTGCGTTTATGCTGGAATGACAAAGAACGCACCAAACGCTGTCAGCCATTGGTCCAGAACATATCTGCATAATTTCACATGCAACTATGACAGTGCCCATTGGAACACTGCCGAAATGTATTCTCTTTGACAAGTTCTATTCAGCCAACTCCTGTTAGACAGCCGGGCTGTATTCATTAGGGTACACTATATCAAAACATATAGCGACGGACAACGAAAACAAGCATTCCTCATAGGACAAGCTCCGGTCGTCCCTCGTTTATATCAGTTTTATTCCATATGGTGCCTAATGAAAACAACCAAGGTTTGTGTGCGTGGGGTGGGTTAAAATACTTGAGTTGGGGGTGAGTGGGGCTCCCACCGCATCAATGATCTGCTCCTTGGCCTCCCCATTGATGTCATCGAGGCCGGGCACCTACAGACCACCCAGTCCTCCTCCCCCTGGGGGCCTGACAGGGCCCACCCCTCCTCCAGCCTTCAGCAGCAGGGCCTTGAAGAAGTGGCGGAGCATCTGTTGTTCGTACTCAGATACCATGAGCCTGCTTCAGCTCCTTGACCAGCACCATGCCAATGAGTAGCTCATTGAACATCTGGACTATGTCCTCTGTGGGCATGGGGTTCAGGTCTACACAGAGAGAACAGAGTAGGGAAAGATGGAGTTAGAAACACGCAGGACGTACCACTTTGAGGCCCTGATTTGGGTTGTGTGAAACCGCAATCCATTGTCAGTAACCAAATTGTTTGCCTGGTTTTACTATTCCTACATGGATATGCAAACTCAATAAAGGCGTAGTCACTCCACTACCTGGTAAGAGTGCGTTGGTATTTTTGGGATGGTCTCTCTTACAGGTTGAGCCATTTTTTTTGTCAATACTTTCTGAGGTCTGTTTTCTCTATTCAGGTTGGTGTGGTAGATGTGATTTATATCGCTTGTGTGAGATAGTGCCTTGGTTTGCTTTCCGTATCATTTAGTCCTAGGATACGGTGGTGGTAGGTGGTATGGCTAGCTGCACACTCACCCACTTCCCGCTCCGTCACAAACTCCTCAATGGCCTTGATCTTCTTCTGGCCTACCGAGCTCGGCAGTTTCATCTGTAACACGCACACACACACACAATAAGTCGGGGATGTCAGGAATATGGGGATAAACTGACAGATTATCCGAGGAGAACTCCACTCCTTTAGCCCTAATGCATTTTGCATAGAGAGTAACGGCTCCCCATCAGTCTTTCAGACGAATAAGCTCCCTCTGCTGCTACGTCTTACAGATATTAGTGCGCCACTAGCGGCATAAATCATGGTTTTTGCTAATGAGAGCTAGGACTGTGTCCCGCCTCCCAAATGGCACTCTGTTCCCTATAAAGTGCACCGCTTTTGACCAGAATCCTATGGGCCCTGGTCAAAAGTAGTGCACTACCTAGGAAATTAGGGTACTATTTGGGACTTAGAGCCAGGCCTAACATGCTCCAGCCACTCTCAGCATACATCACAAGCTATGAGACCACGCATGCTAGACCGGTGAAATAAAGTCAAATAAATTGATCTTTTGGACCCTTGTAAAAATGGAACGTTGGTGGAGAGTTTTCCAAAACCATCTCAAATTGATTGTTTGAGACGAGTGCTTTATATTGGCCTTTTGTAAAGTTGAGGTCCTAGGATGATATTTTTGGAGGGGAACAATCTAAGCAAAACCCATATGCTGTTCCTATATACAAATCATATGCAACTGATCGTTTTAGTGAATGGCCATGCTTACCCTCTGACTGCGCAGTGAGACTCCAGCTGATTTGAAGTCGGGGAATATGATGCCTGCTATCTCAGGAACAGCTTGTTGTGGACAGACGGAGACAGTAGAGAGGTGAGTAAGACAGACTTGGTCACTTTTTTTTAAAGCAGGGTGGCATCAGGGTCCTTTTAAATGCAAAACACACTTGAAATCGTAACCACACAAAAAAAATATTGATAGGAGTTGAGAATTGCACGGGGCCTATATTGGAGGGAAAGGTGGAGCCCTTCACCATATTTCTCACAACTATCAAGATATTCTCAGATCTCTACAAAAGCATGGGGTGGGGGTGATGGTTGATTTACCAGTTTCTCTGTCTCTCGTTTCAGTGGGAGCTTCTTCTTGCTGGCCTTGCGCTATGCACGTCTCATCTGTGTTGGTGTCGGCGGCAGTGATGAGCTCCTGCAGGACCTGGGCTTTCTTCTCACGCTCCTTTTTCCTGCTCTCAATCATCCGCAGCTCCTGCATCAGATACTCCTCTTCTTCCACCTGCAGGGCAAAACGAGGAAGTGCAACGTGAGTGCTGGGTCATGTTCATCAGGACAAAAATGAACTGAAACAGGGAGGTCCTGTCTGAACTTGTCCACTCAGAAAGCTTATTTGAGTTTTCCGTTGCAAAACGTTTTGCCCTAATGAATACGACCCTGGACTATAACACAGCATGAAATGTTGGATCCAAACTGGGGAATAAGCTGCACCTTCAAAACACTAACAGTGGAATTGTCTTAATAATAATAGATTTATTTTGAATAGCACTTTTCATACAGAACCTCACAAAAATATATAATTAAAAACAAAATCTGCCAGCCAGATGGCAGTTCATGGGATATGGTCCTCCACAGCTGGATGATGATGCAGTTCATTAAAGGAGTAGGTTAAGTGGAGGTGGTGTCGAGGGTCCAGCCAGGGAGGGAAAACATGTCAGACTTGAGCATAATCCTTAGGCACCCCTGTCTCTAAAGTTGTATCAATCCCATTGATTTATAAAGCCCTTTTTTACATCAGCCGATGTCACAAAGTGCTGGACAGAAACCCAGCCTATAACACCAAACAGCAAGCAATGCAGATGTAGAAGCACGGTCGCTAGGAAAAACTCCCTAGAAAGGCCCGAACCTAGGAAGAAACCTAGAGAGGAACCAGGCTCTGAGGCGTGGCCAGTCCTCTTCTGGCTGTGCCGGGTGGAGATTACAACAGAACATGGCCAAGATGTTCAAACGTTCATAGATGACCTGCAGGGTCAGATAATAATAGTCAACGGTTGTAGAGGGTGCTGTTGGTCAGCACCTCAGGAGTAAATGTCAGTTGGCTTTTCATAGACGATCATTCAGATTTAGAGACAGCAGGTGCGGTAGAGAGAGAGTCCAAAACAGAAGGTCCGGGACAAGGTAGCGCGTCCAGTTCACAGCTACTCCTACTGCGGTTTCCTGCGAATCTCGTGACGCGCAACAAATATGTAGATCTTGGGCTCTGTCCATGTTGCAGCCCGGACCTTGCTCAGCGTGCACAAATGTAGTAGTAACGCTCCTTCAGGTAATCCGTTGAACGTTTCTGAAAGCACAAAATCCTGGAATGTTTACGGGATGTCTATTATAATGGAAAGACATTGTATTTCATGAAGTATCACTTGCTTTTAAAAATGCCAATATTCAAATTGAAATGACTCCTGACTGCAATGTGATTTGTGGATTCAAATGAAGTATTTAAAGTGTGTGTGTAGGAGCAGTTGTGGACGACGATGAAACGCAGGTCAAACAGTTGGTCTGTCTCTGCTTTGGTACAGCCGTCGTCATGGAAATACATCTGATACTCCTGCTCCGGGTACACTGGCACCTGCACTGCCTAGAGATGGGGAGGGGGGGGGGGGGAAACAGGGGGAAAGCGGGAGAGAGACAGACACAGGGGGAGAAGAAAAGAGAGAGACGGGGGAGACAGGTGTGTGCCTTTCCAAATCATGTCCAATCAATTGAATTTCAAGGATGATCAATGGAAACAGAATGCACCTGACCTTAATTTTGAGCCTCATAATAAAGGGTGTTTTTTGCAAATATTTTTAAAAAGAAACCTGTTTTAGCTTTGTCATAATGTGGTATTGTGTGTAGATTGATGAGGAAAATGTTTTATTGAATACATTTTAGAATAAGGCTATACTGTAACAAAATGGGGAAAAAGTCAAGGGGTCTGGATACTTTCCGGATATACTGTGTGTTACATTTCATATGGTATGTATTAATTTGTGAATGTCCATCATCCATTTTGTATGATATGATATGTTCTGTAGAGCTACAGTGCTTTCTCCTTTTGTTCTTTTGACACACATCCCACTGGGCACACACTGGTTGAAACAACATTGATTCCACGTCACTTCATTGAAATTAAAAATCAAAAATCAAATCAAATCAAATTTATTTGTCACATACACATGGTTAGCAGATGTTAGTGCGAGTGTAGCGAAATGCTTGTGCTTCTAGTTCCGACAATGCAGTAATAACAAGTAATCTAACTAACAATTCCAAAACTACTGTCTTGTACACAGTGTAAGGGGATAAAGAATATGTACATAAGGATATATGAATGAGTGATGGTACAGAGCAGCATAGGCAAGATACAGTAGATGGTATCGAGTACAGTATGTACAAATGAGATGAGTATGTAAACAAAGTGGCATAGTATAGTATAAAGTGGCTAGTGATACATGTATTACATAAGGATACCGTCGATGATATAGAGTACAGTATATACGTATGCATATGAGATGAATAATGTAGGGTAAGTAACATTTATATAAGGTAGCATTGTTTAAAGTGGCTAGTGATATATTTACGTCATTTCCCATAAATTCCCATTATTAAAGTGGCTGGAGTTGAGTCAGTGTCAGTGTTAGTGGTGGCTGTTTAACAGTCTGATGGCCTTGAGATAGAAGCTGTTTTTCAGTCTCTCGGTCCCAGCTTTGATGCACCTGTACTGACCTCGCCTTCTGGATGATAGCGGGGTGAACAGGCAGTGGCTCGGGTGGTTGATGTCCTTGATGATCTTTATGGCCTTCCTGTGACATCGGGTGGTGTAGGTGTCCTGGAGGGCAGGTAGTTTGCCCCCGGTGATGCGTTGTGCAGACCTCACTACCCTCTGGAGAGCCTTACGGTTGAGGGCGGTGCAGTTGCCATACCAGGCGGTGATACAGCCCGCCAGGATGCTCTCGATTGTGCATCTGTAGAAGTTTGTGAGTGCTTTTGGTGACAAGCCGAATTTCTTCAGCCTCCTGAGGTTGAAGAGGCGCTGCTGCGCCTTCTTCACGATGCTGTCTGTGTGAGTGGACCAATTCAGTTTGTCTGTGATGTGTATGCCGAGGAACTTAAAACTTGCTACCCTCTCCACTACTGATCCATCGATGTGGATAGGGGGGTGTTCCCTCTGCTGTTTCCTGAAGTCCACAATCATCTCCTTAGTTCTGTTGACGTTGAGTGTGAGGTTATTTTCCTGACACCACACTCCGAGGGCCCTCACCTCCTCCCTGTAGGCCGTCTCATCGTTGTTGGTAATCAAGCCTACCACTGTTGTGTCGTCCGCAAACTTGATGATTGAGTTGGAGGCGTGCGTGGCCACGCAGTCGTGGGTGAACAGGGAGTACAGGAGAGGGCTCAGAACGCACCCTTGTGGGGCCCCAGTGTTGAGGATCAGCGGGGAGGAGATGTTGTTGCCTACCCTCACCACCTGGGGGCGGCCCGTCAGGAAGTCCAGTACCCAGTTGCACAGGGCGGGGTCGAGACCCAGGGTCTCGAGCTTGATGACGAGCTTGGAGGGTACTATGGTGTTGAATGCCGAGCTGTAGTCGATGAACAGCATTCTCACATAGGTATTCCTCTTGTCCAGATGGGTTAGGGCAGTGTGCAGTGTGGTTGAGATTGCATCGTCTGTGGACCTATTTGGGCGGTAAGCAAATTGGAGTGGGTCTAGGGTGTCAGGTAGGGTGGAGGTGATATGGTCCTTGACTAGTCTCTCAAAGCACTTCATGATGACGGATGTGAGTGCTACGGGGCGGTAGTCGTTTAGCTCAGTTACCTTAGCTTTCTTGGGAACAGGAACAATGGTGGCCCTCTTGAAGCATGTGGGAACAGCAGACTGGTATAGGGATTGATTGAATATGTCCGTAAACACACCGGCCAGCTGGTCTGCGCATGCTCTGAGGGCGCGGCTGGGGATGCCGTCTGGGCCTGCAGCCTTGCGAGGGTTAACACGTTTAAATGTCTTACTCACCTCGGCTGCAGTGAAGGAGAGACCGCATGTTTTCGTTGCAGGCCGTGTCAGTGGCACTGTATTGTCCTCAAAGCGGGCAAAAAAGTTATTTAGTCTGCCTGGGAGCAAGACATCCTGGTCCGTGACTGGGCTGGATTTCTTCCTGTAGTCCGTGATTGACTGTAGACCCTGCCACATGCCTCTTGTGTCTGAGCCGTTGAATTGAGATTCTACTTTGTCTCTGTACTGGCGCTTAGCTTGTTTGATAGCCTTGCGGAGGGAATAGCTGCACTGTTTGTATTCGGTCATGTTACCAGACACCTTGCCCTGATTAAAAGCAGTGGTTCGCGCTTTCAGTTTCACACGAATGCTGCCATCAATCCACGGTTTCTGGTTAGGGAATGTTTTAATCGTTGCTATGGGAACGACATCTTCAACGCAAGTTCTAATGAACTCGCACACCGAATCAGCGTATTCGTCAATGTTGTTATCTGACGCAATACGAAACATCTCCCAGTCCACGTGATGGAAGCAGTCTTGGAGTGTGGAGTCAGCTTGGTCGGACCAGCGTTGGACAGACCTCAGCGTGGGAGCCTCTTGTTTTAGTTTCTGTCTGTAGGCAGGGATCAACAAAATGGAGTCGTGGTCAGCTTTTCCGAAAGGGGGGCGGGGCAGGGCCTTATATGCGTCGCGGAAGTTAGAGTAACAATGATCCAAGGTCTTTCCTCCCCTGGTTGCGCAATCGATATGCTGATAAAATTTGGGGAGTCTTGTTTTCAGATTAGCCTTGTTAAAATCCCCAGCTACAATGAATGCAGCCTCCGGATAAATTGTTTCCAGTTTGCAAAGAGTTAAATAAAGTTCGTTCAGAGCCATCGATGTGTCTGCTTGGGGGGGGGGATATATACGGCTGTGATTATAATCGAAGAGAATTCTCTTGGTAGATAATGCGGTCTACATTTGATTGTGAGGAATTCTAAATCAGGTGAACAGAAGGATTTGAGTTCCTGTATGTTTCTTTCATCACACCATGTCACGTTGGCCATGAGGCATACGCCCCCGCCCCTCTTCTTCCCAGAAAGATGTTTGTTTCTGTCAGCGCGATGTGTGGAGAAACCCGTTGGCTGCACCGCTTCGGATAGCGTCTCTCCAGTGAGCCATGTTTCAGTGAAGCAAAGGACGTTACAGTCTCTGATGTCCCTCTGGAATGCTACCCTTGCTCGGATTTCATCAACCTTGTTGTCAAGAGACTGGACATTGGCAAGAAGAATGCTAGGGAGTGGTGCGCGCTGTGCCCGTCTCCGGAGTCTGACCAGAAGACCGCCTCGTTTCCCTCTCTTTCGGAGTCGTTTTTTTGGGTCGCTGCATAGGATCCACTCCGTTGTCCTGTTTGTAAGGCAGAACACAGGATCCGCGTCGCGAAAAACATATTCTTGGTCGTACTGATGGTGAGTTGATGCTGATCTTATATTCAGTAGTTCTTTTCGACTGTATGTAATGAAACCTAAGATGACCTGGGGTACTAATGTAAGAAATAACACGTAAAAAAACAAAAAACTGCATAGTTTCCTAGGAACGCGAAGCGAGGCGGCCATCTCTGTCGGCGCCGGAAGTAGCGCCGGAAGAATTACGTTAAATCAACGTGGAATAGATGTTGAATTGACATCTGTGCCCAGTGGGATGAAATCAAAATCATACTACTCCTGGTCACTCTGACTCCACTTCTCCCAATGGGTCCTTCACCATCTTTGTGACCGCAAAAACAAGTTTCCCCAAAAAACATTATTGCTCATGAATCGCACTCCAACAGGGAATGAGGCATTATCACACTGAGGATTATGTTGATTTACAACTTTATCCCTTTTAGCTCCATTATTAGGTGTTACAGTATTACACACATTTTCTCCAGCCGCACTCGCGCCGACAGAATCAAACAGTCCTTCTGCCATTGCTCCGACCTAATTAGCGTTGTCAGGGCAGAGGTAGGACCATCTCATCCTTGTATACAGTATCTGTGAACAAGCTTCCATTCAGTATTCTTCTTTGCCATATAACACATTAGATCTGGTAAAAGATAATACAAACAAAAACATGCTTTTTTCCCCCATCATCTTTGAAATACAAGAGAAAGGCCAGACTTTCATGTAGGAGTCTAGGTGTCACTTAGATTTTGGCCACTAGATGGCAGCACTGTGTGTAAAGTTTCAGACTGATCCAGGGAAGAATTACATTACTGCCCAAATTGTTGTTTACACACTCCCAGGAATGTCATACATGATGGATCATTAGCTTATACACTAACTTTCACACAGCTAGATGGCCGGGCAGGGTGGGTGTGGAGCCAGAGTCAGCAGTGGGGTCAAACTATAGACCCCAGTTCCTACATTTGAACATTAAAATGGATTATATCAAACTAAACTATGCTACATTGTATCTCTGGGACCTGCAGGATGACAAATCAGAGCAAGATTAAAGTATATTATTTACCTTCAGAGGTGAATGTATCAAACCAGTTACCATGATAAAAGTTTTTTGTTGTTGTGCACTCTCCTCAAACAATAGCATGTTTTTTTCTCACTGTAATAGCTACTGTTAATTGGATACTGCAGTTAGATTAACACGTATTTAAGCTTTCTGCCAATATAAGACATCTCTATGTCCCAGAAAGTTGGCTGTTGTAAACAACGTCATTCTAGTCATATTAGTGTATGTTAGCAACAACCATTTCAGTTTAGGGACACCCATGCCGTAGAGGATAATGCACCGCCCCATGCAGGAAGGATCTGTACACAATTCCTGGAAGCTTGGGCAAGTTGCTGCGGGGGGGGGTGCAGAGCTGTTGGCCGGGGCAGGGGTAGCCAGGTGGAAAGCATGGCCAGCCGTAGAAAAATGCTTATTGAAATTCTCGACTATCGTAAATTTATCGATGGTGACCGTGTTTCTTATCCTCAGCGCAGTGGGCAGCTGGGAGGAGGTGCTCTTATTCTTCGGAATTTGTGCTACAGGATGCAAATTTCTGTTTGAAAAAAAATAGCATTTGCTTTCCTAACTGACTGTATATATTGTTTCCTAACTTCCCTGAAAAGTTGCATATCGTGGGGGCTATTCGATGCTAATGCAGTACGTCACAGGATGTTTTTGTGCTGGACAAGGCAGTCAAGTCTGGAGTGAACCAAGGGCAATATCTGTTCTTAGTTCTACATGCTTATTTAAGATGGTGAGGAATGAGCAAGTTTAAGAATAACCAGGCATCCTCTACTGACGGGATGAGGTCAATATCCTTCCAGGATACCCGGGCCAGGTCGATTAGAAAGGCCTGCTCGCTGAAGTGTTTTAGGGAGTGTTTGACAGTGATGAGGGGTGGTTGTTTGACGCATTACAGAAGCAGGCAATGAGGCAGTGATCGCTGAGATCCTGGTTGAAGACATCAGAGGTGTATTTAGAGGGCAGGTTGGTCAGGATGATATCTATGATGGTGCCTGTGTATACGGATATAAGGTTGTATCTGGTAGGTTCCTTGATAATTTGTGTGAGATTGAGGGCATCTAGCTTAGATTGTAGGACGGCCGGGATGTTAAGCGTATCCCAGTTCAGGTCACCTAACAGTGCGAAGACAAATGGGGGGCAATCAATTCACATATGGTGTCCAGGGCACGGTTGAGGGCTGAGGGGGGTCTATAACAAGCGGCAACAGTGAAATACTTATTTCTGGAAAGGTGGATTTTTAAAAGTAGAAGCTCGAACTGTTTGGGCACAGACCTGGATTGCATTACAGAACTCTGCAGACTATGTATGCAGTAGATTGCAACTCTGCCCCTTTGGCAGTTCTATCTTGGTGGAAAATGTTGTAGTTGGGGATGGAAATTTCAGAATTTTTGGTGGCCTTCCTAAGCCAGGATTCAGACACGGCTAGGATGTCAGGGTTGGCGGAGTGTGCTAAAGCAGTGTATAAAACAAACTTAGGGAGGAGGCTTCTGATATTAACATGCATGAAACCAAGGCTTTTATGGTTACAGAAGTCAACAAATGAGAGCACCTGAGGAATAGGTGTGGTACTTGGGGCTACAGGGCCTGGGTTAACCTCTACATTACCAGAGGAAGAGAGGAGGAGTAGGATAAGGGTACAGCTAAAGGCTACAGTGCCTTGCGAAAGTATTCGGCCCCCTTGAACTTTGCGAACTTTTGCCACATTTCAGGCTTCAAACATAAAGATATAAAACTGTATTTTTTTGTGAAGAATCAACAACAAGTGGGACACAATCATGAAGTGGAACGACATTTATTGGATATTTCAAACTTTTTTAACAAATCAAAAACTGAAAAATTGGGCGTATTAGACGTATTAACTTCACTAAAACTTTTATTAAAAACAACCATAATAGAAAGTTATTTGTCGTGAACATATGATCATGACCCCCATTTTTCAAAGTAACATTAAACAGACATTAGAACGATCAGACCCTGTTTTAAGCCCCGCATTTGTTTTTTTGGGGGGGGGGTCTTGCCTGTTTTGCATGTTATTTTGGCATTAATACACGTCACATATCAGTTTGCAAACAATTTAAAAAATATATATATAAATATAATTGAGTTAATAAAGCTGCATACAAACATGGTTTCTTTTTTGTTTTCTTGAGTAAGGCAGCTCCAAAAAGCAGGTGTTTCAGCCTAGCTCATTGCTTTCTGTGGTGGTGGGGCAAGACAGCAGAAAATACGGAGCGTTGCACCATGATTGGCTCAGTGTTCTGTCACTCATGGGGACACTATGTTACATTAGAAGTGCCCATACAAGAAGGATCAATGTCATTGGCCACCCATAAAATTACATCAATTCACAGTATATGTACAGTAGCTTTGATTGGACTGCTTTCAAAATCTTAGCTAGCAGTCATCACCATGAATCAAGTCGACAATCTACTGTCAACTCTTTTTAATCCTTGTCATATGAAGAGAAATAATGAAGAGAAATTATAGATAAAATGTATCAGTGCTCATCGGCCATTGGATATAAACATTACACAACTAGTTTGAATCAGTGACAGTGGCTGTGTGGTCCCAAATCTGGGATAAAGGGGCTCTTTTCCACGTTTAAAATGAAAACATTCAACATTGGCCATGCTGTCAATGAAGCATGATTTATGCTGCGCTCAAAACAACCGTTAACTCGGAACTGCGAAAACATGACTTTTTTGAGTTCAAGACAACTGGGAAATACGGAAAAAACGAGCTCCGACTGGGAAATACGTTTTGAACGGACTCTGGCCTCTTTCTAGAGCTACGACCTGAAGATCACCGAAGTCATCATGATTCAACCAGTTCCCAGTTGTCTTGAAAGCACCATAAAGAGACTTTGATCACAAAAGTCCACGAAGGACCACCGTGCCACCTTCCTGATCAAGTGAGCACAGCACAACAAGGTGAGTCCAAAAATGTATTGTATGCTGCTGCATAAATGATGTAATATGCCAAGGAGATATGTATACTGTATCTAAGAAAGTAATACTAAGTGTATGTTGTGTAGTAAGCTGTTAGTAGCCCATGTGCCTCACCCGTGCTGCTACATTGCTTGCAGTTTGGGGTTTTAGGCTGGGTTTCTGTATAGCACTTTGTGACATCAGCTGATGTAAAAAGGGCTTTTTAATACATTTGATTGATTGATCATTTGGTCTATTTACCCCTCTTAATTTCGCCTACTGTTCTGACTTGGTGATGCACATGTAGCCTATAACCTGTTTTAGAGAAATGTAATCATCAAATTTTGGAAGAGCTTTCATTGTCTGCTTAAATGCCCCCTTTTTTTTATCCTACGCTTGACTTGGTGTACAGGGAGAACACTGTAAAAACGGCCCATGTTCTGAATTCTGTCGCTGTACATCTCAAAAGTGCTAAACAAATAGTTATGACTATATCCGTCCTAGCTCGCTCATTAACGTCTTAATCGAAATTATGGATTGCCTCTTATCCTCCCCTTATTCCATAGTTTGTACATCTCAATTGTCAGTAGAAACTACATTTGTTTAAGCAAGTCAGCCATTTCAGCTGTTTTTTTTAAAGGCAGTAAATGAGGCGGAATTAACTGTTTCGCTGCCAGACAAAGACGCTGATAGCCAGGTGTTGCAGTGGTAAGGTGTTGGGACTGCTGTTGGGAGTTGACCCTAAGTTGACCCTAACAGTTTGTGGGCACTGTTTGTCACCGTTATAGTACAATTAATGTATTGTTTAGTGTTGTGGCTTTGCTGGCATGCATCCCATTTATTAGTTTTTTTGCCACACCAAGATTTACATGCTAAAATAGCCACTGAGAATGATAATGCAGTGTTGCCTGGAAGTGACATTCAGAAGATATTGGATGGGTTAAACAAAACACTTAGGATTACATACATTGACGTTGCTAAAATTGCTTTGTTAAACTTGGATAATTGAAAAAGAACTACTAACTACCAAGTGATCTTCGTTCACTTTATCTCCTCATATTCCTGTCCCTCTACTTCCTGCTAATTCTCCTTGATCTCAGTGGTGTACACAGGCTGAACCACCACACGGTAGGAGAATTGGTCTGAGTGGCACGGATAGGCCTGGCCCGCAGAGATGTTTGCTGGAATCTGGGCCTGATTTCCGCCATTGCCAATCGTGGATGCAAAATCCTGGACATGGAATACAAACTCCCCTTCACACATCAGGACAACCTTGTTGAGGTAGCGGATGCTGTCCTGATACTCTTGGGGCAACTCCCTGTTATTCTGGGCAGTTAGCGAGACCATCGGCAGCGACGGACAGCGGATGCCGCTGTTTGAGCATTCATGGTTGTGGATAAAGACCCTGGTGTTCCAGTTGAGCTTTTTGAACAGGGAAAAAAAGGCACTGTTGTGCACAGGGCTGTCAAAGTTGGCACTGAGGCTGTTGAGGTTCTGGCCTGAGTGGTAATAGTGTCCGACGTATCGGAACGTGTTGAGCTCCTTTGAGCTGAAAGTGAAGCTCCATGGCTTGCCAGTATAGATCCTGGGTGTGTATTCCACCTTTTTAAGGAGGAGGCCCCCAGCTAGCGTCTGGAAGGGTAGTGCATTGAACTGAAAGCCCTGCAACATGCCGGCATTATAACGCTCTTGTTGGTCCATGTACAGTTCAGACTTGGCTTTGAGGTTGAACAAATCTTCAGCAGCGATCATGGGGAAACGGATGTGGTTCAAAATGGCGACCTGGTCTTCATGGGTGGACGAGTTACCCTGTTCCAACACCCAGTCCTCCAAACCCTTTAGGAGGAAGGCCTCATCTGGCACTACCACGTCTGAACGGGCTAGAAGGGCCTTTACTGTGCCCAGGGCAAGACCAGTCCAGGCTGGGGAACGTATCAGTGACTCACAGTTCCAGGCAAGGTAGCGCAGACATGTTTCCTGCAGAACTGTGTCGCCTGTGTGGACTGAGTACTCGTACAGAGAGGTCTGGGTCTGGAAGGAGGCATCATCGGGGAGCAGCCAGGTGAAAAGCCTCCCTGCCGCCTCCTGAAGCTGCTTCAGACCCCAGTCGGACGCCATCTTGTGGATGCACTGGGCAGAGGACATGGTCACGTTAATCTGCCGCGTGTACAGATACCTGAGAAAGATAAAAATATTACAAAAATACATGGATTCTCTGCCACGGCAAAGCTTTGCTTTGCAGAACAATATTGTTGATGTAACAGTAACTAGATTAAGGTTTGCTAGCAGGTTGGTGCCGCCTTACCTCAGGAAGTCGGTGACATGTGGCCGGCAGTTGAGGCTGACGTCTAGGTTGAGGTTACTGAGGTTCTCCTCTTGTGTGGTGTTTAAGATGGAGGCATTTGGGTCCAGAGTGACAATCAGCTTGTGAACACAGATAGTTTCCACAGCGCTGTTTGCAACCCGCACCATGATGTCAAAGTCACAGTCGCGTCCACTGTCAAACAGCGCCCCCATGTGGTTACTGAGGCCTGTGTTGTGGTCCAGAGTGTAGACGCGACTGCTATTCCGAGACGATTCTGATCAAACAGAACAAATATTGATTAAGCACATCATATGCTGAATAGCACAAACTGTTTATCAACAAAATATCAGAAATGTATCAAATATTTTCTTCAAATCCAACAGCCATTCATTGTAAACCTCTTTGAACATGTAACAGTTGTAACATCTCTGTTAGCATCGCAAAGTGAGCCATGGGCCAATAACTTCTGCTACTGGATACTTCAATTCTGTCTTTGTGCCTTTCAATTACACTGTGTCTGTCTGGTTTCTAGGGCTTCGTGTATCAGTCGCTGTGGTCACTGTAGACCTGGGTTCAAATATTATTTAGGGTATTTCAATAACTTTCAAAGACAAGGAGCTGAATTTTGGAATGCATTTGGAAATACACTTGGAAAGTATTGGTATGAATTTGAAAATACTCATATACACTGACTCAAATACACCCATACATTTCATCAGTTTGGTATTTGAAATCATGTATTTGGAAATAAGTATTTGAAAATACCTTAAAAATAATAGGCTATTTATAGGAAACTATTTGAAAATACTTTCCAATACTTACAATAGAAGTTGATTCCAGCCACATTACTTGAACATACTAAAATAAGTATTTAAATAACAAACAATCAAATACACATGTACCTCTTTCACAGACCACACCAGCATCCTCAGCATGTTGACAGTCAGTAACCCCCCAGCCTTTGAAGAGACAGTGGGACAAGTCTTTCTCTGTCCCCTCACAGTTTAGATCATCCATCCAGATAGGACCAGATCCTAAGGCCAGAATATAAACGTGTCACGGGTCATGCAAACAAACAGTGCAGACCTCCATTGTATGCTATACACTGAATGTACAAAACATTAGGAACACGTGCTCTTTCCATGACATAGACTGACCAGGTGAGTCCAGGTGAACGCTATGATCCCTTATTGATATCACTTCAATCAATGTAGATGTAGGGGAGAAGACAGGTTGAAGAAGGATTTTTAAGCCTTGAGACAATTAAGACATGGACTGTGTATGTGTGCCATTCAGAAGGTGAATGGGCAAGACAAAAATATGGTAGGGGTATGGTAGGTGCCTGGCACACCGGTTTGAGTGTGTCAAGAACTGCAACGCTGCTGGGTTTTTCAAGGTCAACAGTTCACGTGTGTATCAACAATGGTCCACCACTCAAAGGACATCCAGCCAACTTGACACAACTGCAGGAAGCATTGGAGTCAACATGGGCCAGCATCCCTGTGGAACGCTTTCGACACATTGTAGAGTCCATGCTCCGATGAATTGAGGCTGTTCTGAGGGCAAAAAGAGGTGCAACTCAGTATTAGGAAGGTGTTCAAATGTTTTGTACACTCAAGTGTATATGGTTCTGAATGGTGAGGTCATACAGATCTAACCTACCTTGTCCGTATATCCCACCCACCACAGCAGTGAGAGCACCAGGGTAGTTGAGATAGCGACACACCACCTGTGCCTCAGTAATGTCCCAGTTGTCGTCACACACGGTCCCCCACTGTCCATTATAGTAGATCTCCACACGGCCCTCCAGGGCCAGCTCACCCCCCACCAGCCTCATGTTCCCATTCTGGAACCCTGAATGGAAGCATTCGAATACAGTCAGTAAGTCAGTCAAATAGTCCCCCAAAAGCACTGATAAATCTGGACAGTGGAAAATCTCCATTGAAATAGCTTTTCAGTCCAAGCCTAGGCTTAACCTGTCTCCGGGAAATGAATTGCACTTGGAAAACCAGTTTTAAGGGTTTCCAGCTGCAGAGGATGACCACTGCATGAACTCACCCACAGACAAGCTGACCATGAGCAGAAGGACACAGGAAAATAGGCAATACTCCCCTGACATGTTTCTAGCCAGGCTCCAGGTGATAAGTATCTGAAAAACATGGGTAACGAAGAATGTTGAGATATAAAAGTGATTAGAATACAGAATATAAAATACAATTGTATTGCCCATTAGTAAGACCAGAAATGTGTCTTTTGACACTGAGATTCAGACGCACAAACTACGGATGTTAACGGTTAACCTAGCTGTCAAAAATACATCTGACCGGTCATGCTATCAATCTATGGGTTTATTTGCATAATTTAGTAGAATGACATTTGAGTGTGTATTTTCCTTAGTCGTCATGCATCTTATTTATCAAACGCGCAGAGCATACAGAGCCTAGTTTGAAGAGTAGAATATCCTATCACCTGCCAGAGAGAGTAGGTCCTCAATGGAGTGAAAGGTGCTTTTGTAAACCCAGTCGTTGCGCAATAAATAACAACTCTAAATACAATCCCGTGTTAAAAACTTTGACGGCCACGATTAAAATGAACTATTTTTATTTCTCAACCTCAACTGGTACTTAAAGCGCGCCTCCCATTTGCCATTCCAGTGCATAGGCTATAGTCAACCGTAGGCAGGCTATCAGCACGTCACCCATCACTTGGCAATGTGAGCTGAGGCAGGAATTGTCTGAAAGCTTCACTTAAAATAATGAGGCATGTCTTACCTTGCTTTAAAGTAGCCTTGAGAAAATCCATCCATAGAAACGAGGCGGCAATTATTTTATAAAGACTTCCTGGTGCCATTAAACAGCATTTCTCTCCTGTTCTATTGGTTTTCATATCAACTTTCTTCATTGTTCAGAAGCCGAAGGCACAATCCTAGTTATATTAGCAACCAATCCTAGTTGTTGTTATAGATTCCCCCTCTTTCTAAGTTTCTAACAGATTTTTCCATCTGTCACATATGGAACCGCTCGCATTAGGTGCGCTGTTTTGAACTGTGTTTCCCAGCGAATTCCATTTTTGCAAATGTTTGAAAATTCCTTTTTTATTAACTACTTCATTACAGGAGTTGCATGTTCAATAATAGGCTATAGCATTTTGACTGTAAGGCGATAGGCTTGCTATTGTTGCATGTTTCCATTAAGCTCTTAATGAAAAATGTCCGGTCCTTATATGCATTTATTAACTGGGTGCATCGAGCCTGAATGCCGATTGGCTGACAGCCGTGGTATATCAGACCATATACCATGGGTATGACAAAACATGTATTTTTACTGTTCTAATTACATTGGTAAACAGTTTATAATAGCAATAAGGCACCTCTGGGTTTTGTGATTTATGGCCAATATTCCACGGCTAAGGCCTGTGTCAGGGCACTCTGCGTTGTGTCGTGCGTAAGAACAGCCCTTAGCTGTAGTATATTGGCCATATACCACACCTCCTCAGGACTTATTTAAGTGATAATGCCTGAGAAGCCGGTGTTTGGAGGATATATTGGTACGGGTGTTGTTAGGCCCGAAACGAAGTCGAGGGCAGGCAAACCGTGCCAATATATCCTCCAAACACCGGCTTCGAGGGCATTATCACTTTTATACAACGGATTACCAACATATTCAAATAATGATTGACATATTTTAATTCAATGTTATTTTGATGAATTTATTCATACTATTTCATCCTTCCTCAAGATATAGTCCCAAAACAAATCGAGTGTTGCTACCCAAGCCAGCTGGTCGTTCTTTCTATTGGTTAGGTTGCCAGAGATGGGACCCAGTTGTTCAGTCTTTTTGTTCTGTATCTTTGGACGTTTTATTCTGCATCTTTGGACGCGACCCAGTCGTTCGTTCTAAATGTTCCGTTGCCATACTGGCTGGCAACGTTCTTATCCCTTGCTTGCTAGCTAGCCAACTACGGCTAACTTACAATCACGTCAAATAGTGCAGACCGAATAACAACAGTACCTGCATTTGTTTAAGCTGTTTTCTAGTGACATTTGGATACATCCATAACAATGGCCTAATGAGGCACGATTTCACCTGGCATAGAAAATGTGCTCTCTCGTTATGGACACTGTTGCTCAGAGGAGCTAGCTAACAACACAGCTAACAGAATAAACTGAAACTGCAAACTAGCTGCCCTTCATTCCTTTTACCATTTTTCAATGACATTTCTTTGTATATATTGATAAAAATGATGCCAGCTGATTCCTGATTTCGACTGTCTGAGAAACGCTGCCTGCCTCTCTCGTCTCGACTCCCGACCCCTACACGTTCATTACACTGGGCCAGCTGGAGATCGAATTTGAATATTGAAACAATGTTGCATATGTCGGAGACAGACAGTTTATACAAATATTTATACAAGGTTTATACAAATCTCCACTGTTGAAAACTAAATGTTAGTCTAAAAGAAATGTGAGATCATGTATAGATGCTTTTTATAGTGGAGATCAAGTTTATAACTTCCCTGCCTAGGCTGATGAGACAGTGGATTGTGCAGTCAGATGGAACAGAGTAATAGGAATATTAACGTCATAGATTTACCCAGTGGTAACTTGTGGAATAGACATCAACAGCATCCTCCCAGACCCACTCCAATTCGCATTCCGCCCCAATAGATCCACAGATGATGCAATCTCAATCACACTCCACACTGCCTTTTGCCACCTGTACAAAAGGAACACCTATGTGGGAATGCTGTTCATTGACTACAGCTCAGCGTTCAACACCATAGTGCCCACAAAGCTCATCATTAAGCTAAGGACTCTGGGACTAAACACCTCCTTCTGCAACTGGATCCTGGACTTCCTGACGGGCCACTCCCAGCTGGTAAGAGTATGCAACAACACATCTGCCACGCTGATCCTTAACACTGGGGCCCCTCAGGGGTGTGTACTTAGTCCCCTCCTGTACTCCCTGTTCACCCACGACAGCGTGGCCAAACACGACTCCAACACCATCATTAAGTTTGCTGACGACACAACAGTGGTAGGCCTGATCATCAACAACGATGAGAAGGTCTATAGGGAGGTCAGAGAATTGGCAGTGCGGTGCCAGGACAACAACCTCTCCATCAACGTGAGCAAGACAAAGGAGCTGATCTTGGACTACAGGAAAAGACTGGCCGAACATGCCCCCATTAACATCGTCGGGGCTGTAGTGGAGCGGGTCAAGAGTTTTAAGTTTCTTGGTCTCCACATCACCAACGAACTATCATGATCCAAACATACCAAGACAGTCGTGATGAGGGCATGACAAAACCTTTTCCCCCCTCAGGAGACTGAAAAGATTTGGCATGGGTCCCCAGATCCTCAAAAGGTTCTACAGCTGCACCATCGAGAGCATCCTGACCGGTTGCATCACCGCCTGGTATTTCAACTGCTCGGCATCTGACCTTAAGGCGCTACAAAGGGTAGTGCGTTCGGCCCAGTACATTGCTGGAGCCAAACTTCCTGCCATCCAGGGCCTATATAATAGCTGGTGTCAGAGGAAAGCCCATAAAATTGTTAGAGACTCCAGTCACCCAAGTTATAGCCTGTTTTCTCTGCTACCGCACGGAAGCGGTACCAGAGTGCCAAAAAGGCTCCTCAACAGCTTCTACCCTCAAGCCACAAGACTGCTGAACAATTAATAAAATCACCACCGGACAATTTACATTGATTCCCCCCCCCTTTTTGTACATTGCTGCTACTCGTTGTTTATTATCTATGCATAGTCACTTCACCCCTGCCTACATGTACAAATTACCTCAACTAACATGTACCCCGCACACTGACTCAGTACCTGTACCCCTTGTATATAGCCTCGTTATTGTTATTCTTATTGTGTTATTTTTTATTATTATTTTTACTTTAGTCTATTTGGTAAATATTTTCTTAACTTTTGAACTGCACTGTTGGTTCAGGGCTTGTAAGTAAGCATTTCACGGTAAGGTCTACACTTGTATTCGGCGCCAGTGACAAATAAAGTTTGATTTGATTTGACCAATCAGCATTCGGGATTAGACCGCCCCGTTGTATAACGCTTAAACATTGTATCAGAGAGGAAGAGGCGAAGCAAGAGGTTTCGCTCTCGCCAAAATCTGTCCAGAACAAACCCAATGCGTTTCTATGTCTCCTGCCTTCCAGCGGTGGGACGACTACCATTGTTCGGGCAGAGAAATACGTATCTCGTCATTATATACAGATCTCTGATAGTATTTTCTGTTGGTAACATAATTTTACTGTTTGGGAAAAAAGTAACCATTTGTTAACCGGTAAATGTTTTATATTTGTTTTACCTTTATTTAACTAGGCAAGTCAAATTAGTAGTATGAATAAAATTCTTATTTTCAATGACGGCCGAGGAACAGTGGGTTAACTGCCTGTTCAGGGGACAAACGAAAGTTTTTTTACCTTGTCGATCTTGCAACCTTTTGGTTACTAGTCCAACGCTCTAACCACTAGGCTACCTGCCGCCCGTTAATGAGGGTCACTTAGTTGGCACCAAAATTGACCGAAATGTGCATTCCTAACACACACTAAAGGAACATTTTGTGCAACATTTCCGAAAACATCCAGCAATCAAATAAATGACAGACTGAAATGCACACTTAAAAACATAATAAAGCCATTGCAGAGGTATACATTACTTCACATATAAAATCAGAACTACTACTACAATCTTAAAAAGACAGACAATTTACACTGTAGATTGTTACGATAGTTAACCACTGAGAGCATCCTATTGTCTTCATCATTGATTTTGCTTGATCACTTATTTTAATTGTTCCCTCCAGTATTATTAGCTTTTTGTATTTCAGTCACATTAAATCATTGTACATTCAAATGTTAAAAATAATAATACTTTACCAATTGCCTCGCAGTTAAGATTCTGGTACCTCTAAATAAATACCCCCGTTGGAGTTGATAATCACTTTTTCTACATAATCCCCTCCCTGCTCGAAACTCGAGGGCTGGCCAAATCCATGAGTTTCGTTTCTTCAGAACGCTCAAATGACATTGAATAGGATATGCATGCAATTGCTAGTCCTAGACTCCTACATGGGACGACGCAACGCATTCAATATGCAGCGTCCTATGTAGGTCAAACTGGCTATGATTATGCCATGTGTTTCGCAAATGTGTTCATGACCAAGCACGCTGGATTCCCAAAATTGCATTGCCACGAACGCTGGGTTTTAAACGTGTTAATACATTGTTTTTACATATCCCGTACATTACTGTGTGGGAATGGGAAGACCCCCCCCATTCCGGATAAGCTAGCTAAATAGTTGAATCAAACAACTTGAAAAGCTGTGGGCACCTTATATCATCTAATTTACTCATGTTAGCTAGCTACATATCCACATCAGAACTCCTTTGCCCTTGCTGTTTGACGGTGTGGAAAGCAGTAATAATGTCCACAAGCAAGGAACAAAACAGCTATCAGTAAAGTGATGAGTTTTCTTCAAGAGTGGGATCATGGCAACAAGCCGGTGAGCAGCCGCATGCTGACCATTTTCAACTCAAACCGCTTGACAGTCTCTTCGTGGCTCGGTTCACTACCTGGATGGTAGTGATTTGTAGTTCGCGAACGATTCGTTCGTTTTGAACGACATTTTTTACTGACTCGAGTGTCGTGATTCGTCTTTCTGAGTGACTCGTTCATTTGACCTGTTATTAGTGCTAGCCGCAATGAGTCATATAGCAGGATTCATTGTTCGGACCAGTGGACGCGTCATCATAATAACCATAAAGCCTAGCAGTCAAACACGAAAATGGTTCAAATCGTTTTTTCACCGTTCATTTTTCACATCATAGATTTTACAAAAACGTCAAAATAAGTATGTGTTTAGTGTAGGTTTACTTTGGCGTGACGTTTTGATCACTGTGTAATTCGCTACGTGACAAATTTAGTTTTATCAATGCATTTATCAGTAGATTTAATTTATTCCCGTTACTGCATATCTATGGGATCAAAATCATGACAAATGTATTCACAAATGTAAATCACCAATCCACAAATGTAAATCACTTTCCACAAATGTAAATTAGCTTTCCACAAATGTCAAACACTTTCCACAAATGTACATTGCTATCCACAAATCCAATTCACTATCCACAAACAAACACCGTTTGATTTGTATTTGTACATTTTTTTTATATATAACTGCAGATATGCATGCTATTTCCAAGTAAAATGACTACCATAAAGATGTGCACATAGCAGAGATATGTGCAAACATGACAGAAATGGCAAACCTGGAACTCCATATTTGGAGGTGCTTAGGTCACCTGACTTTAAGCAGCGATTCGACAAGAAAAATACAAAAAGTTCTCACGCGTAGAAAAAAAAGTTCTCACCGTAGAAAGCAATTTGAATTCATAGAAAAAATGTTTGTTCCCATAGCAAGACATTTCTACAAATCACTGGCAGACTCTCACTCAAAAAAGAGATACCTTTTTCAGGACCCTGTCTTTCAAAGATCATTCGTAAAAATCCAAATAACTTCACAGATCTTCATTCTAAAGGGGTTAAACCCTATTTCCGTTGCTCGTTCAATGAACCATAAACAATTAATGAACATGCACCTGTGGATCGGACTTCAAGAGACTAACAGCATACAAACTGTAGGCAATGAATTAAGGTCACAGTTATGAAAACTTAGGACACTAAAAAGAGGCCTTTCTACCGACTCTGAAAAACACCAAAAGAAAGATGCCCAGGGTCCCTGCTCATCTCGTGAACGTGACTTAGGCATGCTGCAAGGAGGCAGGAGGACTACAGGTGTGGCCAGGGCAATAAATTGCAATGTCCGTACTGTGAGACGCCCAAGACAGTACTACAGGGAGACAGGATGGACAGCTGATTGTCCTCGCAGTGGCAGACCACGTGTAACAACACCTGTACAGGATCGGTATATCCGAACATCACACCTGGACAGTTACAGGATGGCAACAAAAACTGCTCGAGCTACACCAGGAACGCACAATCCCTCCATCAGTGCTCAGACTGTCCGCAATAGGCTGAGAGAGGCTGGACTGAGGGCTTGTAGGCCTGTTGTAAGGCAGGTCGGATTCGCGTTTATCGTCAAAGGAATGAGCGTTACACCGAGGCCTGTACTCTGGAGCGGGATTGATTTGGAGGTGGAGGGTCCATCATGGTCTGGGGCGATGTGTCACAGCATCATTTGACTGAGCTTGTTGTCATTGCAGGCAATCTCAATGCTGTGCGTTACAGGGAAGACGTCCTCCTCCCTCATGTGGTACCCTTCCTGCAGGCTCATCCTGACATGACCCTCCAGCATGACAATGCCACCAGCCATACTGCTCGTTTTGTGCGTGATTTCCTGCAATCAAGAATGTCAGTGTTCTGCCATGGCCAGCGAAGAGCCCGGATCTCAATCCCATTGAGCACGTCTGGGACCTGTTGGATCTAGGGCCATTCCCTAGATTGGGCTAGGGCCATTCCCCCCAGAAATGTCCAGGAACTTGCAGGTGCCTTGGTGGAAGAGTGGGGTAACATCTCACAGCAAGAACTGGAACATCTGGTGCAGTCCATGAGGAGGAGATGCACTGCAGTACTTAATGCAGCTGGTGGCCACACCAGATACTGACTGTTACTTTTGATTTTGACCCCTCCTTTTTTTTGTTCAGGGACACATTATTCATGTCTGTGGAACTTGTTCAGTTTATGTCTCAGTTGTTGAATCTTGTTATGTTCATACAAATATTTACACGTTAAGTTGCTGAAAATAAAAGCAGGTGACAGTGAGAGGACATTTCTTTTTTTGCTGAGTTTAGTATGGTAACCATAATATGTTAACCATATGTGTAACCATAGTATGTCCAATGTAAATAATCGAAATCATGGCCCTAGATTTCTCAAAATTTGGAACACTATTGCGTTGAACACTCATTCATCACCCAAAGAGTTGAATTTGCTGTGTGATAGCACCACTAAATGGGAAGGAAATGCCATACATTGTAAGTGATTATAATCCATCCCCTGTCTCATGTTGCACAGAGGATGAGCATTAAGGAGACCGATTGAAACGCTATTAGCGAGCACCGCTAACTAGCTAGCCATTTCACACTGGTTACACTCAACCTCATTTGACCTCCTTTTCCGCAGCAACCAGTGATCCGGGTCAACAGTATGAATGGAATCAACTTTTATGGGATCAACTTTTTTCTACGACTACAGATCTCTTTCTACACATGACAACTTTTTGTCTTTATGGCAGTCATTTTACTTAAGGCCTTTGGAAATTACCTGAATATCTGCAGTTATAAAAAAATACTAATGCAATATATCGATTTACAAATAAAAATCAAAAAGCTGTTTGTTTGTGGATAGTGGATTGCATTTGTGGATAGTGATTTACTTTTGTGGATTGGTGATTTACATTTGTGGATTTATGATTTACATTTGTGGATTTGTGATTTACATTTGTGGAAAGTGATATACATTTGTGGATTGGTGATTTACATTTGTAAATACATTTGGCATGATATTGATCCCATAGTAAGACCCTCCACTCACATGTACCAAAACAACTGTAGGCGAGACAAAAAATGGCCACCCTCCTGTCCCAGCTCAACTAAAATAGGCAAGTGTACAGCAGGGGTCAGCAATAGGTTTGCCTCGCAATTTTTTATCTCAGCTAATAGTCAGCAGAACAGAATATATTATTGGCCTAATTCATAGGCTAATTAAACACAATTTTTTACACATCTGGGAAAGCAGGCTATATAATCAGTTCAATGTCACTAACATATGTTATGTTCGATCTGATTACACTGACCAAATAACCAATATCTCTATTCAATGAGTTTTACATTTCTTTGTGCATTGATTGTGGAAAAACAGATTGCAATCAACAGATGTTCTATCAAAATGTCTCAAAAGAAAGGTGGACAATGAAAATAGAAGTTTCAGGGAAGAATGGAGAGAAACAGGCATTCTTACCATATTTCTCCAATGTCAAACCAGAGTTTCTTGTTTACAACAAACTGCTGCTGTTTGCAAATAATTAAATAGCAAAGTTCATGTTTTGTCTCCTCCAATATTGAAGGCCGCAGTACAGCTTCAGAATATCATAGTGAGAAATCAATATATCCCCATATGCATTAGAGTCACGTCTTTTGTGGGCATTTAAAAGCTTTGTTTCTAGCATAATGCACCATGGAGTTAAGCATTGTTATAGCACGCTTTATATAATCTGCATACTTTTTATTAAGTTATTTCAAAATATAAAGCTAACAATAGGTATCATTTTGCCATTTTCTTTATCATGGCATAACCTCACTCAATTTGAGCCCTGGTTTTAACCAAACACACCAAGCCCTTCCCAGACACGGAGGTATTTAAGGAGTGCATGGTGACAGTATTGGAGGATTTAGCTACCAACAAATCTATTGATAGCATAATTGTGTCTGTCAAACAGGTAGGCCTACCTCTTTTTTTTATATAGGACAATATAGGCTCCAACAAAGCCCTCTTGTTGTTAGTGAAGTCAAATGAAAATGCCTCATGCCACTGGGTGAGAGAAGTTATCATTTAGCCAGAATAATGTGAGGTGTTATGTGTTGCTGGGGGTGCGTCTTGGTCAGTTTAACTCAGAAATGGCCGCCCTCGTCAAACTGCCGCTCTAGGCAGCTACCTAATCATAGAATTATATAAAGGGACGGTTTCACAGGCAGGGCTTAGATTAAGCCAGGAGTAGGCGTTAATGTGTACTAGTTAAACTAGGACATTTAAGTAGCTTGCATGAATGTGCCTTAAATTTGGTTTAGTTAGTCGGAGACTATGGAGTCCTGGAGTAAGGTAAGTAGGCCTAAATGAGAACACCTGGATTAAGCATTAGGTTAAGTATGAGCGCATGCTAATGGTGCTCATAAAAACTCGGAAAGGAATTGAAAACACAATTACTGGTGTGAATCTTGAGACAAAACAATGGCAGAGGCGCAAATAATTTGTTCAAAAAACTTTAGTGAGTATGAAAAAATGCTACTAAAATAAGTTGTCAAACCATCCAGTTATTGAAATTAAAAACCATGCTACTGCTACTGAGCAAAAGAAAGAGTGGTTGGGCTGCAAATTGCGGTGAATTCAATGCAAATTAAAATGTAACCACAAGAGTACAACAACCTCAGGTGAGATCATTATTATCAGTATTTCACATTCATATTTTGGTGACCTCACTTTTATTGAATGATATCTGCCTTTGTAGACTGTGGAAGAACCTTAAACTAGCTTTAAAAATAGAGAATGCAGAGATCAGAAGAAGATTTACTACTGCTGGTGGACCACCAAAAAAGACTGAGGAATTGAGTGAATTGCTGTCTGGAATAATAGAGCACCAGCAACCTCTGGATGGGATCCCAGACGATGACCAACCTCTGGAAGATATACCAGACGATGACCATTTGGACAGTTCAGATGAAACTGAGCACAAATGCTACATATACCTAAGAAAGTCAATTGGTTACTTCCTTTGGTAAATATATTCTACTGTCTGTGTCAATCTTTATTCTTCTTTCATTCTAAGGACCATATGAGTTTATTTGTGCTTCTGTGTTCTTTTTCCAGAGGAAAGGAATGTGAACAGGTTGGAAGAGCCAGTGCACAGTGAGTGTGTACCCTCCACATCTGCAATAGCATCCCTGAGAGATGCTGCCACCACCTTTCATGAAAAGTTAGCCAGATAATTTTTAAAATGAAATATCTGAAGGACAACATGAAATGAAAATTCTACAGGTTGAATTGTATATGTTGGAAGAGAGTTATGATCCAAAAAAAGATACAGTAATGAGATTTGTGATTACCAGCCATGGTGAACAATGACATGAAAAAATACATGTTTTGTCATTTGGATATTAATGAGTGAGAGTATTTTAATCACCACAAACTACATTTTAAACCAGCCTTGGTTTAGTCACTCGTTTAATTTTGCTGCACACTATTTGAATTCTGTACAGAACAAACATTATCAAAGCAAAAATCCATAATGAATACATTCCATATTTAAATGCATCTCATCTAGTTGAAGTGCTGCAATGTGAAAGCAACTCTGTGTATTAAGCAACTCTGTGTGCAAGTCCTTGTTGGTCATTGCCTGCCTCAGCCATGGGCACATCTGCTTGATATCAAGAGTACATCCCTGGTCATCCCTAATGAGTCATTTTCTGTTAAGGTATCTTTACTTTTACTTAAGTATGAGAATTTGGTACTTTTTCCACCACTGGTACTAATTAAGTTAAGTTTGAGGATCTTAGCAATACAATGTGTTCTAAAGTGCTGTCAACATTTGACAAGGTAAGAACCACTTAATCAATTATCATAATTAAGCAGATTACCAGATACCAGACTTAGGTGAGTGATAAACCAGTTCTAGAATGTTGTCATTAAGAATTCATCTAAAAATCTATTGACATTCAGAATTGACTTTGTTTAGACATCCAGCCTGTATTGTAGTTTCATGACCAGAGACAAATCTTCAAAGGCACAGTATGTATTTATTCGGTGTGGTATGCATTCACAGAGTCTTGATTTATAGGATCCTTCCCACTATATGATTGATATGTCGCTGCTAAAAAGGGTCCTCAGATCAGTCGTTGGATGGGATGTTGTCTGTAAAGTGGGGCACAGATAACGAAGAGGAGGGCATCAAGTCATTCAAAATGTCTATAGGGATGGATGTGCAGGAGTCAGGGCTTTGGGTCATGCGGTCTGGGATCCTGGGTGCCTCACCAGATAGTCTTGGGGGCACCACATTAGTGGTGGAGGTCAAGTGTGGCTATGGTTATCATGGACACAGTGGGAATTTACATCTGTGGTTTTAAAATAATTTAACTTGCTGAAGACCCCAGTAATTCCTGCTTGTACCTGACATGGTTGAAAAACAATTGAATAATTAATAAAGACTATACACAAACAATAGATTCCTAGAATAGGTTAAATTCCATTCAAGTTTTCCTCAAAGCAGCCAACTAAAGTAATGTAGTTAACGTAAGTTCAATCACATATTTTATGCGTTACTGACCTGTCTGTCCACAGGCTCATTGTGCTGTAGTCTCCACAACTGGACGCTTGCGCTCAGATCACACTGGCACATGATGTCTTCCCACCAGATGGTCTGAGGGATGCACTCCTGTAGAACTGGAAAACAAAGAGACATTTGTTCAGTGGTCGATCTTTTTCAATGCCATTTCAACATCTTTATCTGGACAGAGAACGCATTGTTTACCATAACACAAACACACCTTGGACAATGTGACAAGTGGTCCCTTAATACTCAATCCTCATGCCTCATTGTTTGTTCTGGTATCCCAATCAACAGTCTAGATCTTCCTCTTCTGCCATGGTGGATGAGCTACATTTTCTGGTAAATACAGGGCCATTTCTGGAAAATGGCAGCTTAAGACCCACGTGTTGTCACTGGGTTTCTGGTCTGCCCATCTGAAAGACAAAAAACATTGAGCCCACAATGTTTTGGTTATTTGCATTCGTGTTTTCTTTACTGCGTTTGTTTACTGTCGGGGCGGCAGGGTAGCCCAGTGGTTAGAGCAGTGGTTAGAGCAACCGGAAGGTTGCAAGTTTAAATCCCTGATCTGACAATGTACAAATCTGTCTTTTAGTGGCAGTTAACCCGTTATTGAAAATAATAATTTGTTCATAACTGACTTAAAGGTAAAAAAATAAGCTGTTAATATAACTAGACTAAATATAGATTGTGTCATGCCTTTATAGATCTGACATTTTTTTATAGGTCATTATCAATAAAACATCACAATAAGGTGCAGTGCATTCGATTTGCCTACTGGGGGGCAAGGAGAGGTTGCAACGAGATCTGCATCTTTGGTAAAAATTATTGACAACTAAATGCCATGCCATAGTCAGAACTATACATTTCCAATTATATGCAAAACAATTGAACACATGAAGCTCTATCATCAGGGTTAACATTTACACTCAAGTATTTTAGTACTATATCTCTTGACACAATGATGAAAATAATCATCTTCTTCCTGTGCTTGGCCCTCCTATGTTGAACATAATAAACGGCTCTCTTTCCACCGGATGTGTACCAAACTCACTAAAAGTGGCAGTAATAAAGCCTCTCTTGAAAAAGCAAACCTTGACCCAGAAATTATTTTTTTAAATATCGGCCTATATCGAATCTCCAATTCCTCTCCAAAAAAATGAAAAAGCTGTTGCGCAGAAACTCACTGCGTTCTTGAAGACAAACAATGTGTACGAAATGCTTCAGTCTGGTTTTAGACCCCATCACAGCACTGAGACTGCACTTGTGAAGGTGGTAAATTACCTTTTAATGGCGTCAGACCGAGGCTCTGCATCTGTCCTCGTGCTCCTAGACTTTAGCGTTGCTTTTGATACCATCGATCACCACATTCTTTTGGAGAGATTGGAAACCCAAATTGGTCTACACGGACAAGTTCTGGCCTGGTTTAGATCTTATCTGTCGGAAAGATATCAGTTTGTCTCTGTGAATGGTTTGTCCACTGACAAATCAACTGTAAAATTCGGTGTTCCTCAAGGTTCTGTTTTAGGACCACTATTGTTTTCACTATATATTTTATCTCTTCAGGATGTCATTCAAAAACATAATGTTAACTTTCACTGCTATGCGGATGACACATAGCTGTACATTTCAATTAAACATGGTGAAGCTCCAAAATTGCCCTTGCTGGAAGCCTGTGTTTCAGACATAAGGAAGTGGATGGCTGCAAACTTTCTACTTTTAAACTCAGACAAAACAGAGATGCTTGTTCTAGGTCCCAAGAAACAAAGAGATCTTCTGTTGAATCTGACAATTAATCTTGATGGTTGTACAGTCGTCTCAAATGAAACTGTGAAGGACCTCGGCATTACTCTGGACCCTGATCTCTCTTTTGACGAACATATCAAGACTGTTTCAAGGACAGCTCTTTTCCATTTATGTAACATTGCAAAAATCAGAAACTTTCTGTCCAAAAATGATACATTTTTCTGCATCCATGCTTTTGTCACTTCTAGGTTAGACTACTGCAATGATCTACTTTCCGGCTACCCGGATAAAGCATTAAATAAACTTCAGTTCGTGCTAAATACGGCTGCTAGAATCCTGACTAGAACCCCAAAATTTTATCATATTACTCCAGTGCTAGCCTCCCTACACTGGCTTCCTGTCAAGGCAAGGTGTCACGAGTCCGACCGAGGGTGGTTCCCCTTCCCGGGCGGGTGACGCTCGGCGGTCGTCGTCACCGGCCTATTAGCTGCCACTGATTGTTTTTCCTCCCCCTCCTTGTATGTTTATTGGTAGCACCTGTTTATGTATAATTAGTTTGTCTTTATTAGACAGCCGGCCCGCCTGGTTGTTGTGCGGGATTATTTCAGTGTAACCTTCGGCTCTGTTGTAGAGGTACGTGTTAGTGCCTGGTCGTGATTTTTCCGTTGTACATTTTGATTCCCTCTGTTTGGGAACGTAACTATTGTGAGCACCCTGTGGTGCGTTGGTGCTATTAAAGACGCACGGCATTGCACTCTCTGTCTCCTGCGTTTGACTCCACACCCACGACACCCGGAGCATTACAGAATCCCGCACCACCAAATTGAATGGAGTCAGCAGGAGCAGCAGCCAACCCTCTCCCATCGATGGAGGAACGGGTTCTCCACCACACCACCGTCCTCCATCGGATCGGATCCGCGATGGATCAAGTGATGGAGAGAATGGACCGATGGGAGAGGAGTGGTCTCCTCTCTCCACCTTCGGCACCCACGGTTCCGGACTCCCCATCTCCCGACTCCAGCACCCTCCGTCTGACGCTACCGAGGGCTTATGATGGAGCGGCGGCGGGTTGCCAGGGGTTTCTGCTTCAGCTGGAGCTATACCTGGCCACCGTCAGACCCACTCCCTCAGGAGCAGAGAGGGGGAGTGTCCTCATCTCCTGCCTCACGGGTCGTGCTCTGGAGTGGGCGAACGCAGTCTGGAATGGCCCAGACTCAGCGCGGGAGCACTACCCAGAGTTTTCCCGCCGCTTCCGTGCCGTGTTTGATCACCCTCTAGACGGCCGAGCGGTGGGAGAACGACTATTTCATCTCAGGCAGGAGAGGAGGAGCGCCCAGGATTACGCGCTGGAGTTCCGGACCTTGGCAGCCGGATCTGGGTGGAACGACAGGGCCATTATGGACCACTACAGGTGTAGTCTCCGAGAGGACGTCCGCCGGGAGTTAGCGTGTCGGGACACCACTCTGTCACTGGATCAGCTGATTGACATGTCCATTCGACTGGACAATCTGCTGGCTGCCCGCAGGCGTTCAGAGAGGGTCCTGTGCGTTCCACCACCCAGCCCCTCCGCTTCCATTCCGATGGAGTTGGGAGGGGCTGCGCCGAGGGGTACCGGAGGAGGAGGCCTTCCCTGCACCAACTGTGGTCGGAGAGGACACACGTCTGATCGGTGCTGGGGGGGTCCGTCTGGGAGTAGAGATGGCAGGCGGAACGCTTCTCGGTCACCCCAGGTGAGTCAGCATCAAACTCACCCAGAAACCCCTGTTGGCCACATGTTTGTCTTAACCTTTTTCCTTCACTTTTTTGGTGCTGGGGACTCCAGTGGTGCTGGGGACTCCCTGGCTGGCCCGGCACAATCCTACAATTTCGTGGAGACAGGGGGTTCTCCAGGGGTGGTCAGAGGAGTGTTCTGGAAGGTGTTTGGGAGTTTCCATCGGTGCCACGTCGGTGGAGAGTCCAGACCAGGGTTCCACGGTGTGCATTCCCCCCGAGTATGCCGATTTGGCAATCGCTTTCAGTAAAGTGAAAGCGACTAAATTACCACCTTATCGACCGGGAAGGGATTGTACGATAGATCTCCATGTAGACGCTGCGCTTCCCAAGAGTCACGTGTACCCTCTGTCCCAGGAGGAGACGTTGGCAATGGAGACATATGTCGCGGAGTCGCTGGGACAGGGGTACATTCGGCCCTCCATTTCACCCGTCTCCTCGAGTTTCTTTTTTGTGAGGAAAAAGGAGGGAGGCTTGCGTCCGTGTATTGATTATAGAGGTCTAAACGCCATCACAGTGGGGTATAGTTACCCTCTACCTCTCATCGCTACGGCGGTGGAATCATTCCACGGAGCGCAGTTCTTCACAAAACTGGATCTCAGGAGCGCGTATAGTCTGGTGCGTATTCGGAAGGGAGACGAGTGGAAAACCGCATTTAGTACCACATCAGGCCACTATGAGTACCTCGTCATGCCGTATAGGTTAAAGAATGCTCCAGCCGTTTTTCAATCCTTTGTAGACGAGATTCTCAGGGACCTGTGCGGGCAGGGAGTGGTTGTTTATATCGATGACATTCTGATCTACTCGGCCACCCACACTGCGCATGTGTCTCTGGTGCGCAAGGTGCTTGGTAGACTGCTGAAGCATGACCTATACGTCAAGGCTGAGAAATGCGTGTTCTCTAAGCGAGCCGTCTCTTTTCTGGGATATCGCATTTCCACCTTGGGGGTAGTAATGGAGGGCGACCGCATTAGAGCCGTGCGTAATTGGCCGACTCCGACCACGGTAAAGGAGGTGCAGCGGTTTTTGGGTTTTGCCAACTACTACCGGAGGTTTATCCGGGGTTTTGGCCAGATAGCGGCTCCCATTACCTCACTGCTGAAGGGGGGCCCGGTGCGGTTGCAGTGGTCAGCAGAGGCGGACGGAGCATTCAACAAGTTGAAGGCGCTGTTCACTGATGCGCCCGTGTTGGCGCATCCGGACCCCTCTCTAGCATTCATAGTGGAGGTGGACGCGTCTGAGGCTGGGGTGGGTGCCGTGCTATCACAGCGCTCGGGTACGCCACCAAAACTCCGCCCCTGCGCTTTCTTCTCAAGAAAGCTCAGCCCAGCGGAGCGTAACTATGATGTGGGGGACCGGGAGTTGCTAGCGGTGGTTAGAGCTCTGAAGGTGTGGAGACACTGGCTTGAGGGGGCTAAGCACCCCTTTCTCATCTGGACCGACCACCAGAACCTGGAGTATATTCGGGCAGCTAGGAGACTTAACCCACGTCAGGCAAGGTGGGCCATATTCTTCACCCGGTTCCGGTTTACTTTGTCTTATAGACTGGGCTCCCAGAACGTAAAGGCTGACGCACTGTCCCGCCTTTACGACACGGAGGATGAGTCCACCGAACCTACTCCCATCCTTCCCGCCTCAAAGCTGGTAGCACCAGTGGTATGGAAGGTGGACTCGGACATCGAGCGGGCGTTACGGGCTGAACCCGCGCCTCCTCAGTGTCCAGCGGGGCGAAGGTACGTGCCGCTTGGTGTTCGGGACAAACTGATTCGGTGGACTCACGTCCTACCCTCCTCGGGTCACCCTGGGGTGACGAGGACAGTGGGGAGCCTTCAGGGGAGGTATTGGTGGCCTACTTTGGCTAAGGACGTTAAGGGTTATGTCTCCTCCTGTTCAGTGTGCGCTCAGAGTAAGGCTCCTAGGCACCTTCCTAGAGGGAAGTTACAACCCCTCCCCGTTCCACAGCGGCCATGGTCACATCTGTCCATAGATTTCCTGACCGATCTTCCGCCGTCTCAGGGGAACACCACGGTTCTAGTGATTGTGGATCGGTTCTCTAAGTCCTGCCGTCTCCTCCCATTGCCCGGTATCCCTACAGCCTGCGGAGGCGTTATATCGATTACAACTCCCTTCCTATTATCGTATTAACCCCTCGTTTCATGTGTCTCTCCTCAGGCCGGTGGTAGCTGGTCCCCTGCAGGACAGTGAGGTGCCGGAGGTCCCTCCCCCCCTCTGGACATCGAGGGGTCCCCGGCGTACACGATCCGGGCCATTCTGGACTCAAGACGCCGGGTGAGGGGCCTGCAGTACCTCGTGGACTGGGAGGGGTACGGCCCGGAGGAGAGGTGCTGGGTACCGGTGGGGGACATCTTGGATCCATCCATGTTGAGGGATTTCCATCGCCTCCATCCGGATCGCCCTGCACCTCGTCCTCCGGGGCGACCTCGAGGCCGGTGTCGGCGCGCTGCGGGAGCCGCGCGTCAGGGGGGGGGGGGGTACTGTCACGAGTCCGACCGAGGGTGGTTCCCCTTCCCGGGCGGGTGGCGCTCGGCGGTCGTCGTCACCGGCCTATTAGCTGCCACTGATTGTTTTTCCTCCCCCTCCTTGTATGTTTATTGGTAGCACCTGTTTATGTATAATTAGTTTGTCTTTATTAGACAGCCTGTAACCTTCGGCTCTGTTGTAGAGGTACGTGTTAGTGCCTGGTCGGGATTTTTCCGTTGTACATTTTGATTCCCTGTGTTTGGGAACGTAACTATTGTGAGCACCCTGTGGTGCGTTGGTGCTATTAAAGACGCACAGCATTGCACTCTCTGTCTCCTGTGTTTGACTCCACACCCACGACACCCGGAGCATTACACAAGGGCTGATTTCAAGGTTTTACTGCTAACCTACAAAGCATTACATGGGCTTGCTCCTACCTATCTTTCCGATTTGGTCCTACCGTACATACCTACACGTACGCTACGGTCACAAGACGCAGGCCTCCTAATTGTCCCTAGAATTTCTAAGCAAACAGCTGGAGGCAGGGCTTTCTCCTATAGAGCTACATTTTTATGGAATTGTCTGCCTACCCATGTGAGAGACGCAGACTCGGTCTCAACCTTTAAGTCTTTATTGAAGACTCAGCTCTTCAGTAGGTCCTATGATTGAGTGTAGTCTGGCCCAGGAGTGTGAAGGTGAACAGAAAGGCACTGGAGCAACGAACCGCCCTTGCAGTCTTTGCTTGGCCGGTTCCCCTCTCTCCACTGGCCTCTAACCCTATTACAGGGGCTGAGTTACTGGCTTACTGGTGCTCTTCCATGCCGTCCCTAGGAGGGGTGCGTCACTTGAGTGGGTTGAGTAACTGACGTGGTCTTCCTGTCTGGGTTCTTCCTCTTCTTCCTCTGTCAACCATGGTTACCTGCAAGGAAACACGTGCCATCATCATTGCTTTGCATAAAAAGGGCTTCATATGCAAGGATATTGCTGCCAGTAAGATTGCACCTAAATCAACCATTTATCGGATCATCAAGAACTTCAAGGAGAGCGGTTCAATTGTTGTGAAGTAGGCTTCAGGGCGCCCAAGAAAGTCCAGCAAGCTTTGGGATCGGGGCACCACCAGTACAGAGCTTGCTCAGGAATGGCAGCAGGCAGGTGTGAGTGCATCTGCACACACAGTGAGGCGAAGACTTTTGGAGGATGGCCTGGTGTCAAGAAGGGCAGCAAAGAAGCCACTTCTCTCCAGGAAAAACATCAGGGACAGGCTGATAATCTGCAAAAGGTACAGGGATTGGACTGCTGACGACTGTGGTAAAGTCATTTTCTCTGATGAATCCCCTTTCCGATTTTTTGGGACATCCGGAAAAAAAGCTTGTCCGGAGAAGACAAGGTGAGTGCTACCATCAGTCCTGTGTCATGCCAACAGTAAAGCATCCTGAGACCATTCATGTGTGGGGTTGCTTCTCAGCCAAGGGAGTGGGCTCACTCACAATTTTGCCTAAGAACACAGCCATGAATAAAGAATGGTACCAACACATCCTCCGAGAGCAACTTCTTCCAATCATCCAGGAACAGTTTGGTAACGAACAAGCCCTTTTCCAGCATGATGGAGCACCTTGCCATAAGACAAAAATGAATACTAAGAGGCACGGGGAACAAAACATCGATATTTTGGGTCCATGGCCAGGAAACTCCCCAGACCTTAATCCCATTGAGAACTTGTGGTCAATCCTCAAGAGGCGGGTGGACAAACAAAAACCCACACATTCTGACAAACTCCAAGAATTGATTATGCAAGAATGGGCTGCCATCAGTCAGGATGTGGCCCAGAAGGTAATTGACAGCATGCCAGGGCAGAATGAAGAGGTCTTGAAAAAGACCAACCCTGAAAATATTTACTCTTTGCATCAACTTCATGTAATTGTCAATAAAAGCCGTTGACACTTATGAAATGCTTGTAATTATACTTCAATATTCCATAGTAACATCTGACAAAAATATCTAAAGACACTAAAGCAGCAAACTTTGGGAAAATTAATATTTGTGTCATTCTCAAAACTTTTGGCCACGACTGTAGAAATCAAAAGTAGTAACAAAGACAAATTGAAACAAATTGTAGTATATAAATACAAATAAAATAAAAAAGAATCGAATTATTACACTCTTACCCTATTGCTAACAAAAAACACAAATAAAACTAAATTGCACAAATCCTTTAGCACACTTATAAAGAAGAGAACCTGATTATTACAATATTGCACTTCAAACAAGAAACACAAACTAAATTGCACAACTGCCATCTAAACCCTGACCTTTCTTGCCTTCTTTGATGGAAAGTCATAATTTACATCATCATAAGAAATCTGCCCAGCAATTTCATGGTTAATACTGATGACAGCAAAGCCACTAAGGCGTTCCTGTGACATGGTGGACCCGATTTGATGAATGTCAGCTTTGAAAAGCACCTCTCTGCTTCAGTCACTGGAAGAGTAAGACAAATTCTGAGAGCAGTCCACAAATTGATGCATTTCTGAGAGCTCCCTTTCGTGTATAAATATCAGCAGCTCAAGCAGAATCATGGTCTTCGAAGGCAAGTCAGGCAAGTTCTTCAGTTCCTGTGAACAGCTCTCTGCCATCCAAGTCTGAGTGTTCTTTATAGTGCAGTGTCATACTAAGGGCCTCACATTGTTCTGTCAGCTCCTCGTTTGAGAGACTTTGGAAGGTTGACAGCACTCCAAACTTCTCTCCCACAATTTCCATTGTGGAAAATATTTCCTGAAGGGCTAAGGTTGCAGCATCAACAACAACATTGAAAAATGTCACCTCCAGCTTCTTCAGGGCATCACTCAAAGGCTCATCAAATGATTCATGTGAAAAGTGCCGCTTTGTGGACCTCACCTTGTAGAACGGCCTCTACATTCATACCCTCGCAAATATCCTTGGATGACGTTTGTGCAGTCATAAAGCCTGTTGCCCTGTAGTTGCTGAAACCTCTCTCTGTCTTTCTGAGAAGACTGACTGCAACATCCACATGCATACTGGGAGACTGCATCAGCTTGCTTACATGTTGGATCTGGCTCAAGATGTCATACCACACCACTGTACAGATGCTGAAGTGATATGATCCCACCTCCTCTGACAAGGACTGGGCCTCAATCTTTATCACAGGGTCTTTGGTTTTATCCCTCACCTCAATCAGTGCCTCTCTCACCGCTGCCGCCTGATTCCTCAGTGGCTCGACACTTAACTTTACTCTCCCACCTTGTCTCAGTCCACATCTTCAAAGTGATGTCCACATGTTTTCTCAGGATGGCCCATTGCTGTGTGGAGGCTAAGAACAAGGTGTACAGTTTGTGTAAGATGCCAAAGTAACCTGTGGCATCGACAGAACTTTTAGCAGCATCAGCCACAACCAGGTTCAATGTGTGAGCATCCCACACGACACAAATGGAGCTCTTGCATTCATTTCCAGGAGTCTGGCTTGGACACCTTTGGTTTTGCCCCAATATCATAAGACTGTCCTCTGCAGTCCTTAAAATATTTTGTTTTGCTCCTCTAATCTTTTGAGAATCCGGGATGCCTATTGTTGGCCCGCGGACTCCTCTGCCTCCAGAAACTGTCACGGTCGTCCTCCTCTTCGTCTGAAGAGGAGAGGCGAGAAGGATCAGAGGACCAATATGCGGCGTGGTAAGTGTCCATGGTAAAATCTTTAATAAAGAAAGACTGAACACTATACAAAGAGTAACAAAAACAATAAACCAAATTCGACCGTGAAGCTACAAAATGAGACCTGTGCTGACACAAGCCACTAACATAGACAATCACCCACCAACAAACATTGCAACCCAGGCTACCTAAGTATGATTCTCAATCAGAGACAACTAATGACACCTGCCTCTGATTGAGAACCATACTAGGCCGAAAACATAGAAATGCCCCAAAACATAGAAAAACAAACAGACTGCCCACCCAACTCACACCCTGACCATACTAAATACAAAACAACGGAAATAAAGGTCAGAACGTGACAGTACCCCCCCCCCCAAAGGTGCGGACTCCGGCCGCAAAACCTTGACCTATAGGGGAGGGTCTGGGTGGGCATCTGTCCGCGGTGGCGGCTCTGGCACGGGACGCGGACTCCACTTCATCATTGTCTTAGTCCGCCTTATTGTCCGCCTCCGTGGCTTTCTCACCATGGCCACCCTACTCAATGACCCCACTGGACAGAGGGGCTGTTTGGGACAGAGGGGCAGCTCGGGACAGAGGTGGGGCAGCTGCTCGGGACCGAGGGACAGCTCGGGACAGAGGTGGGGCAGCTGCTCGGGACAGAGGGACAGCTGCTCGGGACAGAGGTGCGACAGCAGCTCTGAGCAGAGGGGCTCCGGCAGCGGCGCCGGACAGGCGGGAGGCTCCGGCAGCGGCGCCGGACAGGCGGGAGGCTCCGGCAGCGGCGCCGGACAGGCGGGAGGCTCCGGCAGCGGCGCCGGACAGGCGGGAGGCTCCGGCAGCGGCGCCGGACAGACAGGACCACCTGCAGGGAGGAGACAGAGAGACAGCCTGGTGCGTGGGGCTGCCACAGGAACCACCAGGCTGGGGAAACCTTCAGGAGGCTTGGGGTTAGGAGGAGGCACCTGAAGGACCGGCATGTGGGGGAGCACTGGAGCTCTGGTGCGCAACCTTGGCACCACACGCACCTCTCCCTTCGGCTCCATTCCCACATTCGCCCGGCACGAGCGGAGCGCAGGCAGAGGACGCACTGCACCCTCCCAGCGCCCCGGAGACACAGCACGCAGAGCCGGCGCAGGATACCCTGGACCAAAACTGCGTACCGGCGACCAGACCCGCTGAGCAGGCACCATACGCCCTGGCTCGATGCCCGCACTCGCATGACACTCTCGGGGGGCTGTCCTATAGCGCACCGGGCTATGGACACGTACTGGCGACACCGTGCGCTTAACCGCATAACACGGTGCCTGCCCAGTATCGCGCTGCTTATAATAAGCACGAGGAGTGAGCGCAGGTCTGCTACCTGGCTTAGCTCCACCCCTCGTGTGCCCCCCCCCAAAATGTTTTGGGGGGCTGTCTCTCGTACCTGTCGCACTGCCGTGCTGCCTCCTCATATCGCCGCCGCTCAGCTTTCGCTGCCTCCAGCTCTGCTTTTGGGCGGCGATATTCCCCAGCCTGTGCCCAGGGTCCCTCTCCGTTCAGTATCTCCTCCCATGTCCAGGAGTCCTGTGATACCGGCCTCTGTTGTTGTTGTTGTTGCTGCTGCTGCTGCTGCTGTCGCCGCTGTTTTCTACCACGCCGCTTGGTCCTTGGTTGGTGGGTGATTCTGTCACGGTTTTCTGTATGTGAAGGAGAGTCCAAAATGCAGCGTGTCTATTGCGATCCATGTTTAATAAACAAACGTAAAACACGAATCCAATACAAAAACTACAAAACAATAAACGTAACGAAAACCGAAACAGCCTAATACTGGTGCACATGCACACAGACCAAGGACATCAAGACACTAAGGACAATCACCCACCAACAAACAGTGCAACCAACCTAGGCTACCTAAGTATGATTCTCAATCAGAGACAACTAATGACACCTGCCTCTGATTGAGAACCATACTAGGCCGAAAACATAGAAATGCCCCAAAACATAGAAAAACAAACATAGACTGCCCACCCAACTCACACCCTGACCATACTAAATAAATACAAAACAACGGAAATAAAGGTCAGAACGTGACAGAAACCCCATAAAATGTTCCTTTGTCTGGGGCTCCTCCTTCAGTGACAATTCTAATCACAACTGACAACTGTTCAGTGTGGCTGACATCTGAGGTGCAATCTAGAATGATAGAGAATAATTATTTCAGCTTGATGTCACTGTTCAGTTTGACCACTGCGTTAATTTGCTTGTTTTCATCACAGTTTGATCCCATTTTGCATTGTTTTTCCCATAGAAATAGAATTAATAGAATATGATGACATCTGGGTAGAGTGGCAGCCATTCTGATTGTACACGTAGGAGAAAAGCAGGAAGTAAAAGCAGGAACTGTTATCATCAGTCTATGCTGTGATTTGTTGAATCAACTCAACTGGCATTACAAAAAATACATTCCATTGCATGATTACTTTAGTTAGTGTCATTTGAATGAACATTCTTCATTACCATGGAAATTATTGCATCACAATACCAGGCAGCCAATGCGAGTGTACCCATGAGTTCCCCAATCAATGTTGCCACGGTTAGAGGTTCTGTCACGTTCTGACCATAGTTCTTGTGTGTTTTCCTTGTTTTAGTGTTGGTCGGGACGTGAGCTGGGTGGGCATTCTATGTTGTGTGTCTAGTTTGTCTACTTCTATGTTTGGCCTGATATGGTTCTCAATCAGAGGCAGGTGTTAGTCATTGTCTCTGATTGGGAACCATATTTAGGTGTTGGGATTTGTGGGTGATTGTTTCCGTGTCTGTGTTTGTTTTCGCCACACAGGACTGTTTCGGTTTTCACATTTATTGTTTTGTATTTTGTGTAGTGTTCTAGGTTATCGTCTTTATTAAAGATGTTTAACACTAACCACGCTGCGCTTTGGTCCTCTCCTTCCCAGGAAGAAAGCCATTACAGGTTCCAAGCCGGTTCTATTCATTCTATTTCTATGGTATTTCCCCTGATTAGCTGTTCCTCAACACTGGAGTTGAAGAGTATGCAAAGACAGATGCCTTCTGGCAGACTTGAGAAAAGAGGAGTTTTTCTTATGGGTTAACAACAACAAGCTGGCGTATAAACCAGAGTATGAGCCATTACTCCCTGTTATCCAATGGCAATCATTCAATGCAATAATAACCAGAAAGGAGCCACAACACCTGCATGTTGTGGTGTATTTACTGTCATTATTTTATTGATTATTACCTCATTGTTACACATTAACACATTATATAATTTATATATTAGGAACTTATTTTTATATTTCACCATAATGGTTACCTGCTTACTCCATGGCTCTGTTTGAATTCTGATACTGAAATGGTTGGTTTGGTATAAGTAATAGGGTAGTAACCTTGCGTACACTTCTTATCCAATATCTTATAGATCCACCACGTCAAAACAGAAATCGTGGTCCCCCTGGGGGGGACGAATAGTAGATGGGGTCCTGGGGGGGACGAATAGTAGATGGGGTTGTGGGGGGGACTAATGGTAGATGGGGTCATGGGGGGGACGAATAGTAGATGGGGTCCTCCCCCGTTTTTAAAATTATATTTTAAAACGCATTTCCTGCAATTCTACACAGTTTGACATGACTTATTATGCCTCTGTTGAGGGGTATTTTGAGGGGTATATTGAAAACACAGGATAAGTGGAAGGATAAGTGGAAGCCCCCCCCCCTTTATTATTTCATTCCAAGTCATCATCTCATCTCTATAGAGCTGCTGCCTGTGCTGTCTGACAAAATCATTATTTTGTAGTTCTTCAAAGTAAATAAGGCATACTTTTATGACTGCTGAATACCAACTATCTTTCACTTTGATCGTGTATTTTCAGGTAGCGATACCTTGCAAAGCAACACCTGCTCTCTATATCCCCACACGATCCTGCATTCTTGTTTCTTAGCAAGTGTAAACGAGACACAGACTGGGTAAGTATTTGCGCAATGGATTATGGTCATTGTAGTTAATTACCACATTTTATTCACTAAACCAGGTTTTCCGCAAACTCGGAACTCAGGACCCCAATGTGTGCACGTTTTGGTTTTTGCCCAAGCACTACACTTCAGATAATCAACTAATCATCAAGCTTTGATCATTTGAATCAGCTGTGTAGTGTTAGGTCAAAAAACAAAATGTGCACCCCTAGGGGTGCCGAGGACTGAGTTTGAGAACGCTGTGCTAAACTATGTACACTGAACAAAAATATAAACACAACATGCAACAATTTGAAAGATTTTACTAAGTTACAGATCATAGAAGGAAATCAGTCAATTTAAATGAATTATTTAGCCCCTAATCTATGGATTTCACATGAATACAGATATGCATCTGTTGGTTACAGATACCTTTAAAAAATGGTAGGGTTGTGGATCAGAAAAACAGTCAGTATCTGGTGTGACCACCATTTGACTCATGCAGCGTGACACATCTCCTTCGCATAGAGTTGATCAGGCTAATGATTTTGACTGAGGATTGTTGTCCCACTCCTCTTCAATGGCTGTGCAAAGTTGCTGGATTTTGGCGGGAACTGGAACACGCTGTCTGTAGAGCATCCCAAACATGCTCCATGGGTGACATGCCTGGTGAGTTGCAGGCCATGGAAGAACTGAGACATTTTCAGTTTCAGATCCTTGCGACATCGAGCTATGCATTACCATGTTGAAACATGAAGTGATGGCGGCCGATGAATGGCCTCAGGATCTCGTCATGGTATCTCTATGCATTCAAATTGCCATTGATAAGATGCAATTGTGTTCATTGTCCATAGCTTATGCCTGCTCATACCATAACCCCACCACCACGGGGAACTCTGTTCACTATGTTGACATCAGAAAACGGCTTGCCCACACGACGCCATACTGTCATCTGCCGGTGCAGTTGAACATGGGATTCATCTGTGAAGAGCACATTTCTCCAGTGTGCCAGTGGCCATCGAGGTGAGCAGTTGCCCACTGAACTTGGTTACAAAGCCGAACTGCAGTCAGGTCAAGACCCTGATTAGGACGACAAGCATGCAGATGAGCTTCACTGAGACGGTTTCTGACAGTTTGTGCAGAAATTCTTCAGTTGTGCAAACCTACAGTTTCATCAGTGGTCCAGTTGGACGTACTGCCAAATTCTCAAAAATGACATTGGAGGTGGCTTATGGTAGAGAATTTTCTGGCAACAGCTCTGGTGGCCTTTCCTGCAGTCAGCATGCCAATTGCACGCTTCCTCAAAACGGCACATTTTAGAGTGGCCTTTTATTGCCCCCAGCACAAGGTGCACCTGTGTAACAATCATGCGTTTAATCAGCTTATTGATATGCCACACCTGTCAGGTGGATGGATTATCTTGTGAAAGGAGATTCTCACTATTTAAAAATAAAATGTATTTAATCTTTATTTAACTAGGCAAGTCAGATAAGAACAAATTCTTATTTACTATGATGGCCTACCAAAAGGCAAAAGACCTCCTGCGGGGACAGAGCTGGGATTCAAAATATATATAATATATATATAGGACAAAACACACAACATGACAAGAGAGACAACACAACACTACATAAAGAGAGACCTAAAACAACAACATATCAAGGCAGCAAAACATGACAACACAGCATGGTAGCAACACAACATGATAACAACATGCTTGAAAAACAGCATGGTAGCAGCACAAAACACGTTGCAAAACTTTTTGGGCACAGACAACAGCACAAAGGGCAAGAAGGTAGAGACAACAATACATCACACAAAGCAGCTACAACTGTCAGTAAGTGTCCATGATTGAGTCTTTAAATGAAGAGATTGAGATAAAACTGTCCAGTTTGAGTGTTCGTTGCAGCTCGTTCCAGTCGCAAGCTGCAGCGAACTGAAAAGAGGAGCGACCCAGGGATGTGTGTGCTTTGGGGACCTTTAACAGAATGTGACTCGCAGAACAGGTGTTGTATGTGGAGGATGAGGGCTGCAGTAGATATCTCAAGTAGGAGGGAGTGAGGCCTAAGAGGGTTTTTATAAATAAGCATCAACCAGTGGGTCTTGTGACGGGTATACAGAGATGACCTGTTTACAGAGGAGTATAGAGTGCAGTGATGTGTCCTATAAGGAGCATTGATGGCAAATCTGATGGCCGAATGGTAAAAAACATCTAGCCGCTCGAGAGCACCCTTACCTGCCGATCTATAAATTATGTCTTCGTAATCTATCATGGGTAGGATGGTCATCTGAATCAGGGTTAGATTGGCAGCTGGGGTGAAAGAGGAGAGATTACGATAGAGGAAACCAAGTCTAGATGTAACTTCAGCCTGCAGCTTTGATATGTGCTGAGAGAAGGACAGTGTACTGTCTTTCTGTCTTTAAAAAAAAAGTATACTCCCAAATACTTGTACCTCAAGCTCGAAAACATCAGAGGTAGTAATCACACCTGTGGGGAGAGGGGCATTCTTCTTACCAAACCACATGACCTTTGCTTTGGAGGTGTTCAGAACAAGGTTAAGGGTAGAGAAAGCTTGTTGGACACTAAGAAAGCTTTGTTGTAACAGGGAGGTAAACACATTTTGAGAGAAATTAGCTTTTTGTGCATATGGAAAATATCTGGGATCTTTAATTTCAGCTGATGAAAAATGAGACCAACAATTTACATGTTTACTGCATTTATATTTTTGTTCAGTAGAGAATATTGCACAGTCCAGGTTGGATCTGATTTATCTGTAGAGAAACTGTGCAATGTGAGCATGTGGGTTTACAGGGGAAAAAAATAACGAAATGGAATTCAAATAATTGAACCGAAGTAGGTCAATTAGTTGTTTAAAAACCGAAAAATAACTCCGGTAATAGCTCAGCACTACCAGCTAGACTAGGGTCCTGATGTAGGGTCCTGATGTATTCCATTCTTCCCTCAGTGAACTCCGTGGCCAATCAATGACCATCAATTGATCAAATAACAAGTAGAAAATAAATACATGTTTGCCTCAGTAGCTTATACTAAGTGCAGTGGCACCTATAAAAAAGTTCACTTTAATTTATACCTAAATCAATAATAAATCCACCGTAAAGGCTATGCACCTTTAAATATAGCGGAGGCGTCTTAGTGGAAATGTTTTAGCTAGGAGCGGATTGGACAAACGGCTTCCGTCCCCTCCGATAGTAAGTGACATAAGTCGCTATAGTGGCGGGAGATGTCATGTGCGCTGTCTATAGGTAAACAAACAACTTGATCGGAGTATTGCGTGAACAACAATAGTGAACATTGTTGTTGATTGTGGATAATATATCCACTAGTAGTTAGTTTAACTTGCCAACTATACGGACCAAAGCGGGGAGAGAGTTTGTTATTATGAGCATTACGATCAGCGATGCAGAAGAGGAAGAGAGTTGCGCTGGACAAAACCGAGTCGTCGTCAGCAAAACCATTGCGGAAAAGAGCGAATGCAACTGTGAAACAAGGTAGGCCTACTCGTTGGGACTTGTGTCTCACTAGTCAAAAAAGTCACAAAAAATTGTTGAACAGAGTAGAATATCAGCAACATCTTTGAATACGTTAGGACAACGGTGGAGATTCCTGGCACAAGTTATGTAACATGCCTCTCCCCCTCTCCTAATCTTTCTCTGTGCATTCACTCTGTCTTCAATCTTCATTTCGAGATCTGTGTCTGTCATTTCTCTCAATCTTTGTCTCCTAGTCTCTCTTTCTCTCTGCCCCGAGTCTCTTTTGACTATTGATGGATTTGAGTGATTGCCACAACCAAACATGTGATTTCACAATGGCATGCTGTAACGTCTTCCCTCCCCTCAGAGCCCGATGAGACTGCAGCGTCTACATACCATTCATTCCATGATCCTGCTGACATTACACTCTTTAGGACACGCATCCTTTACTGGTATGACCAGGGGAAGAGAGAGTTACCCTGGAGAACTGTGGTAAAGAGAATTATATACTATATTTTCCCATTACAGTTTAATTGATGCCTTACACGCACAACAAGGCATGACCATGATGATTGAGTGTGTACGAATGTACTCCCTTATACCATTGGTCTGTTAGAATATTTATTATATATTTTGCAGGATGAAATCTTTTGAGATGCACCATCTCATTTTCGATAGTGTCCAAATATTATCATGATCATAATCCATAATTTGACATATGGTACAGTGCCTTGCGAAAGTATTCGGCCCCCTTGAACTTTGCGACCTTTTGCCACATTTCAGGCTTCAAACATAAAGATATAAAACTGTATTTTTTTGTGAAGAATCAACAACAAGTGGGACACAATCATGAAGTGGAACGACATTTATTGGATATTTCAAACTTTTTTAACAAATCAAAAACTGAAAAATTGGGCGTGCAAAATTATTCAGCCCCCTTAAGTTAATACTTTGTAGCGCCACCTTTTGCTGCGATTACAGCTGTAAGTCGCTTGGGGTATGTCTCTATCAGTTTTGCACATCGAGAGACTGACATTTTTCCCCATTCCTCCTTGCAAAACAGCTCGAGCTCAGTGAGGTTGGATGGAGAGCATTTGTGAACAGCAGTTTTCAGTTCTTTCCACAGATTCTCGATTGGATTCAGGTCTGGACTTTGACTTGGCCATTCTAACACCTGGATATGTTTATTTTTGAACCATTCCATTTTAGATTTTGCTTTATGTTTTGGATCATTGTCTTGTTGGAAGACAAATCTCCGTCCCAGTCTCAGGTCTTTTTCAGACTCCATCAGGTTTTCTTCCAGAATGGTCCTGTATTTGGCTCCATCCATCTTCCCATCAATTTTAACCATCTTCCCTGTCCCTGCTGAAGAAAAGCAGGCCCAAACCATGATGCTGCCACCACCATGTTTGACAGTGAGGATGGTGTGTTGAGGGTGATGAGCTGTGTTGTTTTTACGCCAAACATAACGTTTTGCATTGTTGCCAAAAAGTAAAATTTTGGTTTCATCTGACCAGAGCACCTTCTTCCACATGTTTGGTGTGTCTCCCAGGTGGCTTGTGGCAAACTTTAAACAACACTTTTTATGGATATCTTTAAGAAATGGCTTTCTTCTTGCCACTCTTCCATAAAGGCCAGATTTGTGCAATATACGACTGATTGTTGTCCTATGGACAGAGTCTCCCACCTCAGCTGTAGATCTCTGCAGTTCATCCAGAGTGATCATGGGCCTCTTGGCTGCATCTCTGATCAGTCTTCTCCTTGTATGAGCTGAAAGTTTAGAGGGACGGCCAGGTCTTGGTAGATTTGCAGTGGTCTGATACTCCTTCCATTTCAATATTATCGCTTGCACAGTGCTCCTTGGGATGTTTAAAGCTTGGGAAATATTTTTGTATCCAAATCCGGCTTTAAACTTCACAACAGTATCTCGGACCTGCCTGGTGTGTTCCTTGTTCTTCATGATGCTCTCTGCGCTTTTGACGGACCTCTAAGACTATCACAGTGCAGGTGCATTTATACGGAGACTTGATTACACACAGGTGGATTGTATTTATCATCATTAGTCATTTAGGTCAACATTGGATCATTCAGAGATCCTCACTGAACTTCTGGAGAGAGTTTGCTGCACTGAAAGTAAAGGGGCTGAATAATTTTGCACGCACAATTTTTCAGTTTTTGATTTGTTAAAAAAGTTTGAAATATCCAATAAATGTCGTTCCACTTCATGATTGTGTCCCACTTGTTGTTGATTCTTCACAAAAAAATACAGTTTTATATCTTTATGTTTGAAGCCTGAAATGTGGCAAAAGGTCGCAAAGTTCAAGGGGGCCGAATACTTTCGCAAGGCACTGTATATGAAATTTACATCGGTGGGCTATCTTAGCAGTATTAGTTTACTAATCCTCGGGGTAAAGTGGCCGTACCACGGCTCGAACCCGGGGCCCTCTGCCTCACTAACACACATAACCGCCCTCCTTGACAACTTAACCACCTGTTGGCTCCAATTTGACAGAACGTTTGACGGCATTTCAAGCTAGCTGTGGAATGAGCTTATGGCACGTTCTTATTTCCATTACATATAGAACTGCTTAGCTGGAATAAATGTTACTTTTCACTTGATGTTTCCTTAATAGGCTCTGACAGAACCGGACATCAACATCAGGACATATGCAGGTAAGACGCTGCATGCTCAACTCTCATATAATAATAACACGTGGGCCTTTTGTGTTATCCTAAATTGACCTGGTTTCCTCTCTAGTTTGGGTCTCAGAAATCATGCTACAGCAGACCCAGGTTGCCACTGTGATCGACTACTACAATAAGTGGATGAAGGTGGGCCAGTCCGTCGGGTCTCGTATGAAGTCTGAACTTGATTTAAGCAGACTTGGTAATCACAGAAACAATGCATTTGGTTTCATCTCTTCTCCTTGCGTTTTTTTGTTGCTTCATTCTTTTCCAGCGGTGGCCAACAGTACAGGGTCTTGCAGCGGCTACGTTGGAGGTGATTACAATGAATGCAAATGAGGGTCTGTGAGGTTGAAAATGCCTGTGTGCTCTGACCACCTTGTCATCAATTATCATCATTTTTTTATCCGCACAGGAAGTCAATCAGATGTGGGCTGGGCTTGGGTACTACTCCCGGGGAAAGAGACTTCAGGAAGGAGCTCAGAAGGTCTGTGTCTATGGCATATATTATTTACAGTATGTCCTGGCTCAAGAGAGGCTTACCACCACACCAACGGGACACGTCTATGACAAGTGGAGAGCTGTCTTTGGTTCATGTTGTTGACTGCATCTGCCTCACTCAAAAACAGGATTTTATCTTTGATGTTAGGTCCTTACCTGTCTGTTGAGTTGGGGACATGGGTGGGAAATGTACTTTTTTGGTGGCTGGTGGATGCCCAAATTTTTACCAGCCACTATTTTGAATGAAGACAAATCTCAGAAAACGCATGCACATGTTTTGTAATGTTAAAACAACACACAAACACGCTGTTGATTTCTTGGATGTGAGGTTTGGATTGAACTGGGTGACCATCTGCCAATGTGACTGGTAAGAGTAGACATTGTTCTAGCCAATACCAAAATCGACAAGCAGGTGACATGTACTGTGTTGCTTGAACTATTGAGTGCCTGTTCTCTGTCTATAGTGACTTCTGAGTGTGTTGTTTTTGTCGTCCTGTCTGGCTGTGATTTGTACTACAGGTGGTAGCAGAGCTGGGGGGAGAGATGCCCAGGACGGTTGAGGCTCTGCTGAAGCAGCTGCCTGGAGTGGGCCGCTACACCGCCGCAGCTGTGGGCTCCATCGCGCTGGGCCAGGTCAGAGCTCTTTCTATACGCGCGCATGCTCACACACACCTTAAAGTTGAAATTTTTTTTTATACCCCTCTCTCTTTGGCATCATCGTTCACTGACATGACCTGTGACCTCTGTTGCCCAGGTGACGGGAGCTGTTGATGGGAATGTGATCCGGGTCCTGTGTCGGGTGCGGGCTATAGGGGCCGACAGTACAAGCCCAGCAGTGACTGAAGCTCTATGGTGAGGTTGAACTCATAGTTGAAGTGAGGAAGAAAAAAATGTTTTTCTAATGGTGAATCTTCAGTGGATATTTAACATCTGTCCAGTGCACTGTAGGTTGGTGACACCTTAATTGGGGAGAACGGGCTTGTGTTAATGACGGGAGCGGAATCAGTGGAATGGTATCAAGTACATTAAACACACGGTTTCCAGGTGTTTGATGCCATTCCATTTGTTCCGTTCAGTCCATTATTATGAGCTGTCCTCCCCTCTGCAGCCTCCACTGGTCCAGTGGGGGTCATCTATGTTTAATACAAGCTGTTACAATGAAGGCATAGTTGACCAATCCCAACACCTAAATCATCATACTCAGTCTCTTGTTGTTGACTTGATGTGTATTCGTACCTGGCTAGATACTGTATGGTTCCCTTGGTAATTGTTTTTAAGGATTCATTGTTCCTCTGTGTGTATTCTAGGAGCACCGCCAACACGTTGGTGTCCCAAGAGAGACCAGGGGACTTTAACCAGGCCATGATGGAGCTGGGGGCGAGGGTGTGCACCCCTAAAGGCCCCCAGTGCAATCAGTGTCCCATACAGACTCTCTGCCACTCCTACAGGAAGGTACCACACTGAGGTCATCAACCTTAATAACAAGACCAGGTCATAGCATTGGCCTATTCCAGACCAGTGGTGATGAGTCTCCAGTGCATATGTCGCTACTGTGTTAGTGTCTCTCTTTCTCTGTGCAGGTTAGCGTCAAACGAGAGGAGAACTCAACAAAGCTTCTGGGTAAATTGAACAGGGTACCTGCATCTCTGCCAGATGTAGAGGATTGTGGTAAGTGTTTTATTTTATTTTTTTCCTTTTCGTTGTTTCAAAGGTTGGCACATATAAGGATGGTAGTCATATACCTGGTATTTTGAATACGGTTATTAAAGCATATTTGATATAAATATCTATTGTTGTCTATAAGTCTTTGTAACAGATAGATTCTCTAGCTCCCGGTATGTGTGTGCCTCCTTGACACCGCCAAATAATTATTGCGCAACGTGTAAACACTTCCTGACTCCTCCCCTAACTTTGTCCTCCTAACTTTGACCCCCCCCCCCCCCCCCCCCCCCCAGTGACCTCAGGAACATGTAAACTGTGCCCCACGGAACCCTGGGACAGCCAACTGGGCGTTCTGAACTTCCCCAGGAAGCCGGTGAAGAAAGCTCCTCGTGTGGAGCGCACACTCACCTGTGTGGTGTCCCGTCCAGGAGCAGGAGGAGATGTCGAGTACCTGCTCACCCAAAGGCCGAGCAAAGGTCAGCTGCCCTTTAATATATGCTGTGTCTTAAATGGCACCCTAGTCCCTATCAGGGCTCTAAAGAGTGAACATTTTTGGCTGCATATGCTCCTAAATATTTAGCAGTGCGACTTGGAATTTCTATTTGGGAGCACCGGTGCCCCTAGAAGAAAAAAAAAATGTCTAGATAATAATTAATCGTTGTAATGATTAGGCTTTGCTGGACCTTTTTTGTTTCCGAGTGCCCTAGAGAAAGAAGTGTAGATTTGTTAGTGCCGTGGTGGCCCCATTTACTACAGAGGAAACATCTAGTTTCTTGATTTAAAAAAAAAAGATCATGGGGCCTCATTTCTAAATGTTTCTTATGCACATTATCCGCCTCAAATCATGCGTGCGCCAGTTTAACGCAAAGTTGCCACTTAGAAAAATTGAATTTGCCGTGGGAATGTGCTTGTCCTCCCGCAAACTTTAGACCATTGCGTACGCACAGTTTCTAGTGGTTGAAGTCTGAAGCATTGCAAGAAGCCAGAAGTAGCTTAGTAGTAGCCTTGTGGAAATGGGGAATATATGATAAAGGTCTTATTCATATCAAAAGAACAGGTAGGTCTAGCTGAATATAATGACAAGATGCAATCATTAGCCGTTAGTGAGACGAGATCTATTTATCTTTGCATTCTAAAATAATTAGAAATAGGCCTATATTTCCTATAATTTCTTTCTTTTCATTGCTATATAACGTCCTCAACTTTTCTGACTGATGGTTTCATAGACGACTCACGAAATAGCCTGTAGGCCAAAAAACAAGTTGGGACAGGCTACTATTCGTCCCATTTCTCTTTTAGTTGGTCCCACTTTACAGTAGTAAATAAATGAGCTATTTCAAGCAGCCTATTTTGCTCAATGCGATCAGAAGTGCAGTTTAACGGTAGAATATGCGGTTCACCTTTTCCGTTGGCGTTTGTAGGCTACATCTGAATACTGTAAAGTGCCATTTCTTGTGTAGACAATATTTCATTTATGAACCTAATACAGATATCATAACCATTCCTCACCTTTTCTGGCCATGACGAGTTCATATTCGCGAAGTAGCCGTCAATATTGTAGTACCCGAGACCACATATTGGGTGTCTTGTCTCTGTGAGATACCAGCGGAGTAAAAATGAAATAAAAACTCAATCAGCTTCCATTCAGTCAGCGCATAAAACCGCTTTGTCAGGCCAAATATGTACACTTCTTTCTTGAAACCATGAATGTCTTAACAGCCTATTGAAACCAGGGCTTCCTACTTTACTCGTTACTGTCCTTTTTACTTTTGTAGAAAAATATCCTTCATCTTTGTCAGTATTTCCTTGACCCCCTTGGTGGGGAAGAGTGGGGGAACTTGTTGGAAAGTTGTCCACTCACTATTAGTACAGTGGAGCCCGGAGGAAATTGTAACAGTCTTTATATCTATTATAAACATGTTTGTGCAGTGGCAAACCTACTGGACCTAGGCCTTCAGTGTGTGACAGGTTAGTACAGTGGCGAACCTATTGGACCTAGGCCTTCAGTGTGTGACAGGTTAGTACAGTGGGAAACCTATTGGACCTAGGCCTTCAGTGTGTGACAGGTTAGTACAGTGGCGAACCTATTGGACCTAGGCCTTCAGTGTGTGACAGGTTAGTACAGTGGGAAACCTATTGGACCTAGGCCTTCAGTGTGTGACAGGTTAGTACAGTGGGAAACCTATTGGACCTAGGCCTTCAGTGTGTGACAGGTTAGTACAGTGGGAAACCTATTGGACCTAGGCCATCAGTGTGTGACAGGTTAGTACAGTGGGAAACCTATTGGACCTAGGCCTTCAGTGTGTGACAGGTTAGTACAGTGGGAAACCTATTGGACCTAGGCCTTCAGTGTGTGACAGGCTCGTGATGCTGAAAGAACAACAACCATAATATCAGCACACTCACGTAGGAGAGTTAACTTTTTGTCAAACACAAAGGGCCAGTGGTGTAGTGGAAGCTATACGCAGGCCATATACCCAGTTTTTTCCCAGTGGGCTTTGCTTCTACTCACTTCTTAATCCCCTCTGATCCACATCAAAGCAGCGTGGTGGAGGTATAGGACTTATCAATTATGTAGTACAATAGAGAAATCAAGAGCACACAGCTCTCAATTGGTTGTCTCACGGAGCAGCTCACAGAAGAATGACATCAGTAGCCATTAGGGTAGGTAGGAAAGACGTTTCAACTTATGATATTTTCCAGTAAATGCTAACTAAGTCTTGGTTAGCAGACTAATTCATGAACACGCTGTTTGCATGAACATTTTCGAAAAACTTTCCCAAAAAAACTTCCCAGTTAAACTTTGACTGCAAAGTAGGCCGACCCGACATAATGGTGTCATGCTAATTTGTATCAATGGGGAGGGCATTTATTTTTGCTCAATTGAATTAAAGGGCAACTTCACCCTCCAAAAATAGATTTTGGGGGATTTTTACAAGACCTCAAAAAATGGTCTCCTGAATGCATCTTGTGAAAATATGAAAGATCTACAGGAAAACCTGTAAAAAAAAAAAAAAAATAGAGGATTTTTCACACAGGGCACCTTTCCTTCACCGGGCAGTATACCCAGACCAGAGTCACACACAACATGCTTTTAAAGGATAAGCAGGCCCTTCACTCAGACATAATTATCCAGTAGGTCCCAATCATAAGAATACCAAGACACAACCATTAGGCCAAGCATTTGCCAATCGAAATGTACAACTATTACTTCCCATTGCAAAAAAAAACTTTTAGCGCTTAGCGCACAAAGTAACCGGTGATCCAAAATGTTAAGTGCAACAATGTTTCACACACAAGTTATTTTCAAAGAGATGGCAGGCAACAGCGAGTGAGCTGCAATAAAAAACACAGTTCTACCTACCAGATGATGATAATTTGAAACTTAACTTCTTGTTGAAAGTTATTCTTGAAAAGGGGGAAGCTAACAAATGAGCAACAACCTCTTCGGTAACACCTGCTGCAGCTGCTGCAAACTAGCCTACAAAAAAAGCTAGCTAGCTAGACCGTCGGAGAACTACTGCTCGCTATTGCGCAGTAACTTTCAAGTTGGGAGCACCAGTGCTACCAATGAAAATTGTAAGTTTAGAGCCCTGGTCCTTACATTCACTATATCGTGAATAGGGTACCATTTGGGACAGGGCTCTAGTATAGCACTAAAACACACCTTCCAAGCATTTTAATTTCGCACCATTCCTGTTGTTTTTCTGCATGATGTTTGTGCCGTTGTACAGCTCCAAGGTGGGTGTATTTACTATATCTTTACCATTGTTCACACTAACATATTTATCAAAGGTAACCTTTTATTATCAGTTGGGAATTTTGAGCACACTCATTAACTGTCTTGTCTGCTTGCCTTTTCCTTCCTTCTTTACTTCCTTGTAGGACTTTTGGCTGGTATGTGGGAGTTCCCTAGCCTGCTCCTGGAGGGGGAGAATTCTGAGATGAAACAGAGGGGGGCGCTGTGTGCTGGGGTGGGGAGAATGTTGGGAGTTCGGCTGGACAACGGGCTGCTCCAGTATGTGGGGGAGGTATGTACAGGAGAACAGGGCCTACTGTTATGTTATGTTATGTTTTGCCTATCAGGGACATTAAAGAATATGTCCCAAATTGCACCCTATTGTCCCATGGTCCCTATGACTATTATTATACATTTCCTTGTCAAAATTCTGAATGAAATTCTGAATGACTTGTTATTTGGACTCGTGTCATTCTAAGTTTGTATTAGTATGCTAAGCTAGGCTTTTCCCTAAGTCATTGCAATTGACTGTTGGTGTTTTGCTACTGTACAGGTGGTTCATATCTTCTCCCACATCCACCAGACATATGTTGTGTACAGCCTGTGTTTGAATGTCTCTGGAGAGGGAGGGAAAGCCCAGAGTACTACACGCTGGCTCACTAGACCTTCCCTGCAGGAAGCTGCTGTATCCACTGGAGTGAAGAAGGTTAGTAATCTTAACTTGCTATGATCTACTGCGTGTTTGTGTGTGCGCTAACCCTAACAGTAATAGTGGTTAACATGATCTTTGAATTACCACTAAGATTGTACCCCACACATACAATTATCTGAAAGGTCCCTCAGTCGAGTAGTGAAATTCAAGCACAGGTTCAACCAGAAAGACCAGGGAGGTTTTCCAATGCCTCGCAAGAAGCCCTTACAAAAAAAAATATCAGCTTTGAAGCTTCAGTAAAACTGCATTAACTGCGGTATTTGGGATGCAGTAATTGCAGAATAACTGCAGTTATACTGCACTGTAACTGCCGTTACACTGCAACATTTCTACAGTACATTTTTTATTTATTTTGCAGTTATACTGCTCTCTGATTGCAATCTTTTTTTGTAAGGGAGGGCACTGATTGTTAGTAAACAAAGTAGATACTGAATATCCCTTTGAGCATGGTGAAGTTATTAATTACACTTTTGGATGGTGTATCAATACACCCAGTCACTACAAAGATACAGGCATCCTCCCTAACTCAGTTGCCAGAGAGGAAGGGATCCGCTTAGCGATTTCACCATGAGGCCAATGGTGATTTTTAAAACGGTTACAGAGTTTATTGGCTGTGATAGGTAGAAGACTGAGGATGGATCAACAAAATTGTCGTTACTCCACAATACTCACCTAAATTACAGAGTTAAAAGAAGGAAGCCTTTACAGAATACAAATATTCCAAAACATGCATCCTGTTTGCAACAAGACACTAAAGTAATTCTGCAAAAATAAATGTGGCAAAGAAACTATATTTTTGTCCTGAATACAAAGAATGTTTGAGGCAAATCCAACACAACACATGACTGAGTACCACACTTGATATTTTCAAGCATGGTGTTGGCTGCATCACGTTATGGGTATGCTTGTCATCGGCAAGGACTGCAGAGTTTTTCAGGATAAAAATAAACAGAATGGAGCTAAGCACAGGCAAAATCCTAGAGGAAAACCTGGTTCAGTCTATTTTCCAACAGACACTGGGAGACATTTGCCTTTTAGCAGAACAATATCCTAAAACACAAGGCCAAATCTACACTGGTTGATTACCAAGACGACATTGCATGTTCCTAAATGGTGTAGTTACAGTTTTTACTTACATCTGCTTGAAAATCAACCTGGTCTCAGAGCATTTTGAATTATTCTGTATGTAAATCCAAGACACTGCATTTAGTATGATATGTCGTATGGTATGTATTAATTTGTGGATGTCCATCACCTATTTCGTATGATATGTTACGAATGACATTTTTTAAAATTATATGTTATGGATTTGCAAAATGTACTATATGTTACGAATTTGCTGAACCTATGATATGTTACGAATTGTAGCTAGGTGGCTAATGTTAGCTAGCTGGCAAACATTAGCTAGGTTAGGGGAAGGGTTAGCTAACGTCCTAAGTAGTTGCAAAGTAGCTAAAAAGTAGTAAGTAGTTAAAGTTGCTAATTAATTAAAATGCTGACGTTGTCCGTGATGAGATTCAAACTCGCAACCTTTGGGTTGCTAGACGTCCCCTTTATATGCCCTCCCATTATTTTTCATTAATTCTTAAAAAAACATTTTTTAAATCTTCCGCTTTTGACGTTCAAGTATTTTGTGTAGATCGTCGACATCCATCTTAATTCCACTTTGTAACTCAACAAAATCAAGGGGTGTGAGTACTTTTGGAAGGTATTGTTGGTTCACATTTCACAAATGGAGTGAAATATGTTGTGCAATTAATATAGCCATATGTCTACTGCACACATGAGTTAGCTTTTCTATTGCATGTACTTTGGTCCACAAACTTTGGTCCATAAACCACTTATCTGAAAATATAATTTAACTCAAGACTCACTCACCTTCACTCTATGACACAACATTGGACTTGGTCTCTGCCTCTATGCCTCGGTCTCTACTTCTTAAAGGCCCAATTCAGCCATTTTATATCAAATCATTTCTGCACCTTATTTCCATTAATTTCTCAAGCCAGAATTTAGCTCGTACTGTCTGGAATTGGTCTGATCGGGGAGGGGAAAACTGAAAATGAGCAGTTTAGAACTTTATTTGTCTATTAACTAATTCACTACATGGTGATGTAACCATGGAAAGCCAAAACTCCCGGCCAATGCAAACCTGCTGATTAGAAGGTCCTGTGTAGATTGTATTTTCAACCAGTAACTATAAGCAAAGATCACTGATACATTTAAAAAAAAAAAAAAAACACGGTTACAGTGTTTGTTTCATCAACTGTTATACAATATGATATAAAACACAGCAAAGACAGCATTTTGAGTGCGCTGAGTCTAACGTTCAGAAAGAAATTAGAACTCATTTTAAATCTGTAGCTGCTAATATTTCAGATGATACAGAGCTATTCTGTTTGTCTGGATATAGTGAAGGTTCTACTTCCTGTAGACACAGCTACTGTGTATTAATGACAACTGGAATCAGGATGATCGGAAACATGTCTACAGCTGCTCCCATTGCAGACCTTCACCCCAAGGCCCGCTCTGAAGGAAAAATAACATGTTGGCTGAATTAGTGGAGAAACTGAAGAAGAAGAAGAAGCTGCTCCTCTTGTTCACTGTTAGCTGGACATAAACAAAAAAAGTCACGCAATAAAGTAACAATAATAATAATGAGGCTATATACAGGTGGTACCGGTGCTGAGTCAATAAAAAAAATATATATTTAACCAGGTCTGCTAGTTGGGAACAAGTTCTCATTTGCAACTGCGACCTGGCCAAGCTAAAGCATAGCAGTTCACAACAACAACAAGAACAACAAAGAGTTACACATGGAATAAACAAACAGAGTCAATAATACAGTTGAAAAAGTTGAATGTACAGCATGTGCAAATGAGGTAGGATAAGAGGGGTATAAAACAATAAATAGGCCATGGTGGCGAAGTAATTACAATATAGCAATTAAACACTGGAATGGTAGATGTGCAGAAGATGAATGTGCAAGTAGAGATACTGGGGTGTAAAGGAGCAAGATAAATAAATAAATACAGTATGGGGATGAGGTAGTTGGATGGGCTATATTACAGATGGGCTATGTACAGGTGCAGTGATCTGTGAGCTGCTCTGACAGCTGGTGCTTAAAGCTAGTGAGGGAGATAAGTGTCTCCAGCTTCAGTGATTTTTGCAGTTTGTTCCAGTCATTGGCAGCAGAGAACTGGAAGGAAAGGCGGTCAAAGGAAGAATGGGCTTTGGGGGATGACCAATGAGATATACCTGCTGGAGCGCGTGCTACAGGTGGGTGCTGCTATGGTGACCAGTGAGCTGAGATAAGGCGGGGCTTTACCTAGCAGATACTTGTAGATGACCTGGAGCCAGTGGGTTTGGTGACGAGTATGAAGCGAGGGCCAGCCAACGAGAGCGTACAGGTCGCAGTGGTTGGTAGTATATGGGACTTTGGTGACAAAACGGATGGAAATGGCCATGTTCTGTTATAATCTCCACCCGGCACAGCCAGAAGATGACTGGCCACCCCTCATAGCCTGGTTCCTCTCTAGGTTTCTTCCTAGGTTCGGGCTTTTCTAGGGAGTTTTTCCTAGCCACCGTGCTTCTACACCTGCATTGCTTGCTGTTTGGGGTTTTAGGCTGGGTTTCTGTACAGCACTTTGTGACATCAGCTGATGTAAGAAGGGCTATATAAATAAATTTGATTTGATATTGCATAGATAATAAACAGCGAGTAGCAGCAGTGTAAAAACAAAGGGGGGGGGTCAATGCAAATAGTCTGGGTGGCCATTTTATTAATTGTTCAGCAGTCTTATGGCTTGGGGGTAGAAGCTAAGGAGCCTTTTGGACCTAGACTTGTCACCGTGGTACCACTTGCCATGTGGTAGCAGAGAGAACAGTCTATGACTTTGGTGACTGGAGTCTTTGACAATTCTTTGGACTTTCCTCTGACACCGCTTAGTATATAGGCCCTGGATGGCAGGAATCTTGGCCCCAGTGATTTACTGGGCTGTGCGCACTACCCTCTGTAGCGCCTTGCGGTCGGATGCCGAGCAGTTGCCAAACTAGGCGGTGATGCAACCGTTCAGGATGCCCTCGATGGTGTAGCTGTATAACTTTTTGAGGATCTGGGGAACCATGCCAAATATATTCAGTCTCCTGAGGGGGGTAATGTGTTGTCATGCACTATTCACCACTGTCTTGGTGTGTTTGGGCCATGATAGTTTTTTGGTGATGTGGACACCAAGGAACTTGAAATTCTCGATCCCGCTCCACTACAGCCCCGTCGATGTGAATGGGTGCGTGTTCAGCCCACCTTCTCCTGTAGTCTACGATCATCTCCTTGCTCACGTTGAGGGAGAGGTTATTGTTCTGTCACCACACTACCAGGTCTCTGATCTCCTCCCTATAGGCTGTCTCATCGTTGTTGGTGATCAGGCCTGCTACCATTATCGTCAGTAAACTAAATGATGGTGTTGGAGTCATGCTTGGCCACGCAATCGTGGGTGAACAGGGAGTACAGGAAAGGATTAAGCACGGACCCCTGAGGGGCCCCAGTGTTAAGGATCGACGTGGCAGACGTGTTGTTGCCTACTCTTACCACCTTGGGGGTGGCCCATCAGGAAGTCCAGGATCCAGTTGCAGAGGGAGGTGTTTTGTCCCAGGGTCCTTAGCTTAGTGATGAGCTTTGTGGGCACTGGTGTTGAACCCTGAGCTGTAGTCAATGAACAGCATTCTCACTGTGACCCTCCTGTGTTTCACCTCGCACCACCATTAACAGTTGTTGTAGTCTTGGGAAAGCAAAGAGTTCTGTCTGTCGGAACTGAAGCAGCAGGCGGAGCGCTATTGTAAGAAGGGAGTGGTGGTAATAACCATGGCAGTACAAGCTGTGAAATCTGTCCAAAAGGAATTGCATTAGTAGAATATTGTGAAGAGAATTTGACTCTTGAGTACTAATCAACGGTTTGTGTTGCATTTTACTTTCACAGTTGGCTGAACTCGCATTTGATTTGTCTACAGCTGGCTTCTTTTCAGTCTTATATTTGTACCACCAGTTATCCATTAACCGGTGTGTGTAACTCCTCCCTTAATTAACACGTCTATGTAGGCCTACTCTGTTGGTTGAACTCGTTTCTGTGTTTTTTTTTTTTCGGCATCCTTTTTGGATTTGTAAAGATTGTATTCAAATTAAACATGCACTCAGTGAACAAAACATTAAGAACACCTTCCTACTGTTGAGCCTGCACCCCTCCTTCCCCTTTTTGCCCTCAGAACAGCCTCAGTTCATCGAGTCATGGACTCTACAAGGTGTCAATAGTGTTCCACAGGGATGCTGGCCCATGTTGACTTTAAATGATTCCCACAGATGTGTCAAGTTGGCTGGATGTCCTTTGGGTGGTGGACCATTTCTTGATACACATGGGATACTGTTGTGGGAAAAACCCAGAAGCGTTGCAGTTCTTGACACAAACCAGTTCCCCCTCTGAATGGCACACATACACAATCCATGTCTCTATTGCCTCAAGACTTAAACATACTTTTACCTGTCTCCTCCCCTTCCTCTACACTGATTTTGAAGTGGATTTAACAAGTGACATTAATAAGGGATCACCTGGATTCACCTGCTCAGTCTTTCATGGAAAGAGCATGTTCATAATGTTTTGTACACTGTATTATTTTTATTATGACATAGTAGTACAAAATAGAAACATTTTAAATAAATAAAACCTTTTTAATTTAAAATTAATAAAATTGTCAGACTTCAGTCACTGATTTATAGACTGATTTCTCTGCTCCCACACGGCAAGCGATACCCGGAGGTCCAAGTCTAGGACCAAAAGGCTCCTCAACAGCTTCTACCCCCAAGCCACAAGACTGCTGAACAATTAATAAAATCGCCACCGGACAATTTACATTGACCCCCCCTTTGTACACTGCTGCTACTCGCTGTTTATTATCTATGCATAGTCACTTCACCCCCACCTACAAATTACCTCAACTAACCTGTACCCCCGCACACTGACTCGGTACCGGTGCCCCCTGTACATAGCCTCGTTATTCTTATTGTATCACTTTTTATTATTACTTTTTATTTTAGTCTACTTGGTAAATATTTTGTTAACTCTTCTTGAACTGCACTGTTGGTTAAGGGCTTGTAAGTAAGCGTTTCACGGTAAAGTCTACACTTGTTGTATTTGGCGTATATGACAAAGTTTGATTTGAATTTGCCATTGTATCATATTTTCAGATATTTACAATAAGGATTTTTTATTTTGACAAAAAAAAAAATACTGAGTAACTTTAGAAGTCCATAACTGTTCCAAAGTGAGACATGTTCCTCTTGTCTCATTTTCTTCAACTAAATTTGGAACAAAACAGTACACCTACTGAATCGATAGGGAAACTCAGAACATAGTTCAAATCCAGAGTACAGAGGAAACTAACTAGCGCCCATGCAGTCTTTTCAATTGTATTTTCAAATCATCACTGTCTAATAAATCACTGTGCTTATTTCATGAAAACAACTCGCAACATATTTATTTGTATTTCCCTTAGCCTCCTTTTGCCATTGAAATTCTGTTGGATCGTGTTGGGATGATGATACAAATGTTCATATATTTACATGCATATCCCTGATTGATGGATGTATCCTCTTCAAAGTGGAGACATATGCAAATAAATGTTTTTCGTCATTGGTCAGAATAATCAAATTAGATTTGATGTCATGCTGTGGGCCAAAAACTCCGTCCCACCTGAAATAAACTATAATAAATTTAAAATAAATGTACACTAAAAGGACATTATCATAATTTTCTAAATTTCAGACCGTTATGGAAATATCTTTAAGAAAAACAGGAAATACATTTTTTTGAGTGCACTGCCCTTTTAAAATGACAAAAAATACATCTAAACTGTGTAGAAATTATAACTACATTATAACTACATTTAGCTCACTAATAATCACCAAAATTAAAGCTAGACAGTCAGAGTATCTAAAATTGCAGAAAAGATGGATAGAGGACGATCTTTTGAAAATTTGGACAGCGAGGAAATATAACCCTCTTTTGGGGGTGCCCTCCGGACCTCGTTGAAGACCGAATGAGGCCCCAGGTACATTTGTTTGACACCCCTGATCTAGTGTGTGCGTGTGTGCACGCAGTGTTTTCTGATTTAGCACTGTTAAGGTGAGCAAGAATAGTCATGCATCATTTATCTCTTGCAGATCATGAAGCTGTATGACACTATGGAGGATCAAGAGGGACAAGCTACCAAGGTATTTCACTACATCACATTCATTAGCAGGACACCCTTATCCAGAGTGAATATGATTATACGGTCTGCTATACAGTACTTTCTGAATTTATACCTGAAATCCTTCTGTATTGACACATAGACTAAATGACCCATTGATAACCCATACTGATGCCAGTGGTAACTCTTCTCTGTTCTTGTCTCTGTCCGGATGGGAAACAGAAGAAGGCTACTAACACTAAGAGTGATGGACAGCACAAGTCTAAAAAGCTCAAAGACAATTCAACAAACAGCGGGACCAGACAGCTGTCACTCAGTTCCTTCTTCAAGAGCCCAAAACAAGAAACTTGATCAATTTATACTTACTCGCAATGAATAACAATGTCGTTTTTTTATTTTATTTAAAGCTGATCAAGTACCATACAAGGACTACTACTGTGCCTTGCTGTCTGGATAACTGCCACAAGTGGTCTGGGTGTTCATCCCATGAGTGGAATACTTTAAGAGCAAAAAGTGTGTCATTGAGTTGTATGCTGAATACAATTTTTTTTTTTTTTTTTTTTAAATAACAAATTGCAACAGTGGCCTCCTATACAGTTGAAGTCGGAAGTTTAAATACAACTCAGCCAAGTATATTTAAACTCAGTTTTTAACAATTCCTGACATTTAATCCTAGAAAGAAATTCCCTGTTTTAGGTCAGTTAGGATCACCACTTTATTTTAAGAATGTGAAATGTCAGAATAATAGTAGAGGGGGATTTATTTCAGCTTGTATTTCTTTCATCACATTCCCAGTGGGTCAGAAGTTTACATACCCTCAATTAGTATTTGGTAGCATTGTCTTTAAATTATTTATCTTGGGTCAAGCGTTTCAGGTAGCCTTCCACAAGTTTCCTACAATAAGATGGGTGAATCTTGGCCCATTCCTCCTGACAGAGATGGTGTAACTGAGTCAGGTTTGTAGGCCTCCTTGCTCGCACACGCCTTTTCAGTTCTGCCCACAAATGGTCTATTGGATTGAGGTCAGGGCTTTGTGATGGCCACTCCAATACATTGCCTTTGTTGTCCTTAAGCCATTTTGCCACAACTTTGGAAGTATGCTTGGGGTCATTGTCCACTTGGAAGACCCATTTGTGACCAAGCTTTAACTTCCTGACTGATGTCTTGAGATGTTGCTTCAATACATCCACATAATTTTCATACCTCATGATGCCATCTATTTTGTGAAGTGCACCAGTCCCTCATGCAGCAAAGCACCCCCACAACATGATGCTGCCACCCCCGTGCTTCCCAGTTGGGTGTTCTTTGGCTTGCAAGTATCCCCCTTTTTCCTCCAAACATAACGATGGTCATTATGGCCAAACAGTTCTATTTTTGTTTCATCAGACCAGGAAATTTCTCCAAAAAGTACAATATTTGTCCCCATGTGCAGTTGCAAACCGTAGTCTGACTTTTTATGGCCACTGAGCAGCCTTTCAGGTTATGTCGATATAGGACTTGTTTTACTGTGGCTATAGATAATTTTATACCTGTGTCCTCCGGTCCTCCAGCATCTTCACAAGGTCCTTTGCTGTTGTTCTGGGATTGATTTGCACTTTTCGCACTAGAGTACATTCATCTTTAGGAGACAGAACTCGTCTCCTTCCTGAGCGGTATGATGGCTGTGTGTTCCCATGGTGTTTATACTTGCATACTATTGTTTGTACAGATGAACGTGGTACCTTCAGGTGTTTGGAAATTGCTCCCAAGGATGATCCAGACTTGTGGAGGTCTTGACTGATATCTTTTGATTTCCCCATGATGTTAAGCAAAGAGGCACTGAGTTTGAAGGTAGGCCTTGAAATACATCCACAGGTACACCTCCAATTTACTCAAATTATGTCAATTAGCCTATCAGAAGCTTCTAATGCCATGACATCGTTTTCTGGAATTTTCCAAGATGTTTAAAGGTACAGTCAACTTAGTGCATGTAAACTTCTGACCCACTGGAATTGTGATACAGTGAAATAATCTGTAAACAATTGTTGGAAAAATGACGTGTCATGCACAAAGTAGATGTCCTAACCGACTTGCCAAAACTAGTTTGTTAACAAGAAATGTGTGGAGTGGTTGAAAAATAAGTTTTAATGACTCCACCCTAAGTGTATGTAAACTTCTGACTTCAACTGTATGTTGCATAAAATATGCTTTGTTCATTTAACCTCTATCATATGATATATTTAGGTGATAATGCACGAGAAGCTGATGTTTGGAGGTGGGGTCAATATCACAAAACCATACCATTTGGACCATGCAACATTTAGCATTTTTATTACTTTTATGGAAATATTAGACTTGTATTGAAACATGTTGGCTAAGCTCCAGCACTTAGATAATTATAAGCACATTTTCAGTGAATCACCCATATGGTAAGTCCACCCTGTTATGGACATGCACTTAACTGTCTTTAATTACTTTCATTGGACTATTTTAATGATGTTTACATTTTCATAAAGCTATTGTGTACCCTTGTCAACCCTGTCCATTTGTTCTGGTCAAATTTTAAAGAAATAAGAGGATTTGTGTAAGTTTTATACAAAACTTCATTTAATTTGCACCTTATCTTTCTAAATTGAGACGGGTATTAATGATATTTTATCCAAGTTTATAATTGTGTGGTGTTGGCCGTGTCTTACTCTTTAAAAATGTTTTTTTTTTTTTTTACCAGGAAGGGCTCATTGAGATTTAAAATCTCTTTTTCAAGAGCGTCCTGGCCAAGATAGGCAGCACCAACTCATTACAAAAATGACAGACAAACAACAAGAAAAACTACAAGTAATCAAGTAAAAACCATAGAATTCACAAGAGTATAACAACAACAAAAAAATCCACTTGGAAGAAAAATATATTACACAAATTATTTATATTTGACAATGTAACTGATTTCATTTGAAAAAGATGCCAAGATAACAGGGTGCACAGCTATAACGGGACAGAACATAAATTAAACACTGAATACTGAATAGACAATACATAGTAGTACATGTAGTAACAACATTGGAACTGCTATTTAGTTACATATTCATTGTGGAAAAACAACATAAAAAATACATTGCCCCTACAAAAATCATTGGAATTAGCATTAGAACACATTCCTGCCCCTCTCTTCCTCTCCTACTCACCCTCTTTCCATCTCTCCCCCTTTCACCCCAAATGCTCTTCCAAGTGGATTTTTCCATCTGCACAGAGCGTTTATTAACAGCCTGTCGCTCTGGCATCAGACAAATGATCTGTCCATCAGAGTACCAACAAACATCTTCCTTTGGACTTGGCCAGAAGGATTTGTTGATGCCATTCCGGTGCATGCACTTCACCTTAATTGTCACGGTCGTTCTCCTCTTCATCTGAAGAGGAGAGGCGAAAAGGATCTGAGGACCAATACGCGGCGTGGTAAGTGTCCATGGTCAATCTTTAATAAAGAAAGTAGTGAACACTGAAAACTTTTACAAAACCAGTAAACAAAATAACAACCGTGAAGCTAATCATATGTACAATGGGAAACAATCCCGACCGGACACTAACACGTGCCTATACCACAGAGCCGAAGGTTACATAGAAATAATCCCGCACAACAACCAGGCGGGCCGGCTGTCTAATAAAGACAAACTAATTAAACATCCACAGGTGCTACCACTCAACATACAAGGAGGGGAAGGAAAAACAATCAGTGGCAGCTAATAGGCCGGTGACGACGACCGCCGAGCGCCACCTGCCCGGGAAAGGGAAACACCCTCGGTCGGACTCGTGACAGTACCCCCCCCCCCCCCCCCCCCCCTGACGCGCGGCTCCCGCAGCGCGCCGACACCGGCCTCGAGGTCGCCCCGGAGGACGAGGCGCAGGGCGATCCGGATGGAGGCGATGGAAATCCCTCAACATGGAGGGATCCAATATGCCCATTACTCTCGGGGTGATAACCGGAGGTCAGGCTGACAGAGACCCCCAAACGTTCCATGAACGCTCTCCATACCCGGGACGTGAATTGGGGGCCCCGATCAGAAACGATGTCCTCCGGTTATCACCCCGAGAGTAATGGGCAGGTGGAGAGAGTGAACCAGGAGGTGGGTAGGTTTCTGCGGTCGTATTGCCAGGATCTGCAAGGGGAGTGGGCACGATACATTCCCTGGGCTGAAATGGCTCAGAACTCACTACGCCACTCCTCTACTAACGTGTCCCCTTTTCAGTGTGTGTTGGGGTACCAGCCGGTCCTGGCACCATGGCATCCGAGCCAGACCGAGGCTCCTGCGGTGGAGGAATGGGTACAGCGCTCCAAGGAGACCTGGAGGGCCGTCCAGGAATCTCTACGACAAGCGAGTGGACGGCAGAAGAGGAGTGCTGACCGCCACCGCAGTGAGGCCCCCGTGTTTGTACCGGGGGACAGGGTCTGGCTCTCGACCCGAAACCTACCTCTCCGCTTGCCCTGCCGGAAGCTGGGTCCGCAGTGTGTAGGGCCCTTTAAAGTCCTGAGGAGGATAAACGAGGTGTGTTATCGATTACAACTCCCTTCCTATTATCGTATTAACCCCTCGTTTCATGTGTCTCTCCTCAGGCCGGTGGTAGCTGGTCCCCTGCAGGACTGTGAGGTACCGGAGGTCCCTCCCCCCCCCGCTGGACATCGAGGGGTCCCCGGCGTACACGATCCGGGCCATTCTGGACTCAAGACGCCGGGTGAGGGGCCTGCAGTACCTCGTGGACTGGGAGGGGTACGGTCCGGAGGAGAGGTGCTGGGTACCGGTGGGGGACATCTTGGATCCCTCCATGTTGAGGGATTTCCATCGCCTCCATCCGGATCGCCCTGCGCCTCGTCCTCCGGGGCGACCTCGAGGCCGGTGTCGGCGCGCTGTGGGAGCCGCGCGTCAGGGGGGGGGTACTGTCACGAGTCCGACCGAGGGTGTTTCCCTTTCCCAGGCAGGTGGCGCTCGGCGGTCGTCGTCACCGGCCTATTAGCTGCCACTGATTGTTTTTCCTTCCCCTCCTTGTATGTTGAGTGGTAGCACCTGTGGATGTTTAATTAGTTTGTCTTTATTAGACAGCCGGCCCGCCTGGTTGTTGTGCGGGATTATTTCTATGTAACCTTCGGCTCTGTGGTATAGGCACGTGTTAGTGTCCGGTCGGGATTGTTTCCCATTGTACATTTTGATTCCCTGTGTTTTGGGAACGTAACTTTTTTGTGAGCACCCTGTGGTGCGTTGGTGCGATTAAAAGACGCGCAGCATTGAACTCTCTGTCTCCTGCATTTGACTCCACACCCACAACACCCGGAGCATTACATTAATGTTATGTTCCTCTACATCCATGATGATGCCAGGGTATCCTTCATGGTCATAATTGACACACCACTCCCCTACGTGATTAAGTTCACTGGTGCCAGGTCGCCATGTGGTGTCAGCCTTGTCATGAGATGCAGGGAGCTGGCTAGATAATGCAGGGTCAAGGACAGTCCAACATAACCACTATCCTTCTTGCACAGACAAGTAATGTCCCTGTTTTTTTTTTATCTGGCCTGGTGAGACACTGGTAACCTGATGAATCTTCATCATTCCTTTAATGGCATCTCAGGCAGGCATCTGAGGTGAGAAGAAATATAGCATATGATACGATATAAAGAGTAACAAACGACTTTATATATTTCAAAACTCAACCAGCTACTGTACAAGAAACATGTATGTGTGTATGGGGAGGAAGGAGGGTTACTTCGGCTCTTGCCTCAACATCACTCTCAGTAATGAAGAACATCTCCGCAGAGGAGGAGAGGAGCCCAGGCTGATTTTCAGGAGTTGGGGGGGGGGGGGGGGGGGGGGGTTTGGGACTGCAGCGACGCACTGGCTCTTGAGTATCCTTTTTGAATTTCTCCATTTCTTCCTTTCTGTACGCTGCACTCTGTCACTGAGTCTTTCTTCCCTGTCTCTTTATCTTTTCTCCATTTCTCCCGCTCTTTCTCTAGATACTCTTTCCTTCTTTCTGGGTCAGCATTACGTCGTTCTCTGTATTGCCGCTGTCTTTCAGCTGCACTAGTAGTTGTCATTCCTTCAGAACGACCTATTTTTCAATTGATATTTATTTATTCTTAAAATACTATACATGCTATATATACACTAATTATGTGATACAATTTATGAAGAAAAACATATTTTGCAACCCATTGCTGCAAGATATCAATTTCTCCACCCTGTTGAGTGCATGTCCACTCTGTTATGTGGATAATAACAGGGTGGACATTTTGAGCTAAAATTAGCAACTATGCTCCAAGTGATTGTGATGAAGCGAGTATAATGGTTGCCACTTGAAAAGGAATTTGCATTGCTTGACAAATATATTTTGAAATTATGAAATTCGAATAACATCTTTTGTAACAGGGTGGACATGTTATGCTTTCCCACATCACATCACCAACATATAATGATGAAAATGTACCCTGTCCACCCTGTCATTGTAGAAAATATATATTTTCTTAAAGTGCCAGTAACCACAATGTAACAGGGTGGACAACGACTTTGAGGACATACAGAAAATAGTCCATATTCTTATAAAAAGTGCAGCATTTTACATAAAGACTATACATAGGATAACATTTAATTAAAAAATATATATATTTTTAATGTATACATTTATTCCTAATTATTCTCGTTGAAGTTGATTGAGCAGCACTTAGGACATTTAAAACTTGCCTCCTTCCACTGAAATAAAATACATTTTAACCTATCAAATTTACTTTGAAGTCTATGTCATTGCGCTTCTATTATCATGAAGGCATACACACATAAGGATCCTTTTTAAATTTCATCCAGTGTATATTGTTTTTATATACCATTTTGAATGATTTATCTTGAGGACAGAAAATAACACTTTTAATGATATTGACCCTGGTGTTGTATGTCTCGGTCCGGCAAACACCGGCTTCGGGGGCATTATCCATTTTATACATTTTTATTTTTTTATTTTTTTTATTTCACCTTTATTTAACCAGGTAGGCTAGTTGAGAACAAGTTCTCATTTGCAACTGCGACCTGGCCAAGATAAGGCATAGCAGTGTGAACAGACAACACAGAGTTACACATGGAGTAAACAATTAACAAGTCAATAACACAGTAGAAAAAAAGGGGAGTCTATATATACATTGTGTGCAAAAGGCATGAGGTAGGCAAATAATTACAATTATGCAGATTAACACTGGAGTGATAAATGATCAGATGGTTATGTACAGGTAGAGATATTGGTGTGCAAAAGAGCAGAAAAATAAAAATAAATAAATAAAAACAGTATGGGGATGAGGTAGGTGAAAATGGGTGGGCTATTTACCAATAGACTATGTACAGCTGCAGCGATCGGTTAGCTGCTCAGATAGCAGATGTTTGAAGTTGGTGAGGGAGATAAAAGTCTCCAACTTCAGCGATTTTTGCAATTCGTTCCAGTCACAGGCAGCAGAGAACTGGAACGAAAGGCGGCCAAATGAGGTGTTGGCTTTAGGGATGATCAGTGAGATACACCTGCTGGAGCGCGTGCTACGGATGGGTGTTGCCATCGTAACCAGTGAACTGAGATAAGGCGGAGCTTTACCTAGCATGGACTTGTAGATGACCTGGAGCCAGTGGGTCTGGCGACGAATATGTAGCGAGGGCCAGCCGACTAGAGCATACAAGTCGCAGTGGTGGGTGGTATAAGGTGCTTTAGTGACAAAACGGATGGCACTGTGATAAACTGCATCCAGTTTGCTGAGTAGAGTGTTGGAAGCAATTTTGTAGATGACGTCGCCGAAGTCGAGGATCGGTAGGATAGTCAGTTTTACTAGGGTAAGTTTGGCGGCGTGAGTGAAGGAGGCTTTGTTGCGGAATAGAAAGCCGACTCTTGATTTGATTTTCGATTGGAGATGTTTGATATGGGTCTGGAAGGAGAGTTTAGAGTCTAGCCAGACACCTAGGTACTTATAGATGTCCACATATTCAAGGTCGGAACCATCCAGGGTGGTGATGCTGGTCAGGCGTGCGGGTGCAGGCAGCGAACGGTTGAAAAGCATGCATTTGGTTTTACTAGCGTTTAAGAGCAGTTGGAGGCCACGGAAGGAGTGCTGTATGGCATTGAAGCTCGTTTGGAGGCTAGATAGCACAGTGTCCAAGGACGGGCCGGAAGTATATAGAATGGTGTCGTCTGCGTAGAGGTGGATCAGGGAATCGCCCGCAGCATGAGAAACATCATTGATATATACAGAGAAAAGAGTCGGCCCGAGAATTGAACCCTGTGGCACCCCCATAGAGACTGCCAGAGGACCGGACAGCATGCCCTCCGATTTGACACACTGAACTCTGTCTGCAAAGTAATTGGTGAACCAGGCAAGGCAGTCATCCGAAAAACCGAGGCTACTGAGTCTGCCGATAAGAATACGGTGATTGACAGAGTCGAAAGCCTTGGCAAGGTCTATGAAGACGGCTGCACAGTACTGTCTTTTATCGATGGCGGTTATGATATCGTTTAGTACCTTGAGCGTGGCTGAGGTACACCCGTGACCGGCTCGGAAACCAGATTGCACAGCGGAGAAGGTACGGTGGGATTCAAGATGGTCAGTGACCTGTTTGTTGACTTGGCTTTCGAAGACCTTAGATAGGCAGGGCAGGATGGATATAGGTCTGTAACAGTTTGGGTCCAGGGTGTCGCCCCCTTTGAAGAGGGGGATGACTGCGGCAGCTTTCCAATCCTTGGGGATCTCAGACGATATGAAAGAGAGGTTGAACAGGCTGGTAATAGGGGTTGCGACAATGGCGGCGGATAGTTTCAGGAATAGAGGGTCCAGATTGTCCAGCCCAGCTGATTTGTACGGGTCCAGGTTTTGCAGCTCTTTCAGGACATCTGCTATCTGGATTTGGGTAAAGGAGAACCTGGAGAGGCTTGGGCGAGTAGCTGCGGGGGGGGGGGAGCTGTTGTCCGAGGTTGGAGTAGCCAGGCGGAAGGCATGGCCAGCCGTTGAGAAATGCTTGTTGAAGTTTTCGATAATCATGGATTTATCGGTGGTGACCATGTTACCTAGTCTCAGTGCAGTGGGCAGCTGGGAGGAGGTGCTCTTGTTCTCCATGGACTTCACAGTGTCCCAGAACTTTTTGGAGTTGGAGCTACAGGATGCAAACTTCTGCCTGATTTACATATTTTAATTTACTTTATTTTAATGAATACATTCATACTATTTCATCCTTCCATAATAAGTTGCAACAGTGGCCTCCTATATGGTGCATAAAATATGCTTTGGTGCATTTTTACCTCTTGTCATGAAATAATCAAAGATGCACATGCATTGAGGAGACTAAACACATGTAGACGGACTAAAGCTCGAAGATACACTGTATCTTTATTGTTGTTGATATCTAGCATACCATCATCAACAAAACAGGATGTTGTTTATTTTTATGTAGCCTACATAAATATTATGGCAGCCTTTGGGTTTCGTCTTGCTGAACGCAAGCTCAAATGGCCACTAAGAACCAGTGTTTCCAACTAATTTTCAGGGGAAGTTGCTCGAGGCAGGTCAATTTGTTGCTAAAAGTTGCTAAATTAAGTTGTGATGTCATTGCGTGATGACGTCATCACATAATAATGTAAAACTGCATCGTTACGTAGAATGCACAATAACGTTACTCAAATTGACTGGCCATCTCGGCGAAAAATATGATTTGACATTTGTTAGTTTAGATTTGTTTATTTTTTATTTTTTTTATTTGTAAAAGTAATATAAACACAACACATTTTATATGATCAGATATTTTTATTTTTAAACACAACACATTGAATTATTAAGCAATTACACTTCATTGAACAAATACATGTTATTTCTTTTCAAGTAGTAAACCTACACATTCTGAACAATTATAGTTTTAAGCAGTGTATTTATTGGTAGTTAACATTCTACCTAACTGATCAACAATTATAGGTACAAGCTAATAACAAGGTATATATGCTATCTTATTGAACAAGCAACTTAACTCAAATAATGTGTGCGCTAGGCATCTCTCTCCAGCTCTCTCCGGGTTGTTGTGCTGCTTGGCTGGCTAGCTGCTCAATGGTTTCCTCCAGATATTGCCACTGTTCTCGCACACACTGCAGGGCACACTGCCACCATCAGCTGTGTGTCTCCGCCAGTTCCAGAAAGTCCACTCCTTGCATACGTACTGTAAATATGATGAATCATAGATTGGCAAGGAAATCCTCTTCATCTTCACTGTCCAACTGCATTGTCACAGAGCTGGAACCAGCAGTAGAGGATGGAGTGGCCACAGTATGCAGCTGTGGTGCCAAACTGCAGCAGAACTTCACCTGGTAGTTTATGCTGGTAACAGGTATCACCAGCCAGCTTCAGTCCGTACCGCACCAGGAGTATGGAGTTGAGAGTGTGCAGTGACATTCTATTTCTTAACTTTGACTTAACTTTGACTTGACCACACTCAACCTCCGGATTTGAGTGTGGCAAGGAGAGGGCAGCGAGTGCAGCTTTGCACAGTTCTTCAAATGGATTTGACCCGGAAGAGTCCGTGTAGTTATTGACTTCACTCCAAAACTCGACTGTATTTTCAGTTGATTCCCACCTAAACAGATGGATGTTTCTCCATTGGGAAACAATTGTATCAATTGTTTGGGGCTGGTATTCCAGTAGCTCAGCTACTTTAATAATTTCAGTGGTGCCTTTATTGTGCTTTAGCGTTTCCTTAACACTGAACAAGGCCATGTTTCACAAGGCTTCAAGGTTGTCATGGAGCCTTGCTTAAAGCAACAATGCAGTTGATGCACCGTCTCCGAATGACCTTTTTGTCCACTAGCGCAAGACTGAGTTGGTACACCGTGCTCTCGAAAAGATACCCAAGGTATGGTGATGGACTGAGATGTCCATCAATGGCATCCTTCAGGACATCAATTTTTGCCATAGAGTTGACTACTCTGCTGCAAATTGATGTTAAGAGGTGTGCCAGATTGTCAAAAAGGATCTGTTTGCTCTCCCTCAAATGACTTCACTGCAACTTGTACGTCGGACAGGATTGATTTCAAGAATGTCAGGTAGACATAGTTGGTCTTGTCCACGTATATGGCGTGGAGCACATCCGCCATGTAGCAACGCTCACTGGCATTGGTCACCTCAAAGCGGAGTTTCAGTTCTTCCCACTGGCTCAATATACGAGTTACCTCAGGCACAATTGATAGTCAATGTGTAACACACACTTTGGTGATCTGCAGGGGTTTCTGGCCAAAATTAATGGTGGCATACACTGCTTTGTACACCTCGCGCCGTTTTGGGGAAATCGAAAACCAGTTGTAGGTTTCCCTGATTAAGTACTCAACACTCCTAGGGATGGTTTCTTTGGATGCTGCACTGACAGCCAATTGTAAAGAATGGCACACACAGCGGATGAGTACCAAATTGGGCAATGCACATTCTTCCTTTCAAATCTTGTGCACCCCATTGTGCACCCCAGCCATCACGGAGGCATTATCAGTACCAATACCCCGAAGAATCTGTTTTTTTTAAGGTTACAATTCTCCAGAAACTCAACTACCGCCTTTGCTATTGATCTGGCATCGCCCCCCTCCAATTTCAACCAGCCCAAGAAATGTGGACACAACTGTTCTTATTTTTTTAGCACTGAAATACCGAATCACCACACCCAGGTATTTCGAGACACTGACATCAGTGGACTCATCCAAAAGGAGACTGCACTTCTGTCACTGGAATTTCTATCTCAATGTTCTAACTGAACTATTTTATAACGCCATCTGTATCCTAGAGGTTGTAAGGCTCTACGTTTTAATAAACAGACTCCCAGCATACAATTGGTCAGTTCTTTATTCAGAGAGCTCTGCCCTCTCAAGTTCAGAGCCCATCTTTTACACACACACACATCAGTCCGCTTTAGGCGGGCTGTATTATTCCACTGTACACTTACATTGTTTATCATATTCTGCAACATGTTTCATGATGTTCTGCAAGCCTAACAGTTTCTCCACTTCACGGGTGGGGACAGAATGTCCTGTAAGGAACACAATGTTCTAATTCTATCCTGCCTACACTGCACACATTATCAACGTATAGTCTTACGTGTCTAATGCATTTCACACACAGGGATACAGTTTCAGGGTGAAATATCTTAGTTGTTATTTTAAAACATACAACTTATTCTGTCAACTTCTCATCCCCCACATCTGATGTTACCCTTTTGAGAAGATGAGGAGCCAGTACTCCCATAATCATTTCTGTGCACTTGGTGCGCTGCATTTGGAAGTTTGTTGCTGCCACAGAATCTGAAAAGGCAGCTCTGCAAACCATACCTAAATGGTCGCACGCTAGCAGCGAACAATGCTCCGCAATGGCCGCTTTTGCAGTTATCCACTTTCTTAACCAACTGTGATCATGTAGACTACGTTGTGGAGTTGTTGGGTTTTGATTTATTTATATGCTTTGCTGTAGCACAATGTTTTTTGATGTCATACATTTTTTCAAGCATATCTGATTTGCAGTACGCACATTATGCCCGACAATCATCCCCAATTACTGGCTTCAGCCACCCTTTTAAATTCAGGTACAGACTCCCACTCTTTTCTGTACTTCTGGTTGTACAATTGTGATTGAGACATGTTGATTGATGTTGTAAGTTCTGTTCAAGATCAAACATTTGTGACCAACTATATTCATTGGGTTTGTCTAGTCGAACGCATACTACTGCTGCTGCAGTCAGCCACAGTGTTGCCATCTGATTTTCAGGGTGTTGCTAGAGGCAGGTTGATTTGTTGCTAAAAGTTGCTAAATGACGTTGTGATGTCATTGCGTGATAACGTAAAACTGTGTCATTACGTAAGATACACAATAACGTTACTCAAATTGACTGGCCATCTGCAAAAAATATGATTTGACATTTGTTCAGGTACAGACTCCCACTCTTTTCTGTATTTCTGGCTGTACCAATTTTGATTGAAACTTTTTGATTGATGTTGTAAGTTCTGTTCATGATCAAACATTCGTTACCAACTATATTCATTGGGGTTGGCTCATCGAACCCATGCTACTGCTGCTGAAGTCAGCCAACACTTATTTGCAATTTGCTGAAATTGCTGCTGTCCTGCTGCTGACGTCACTCACAATGCACAGGAAAAAAAACGTTTTTGTGACATTTAGAGAGAAAATGCGTGCATTTTAGCGTTTGAGTCACGTTTCAAAAGTTGCTAAAAGTTACAAATATATTTTTAAAAGTAGCTACATTTGTTTCTAGGTGATGTTTGAAAAAAAGTTGCCAAGGTACTCTGAAAAGTTGCTGAATCTAGCAACAAAATTGCTAAATTGGCATCACTGATAAGAACTGCGAATTCCATATTCTTGAAGAACTTTGCGTTACCTGCCTATATGAGCTGTTGTCGCATTGTCCAATCAAAATGCTGTGTGGAGCGCGCGCTGTCACCAGTCCAACGCTTTAGTCGGGTAAGTGCAGTTCGTTCACGCAGCACAGCTCTGTATTTTATTTATTCCTGCGAAAAGCTTAACTTAAATATCTTCACAAATATGGATGTTTATAACTATATGAATTTATGGCGCGCGTGAAACGCCAAGAAAGCCTAATGAAATGTACGTTAACAATGTTATTACTTGCGTACTAAAACAATGTTTAAAGTCCAGATGCATCGAGGTTATACTGCACCTCTCTCATGTGCCAGCAATTGACACATTGCTTGGTGATTTCAGTGAATTGTATCAGACTGACCAAGGTATATAGAATGCGAAATGGGAAAGTGTAAATCCTACACTTTGGTCGTTGTGTGGTCTGTCTCACAACTTGATTATGCAAAGAGTGACTGACCTCCGTCGTTAATTATCAATGACCAACGTTCTGTTCCAACAGTGTCAAATGGCTTCAACATGGCAAAGCGTTCAGTCCATGCGCCAGTGGATTTTAGAGAATGGAGGTATTTTCAGAATTTGTGTACAGTCTTTATGATAGGCTACTGTTAATTAAAAGTGCACTCATTTCCTTCAGCCTGTCCTATCAGGAGAAAATAAAGCCTACAGCGTTGTCACATTGTGCTGTTCTAGTGTGAAGGGGTAGTGAATGAAATGGTGGATGTGTATCACAGCTGGCAATGCAGAAAATTCTTACATAATGGCTGCTTTGTGGCCAAGAACACAGTACATCACAGGACTGACATGAAAATTGGATTATCTAGTTGCAATTGATACACACACTGTAGAACATGCATCACTAGCCTCCCTCACACAGTCAACAGATATCGGAATATAGGCTACTACAAATACAATCAATCCATGTATTCATTAGTGCACTCCGTTTCAAACCGTAGCCAAATGTCTTGCAACAGAAAGTGAACATGAGTGGCTCTTATTGGACAAGTTCAGGTTGCCCCTTCCTATTTCAGTCCGCTTTCTTCTGTTTGGTGCCTAGTGAATATGACTCAGTCGTATGTATTAGTACTACAGTGATGTGTTTCAGATAAAAGGACAGACCCATGGCTACTGGTCTACTCCCCTATGCCAGTGGCCATTATATTCCTCCTCTATCTTGGAGTGGTCTGGGCTGGGCCCAAGCTGATGAAACGCAGGGAACCAGTTGATCTCAAGGCTGTACTCATTGTCTACAACTTCGCCATGGTCTGCCTGTCTGTCTACATGTTCCATGAGGTGTGCTTTTCCTACTCCCATCAAAAATGTGCATGTCTGTGTGTGTCTGTGGCAGCCACAGAACTGGGGCTCATTATGCTTTATAATGACATGTTTCACCTGACTTATAAGTGCTTTGATGTTGCAGTTCTTGGTCACGTCCTTGCTGTCTAACTACAGTTACCTGTGTCAACCTGTGGATTACAGCACTAGTCCACTGGCGATGAGGGTGAGAGTGCATCTGAAAACTCCCTATTGTACAACAACCGTTGGACCTCTGATATAGTTGACCTAAGTGGCCTAACTCTGTTTCTTCACCAGATGGCCAAAGTATGCTGGTGGTTTTTCTTCTCCAAGGTCATAGAATTGGCTGACACGGTAAAGCACATTGAAAATCAGGGTCGTATTCACTAGGCACCAAACGGAGGAAAAAGTACTGAAATGGGGAGCGACTACTTAACAAACATTTGTTTTCCATTCCAAAACTTTTTCTTACAGTATGCACTAATGAATATAGCCCAGGCCAGGATTAGCATCGGAGTCAAGAGAAACACTGGAAGCCCATTCTAAACCCATTTCAAACTCTTAATTGGCAGGTGTTCTTCATCCTGAGGAAGAAGAACAGTCAGCTGACTTTCCTGCATGTCTATCACCATGGCACCATGATCTTCAACTGGTGGGCAGGGGTCAAGTATCTGGCTGGAGGCCAATGTAAGTCTTGCATGACAAAGACTAGGGCTGCGGTCCAAACATTTAAAAGATACACCCTCGTCCACTTACCCTCACCTTATGCCCTTGGGGGAATCCCAGTCGCCATTTGGAGGGCGGTCCAAATGATTAGCCAAGCAAGGGAAGTTTGCAACATAAGCCCCTCAGCACTCGTTTTTAGTCGTCTTTGCGAGTGTACAATTATGTTCACTCCGGGCCCTGAAACTCTCCATAATTCAATTCACTACGATTGTACATCCGCTAAGAAAAGTCAGCGAAAACTTAAAAACAACATCAATGGAGAAGTCAACATACAAGTGTAAGTAAAAACGAATGCAAATAAGTTAGAAATTGTGCAATGACGACACAAACACGTCTCGTAAAAAGTAAATATGTTTTTGTTTGGTTAGCTTTTTGAAATTGTAGAAATAAAACATTTTCCTTCTTCAGAAGTTCCAGCTAGGCAGGCTAACGTCAGTTAATTAATTTGCTAGCTATCATACAGTAGGCGTATATTAATAATGATATATTTAATATAAGTAGACATGCACTCCTAATTGACTGTAGCGCATATAAATCACCCCCAAACTACTGGTGACTGAAAACACAATCATCGCGGGATGAACAAGTGACGAATTTCCGGCCAAGGGTGGTCCATTTAAAAATCATTCCTTCCTCCCTTGCCCCGCAAGTGTACACTCGTCAGACGTGTCCACTTCATTTGAGGGGGGAGGGGATAGGGTGTGTCTAAGTGTTTGGACTGCAGGCCAGGAGTTTTTCCTAATCACATGTCCTGACCAGAAAAAACTCTGAGCCATACTTGTTAATCCCATAGATTTGTTCAATACCTGCTTCATTAACATCTTATAACATTTTGTTATCAACTCCCGGGTAGGCACTTCTCATTACCTGGGAGAATATTCATAATAGTATCACAATGGTATCCTATAACAAATTGTCCAAACCTGTCATGACGTAGAGGTTGTGCAGCAGATGGCCGAGACGTTTCGTGTTCCTCTGTCTCCTCATAGCGTTCTTCATCGGCCTGCTCAATACCTTTGTGCACATCGTGATGTACTCTTACTACGGACTGGCTGCCCTGGGGCCTCACACGCAGAAGTACTTATGGTGGAAGCGCTATCTGACCTCACTGCAGCTGGTTAGTGGCTTTAGCTTCAGCTCGGGATACATCTAGTAGGGCTCAAACATAAAGTGGGTAGGCTTGCACTTGGGCCTCGTATCCTGAACCTAGATTAAGCCTAATCGTGGATGAAAAAACTACTTCAATGGAGAAATGTCTTTGAGCATGCTTTTTAATCCAGGACTAGGCTTAATCTGTGTCCAGGAAACTGGCCCTTTGAGTGTGTGGATGAGATTCTTTGAGAGCTTAGGGTATTGGTACAAAACAGATCATGTTACGTCTATGAATGGATATAGTGTACTAACATCTGGAAACGTTCTGAACCCGAACCAATGTTCTGCCGCCTGGTGTTTCAGCTCCAGTTTGTCCTGTTGACCACTCACACTGGCTACAACCTCTTCACTGAGTGTGACTTCCCGGACTCCATGAACGCTGTGGTGTTTGCCTACTGTGTCAGTCTCATTGCTCTCTTCAGCAACTTCTACTATCAGAGCTACCTCAACAGGAAGAGCAAGAAGACGTAAAGGCTATGGACAATCACGCACTCACTGTGTCATGCTGTACCTGAATTAAATTCACTGTCAAATGTAAAACCTTTTTAATACAGTATCTGGAGATGCATTGTTTTTGTGAAGCGTTCTACAATGTTCCCTATGGTCTCTACTTCCCACTGAGCGGACGTCAATTCAACGTCCACTCCACATTGGTTTGACGTGATTTAATTTCAATTGCGTGGAAACCACGTTGATTCAACCAGTGTGTGCCCTGTGTGTTATTGATGGCCTTGACTGGCTGTGTACCAATGAAAAGATCTTTGTCATTCATTGAAAGGAACGAGACTGACATGGTTATTTTTGTTTGTCACGTATGCGCTATACAACTTAAGTGTAGAGTTAGAGGAGACATTTTGCAGGTTGTCTCAATTCAGCGGCATTACTTTTCAGAGTGCTAGCGTGAAACATTTGGTTTGTATGCCCGCTTGCAGCATTTGAGAATGCCCACAAGAGGGCAGAGTCTGTCTATGGTTGGTGCTTCACTTACCAGCGTGTCAACTGCAGTGGAACTGTTCGCCACTTGTCTAATTTGCCTGCCACTTGAACATTCCCATATGTATACACTACTTTATGTGGGTACTGCTGGTTATATCTTGGGCACATACATTTCACATTATAGCAAGATATATTGTGCTTTAGTTATTTGAAACTTGTAATTAGGCAAGGATCGTGCACTTTGTGCTATAACCATGTAATAACACTAAGTGAGGATCATCGGAAAATAAGAATTCCTGAACACTGTTTTATTTGAATGCTCCCATAATTAAAATGGTATTTTACTGTGACATGGCATTACCCTGCACCTGTGATAATTCCATGGATGTGCATACCACTGTAAGAAGAAGAGTCACCATCTGTATTATTGTAATCGCATTTATTTCTTAAACGTGGGAATAACAAACATTCAGAAGATCGCTTTAAACAAACTGTACATTTATACACATGATAAAGTAGATTTGACTGTGTTCCAGAATATTTCACGAATGACCATCCACCACCCCTCCATTTACCATCCAGAAATATCTTAAGACAATTCAAACAAAATAAACAAACACACAAAAAAAACAAAGGAATGCAAACAATACATTTATTTTCCACTGTTAAAAACAACACGGCAAAATGATATATATTTGTCTACATTTCAGTTCTTAGTAGATTGAATGATGTAGAGACGGAAGGAGAGAGAAAGAGGAGGGAGTTCTGGAGTAGGTCATGTCTCCGTTTGAAATGTGTCCACTTGGTATCTGTTCGGGCAGGGCTGTAGGGAGGTACGACAGTTCTTTCAGAGCAGTAGAAAAAGCTACAAAGGATGGCCATTGACCAGCGGAATCATGGAATAACGTATTATACTAGGGTCTATCTCAATACTCTAAAATTGCCTTTCCTAGTCCCCCTTCCCTTCATCCACCCTGATCTAACAAAAGAAAAGCAACACAGGTCTGGAAGCTACCGATTGGCTTGCTTTCACTCAGCTTGTTTCCTCTAGATCAGTACAAACTGGAACAGAGACCAAGGAAAGGCTATCACCTCAGACTATTGAAATGCATACTCCATGAGAGGCCCGTATAACGGTACATAGGGCAGCATCCGGTCCTCTATGTCTCTGTGTAGACAGAGGACATCTGGCTCAGGCTGCGGTCGAAGCTGTTCACCTGGAAGAAGATGCTCTCCTCTGGGCTGGAGGAGAACTGGCACCCCCCTGGCCCCTGGAGGTCCTGGGCCAAGCTGAAGCCTGAGGGAGGAGAAGTCATGACTCCTTAGATACAGTGCCTTGCGAAAGTATTCGGCCCCCTTGAACTTTGCGACCTTTTGCCACATTTCAGGCTTCAAACATAAAGATATAAAACTGTATTTTTTTGTGAAGAATCAACAACAAGTAGGACACAATCATGAAGTGGAACGACATTTATTGGATATTTCAAACTTTTTTAACAAATCAAAAACTTAAAAATTGGGCGTGCAAAATTATTCAGCCCCTTTACTTTCAGTGCAGCAAACTCTCCAGAAGTTCAGTGAGGATCTCTGAATGATCCAATGTTGACCTAAATGACTAATGATGATAAATACAATCCACCTGTGTGTAATCAAGTCTCCGTATAAATGCACCTGCACTGTGATAGTCTCAGAGGTCCGTTAAAAGCGCAGAGAGCATCATGAAGAACAAGGAACACACCAGGCAGGTCCGAGATACTGTTGTGAAGAAGTTTAAAGCCGGATTTGGATACAAAAAGATTTCCCAAGCTTTAAACATCCCAAGGAGCACTGTGCAAGCGATATTGAAATGGAAGGAGTATCAGACCACTGCAAATCTACCAAGACCTGGCCGTCCCTCTAAACTTTCAGCTCATACAAGGAGAAGACTGATCAGAGATGCAGCCAAGAGGCCCATGATCACTCTGGATGAACTGCAGAGATCTACAGCTGAGGTGGGAGACTCTGTCCATAGGATAACAATCAGTCGTATATTGCACAAATCTGGCCTTTATGGAAGAGTGGCAAGAAGAAAGCCATTTCTTAAAGATATCCATAAAAAGTGTTGTTTAAAGTTTGCCACAAGCCACCTGGGAGACACACCAAACATGTGGAAGAAGGTGCTCTGGTCAGATGAAACCAAAATTGAACTTTTTGGCAACAATGCAAAACGTTATGTTTGGCGTAAAAGCAACACAGCTGAACACACCATCCCCACTGTCAAACATGGTGGTGGCAGCATCATGGTTTGGGCCTGCTTTTCTTCAGCAGGGACAGGGAAGATGGTTAAAATTGATGGGAAGATGTATGGAGCCAAATACAGGACCATTCTGGAAGAAAACCTGATGGAGTCTGAAAAAGACCTGAGACTGGGACGGAGATTTGTCTTCCAACAAGACAATGATCCAAAACATAAAGCAAAATCTAAAATGGAATGGTTCAAAAATAAACATATCCAGGTGTTAGAATGGCCAAGTCAAAGTCCAGACCTGAATCCAATCGAGAATCTGTGGAAAGAACTGAAAACTGCTGTTCACAAATGCTCTCCATCCAACCTCACTGAGCTCGAGCTGTTTTGCAAGGAGGAATGGGGAAAAATGTCAGTCTCTCGATGTGCAAAACTGATAGAGACATACCCCAAGCGACTTACAGCTGTAATCGCAGCAAAAGGTGGCGCTACAAAGTATTAACTTAAGGGGGCTGAATAATTTTGCACGCCCAATTTTTCAGTTTTTGATTTGTTCAAGTTTGAAATATCCAATAAATGTTGTTCCACTTCATGATTGTGTCCCACTTGTTGTTGATTCTTCACAAAAAAATACAGTTTTATATCTTTATGTTTGAAGCCTGAAATGTGGCAAAAGGTCGCAAAGTTCAAGGGGGCCGAATACTTTCGCAAGGCACTGTACAAGCTTTGATGCTACGCTTAGGTGTGTGTGTGCGTGTGGTTGATCTAACCGACATCAAGATATCTTAAAATTCTGTCTTTAAAAAGTCATGAATTGCCTTATCACACAGGCACATACAAGATACTTCTTGTTTAGGAAGTGAAGAAGTAGGCGAAAAGACAGAATAAACACTAAATTGCAGAAAAAGGGGTGCGATAGAGAATAATGACAGGGAAGCACATGAAATGTCAGAGGAGGAGGATGAAAAGGAGGAAGTAGAGGTGATATATCCTAGAGTCTCACCTGCCGCAGAGCCACCGCTGGTGCTGGACATGTGGAAGCCATTGTGTTGGTGGGAAGTGTAGCCATGTGAGTCCGCTGGTAAGTGAACACCACTCACAGACTGCTCCATTCTGTAGGAGTCTCCAAAATGGAAGCAGCTCTGAAAGCTGCCTTGGTAATCTAAGGAGAGAAGGAAGGAGAGAGTGGAGAATTGAAGTAGAATTACTAGAATGGGAAAAGCCCTTGTCCCCATGTCAATTTAACTGGAACACTCATGGATGCACTAAATATGGCTGCTAGACGCAAAGACTTGAATGGGAATACCTGTTTTAGTCAATCTATTTCTATTTATTCATTTAACCTTTATTTAACTAGGCAAGTCAGTTTAGAACAAATTCTTATTTACAATGATGGCCTACCAAAAGGAAAAAGGCCTCCTACGGGGCCAGGGGATTCAAAATAAAAATTAATGAAATAAAAATATAGGACAAAACACACATCAGCACAAGAGAGACAACACAACACTACATAAAGAGAGACCTAAGACAACAACACAGCATGGCAGCAACATATGAAAGCACAGCAACGGTAGCAACACTACATGGTAGCAGCACAAAACAGGGTAGAAACATTATTGCGCCCAGACAACAGCACAAAGGGCAAGAAGGTAGAGACAATAATATATCGTGCAAAGCAGCCACAACTGTCAGTAAGAGTGAGGTAAAGAGGGAGGTAGAAAAGGAAATAAAAGTGTATGAAAGGGGCATTCCTTGTGACCATACAATACGGTATGTTAAGGAGTGATTATTATGTTTGCAAAGTGATTCCATATACTGTGTGGCTTTGAGTTATTATAACGCTACATTTGTGTTAGCGCGCTAACTCTTCCAGTTCCTCAGTGGTAGCGTTTGTCAATTGTCCCCCTTCTCTTTTTCTACTCAAGTAATGATAATGTGAAAGCAGCCCATTTCTGGAGCGCTTTACGCAACTCCCCGACCACAGCGTGGTTTGAGAGACGTCCATGCGTAGATCTTTAACAGGGAAAGCTGTGTTTAAGGCATTAGGGAGCGGGTCTGGAGTGACAGCTAACTAGAGCAGCCTTGGTGGAGCTCTGAGAGAGAGAGACAGCTGACTACAGAAGGCAGCGTTTTGTTGGCTAATTCAGAGCAGAGGAGGCTTCCGCCTGTGGTTTCGCCTGTTCTGTCTCTCTGACAGCAATCTTCTCTCTCTGTGCAACGCTAAACGCTCTGACAGACCTACGGGCCGCGTCCCAATTCTACAACACCGCTTCCTCTACTTGTGTCCTTTCATGTTCATATGGTGGTAAAGTGTGAGGCCTATTCCATGGAATGGAATGCTTTAAAAGGTGCCGTTAGACATGTATTGCATAGAACTGCTTGCATGATCTATTCTACATGACAGAAAGTTGAGTCGGTAGCGTAAAACACATTTGAATCTTTAACCAATGCTCTGAGGCTTCCAGCCCACTACATAGTCCAGTTGGGTTGTATTGAGTCTGGTCAGGGCTGATCTTACCGTCACTGGCAGCCTGGTGGTGGTAATGAGAGTAGGGTTTGTGGTGGGGGTGGATGTGCTGTTGCTGCTGCTGCTGCTTCTCCAAGGGAGGAGGAGTGCCTGTACCCTTCATCCCTGGGGAGAGGAGAGGACCCGACACCCTGCAGGTGAGCGAGAGTGAGAGTGAGAGACATAATTCATTGTCTAATTTACAAATAGTTATGCATAATCAGATGCTCAAAAGTGCATCAAGACAATGGTTCCCTGTGTACACTCTAACAACTGTGGCTACATATGATTCGTCGAATCAAATGTCTCACTTTATCAAAGTGCTACGCACTCGGCAACACGTGATCTAACCGACACACTGGGGCAGTTAAAGAGTCCTGAACACCCCTCAGAAGAACACATGTTGGACTGTATGTACTGTAGTCAGTAAATGGAAACGTCCTCCACCTATCACATGTTACGATCTAAAGTCAACAAACACGAGAGGGTGCATTCGACTGAAACCGAGCTCCCCGTTTCCTTTAACTCCTTGCCTTGTGACCTGGGAGGAGAAAGCCTATTCGTGTTTACTTTCTCCAATATTTTAGAGATGGCATATGAGCATGACATGTTTGTCACAGAACGGCTCGGGGCGGGCAAGCAACGACCAATGCTTCCTCATAGGCTTTCTGGATTGTGATGAAGTAAATCAAGCTTTGTCCGCGGTGGTATTAGACACAGATGTGTGCAAGCAAATAGTTAGAAACGTTAAGCCGAATAGCTCCAACTAGACGGGACTGTGCCAAATACCCGAAAGATCTGTGGAGTGTATTTCCCATGTTCTTCAGTTCACACTTCAAAGGGTCACACTTTGCGTTGAGTGCACCGCATTTCACAGAGGAAGGAAAACAACAACAAGGGGATGAATTGCTTTTTAAAATAGAGTTATAACTAACAGATGGGAACTTGTTCCAACCGCTTGAATTCGAAACATGGTTACGCTATTAGGACGTTGGAAAAACCTGCAATCAACGTGATAGAAGTCATGGAACGCAGTGGGTTTTTGGTGAACTTCTATTGCATTCAAGCGTTGTGACAGCAGATTGTCATAAGGATACCACATGCTCTTACATAAATACTGTCCCAGGAACCTTGCATAAATACTGTCACAGAAAGCATCAATTGGATGTCATCCATTCAGCTCTTCTACCTATTCAGAAAGCTGCACTCTCTAAATGTTTTAATCTAACCTCTTCCTGCTGTGTCCAGTCATTTACAGGAATTGTCAGATTGCTTTTAATGTAGCATTCTACAATATACAGTTGAAGTCGGAAGTTTACATACACCTTAGTCAAATACATTTCAATGCAGTTTTTCACAATTCCTGACATTAAATCCTAGTAAACATTCCCTGTCTTAGGTCAGTTAGGATCACCACTTTATTTTAAGAATGTGAAATGTCAGAATAATAGTAGAGAGAATGATTTATTTCAGCTTTTATTTCTTTCATCACATTCCCAGTCGGTCAGAAGTTTACATACACTCAATTAGTATTTGGTTAACTAGGGTCAAACGTTTCGGGTAGCCTTCCACAACCTTCTCACAATAAGTTAGGAGGAATGGGCCAAAATTCACCCAACAGAGCTGGTGTAACTGAGTCAGGTTTGTAGGCCTCCTTGCTTGCACACACTTTTTCAGTTCTGCCCACAGGTCAGAGCTTTGTGATGGCCACTCCAATAGCTTGACTTTGTTGTCCTTAAGCCATTTTGCCACAACTTTGGAAGTATGCTTGGGGTCATTGTCCATTTGGAAGACCCATTTGCGACCAAGCTTTAACTTCCTGACTGATGTCTTGAGATGTTGCTTCAATATATCCACATAATTTTCATACCTCATGATGCCATCTATTTTGTGGAGTTGCACTAGTCCCTCCTGCAGCAAAGCACCCTCACCACATGATGCTGCCACCCCGTGCTTCACGGTTGGGATGGTGTTCTTCGGCTTGCAAGGCTCCCCCTTTTTCCTCCAACCATAACGATGGTCATTATGGCCAAACAGTTCTATTTTTGTTTCATCAGACCAGAGGACATTTCTCCAAAAAGTATGATCTTTGTCCCCATGTACAGTTGCAAACCGCAGTCTGGCTTTTTTTATGCCGGTTTTGGAGCAGTGGCTTCTTCCATGCTGAGCGGCATTTCAGGTTATGTCGATATAGGACTCGTAGAGGTTTTACTTTGAATATAGGGGCGGCAGGGTAGCCTAGTGGTTAGAGCATTGGACTAGTAATTGGAAGGTTGCAAGTTCAAACCCCCGAGCTGACAAGGTACAATTCTGTCGTTCTGCCCCTGAACAGGCAGTTAACCCACTGTTCCTAGGCTGTCATTGAAAATAAGAATTTGTTCTTAACTGGCTTGCCTAGTAAAATAAAATAGATACTTTTGTACCTATTTCCTCCAGCATCTTCACACGGTCCTTTGCTGTTGTTCTGGGATTCATTTGCACGTTTTTTTTTTTGTTGCACAAAGTACGTTCATCTCTAGGAGACAGAACGCGTCACCTTCCTGAGCGGTATGATGGCTGCGTGGTCCCATGGTGTTTATACTTGCGTACTATTGTTTGTACAGATGAACGTGGTACCTTCAGGTGTTTGGAAATTGCTCCCAAGGATGAACCAGACTTGTGGAGATCTACAATTTTTTTTCTTAGGTCTTGGCTGATTTCTTTTGATTTTCCCATGATGTCAAGCAGTTTGAAGGTAGACCTTGAAATACATCCACAGGTACACCTCCAATTTACTCAAATGATGTCAATTAGCCTATCAGAAGCTTCTAAAGCCATGACATAATTTTCTGGAATTTTCCAAGATGTTTAAAGGCACAGTCAACTTAGTGTATGTAAACTTCTGAACCACTGTAATTGTGATACAGTGAATTATAAGTGAAATAATCTGTCTGGCAAACAATTGTTGGAAAAATTACTTGTGTCATGCACAAAGTAGATGTCCTAACCGACTTGCCAAAACTATAGTCTGTTAACAAGAAATTTGCGGAGTGGTTGAAAAACTAGTTTTAATGACTCCGACCTAAGTGTATGTAAACCTCCGATATCAACTGCACATATGGAAACCCAGTAGGCCCTTGTCAGTATTAAAGGAGATCTGGGTGATACATCTAAGATGTCTTCTAAGTGCATTTCAACCCCCCCAAAAAAAATCATGCCTATTTTTTGAAGAGAAAAATAATTGTACTTAGTCCATTTGCAGAAACAAATATCACATTTCTGCTCTGTTCCCAACACCTAACTTTGAACAAAACAGATATCCAGACCAGTAAGACACAAATCTCCATTAGGAGGCAAAATCTCCTCACAAATATTCAACAGCCACTTAGTACCCTTTTCCAGTTGTGTTTCAAGAATGCCAACACATAAACTGTTGCTGTGTTACTATGTGCCGTGGATGGATGCATATGGTTAGCAGTACGGGCTCTGTGAATGTGATGACAGAGCGTTGCCGGAGGCAGCGGAGCCCTCAGATGACTGCTCACCTCTAAGGCCAGGATGACATAGCTCTAACTGTGTGAGAAAGCTAGGTCAGTACCACCCAGTGCTACCACCTGGCACAGCCTTTCTACACCCCACAGGAACAGATTATGTTTCAGGCACAGCCAGGGCTCCCTTGAAAAATAGATTCTCATCTCAATGGGCATCACCTGGTTAAATAAAGGATGCATATGTGAATAAATAAGGCTATGTCTAATAAAAGAAAGACGTGCTAGAGATCGGTATTTCGACTGTGTCCATATATAGACCTTTCTATTTGAAACCTCACCGTGCACTAACAACAGACTCATGCACCTCCTCTTATGCTACCACATATCCTAAAGCAAACCCTCTCTGTCGCTCTCCTGCCTCTTGAGCTTAGAGAGCCACACGCCTCTCCACTGAACACACACGGAACCATTTGAACCAGCGCAGTGTCGAACCAACGTCTTCTCACTGCCCAGCGTTAGCATTAGAGCATTAGAACGCTTGCTAGCAGCGAGCGTGGCTAATCCGTCCATTGGCACGGGCCCAGTGCCGCGGCCATGTGTTTCTGCGGAGAGCGGCACTCCCCCGGGAGCTGCTGTCAGCACAAACTCAGGAAACAGTTATACTGTTCATATTTTTACAAGCAGCCTCTATGTGCAGCTAAAGTGAATCATAAGCTAATCACTGCCAGCTGCCGCATGCTCAGGCTCAAGGAATGAGGGGAATCTTTCATACGCTGCACCGAGTATAAATCTCTCCCCTGGTATTCACCTTCCCTGATAATCCTCCATCCTCCTTCTCCTCCTCCTCCTGTCATTACTGCCTTTTTCCAACCGGCCTTCCCTGACCCCTTCTTCTGCTGTGAAGGAGTGGTTTAACCCCTGACCCCTGAAAGATTGACATAGAGGCTATTAACAGATAGGCTACTGGCTATTGGTCGAGATCAGGGGCGGGAAGACGAGGGCCGGGGAGAGATGTTGGGGTGAGCGTTTCAGATTGACGGGGTGAGTGTAAAAGAACTGAGGGCCAAGTGTTTGAGGGACCTCACTGCTTGGAGCATTCAGCCAGATAAGCTTTGACTCCGATTACTGGCAATAGTACAGTGGATAGGCTATGGCTCAGTGACTCAATTGACCTGATTTAGTGAATATGACCCAGTTAACCAAATGTATAATACTGAGTGAATATGACTAAGGTAATACGTCAAAGTGAACATGATGATGCAATCTCTATTGCACTCCACGCTGCCCTTTCCCACCTGGACAAAGGGAGCACCTACGTGAGAATGCTATTCATTGACTACAGCTCAGCGTTCAACCCCATAGTGCCCACAAAGCTCATCACTAAGCTAAGGATCCTGGGACTAAACACCTCCCTTTGCAACTGGATCCTGGACTTCCTGACGGGCCGCCCCTAGGTGGTGAGGGTAGGTAGCAACACATCTGCCACGCTGATCCTCAACACTGGAGGCCCTCAGGGGTGCGTGCTCAGTCCCCTCCTGTACTCCCTGTTCACCCATGACTGCATGGCCAGGCACGACTCCAACACCATCATTAAGTTTGCAGACGACACAAAAGTGGTAGGCCTGATCACCGATAACGATGAGACAGCCTATTGGAAGGAGGTCAGAGACCTGGCCGGGTGATGCCAGAATAACAATCTATCCCTCAACGTTATCAAGACAAAGGAGATGTTTATGGACTACAGTAAAAGGAGGACTGAGCACACCCCCATTCTCATCGACAGGGCTGCAGTGGAGCAGGTTGAGAGCTTCAAGTTCCTTGGTGTCCACATCACCAACAAACTAGAATGGTCCAAGCACACCAAGACAGTCATGAAGAGGGCACAACAAAACCTATTCCCCCTCAGGAGACTGAAAAGATTTGGTATGGGTCCTCAGATCCTCAAAAGATTCTACAGCTGCAACATCGAGAGCATGACTGGTTGCATCACTGCCTGGTACGGCAACTGCTCGACCTCCGATCGCAAGGCACTACAGAGGGTAGTGCATACGGCCCAGTACATCACTGGGGCTAAGCCTGCCATCCAGGACCTCTACACCAGGCAGTGTCAGAGGAAGGCCCAAAAATTGTCAAAGACCCCAGCCATCCCAGTCATAGACCGCTCTCTCTGCTACCGCATGGCAAGCGGTACCGGAGTCCCATGTCTAGGACAAAAGGCTTCTCAACAGCTTTTACCCCCAAGCCATAAGACTCCTGATCAAATGGCTACCCGGGCTATTTGCATTGTGTGTGTGTGTGTGTGTCCGTCAACCCCTCTTTTACGCTGCTGCTACTCTCTGTTTATCATCTATGCATAGTCACTTTAACTATACCTACATGTGCCTATTACCTCAATTAGCCCGACTAACCGCACATTGACTGTACCAGTACCCCCTTTACTTATCTATTGTTTACCTAATACCTATTTTTTACTTACAAATGGCACTTTTGGATAGGGCTTGTATGTAAGCATTTCACTGTAAAGTCTACACCTGTTGTATTCGGCGCACGTGACAAATAAACTTTGATTTGATTCCGGGAATACAATTTGATTCAGTAGACATAGACTGAGCCCTGCAATAAACTTGGCTTCATGAACCTCTACGACAGAGCAAGCGGATCAGGACTATGCATTCCAACCTGGACACTGTAACATCACCCTGGGGCTAAAACAATCCAGCCAAAATGATTCACATTCCTACAACCCAAGCAGGTATGTAAGGAGGACATGGACGTTATCAGCACTGGACTATCTGTCAGGTTATATACAATCTATAACAAGCAAAAAATACAATTGGCAGTGACGCAATCTTTCGCCGTTCTAGGATCTGTCCTCTAAGGCTTGGTTCTGTCTACAAGGTTGAGGGGGATGGAAAGAAAGACGGAAAAGAGATGGATGCTCAGGATGAAGATTCATGAAGAAAGTTGCTCTGCTCCTCGTTCGTCTTCCTTCACCTGCCCTTCCTGTCCCACTGGGGACCATGGATCAGATCCCCTTCCGCCCCCCCTCGGCGGCCCACCATTAAGCCCCTCTGATGGATGGGCATGGGCGGCTTGGCGCGGGACGGTGGGAACGCGCCTGGTTCTGGTTAGCGCGCTAAAGCCACGCGTGAGAGACGGGCCGTGCTGAGCTAAGCTAACCCTACGGCCCAAGACGAAGCAGTCAAGGAGCTTTTCCTGGGCCGATAAAAGCTCTCTGTTAGTTTTAGTGAGACAACCTCTGAAAACACTGGAGGAAACACTGAAACACTACATAAATGCCATCCCTGGTGAAGGAATATTGACTTTGAATTGTCTGAATTGTTCTTTGAATCAGCAATTTAGCAAAGGCAGTTCAAAACCACGATTAGTCCTACTACTACCACCACGTCCAGAAACGTCTATATGACTCCGGCCTGTCTGTTGAATTAATGACTATGATGGAATATTTTTGTTTGACTTGGGAGATTTGATACTCCGTGCAGATGATTTAGGGGTGATAATGAATGGAGGGAGGGATGGATGGACGGATGGATCGATGGCATGGAGTTACTCGCTGACTATGAATAACTGTCTCCCTTCAGAACCGTATATCTCTTGATGCCGTCTCTGCAGCCACTCTAATTCAATTAGATCGTGTCAATCACAGTTCCTTGTACTCCACAAGGTACCAAACCATGTCAAACTAATATTTGCCGAGGGGCTCTAATATCAATACACAGGAAAAATTCTGTCTGCCCTGCCCCTGTAATTATAGAATGGCATATGGTAAAGAGGCACTGAATGACAACCTTTACCACCCATCGTCGCTCACAAGCCCCTCGCCAACTGTAGAATGGCCGTGTCTGTGAGAGAAGCCCCGAGTGTCTCTAGCTCCTGCTCCGAGCTCCATATGCATGCCACGGTTCACAGAAATCATATTTTAACTGGCATATTTTAATATCAGCTTCAGAAAAATGACACTGATATTTACAAAGTCAAATTTGTCTAAATGGCCCATTTGAGCCAGAGTAAACACATTTAACTATGAGGTCAGAGGCTGCCGCAGCACTAGAGTCAGGTTAGTTAGATAATTTTGTCAAAATGTTGAATGTCCTGCTAAACCGTTTGGGAAAAACAAGTGCTGCACGGCTATTGACTTTGGCAGCGGCCTGTATACTCAAGGCTTTAAACATGTAAATCAAATGCTCAATCTTCAGGCAAATGTGAGTAGACGTTTCATACGCAGCTTGTTGTAGGTCCTGGCACAACTCTCTCTCTCTCAGATGGGCAGATAAATCTGTGCAGTTACTGTATGTATGTGTATAGTACATGCATTTTTGGTCAGGTATCGCAGTTTGATGAAATCCACAAATTGCTGCAATTCTCGCAATGAAACGCTGTCATCACATCACAGACGTACAAGTAGGAGCTTTGGGTGGGCAAAGAGACAGGCGTGGACAAGAACGATCACTTAGGCACTTGATCTTCATTTGTATGGAAACTTAGGAAGATTTCTCCACTTACATCATCCACTCACAGCGGTATATTTCAGATGGTCCTCATCAACCTTACTGAAAAACAGACCCCTGTCTCACTTCCAATATCTCATAATGTTGGTGTGTGTGTGTGTGTGTATGTACAGTTGAAGTCGGAAGTTTACATACACCTTAGCTAATTACATTTAAACTCAGTTTTTCACAATTCCTGACATTTAATCCCATTAAAAATTCCATGTTTTAGGCCAGTTAGGATCACCACTTTATTTTAAGAATGTGAAATGTCAGAATAATAGTAGAGAGAATGATTTATTTCAGCTTTTATTTCTTTCATCACATTCCCAGTGGGTCAGAAGTTTACATACACTCAATTAGTATTTGGTAGCATTGCCTTTAAATTGTTTAACTTGGGTCGAACATTTCGGGTAGCCTTCCACAACCTTTCCACAACAAGATGGGTGAATTTTGGCCCATTCCTCCTGACAGAGCTGGTGTAACTGAGTCAGGTTTTTAGGCCTCTTGCACGCACACACCTTTTCATTTCTGCCCACAAATGTGCTACAGGATTGAGGTCAGGGCTTTGTGATGGCCACTCCAATACCTTGACTTTGTTGTCCTTAAGCCATTTTGCCACAACTTTGGAAGTATGCTTGGGGTCATTGTCCATTTGGTAGACCCATTTGCGACCAAGCTTTAACTTTACTGATGTCTTGAGATGTTGCTTCAATATATCCACATAATTTTCATACCTCATTATTTTGTGGAGTGCACTAGTCCCTCCTGCAGCAAAGCACCCCACAACATGATGCTGCCACCCCCGTGCTTCACAGTTTGGATGGTGTTCTTCGGCTTGCAAGCACCCCCTTTTTCCTCCAAACATAATGATGGTCATTATGGCCAAACAGTTATATTTTGTTTCATCAGACTTTGTGTAACGGTTGTCTTCGTTGTCTGACAACGAGTATGAAATATCAGACCAATGCGCAGCGTGGTATGTGTTCATGATGTTTATTTACTGAACACTGAAATAGAAAATAACAACATGAAAAAAACGAAACAGTCCTGTAAGGTGCAGAAAACACTAAACAGAAAATAAACACCCACAAAACGCAGGTGGGAAAAGGATTGATTCTCAATCAGAGACAACGAAAGACACCTGCCTCTGATTGAGAACCATTCTAGGCTGAACACAGAAAATATAACATAGAAAAAAGAACATAGACAACCCACCCCAACTCACGCCCTGACCAACCTAACACAAAGACGTAAAAAAAACTAAGGTAAGAACGTGACAGTACCCCCCCCCCCCACTCCGTGGACCCCACTCCATCATAGTCTTTCCCCAATTAAGTGGCGCCTCGGACTGGGGACACTTGCAGCGGGATAGATGGGAGATTCCGGCAGCCCCGGACAGGCGGGAGACTCCAGCAGCGCCGGCGTGAAGAGCGACTCCGGCACCGCCGGAGTGACGGGCAGCTCTGGCAGCTCCTGGCTGACGGGCGGCTCTGGCAGCTCGTGGCTGACGGGCGTCTCTGGCAGCTCCTGGCTGACGGGCGGCTCTGGCAGCTCCTGGCTGACGGGCGGCTCTGGCAGCTCCTGGCTGACGGGCGGCTCTGGCAGCTCCTGGCTGACGGGCGGCTCTGGCAGCTCCTGGCTGACGGGCGGCTCTGGCAGCTCCTGACTGACGGGCGGCTCTGGCAGCTCCTGACTGACGGGCGGCTCTGGCAGCTCAGGACAGACGGGCGGCTCTGGCAGCTCAGGACAGACGGGCGGCTCTGGCAGCTCAGGACAGACGGGCGGCTCTGGCAGCTCAGGACAGACGGGCGGCTCTGGCAGCTCAGGCTTGGCACCACTACTCCCGGCTGGATCACCATTTTAGCCCGGACCATCCAGAGTGCTGGCACAGGTTGAACCGGGCTGTGGGTGAGCACTGGAGATCTGGTGCATACCACTCGCACCTCTCCCTTAGGCTCAATACCCACATTCACCCACCACGGGCGGAGCGCAGGCATAGGACGCACTGCACCCTCCCAACGCCCCGGAGACACAGCACGCAGCGCCGGCGCAGGATACCCTGGCCCAAGACGGCGTACTGGAGACCAAACACGCTGGGCCGGCACAACACGCCCTGGCTGGATGCCCACTCTCGCTTGGCACTTGCGGGGGGCTGGCCTATAGCCAACCGGGCAATGAGTGCGTACTGGTGACACCGTGCGCTTGACCGCATAACACGGTGCCTGACCAGTACTGCGCTTCTTCCGATAAGCACGAGGAGTGGGCTCAGGTCTCCAACCTGACTCTGCCACACTCCCTGTGTGCCACCCCCCAAAACATTTGGGGGCTGCCTCTCGTGCCTGTGACGCTGCCGTGCTGCCTCCTCATATCGCCGCTACTCAGCTTCGCTGCCTCCAGCTCTGCCTTGGGGCGGCGATATTCCCCAGCCTGTGCCCAGGGTCCTTTTCCGTCCAAAATCTCCTCCCATGTCCATGAGTCCAGAGATCGCTGCTGCCCGATACCACACTGCTTGGTCCTTGGTTGGTGGGTGATTCTGTAACGGTTGTCTTCGTCGTCTGACGAAGAGTATGAAATATCAGACCAATGCGCAGCGTGGTATGTGTTCATGATGTTTATTTACTGAACACTGAAATACAAAATAACAACATGAAAAAAAACGAAACAGTCCTGTAAGGTGCAGAAAACACTAAACAGAAAACAACTACCCACAAAACACAGGTGGGAAAAGGCTACCTAAGTATGATTCTCAATCAGAGACAACGAACGACACCTGCCTCTGATTGAGAACCATACTATGCCAAACACATAGAAAATATAACATAGAAAAAAGAGACAACCCACCCCAACTCACGCCCTGACCAACCTAACACAAAGACATAAAAAAGAAACTAAGGTCAGAACGTGACACTTTGTCCCCATGTGCAGTTGCAAACCGTAGTCTGTTTTTTTTTTGGTGGTTTTGGAGCAATGGCTTCTTCCTTGCTGAGCGGCCTTTCAGGTTATGTCTCTATAAGACTCGTTTTACTTTGGATATAGATACTTTGGTACCTATTTCCTCCTGCATCTTCACAAGGTCCTTTGCTGTTGTTCTGGGATTGACTTGCACTTTTCGCACCAAAGTATGTTCATCTCTAGGAGACAGAACGCGTCTCCTTCCTGAGCAGTATGACGTACTTGCGTACTATTGTTTGTACAGATGAACGTGGTACCTTCAGGTGTTTGGAAATTGCTCCCAAGGATGAACCAGACTTGTGGAGGTCTATAATTTTTTTCTGAGGTCTTGGCTGATTTCTTTAGATTGTCCCACGATGTCAAGCAAAGATGGACTGAGTTTGAAGGTAGGCCTTGAAATACATCCACAGGTACACCTCCAATTTACTCAAATGAAGTCAATTAGCCTATCAGAAGCTTCTAAAGCCATGACATCATTTTCTGGAATTTTCCAAGATGTTTGAAGGCACAGTCAATTTAGTGTATGTAAACATCTGACCCACTGGAATTGAGGTACAGTGAATTATAAGTGAAATAATCTGTTTGTAAACAATTGTTGGAAAAATTACTTGTGTCATGCACATGTCCTACTGTCCTAACCGACTTACCAAAACTATAGTTTGTTAACAAGAAATATGTGGAGTGGTTGAAAAACGAGTTTTAATGACTCCAACCTAAGTGTATGTAAACTTCAGACTTCAACTGTATGTGTGTGTTGTCTAACTGGTGTTACAATATCCTAACAACACACTTTGCATCTCTCTCCCAGTGGCAGTAACTGTGTGCGTATGTAGTGCAACTTACCAAGGAATCCTGAAACCACATTGTAATTCTACACAGTTCTATTCCTGCTGTTTCAATGTTTGACAAAACACAGCACCTTCCAGAAAGGGCCTGGCCTACCATGACATCTCACTGCACGCACGCACACACACTATGCTTATGTAAAACTATTCTTTTGTTACACTTTTTGCAATGCTTGATTGTATCCCCATTGCCTCCAAATGTTTTTTTTAATGGTGAATTTTTTTTTCTCCACTTTCCCTCCCTCTGGTTGTTTTGTACGGTACACACAGTGCCTCCTGACAACACGTTGGCTTTGTTACTGTGCTCTGCTGGATCTCTGGGGAAATCATAGACATTAATAGGAAACATGCATGCAGAGAGAGAGAGAGAGAGGTTGATCTCTCTCCGAGGAACTGAAGTAAACCTAGAGAGAGAGAGCAATGGTGGGAAATGTGTTTGATAATCTGCAGCAGGACTTAGTGCCTCTTCAATGGAACAGACGGTAGCTAGCGCTCTGTTAGCATCACTCTATGCTAAACACAGAGGAGCCTAGTTGGTACTGCACTTATCATACTCCAATGCTACGAAATATAATACGATAGGTATTGTATTAGCATTACTATACTGTAATTCTAGCCAAAATGTATTTTCGAAAAGGGGAATCTTGTTAGGACTGTGCCTCTACTAAATACAAATCGACACTTGTTCAGAGTGAACTGGCTGACACACATCGGCGCGGACAGTACATGTCAAATGAAAGACAGAGCTAAAGTATGTTTAAAGAGCTATGGAGTATGTTTAAAGAGGTGAAGGTCAAGTGCTGTTAATGAGCTACACAAACCCACAAGAGGAGTCATCACCACACTGCTTTGACAGTTTCATCTTTAAAACCTTTGTTAAATCCTGGGCCAAACCGTTAGGTCATTGGGAGTACTCTGTAAACCCCCAGCTGGGACTCGAATGGACCTGTGGATCATTGGACACAATGCCAGAAACAGAGCGGATCTTATTGGCCCGCATCATTCTGACCTCACCGTGGCCTTTCCTGTGAGCGCTGTATCTGAAGGGTCACGGTTAAGCTACGTCCCAAATGGAACCCCCCAGTGCACTACTTTTGACTAGAGCCCTATGGGGCTCCTTATGGGCCCTGGTCAAATGTAGTGCACTACATAGGGAATAGGGTGCCATTTGGGACTCAGATAGGTTTTGATTTGGATTACGACAGCTAAAGTGATAGGATGTATCTGACGGTGGGCCCTAATATAGTTTTTGCACTAAAATGGGAATTGATTTTGGATGACACATAACAGAGTTTCTATTTCGCAAGTGTCCTCACACTGCGCTGGGATCAGCGTGATAATATTGATGAAGTGTACAGTATGCTACAATGATGTGCACGTGTGTGTGTGTGTGTGTGTGTGAGAGCGAGAGGGAAAGAAAGTGTGCGCGTGCGTGTCTGTCTGTGTTTATGTGTGCGTGTGTATGTGTGCGTGTCTGTCTGTCTGTGTTTATGTGAGCGTGTGTATGTGTGCGTGTCTGTGTTTATGTGTGCGTGTGTATGTGTGCGTGTCTGTGTTTATGTGTGCATGTCTGTCTGTGTTTATGTGTGTATGTGTGTCTGTGTTTATGTGTGCATGGCTGTCTGTGTTTATGTGTGCGTGTGTATGTGTGCGTGTCTGTCTGTGTTTATGTGTATGTGTGCGTGTCTGTGTTTATGTGTGCGTGTGTATGTGTGCGTGTCTGTCTGTGTTTATGTGTGCATGGCTGTCTGTTTATGTGTGCGTGTGAATGTGTGCGTGTCTGTCTGTGTTTATGTGTATGTGTGCGTGTCTGTGTTTATGTGTGCGTGTGTATGTGTGCGTGTCTGTCTGTGTTTATGTGTGCGTGTGTATGTGTGCGTGTCTGTCTGTGTTTATGTGTGCGTGTCTGTCTTTGTTTATGTGTGCGTGTGTATGTGTGCGCGTCTGTCTGTGTTGATGTGTGCGTGTCTGTCTGTGTTTGTGTGCGTGTGTATGTGTGCATGTCTGTCTGTGTTTATGTGTGCGCGTCTGTCTGTGTTTATGTGTGCGTGTCTGTCTGTCTGTGTTTATGTGTGCGTGTCTGTCTGTCTGTGTTTATGTGTGCGTGTGTATGTGTGTCTGTCTGTCTGTGTTTATGTGTGCGTGTCTGTCTGTGTTTATGTGTGCGTGTCTGTCTGTGTTTATGTGTGCGTGTCTGTCTGTGTTTATGTGTGCGTGTCTGTCTGTGTTTATGTGTGCGTGTCTGTCTGTGTTTATGTATGCGTGTCTGTCTGTGTTTATGTGTGCGTGTCTGTCTGTGTTTATATGTGCGTGTCTGTCTGTGTGTGTGTGTGTGTGTGTGTGTGTGTGTGTGTGAGAGCGAGAGGGAAAGAAAGTGTGCGCGTGCGTGTCTGTCTGTGTTTATGTGTGCGTGTGTATGTGTGCGTGTCTGTCTGTGTTTATGTGTGCGTGTCTGTCTGTGTTTATGTGTGCGTGTCTGTCTGTGTTTATGTGTGCGTGTCTGTCTGTGTTTATGTGTGCGTGTCTGTCTGTGTTTATGTGTGCGTGTCTGTCTGTGTTTATATGTGCGTGTCTGTCTGTGTTTATGTGTGCGTGTCTGTCTGTGTTTATGTGTGCGTGTGTATGTGTGTGTGTCTGTCTGTGTTTATGTGTGCGTGTCTGTCTGTGTTTATGTATGCGTGTCTGTCTGTGTTTATGTATGCGTGTCTGTCTGTGTTTATGTGTGCGTGTCTGTCTGTGTTTATATGTGCGTGTCTGTCTGTGTGTGTGTGTGTGTGTGTGTGTGTGTGTGTGTGTGAGAGCGAGAGGGAAAGAAAGTGTGCGCGTGCGTGTCTGTCTGTGTTTATGTGTGCGTGTGTATGTGTGCGTGTCTGTCTGTGTTTATGTGTGCGTGTCTGTCTGCGTTTATGTATGCGTGTCTGTCTGTGTTTATGTGTGCGTGTCTGTCTGTGTTTATGTGTGCGTGTCTGTCTGTGTTTATGTGTGCGTGTCTGTCTGTGTTTATGTGTGCGTGTCTGTCTGTGTTCATGTGTGCGTGTCTGTCTGTGTTTATGTGTGCGTGTCTGTCTGTGTTTATGTGTGCGTGTCTGTCTGTGTTTATGTGTGCGTGTCTGTCTGTGTTTATGTGTGCGTGTCTGTCTGTGTTTATGTGTGCGTGTCTGTCTGTGTTTATGTGTGCGTGTCTGTCTGTGTTTATGTGTGCGTGTCTGTCTGTGTTTATGTGTGCGTGTCTGTCTGTGTTTATGTGTGCGTGTCTGTCTGTGTTTATGTGTGCGTTAAACAAATCAGTAGGTATGTGACAGTAGGTATGTGACAGGAGGCTGCTGAGGGGAGAATGGCTTATAATAATGGCAGGAATGAAGCAAATGGAATGGCATCAAACACCTGGAAACAATGTGTTTAATGTACTTGAGAACATTCCACATGTTCCGCTCCAGTCATTACCACAAGCCCGTTCTCCCCAATGAAGGTGCCACCAACCTCCTGCGGTATGTGACCTGTGGCCACAATTCCATGTGTGATATGATGTACATGTATGATTTCACAGTAGTATGTTATAGGGGACTCACCCGTCACGTGTGCTCTCCATGGTGGACAGAGGGGACAGATGATGCGGGCTGCTCAGGTCCCGGTCCAGACGGGGCTGCCTAGGGGGCAGGTCAGGGGCGGAGGCTGAGCCAGGGGTGGGGGCTGGTCCTGGGGAGAGGAGCTCCACTGAGACACCGTGGTGGGGAGTGCTGGAGCCAGTGTACAGGCCTGAAAGACCAACAAAGTTAATTCACTAAATGTGCCAACTTGAGTCCCTCACTCGACCACCTTCCCCTTTGACCAAATTAAAAAGCTTTTCAAGGCAACAAGCTTTTGTTTTCACAACTGATCGTCCAATCAGTGAGAGCTTTGGAAAAATAAAATGTTCTGTTGTTTTGTGTTTTGTGATTTACAGTACATTGTTTGTGCTGCCACAGGGGTTGTCCTCGGTTGTCCTTAAACTGTTTTGTTCTGGTTACAATACTATTTAGTACAATAGTGTTAGGATTTCTGTTGAGAAGACTTTATAGGAATTTTGAACATGAGTGGAGAACTGGCACTGGCTTGGGATCTCTCTGTATGTGTGCGTCTGTCTGTGTGTGTGTGTGTGTGTGTGTGTGTGTGTGTGTGTCTGTGTGTGTGTCTGTGCGAGCATACGTGTGTGTGCCCCTGTGCCAGTCCCTAAGTATTTGTAGCAGTTTAAATGCCTCTGACCTTCCTGTCTGAGCATCAGAAAAGAGTCAGTCTACAGATCTATGATCTTAATTTGAGCCAGTCTCCTATAGCAGGAAAATAATCCTGCAGCAACAGGAAATGTGAATTACTGTGTGGATTATAATTAATGCACACTTTTTTGCAGCGGTTTATACAGTATATTTTCACAAGGGAAGAGCAAGTCTGAAATTTCACAGTGGAAATTACAAACCTTAGAAGCCTTTTTAAACGTCAAAACACTACAGGTTTTACATTTCCTGCATGGCAGGAAAGTCACCCTGCAACAGGGTGATCACATTAAGATTCCACATCTGTACTTCAGTTGGATGGCGATTCAGGCTCATGACAAATCACAATGACAGCTGAATGCTCTACTGAGAGCTCCAGTTGAAAGAGCTCAGCTCTGTCCAAGGGGCTCTCAGATTGCCTAAGAGGGTCAAGGCAGTGAAGTCAGCAGCCCCTCTCTGCCTCTCATTCCTCCTCCTGTACTGTAAATCTGTTCTCTCGTCTCTCCTCTCCTCAATCTGCCCTGCCTACGATGTCTTTGCCAGTGTCCTGGGGGACAGCGTAGCGTCGTCGACTGTCCAGGGCAACGAGGCGGTGCGGAGACGAGAGGAGCGCTCCTGGTTTCTGCAGTACTGTTCCCCCAGCTGTGCTCAAGTGGAAGCAGGGCCTATCTGACAGCTCTCTGAAATGGTTACAAGCTTGATTCATTACCCCCAAAATCATCAATCACAGACCTTAAATGGTTTCCCCTTTAGCCCCCACATCTGCTACCAGACCAGCAAACATTCTACAAATAATCGCTGCGATTGCTTCAATTTCATCGCAAGCCTCAGCGGTGCAGGGTTTCCCCCGCGCGTTTGGGGATGATCGTAGGAGTGCTCTGTGACGATTCTACGTCTTTTCTTTTCATGTGGGTTCTGAGAGGGCTATGTGACGGGCCTGAGAACATTTGGTTGTGGCGGTTCTGACACGTATCTGTAACGGTTCAGAGAGTTTTCTCTGTGAGTTTTGTGCAGGTTCTTTGTGAGTTAGGAGGGGGTTCTGTAGGGTTATGAGGGGTTAGGGCAGTGTTTGTGGTGGCATTAGTAGGCAGCATAGCCTGACTTGAAGCCTGTCACACTGAGATGGACCTATGGTCATCTGCAGTAATGTGCTCTAGCAGATGAATTACATTCAGAAACACACTAACTGAGGTCCTAAAAGGAACAAAGATATTTTCCTGAGTAAGATTGAGCCTACTGAACATCTCTTTAGCCTCAGAAACTAAAACCTACAGATACCAAATACCAAGCCATTTTAAAAACCAACCAACAGGAAACATAAGATTCACCGCAACTAGAAGTGCGACTCATTGTCAGCTATAGAAAGAAGTGTTAACGTTGAAGAGCCTCCCTACTCTGCCCATCCTGCTGACTCTCCTCCCTCTGTTGGCTGGAGAACAAAGCTCAACACATGCAATGATGAATCCCATTTCATTTCGCCTGGCGTAAACCCTAACAAACCCGTCGTCCTCGAACGCCTCCTAATCAACCAATACGGCCACAGCAACACAACAGCTCCTGCGGGCTAGAAACCATTTGCACATTTTGTCACAATTGGAGTTAGCAACACATCCACTCAAAGCAGAGGGAGAGGAGAAGGAAATATGCCAGTATTTCAAGCATCGATTCAATAATCAAAGACAACTGGAGCTTTCATAGTCCCATAACAATAACAGAGAGAGATGGGGAGTCTGGATTGGACAAACTGAGCAAACAATGACAGATGTGTCCATAAACTGTGGACACTGCAGGGCATCTCTCCTCTCCTCCATAGTAACCCTATATTTGTTCCTGCTCATCAACCTCTCTTTCGCAAGCCATTTGACTGTAGTATAGTCTATGGGATCTCCATAGAGAGACTTCCAAGTTAAACCAAAAAGAATGTAAATCGGAAAATGTTCATATTCAGCATTAATTGCAAATCATAAATGTTAGCCATTTGTAGATGTTCTCAGTTTGATTTCCAGTCCTAAATAACTCTCAACCAGCGGTCTCAACCAGCAGGAAGTGAGGCAAAAGTTTCTCGTAAAACACAAAGGACTTGTTTCCAAACCGAATCAGTTCTAATTAATGCATCAGGTATCACATTCAGCATGAGATTGAGCTGAAGGCACTCAGGCCAATTTGTCCTCAAAGCTGGAAATCAGCACTGAGACAGTTACTGCCAGTCTATCATGTCAAAATGTCAATGTTTACTGTAATATTAAAGATAGGTCAGTGTGTCGGTTGGTGAATTGGGGGTTAAGGGTTGGAGTAAGATGAAGTTGTCCTGGCCTAGAAGCTGAGCTAAGGTCAGTTTTGCGTTAGAATTTTAAAGAAAGACGATCCTAGATCTGAAAGCTGAGCTGATCCTAGATCCTACAGGCACCTTTTACCTGGAGCGTTAGGGTCTGGGGTTATGGGTACACAGGTTAAGGGTGAGGGGTTAGGGGGGGTAGAGTGACCTCCGTGCACCTGTGAAGATGTCCTGGCACAGTCCCGGGGAGCGGCCATCCTTCCCGTTGAACAAATGCTGCTGCGAGGGGGCGGGGCAGTGCAGGTGCTGGTGCTGAGAGGGGACGGAGCCCTGCGGGTGGTGCACAGACAGACACTCACTCAGGACGTCCTGCTCCAGGTGGGGGCAGGGCCTCAGCTGTCAATCAAGCAGAGAAGGGGAGGGGTTGTTGGACAATACAATACAATACATTTCAGAGTTTGGTTGGACATCTTCATACCAACACCAAGCCATGACATGTGGCATGACTGTCTTTCTGCAAATTGTATCTGGGTGAGCAAACACACATGAAACTGCAGTCTATCTCCCATTCCATGCCAGGGTGGAATTGGGGCAGCGTATTCGGGAACACTGCTCCCAAAGTGAAAACATTACTATGACATGAAAAACGTGTTTTTGAGCTGAATTCCTGCATTCCCAGTGGTTTTAGTTGCCAATCTAAATCCACGTTTTTAAATTCCAACCCTGGGTATATTAAGCTAGCAGTGGTTTCAAGGTAACATCAGTTGGAATGATAGCTAGGGTAGTCTGTTTTACAGATCAGTGAAATGGTTTACTCTCGTCTATACATCAGTGCAGTGGCTTGCGCTGTAGTAAAATGTTATCGTAGGGTATGGTACATGCCAAGGCAGTGCATTGCAGGAATCCTAACAACCATGTCTTTCTTCCCCTTCATCTGCAGAAGTACCTTCAGAGCTGTCCCACTGGGCACAGACGTCAATTCAACGTCTATTCCGTGTTGGCTCAACGACAGCTCATTGAAATGACGTGGAAACAATGTTGATCCAACCCGTTTGGGTGGTGACGTCAGGACATGGTTGATCACACCGAATGCCTGGTTTTAATCTGAAGGTAAAGGCAGGAATTTTAAAATGTTTCTACGGTGTGGCTGGACAGTGGCTGGACTGAAGGGATAGGTGTGATCCTTCTATGGCTCTAAAGAGAATCTCGGCGTTCTTTAGTCTAGTGGGCTGGTTAGCTCAGTTGACTAGAGCACAGCGCTAACCATATAAGGCTGTGGGGTGTGATCCCAAACGAGGCTATATTTAGCTATAGATTGCTACAACATATAAGCTACACTAAACTACACTGAATCTGTTAAAAAGGCTGTAGTGTAATGTCAACCCTCTCTATGAGGACAGCGACGCCGAGACTCTGCCAGTAAGAGCTGACATAAGTAACACCAGGGCTACGGTAAGAATAAAATAACATTTGTGTAAACTGGCCCACAAGCACAAAAGTCTTTCATAAAAGCAGTGAATCAGTTCGTTAGCGTTGGCATCTCAACCACAGAGACTGAGAGGAAATGACAGGCCTAGAGGCCCGTTTTCCCGACCACAGACAGCCCACTTATTAGGACCCGGAGAAAGAGAAGGGATCAGGACCACTAGTCCATCTAGCTGTCGTTCTGTTCGTCCATTCTCTCGTTTACAGGTTTTGACAAGCCAACGGAGCAAGCCAAGAGGAGAGATACGCGGTTCGAAGCATGCACTACCTCGCTCACAGATACCCCAACAGATTAGTATGCCAGGGCGGCCATCAGAACTAATTCAATGGAATTCATTCAGGATGGATTTAATAGCCCGTCTGGATTGATATTCGAGTTGGCATGAGGCTTTTCCTGTTATATCTGAGCCCTTGAATCAAGATTCCAGATGGATCGCTGTCTCTACGTATCACAGACCGATTCGACAATCATCACATTGTAAGTTGACACCCGGACAACGTCAGTAAGTGACCGAACACATGTGGTGATTGGCAACCGTTCCTTACGAGCGCCTTGCAACAATTCATCAAGTCTAATTGGGCCTCTGCCTTTCACAACATGACGCTATAACAGATTTGGATTGTCTTTTTTTTTCTGTTCCGAGATAGAGTGAGGGGGTTTGTTTGACATGTGTCCACAACATCTGGCCACCGGGGTATTCGGCTCGAGCTCCAGCTTATTAACAATGGTGCAAGCCTCAACATGTTTCTGTTTAACAGCAATGGCAAGCAAAGGAACACATTATCCAGGCCCGGCCACCACCACTCAAGCCTTTTAGACACAATGAGACCATTCTGTCTCTCCATTCTCCCCATATTTACCGATCCCGATCAGCAGAAGAGTGGGCTGTTGACCATGAACATGACAAAATGTGGTCCAACCTGATCTATTGTCAGGGAAATGGTTTTCAAAGGCTCTGCTAAATCAAACCAACTGTGCGGAGCCGCGAGGAAGAATAAGTACTAAAGCGGAGATGATTACACCTACTGGGGACATTTGCGACGCATGTGGTCTGACAAGATCGACAAGAGTCCTAACATGCTCTCAGTCGTCATTGAATTTCTTCACTTTGACTTGAACAGCAACGGCGAAACGGGGCTTGTCTCTTTTGAACGTCAGCCATTTAACATTCGGTTGATCCGCATGGCGGAGTGGACCCTTTTCCGGCTTACAAGTCATCGATGTGCTACGCACTACTTACCTGGAAACGAGAACCAAGAACTAGCGCTAATATCTAGGGTCCTCCTGCTGGGGTGGAGATGATTGTGGACTACAGGAAATGGAGGACCGAGCACGCCCCCATTCTCATCGACAGGGCTGCAATGGAGCAGGTTGAGAGCTTAAAGTTCCTTGGTGTCCACATCACCAACAAACTAACATGGTCCAAGCACACCAAGACAGTCGTGAAGAGGGCACGACAAAACCTATTCCCCTTCAGGAGATCAAATATTTGGCATGTGGCATATTTGGCATATTTGGCCTCAAAAGGTTCTACAGCTGCACCATCGAGAGCATCCTGACTGGGTGCATCACTGCCTGGTATGGCAACTGCTCTGCCTCTGACCGCAAGGCACTACAGAGGGTAGTGCGTACGGCCCAGTACAACACCGGGCCAAGCTTCCTGTCATCCAGGACCTCTATACCAGGCGGTGTCAGCCCCAAAAAATTGTCAAAGACTCCAGCCACCCTAGTCATAGACTGTTCTCTCTGCTACTGCACGGCAAGCGGTAACGGAGCGCCAAGTCTACGACCAAGAGACTTCTAAACAGCTTCTACCTCCAAGCCATAAGACTCCTGAACATCTAATCAAAAGGCTATTTGCATTTCCCACCCCCCCACCCCACCCCCTCTTTTACGCCGCTGCTACTCCCTGTTATTATCTATGCATAGTCACTTAAATAACTCTACCTACATGTACATATTACCTAAATTACCTCGACTAACCGGTGCCCCCATACATTGGCTCTGTACCAGTACCCCCTGTATATAGCCTCGCTATTGTTATTTTACTGCTGCTCTTTAATTACTTGTTCCTTTTATTTATTATTCTTATTCTTATTTTTTAAACTGCATTGTTGTTTAGTTGCTTGTAAGTAAGCATTTTACTGTAAGGCGAATACAATACCTGTTGTATTCGGCAGATGTGACTAATACAATTGGATTTGATTTGAGTTAACTGGTCGAAAGATGTACAGTGTGAGAAAGTGAAGGCTGGAGAAGGGAGGATGGCTCCTTCAATGCATTCTGGCCATTACAATGAGCCCATCCTCTGATTTAAAGTGACAGTTTTTCTGCACACACACTCTTACCTTTCTACGCACCTGTTGCTCTTTGGCCGAGTGGATCTTGACATGTTTGCGTAGGGAGCTGGGATCGGTGTAGCGCTTGGTGCATCCCGGGATCTGACACGCGTACGGTTTCTATAGAACATGATGAACATATGAATAGTGTAGCGTAAGTGTCTGATTCAAAGCAACTAGTTGTTGCGTAACGACAGTGCAGTGAAGCAACCACAAGTCAAAGCAACCGAACTTTTCGAAATGGATTGATACAAAACCACATATGAACTCAATAACATGTATGCGTTGGCCATAGGCACTATGTTACATTACCAAAGAAGAGCAGAAATCAAGAACAAAAATGCACACAAAAAATGCACACAAAAAAAACAGGCAGAAGAGTAATGAAATGCGATGAAATAAGAAGGCAAAGAGAGCCTCCTACCTTTCAGCTGACAATACAGAGAGCAATTGAAGAAATTGAGGGCAAGAGAGGAGGAATGAGAAAGAGAGTGAAGAGAAAATATAAAACATAAATTGAATAAAATATTCAATTTGACAACATTTTTAAGCACTACAAGAAATCACTTTTAAAGTAGCACATTGGTGCTCCATAGAAGACTGACGACATAAAGGCTACCCCGGGGCGGCAGGGTAGCCTAGTGGTTAGAGCGTGGTTAGAACCCCCGAGCTGACAAGGTACAAATCTGTCGTTCTGCCCCTGAACAGGCAGTTAACCCACTGTTCCTAGGCCGTCATTGAAAATAAGAATTTTTCTTAACTGACTTGCCTAGTTAAATAAAGGTAAAATAAATGTAAAAAAGATCACATTTGTTATAAGGTTTATAAAGATATAGTCTCGTGAAGTTATCGTGCAAATTACGCCAAAAGATGTGAGGGGGGGCACTAAATATGATCACCAAAAGCAACACTTCAACACTTCGCTACACCTGCAATAACATCTGCTAAATATGTGTATGCGACCAATAACATTTGATTGGATCACTACACCAGTGGTGTAAAAACGACTGCACTCCCTGTCATTAATTTTCCTCATCGTCACACAATATTACTGAATAAAACACAGCATGCAGCCTGGTGATGGAGATATTTTCCCCTTGTGTTTACCTGACCAAAAGCATGTGGACACGTGCTCATCAAACATCGCATACCAAAATCATGGGCATTAATACGGAGTTGGTCCCCCCTTTGTTGCTATAACAGCCTCCACTCATCTGGGAAGGCTTTTCACTACATGTTGGAACATTGCTGCGGAGACTTGATTCCATTCAGCCACAAGAGCATTAGTGAGTTCGGGCACTGATGTTGGGTGATTAGGCCTGGCTATCAGTCATTGTTCCAATTCATCACAAAGGTGTTCAATGGGGTTGAGGTCAGGGCTCTGTGCAAGCCAGTCAAGTTCTTCCACACCAATCTCAACCAACCATTTCTGTATGGACCTCGCTTTGTGCACGGGAGCATTGTCATGCTGAAACAGGAAAGTGCCTTCCCCAAACTCTTGTCACAAAGTTGGATGCACAGAATCGTCTAGAATGTCATTGTATGCTGTAGCGTTACGATTTCCCTCCACTGGAACTAAGGGGCCTAGCCCGAACCATGATAAACAGCCCCAGACAATTCCTCATCCACCAAACTTTACAGTTGGCACTATGCATTTGGGCAGGTAGCTTTCTCCGGGCATACGCCAAACCGAGATTCATCCGTCAGACTGCCAGATGGTGAAGCGTGATTCATCACTTCAGAGAACGCGTTTCCACTGCTCCAGAGTCCAATAGCGGCAAGCTTTACACCACTCTAGCCAACGCATGGCATTGTGCATGGTGATCTTAGGCTTGTGTGCGGCTACTCGGACATGGAAACCCATTCCATGAAGCTCCTGACTAACAGTTATTGTGCTGAAATTGCTTCCAGAGGCAGTTTGGAACTCGGTAGTGAGTGTTGCAACCGAGGACAGACGATTTTTACTCGCTCTGCGCTTCAGCACTCAGCGGCCCCGTTCTGTGAGCTTGCGTGGCCTACCACTTCACGGCTGAGCCGTTGATGCTCCTAGATGTTTCCACTACACAATAACAGCACTTACAATGAAACCCGGGGCAGCTCTAGCAGAGCAGAAATTTGACAAACTGACTTGTTGGAAAGGTGGCATCCTATGATGGTGCCACGTCGAAAGTCACTGAGCTCTTCAGTACAGGCCATTCCACTGCCAATGTTTGTTTATGGAGATTGCATGGCTGAGTGCTCGATTTTGAGAGATACCTGTCAACAACGGGCGTGGCTGAAATAGCCGAATCCACTCATTTGAAACAGGGTGTCCACATACTTTTGTATGGTGTATGTATTTTCTCTCTCCACACAGTGGAAAATAAGGTGGCCATTAAAGTGAAAGGTGATACGCCTCTTTATTGGTTCTCCGCTTGTACCTCGCTCATTTCTGTAAATAACACATTGTTATTCCAAGCCGCTCTCGACACCACTCATCTCTGCCCTGTTTGTTATTCCTACGCAACGCCAATCCGACACAGACCCGATGAGTGGAGAAAATATCCAGCGAGGGAGAAGAGAAAAAAAACACACACACACACAACTTCTTTCTAGTATAAATATCATAGTTGAAAATTATTTTTCCCCCAAAGTGTGTTTGTCAGGGTGGCGGGCGGCGGAATTAGGCTCTCGGCGGGGCGCTAATGTGCGGCCATCAGCGTCTTGGGCTGGTGGTGGAATTGGCTGTGTCAGTACGGTAGTGAGGCTGGGGGGGCTGAGGCTGGTTGAGGCCTGTGGACTGTGATAAAGTAGGACGTTGGAGGAGTAACGGAGACAGGAGGAATGAGTCGTGGCTGACTCAGGCTTTCCTTTCCTCTATATACAGTCATTGGTTTCCCCCCTGTAGCAGACAGAGACAAGGCAAAGCCCTGTCTGAGCCGAACGCTCCGCGCTAACCTAACTGCTGCTTATTTCACATACTGTGACTCGAAACGGACTAATGGAAGTGATATTTTAATGATCTGTAGCATGTCGTGGCACTGGCACAGCCTCTGGCTGATGGAGGGAGTGTGGGGCGAGTGAGAACGGACTGTTACTCCCTGACTGATGGTTCGCTTATTGAACTGTGACACTGTCAAGGGATGGAAATGGGCATTGAGGTTTGGAAATGGCCATGGACTCTTTCATGTGTACAATTCCATTTTCCTTTAGGTTTATTTTGGTTTTTGGTTTGGTTTAGTGAATGGCAGCCTTGGAAAGGGAGGGAAAAAGAAGGGAAATCTAAACAAACACTGGTTAAATAAAAATCCCCCGTACACATACACCGTAATCAGGTCACCCCTATCAGAGTTCAAATGTTAACAATGGCCCCTCCCACTACTTTTAGGGCACCCACACCCACAACGAGTGTCTAAAATTAACCCTGATTCAAACCCCTTATAACAGCCTTGATCCATGATCTACAGCAGAAAGGAACCAGGAGGTAGGAATTGTGGGTAGTAGAACCAGAGTGGAGGCTGTCTCCATGTGTTCTGACCGTGTCCAGGTGAGTGCGCTGGTGCTTGGCCCGGTCGCTGGAGTTGCTGAAAGCTTTCTGGCAGCCGGGGTGCTGGCACAGGTAGGGCTTCTCCCCTGTGTGGCTCCGTAGGTGGATCTTTAGGTTCTCCAGGCGGGAAAAGGCCTTGCTGCAGCCCTCAAACTGCAGGAGAGGATAGACAAGAGAAACACACACACAGAGGGGGAGAGAGAGAGAGAGAGAGCGAGAGAGAGAGAGAGAGATCAATAAGAGAGGAAGGCTGTACAATGAAGCCACTGTGTCCATGTACCTCTGTGACTCAGAGCAGCGCATGCTCCCACTCATTCCCCACTCCTTCTATCAGTCACACAGCTGGATGAGTCCCTTCCTTACAATGACACCAGGCCATGGAAACTAACAGATATTGTACCGGCCATGGTCAAAATCTTCCATTTTCACTTGGTCTGGGCACTTGTGTTTCCACAGACCACTGTAAAAAGCTATTAGTAACCAAATTACATTGATTTAATCCCAAATGGCACCTTTTCCCCTGTTCAGTACACAACTTTTGACCAGGGCCCATAGGGTTCTGGTCAAAAAGAGTGCATTATTTAGGGAATAGGGTGCCATTTTTTACTCAGACATTGTCATATGAGCCAGGAACACCTCACATCTGTATTTTACAGATGTAGGATCTTAATTTGAGCCAGTTTGCTACAGCAGGAAAATAATTCTACAGAAGGAGGAAATATGAATTATTATGTGGATTACAATTAATATACATTTTTCTAGTAGATGGTACATTTTATTATGGGAAAATCAGGCCTGAAATTTCAAAATTGAAATTACAAACTTCAGAAGCCTTTTCAAACCTGAAATACACCACCATTTTTACATTTCCTGCCTCGCAGGAATGTTCTTCTGCAACAGGGTGATCAAATGTAGATCCCACATCTGTATATACATGCCTTCAGTTTTAGTGTTACTACAACTTGCTATGTAGCTACCGGTGAGGCTACAGTGCAGGGAGACGATAGTAAGCCCGTACTACCAAGAGACAGGTAGTGGGGTTGCAGGAGAAACGACAGTAAACCTATACTGTACAGTGACAGTTAATGGGTGACATGCGGAGCATAGTATATGAGGGTAGATGAACTAGATAAGTGGCAGTGAGTGTAAACAAGCCCATTACATCTGATCCTGACTGGCCACTCAGCCCATTTGATCCTATCCACTCAGCCAATGGACACCACAGATTTGCTAGCACACCCATTATTCATGAGTCTGCTCGCATATCCTCCCCCGCTCATCAACACAAACACGGCTGATTGGCTGAGACAGTGGCCATCCTCCTCCTCCTCCTATGCATACAGCCATTAAGGGTATGGAGCACCACTGTACATGTACAGTACACCTCAATGTAACTTATATCCCGCTTCATTAATCTGCCTTAACTATTCACGGGGACTCGCGGCAGTGGCTACGGTCAGCCTGACATCAATACCAGTCATGGTTGCTATCATGGTCCACAACAATGGGAGCCTTTGGGGCCACTGAGGAGCATCGCATCAAGGCCCTTTCCGTTACAATTACTTCCTGTTACCCTATCTGAGGGCTCTGCCGGCTCCACCTCCCTGGCCATTATGCCTCGATCAGGGGCGTGGACACACACACATGCGTGTGAGCAAATGCACACACGCAAATACACACACGTAGGGACGGGATTAGTAGGGTCGTCTCACTCTGTGGTCTGGGCAGCAGTGGTACCTGACATGGGGGGAACTGCTCTCTATTGTCCCCTGACCTTTAGTGAAGCCTCTGCGTGTGTGTTGTGTGTGTGTGTGTGTGTGTGTGTGCGCACTGGGCTGGGGAGTGTCGGGTTACGCCCAAGGAGAGAGACACACCATTCTTCTAATGGCCCTTCAGTCCTGATCTGAGCTCAATGCTCATACATGGCCTCCTTCATTCACTCACAGCACAGGCAGGAAGCGCCCTCTATTCACAGCCCCCGCCATTTAATATGGACGAAACCTAACCCTGTCATGGGAGAGCGGTGTCAGGTGACCAAGGTTTTGTATGTGTGTGTGTGTGTGTGTGTGTGTGTGTGTGTGTCCGTGCCTGTCTAAATGTGCTATTCAAACAATAAAAACAGAGACCAGAAGATTCCTTTGTCTCATCACACTCACATAGCTTCCTCATCAGCTCTGTACTTAGCAACCCCACATGAGACTCATGTTTTTGTTGTGATAAATGGACACCTTAAAGCTGTTAACACACACACACACACACACGTAGTGGCAGTCGTTTGGATTGTAGAAAGGGCAAGGATAAATATCACAACAGAAGACATGATACGGCATGTAATGTACAGTAGATTACAGCCCACTAATGTCATGAGATCAAACCGACCATGCTGCATCAACACAGGGCAGAGAAATGGGTCTACTCAGGCCTCCTCGACCGGAGGGCTTGGGAAACATCTAAAAGTGTCAGACCACACAATACACACTGGAGTCGTATTATTCTAGAGGCAGGGTCATCAACTGTATAGGACTGAGGGGGGGGATTTCAATAAAATCTCAGAGAAGAAGCCCTCTATACTAGCATGCCAGGCCTGACAGACACATACCGTGCCGACTCTTGAAATACAGGGCCGAACATTTGAGTTTGGAAAATAAATATAAACCTTATTGACGGGCCAAATGTGTGTATTTATGTAGAAGGGAAATAATCAGTCTTTCATTCTTTCTTTGACGCAATACAAATTTGAAGCTAAATGAGAGTTATAGGTCCGTGGAGAAAAGCGTGCTAATCGTGTTGCTCTGGATATTAAAGTGCCCGAGGTCGGCTGGCAGTGAGACGGTGCCCTGTGTCCCAAATGGCACCCTTTAGCCCACACAGAGCCCTAGAATAGGGAGCCATTTGGGATGCAGGCAGGGAGGGTGAAGTTTCCCCGCCTGTTGAGAGCCTACTCCCACCGCTGGGCAAGGGCACATGATTCACAGGACATTGGTTTACTGACCGGCTCATAGAGCATTTACTGTGCATGGTCAAGTGTTGCTAACCTGCCAGTCAAAATGGCATCTGTTAGTGTAGTGGGTTACTGGGAAGGTGTCGGCAAAGTCGAAAGCAGGACTGGGGCACAGGTTGAAATTCTACAGCGTGCGTACAACTTTGCTGCTGTGTGAGAGCTATTGAAGCTATTTTGTACGGGGGGGGGGGGGGGATGTCACAAAGAATTTGGTTGTTTATTTTTCCGTAATATGGATGAGCAAAGAAGTAAAACAGGATGACAAGGAAGAAGGTATGGGTGGGAAGGCCTGTGGAGCCAGCCGAGGTGTCGAAACCACACAGGACAACTTCAGCTTCTTCTAAACACGTCTTTGATATGATTTGTGAAAGCAGTTTAGACGCTAATCACATGAATTGCTTTAAACATGTTTGGCTTTCCCCTCTGAATGATTGGTTCTAAGGTAAACGGGCTCCATAACCACACGAAGGGAGCAAGGCGAGCAGGGCCTGAGCCACGTTTGACACCGTCTCACTCTGAGAGGGCGGCTCGGGCAGCTCGGTAAACATTGGGGTGACGGTGGGTTCTGACATGGCCGAGGGGCCGGCAGCCGATCACAACAGACAGCTTATGGGCCCAGAGAGCTGGGCTGTGAAGGTACAGCGAGCTTGAGGCCTTCATGGGAAATGAATGCTGACTGGCAAAGAGAAGCCCAAACAGTTGGCCGCCTAAATGGCCGCAGTGTACCGCTAACCTACTAAAAAGAGCTCATTAGAAAGAGCCTGACTGAGATGCCAGAGAAGATCGAAACAAACCGCCTGTTTATTGCATGGTGTTGGGGGGGGAAAAGCTGCCGCTGACATCTCAGACATAATTTTGATAGAAAGCCTTGAGAAAGAAAGAGAGGTAAATATAGAGCGAGAGAGAGAGAGAGACGAAACGAGACAAGAGTTTTCTCAAGAGGTTCATTTCTTTAGAAATGCACTCTATTCGACTGTATCGAGGTCATGTAAGAGAAAGCCTCACCTCCTCGATGTGCTTTTTTTTGTTGTTGTGAGGAATGACTTTCGAAAGTTCTTTCTCTCGACAGCTACAGTCTCCGGTGTTGCTGCTGACAGGAGGGAATCCTTTGATATCAGTGAAACCCCCTGGCCCTGTCATGTTTCTGGCCTGCTCTCACCACCATCCGTTTGACCGGCGGCTTCTGACTAATGATGAGAGAAATGGGATTCAAATGTTTGGCTGCTAACTAGCATGAAATCCCTATTACTCATTTTGAGAGGACCTTCAGTCCACGCAATAAGGTACTCCGGGGCTTAACGAGGCCCACCGGTTATCCGCTTTGATTAATTTCAGCTAACGCATCGAGGCTCTGTAATTGCCTAAACTTCTAACGGGGTGAGGTGTTCTCTTAAAGCCTAATCTGGGAATCCAACACACCCGCCACAGAATATAACCTTAGATTAAAAGTTATACTGGTTGCTTTTCAGTATTATTCTAATCTGAAAAAAAATAAAAATAGGTACTGGAAGTGTGTTCATTTATCACAAGGTGCCTTTTTATACGCTGACCCACAAGGAAAACCACCAACACTTCAGGATCTGTTCAGCTGAAAAATGCTGGAGCGGAGTGTTCAGGCTGCGGCTCGGGGAAACATGTGTGTTTAATCTGCCTGCTTCCAAATGCCCCGTGGCAACCACAGCAAAGAGCAGAAAAACGTAAATGGATGAAATTATATCCATATGATTCAACGAGACAGCTAAGGAGAGGCAGGTTTCTCATGTGCTTCGTCAGGGTACCAAATTAAAGCCAGCTTCGCTAAAACATTTGCATTACATAGTTTACACATATCATTTCCACAGCCAAGCAGGACCCCTTTTAGCAGCCAGACTCATCTGTTGCGAATAGAGGCCCTAATTTGAATCAAAGATGGGGGGGGGGGTGACTTTTTTTTCTTCTCCTTTCCATTTCTCAATGCTGGATTGAGATGAATTCACACACACTTTACTTTGTTTTTCTTTTGCGTCATTCCCCCTTATCCTCAGCCCAAACTCTCACAGCACTTGATTTATGAATGGTGAGATATGAGTACACACATACACAGCAGTGACTAAGGCAGGACTGTTGTCCAGATGGAACAGAGTGAGCGAGCGCTGCCGAGTGCGATAGCTCGCTCAGCCGATAAATTGGTGGAAGGAAGTAGTCATGTAAATGACTAAAGAAATTGTTCCGAGCAGCCATTTTGCACTAACACGGTCCCGCATAGTTTGGGGCAGATGAAAAAGTTTGTGAATGGCATCGTCTACAACAGGAAGCATTCCTATGATGACTAAATGAGGCATCCAGCATAATGGCCCACCAGCTGCTCTCTGCCACAACAAGGCCTGCGTCCCAAATGGCACCCTATTCCCGATATAGAGCACTACTTTTGACCAGAGCCCTATGGGCCTTGGGCAAAAGTAGTGCACTATAAAGGGAATAGGGTACCATTTGGAATTAATCCTAGCACTTTTGATGGAGATTGAGGGGGAACTATATGATGGATTTGAACCCTTGTTGCTATGGGGGACTGGTATAGGACGACTTATAGAACTACTTTGGGTACGTCTGGCTCCAGAATACATGGTGAGTCGAGTCGTCATGGAAGCACTTAACCTGTTGAGACTCAGGGGCCTGCTTTCACATATGTGCCAGCTTCCAGGCCCTGTATTACATTAGAGAGCTAAGATGTCATTTCCTCGTGATTGGGGCATCGCTGGGTTTATGGCCCAGTTTGAGAGGGAGAGGGAAGTGGGGTCACACACGCGTACCATAGTACAGCCCTTCTCTCTTTGATAAAAGTAAAAAGGATATATCTTATTTGCTGATCTGATGACCTTCACTGTTAGCGTTCAACAGCAACTGTTCATTCCCAAGCCAAACTCCCTGTTTTCCACATAAAAGCGAAAATGCCCTCAATGTGCCATTGGTTCAGTGGCACACCTTGTCTGTGTGTTATCTCGAAACTGGCCCGTGTTCATTCGTACCCCCCTGTATGAAAACAGACAAACTGTGCAGGAGTTCCCATTGAAATGCACTCAACTTCCAACACAAATGGGGGTCACGTTTCAGCCAAGTGACCAACCGCATCCATATCAATGCGTTCAAATGAGAGCGGACAATGTTTAGACTGCACCAGTACTAAAGCCTTAACAGTAGTCGGGTTTTTTTTTTTGGCGGACTTTAGATGTTACAGGGCAGAAGTTGACTTTTAAATCATGGTTGCGCCAACAAACAAAAAATATTTCTGAAGGGGTTTCTGAAACGTCAGTCCATTTGAGATTGAGGGAAGTTCAGTTGGAGGGCTTGTGTATTGGTTACAGCCAGAGTCTTATATTTAGGAGCCCTTATATTTTTTTCTCAATGTAAGGCTCTGGTTACAGCAATGAAGGAAGGCAAAAGAAAGACGTTGGTTTTTGGTGGATGAAAATCATTCAGGATCTTTACTCTTGTGAATAACCATTCATTGAGAGGTGATTGAAACTCATTACTCAGAGTTGGTACGTCATGACTGTGTTTTATGGCGCTGAATCTCTCTCTCTCTGATTGCTGGCCCTGTGTTTACCCTAGCTGCCCTAACCATTTCTAATAGCTAATTAGAGTGTATTACACACCCTGGTGCCATGACCATTAGTAGACCATCAAGGCATTAATTATAAACCTTTTCACCGTAACTCGAACCCCCAGAGTGAGGGGAACGTTAGTGAAAATCCTTAACACGATATGTGCTTTGAGCCGGCTGCTGGACTGATGTTACTCCCAGTCAATACCGTATCATCTGTGACGGGTCTGAGAGCAGCATCCTCTCTCCTCTCTCTGCCAACTCGGGCTCAATCTGTCCAGGACCTCTCCCTCACACCTGCTTCCATTCCCCCCTGCACCTCTTCTCTCCTCTCCACACCCCTTTCCGGGCAAAGCTCCTCTTCCTCCGAGGCTTCAGTGGGGACTGTTCTACATGTGGATGGATTCAGACGCCTACTAGATGGCATTTATTAGTTGATCGCTTTGCTACTTTTCTCTTCCAGGTTGTTCTATGTCAAAGCAACTTGACTCATACCGGCTCTCTCTCTCTCTTAACTCAATCAACCATTTCTTCATCTCTCGAATCCCTCTCTCTGTCCACCACTGTCCCTCTCTCCCTCCTCCCGTGTACCTCTGACATCAGTCTCTCCTGTGTCACCCGGCTCTCCCTAACTCTGAAAAAGTAGGAAAATGTATGCGCTCACTACTGTAAGTTGCTCTGAATAAGAGCGTCCGCTAAATGACTCAAACGTAAATGTACAAAGTAGCCCTCTCTCCCTCTCTGTACCCTTCTCCCTTTTGGCAAACTGCTCCTTGTCCACGCAACAAAATAAACATTTCAGAGGCGCCGCGTGCTGCCAAGCTAAACGCTTTGACGCCACAGGCCCCATAATATTCAGAGAGAAAACAGTCGCTGCGAAATTAAACAATAGGTCAAGATGGCATTGTGATCACCACCCTGCACTGGCCCAGCAAGGCGAAGAGACGAAGAGAGAGAAAGGGCATTTTGCGCAACTAACAGTCCCTCGGAAAAGAGATCGAACAGCGAACAGCGGGCGGGCATCATTCACTCTGCTGGAGAATGTCCAGACCACTAGAGCCTTCTGGGTAATGGAGAATGGAGCGGCGGCAGCCCAAGACGTGGTGAAACTGAACTGCTAACGGTGCCCTCTCGGTTTGTTCAGTTCTTAGTGTGCCAAAGTCGTGCTCTCTTGTCTTCTCTCTCTGGGCGTCGGGGAGTCCAGTTTCACGCCAACGCGGGGGGAATACGGCTGGCTGTGATATATCAGCCTGCAACCGGGGCTTCAATGTGTCAGTCCTTACCAAGGCTCAAGTATATCACCTCTCACTGTAGACGTCCAAGTATTCACTTCTGAATAATAAATCAATTCATATCAACGTTTCAGTAAGTGGTTCCATGTTCACGTGTAATTAAGTCAATCCCCATTCACCACCAATCTGCATTACTGTTTTGGCCCATGTTCCTAATGCCTGGCTGCAAACACATTCGTTTAAGTGCAAAAACAGTCTCTGTTCCTGAGCAATTACTTTGGACAAAAGCAACCTGCCAACTGCAGGAGTTGTGAGGTTCCAGCGTTCCGATTGGTATTCCACAGTAAACGTTTTTATATTTATGGAATATTTTCCATGACATTTCTCATTCGACACGTGTTTACGTTAGCCGGTAATATGAGTCTGGGCCTGGCACTTGCCGTGGCCGCACAATGTTTTTTTTTCTTCTCACGTGCAATTTCCATTCGCAGTACCGTCCGGGTTGACCAAATTGTGCACGACCTAATGTAAAGCGTGGCTTTGTCCCTTTAAAATGTGAAACTTGGCACATCGGTAACACTGATTTTGGTTTCATTTTGCTCGGTGAAACGGACAACCTGAAAGGATCGGTCCTACGTGCCACAAACGTAATCGCTGTTATTACAGAAACCAAAGCTAGCGTAAGACGGGAAACAATAAAAAAAGTTCCCAGACTTATCTTTCATTCTGTTAGGAAACAAAACCAACGGTTATAAATCCAGCATAAACCCTTTTACGTCTATGTTAAACTAATTCAGAGGCTGAACTGATCAAATATGAAACACATGTTTGAAGTTGTACTGGATCCTTTTCTGGAGACTCTTCAGCGTCACTGGAGGGGTGTAAAACTCTACGGGAGGAATGTAAATCAGATGTCTACCAATCGAACTCTCTGGTTCGGAATAAACCAAGCCAGTAGCACCAAACAATGGGGTCTGTACAACGCCACAACACAGCAGGTTAAACATTCTAGGCGCCGGTGTCATGACAGAATTCTCCACTGTGACGAAGCGTACCCCATCTTCAGATGGGGAAGTTACTGTGATGTCGTTGCTCCCCCCCCCCCCCTCTCCCGCTCTCTCTTTCTCGCTCTGGTCTAGGGTTGCAAAATTCAGAGAACGTTCAATAAATTCTCTGGGTTTCCAGAAATCCTGGTTGGAGGTTCGGGATTTCCTGTTTATTCCCTCCTGATTCTGGGAACCCTCCAACCGGGATTTTGGGAAAACCAGTTCCTGGAATTTTGCAACCCTACTTTGGTCTCTCTCTCTCTCTCTCTCTCTCTCGCTCTCTCTCTCTCTCTCTCTCTGGTCTCTCACTCTCTCTGGTCTCTCTCCCTCTCTCTTTCTGGAGAGAGCTCTCTCTCTCTGGTCTCTCACTCTCTCTGGTCTCTCTCCCTCTCTCTCTCTTTCTGGAGAGAGCTCTGATACAGCTCTGTGGTGCATCTCCATTATAACAGGCAGAGTGAAGGCTTGACAGTGTAAACAGACAGAGCCTGTAGGGAGTGTGGACAGCCTCATTGGCCTGGAGGACTGAACACTTTGCTGGGGAACGCTCCCAGCTCTAATTGCCCTGCTGGATTCCAGCTGTGAGTCAGCGTTACAGAGCGCAATGTTCTGCCAATGCTATGAATGCTATGAAAAAGCTCCCAATATGGATCACATTCACATCATTTTCAGGTATATCATACAGCGTGTTGAGTTGATTCTGGGCTGAATACTTTGGGGATGACATTATTTTTATACAATGATTCAACTAATCTCTCTTCTACTTTCCTCCGGGCCTCCTCCTCCTTTCAAAACCTTCAAATGTCACCTGCTAGCTAGCCAACCTAGCCACTGAACACTACAGTGCGTATGTCAACATAACCCTACCACATAACACATTTTATTTCAATCCATAAAAAAAAATGCTAACATCCATCCTTCTCTCGACAGTACCAGTGTCTGTACTGTAGCTACTTTATATTAGTTGCTGGCCCAGAGTGACACTGGATCCTGGTCTGACTCTGGAGTCTGGACTGGTCTGAGTGGAGGCGTAGTCCAGGGGCTGTGGTCTGGCGGCCCCTGGCTCTGAGGCAGACATGGTCTGGGTCTGGAGAAGGGAATATAAAGGTGTCTCTTGTTGCTCTGTTTATTGGGAGATGTGACGGCGGTCAGGCTAGGCGAGGTAGATGATGTTTCTCTGGGCTCAGTGGTTTGTGTGATGCGTGTCCCACTGACACCCAGCCCCCCCCCCCCTGCTACATCAATACCTCAACAACACCCACTCCACCTCTGGGTACTGAGAGATTTACCTCTGTCCACATACTGTTCACACACTGTCCCACACACTCCCAACAGGCCCGGCTCACACACTGCGGCTCACAGAGAAGGTTTGCGGAATGGCTGCTGCTCGGTCACAAATGGTGTCTCGTCGGTCAGTACAAAACAAGGCTAGTGTTACGTAGGGAGTACGACGCTCGAGAAAGTATATTTTTCTTTATTCCTGGTAAACTGCCTCCAAATGTTTCCATAAGAAGCTTGTCTGTCCTGAGGATTTAAATGGTTTACAAGCAAGACCCCATGTTTTATATGACCCTTGACACTGCAGCATTAGAGAACCCAAAGTGCTTTGTTTGGAATCGTTTAGGAACTGTGGCAGCATCCCAAACGGCAACCCATTCCCTATATATTGCACTACTTTTGACGAGAGTCCTATGGGAACCCTATGGGACCTAGTCAAAAGTAGGCTGCCATTTGGAACTAGGGTGTCATTTGGTGGATCTGGTCTAATGAGCCCTATTACCTTAGAAGGAGATCCCAGAACACATGTTAGACCAGTGTTCTACAACAGACCTGTTCAGGTCCCTATCCATCCCTTCAGACATCCCAGGAACGTGCCTGGACAATAGACCCTGAACACGGCTCTGTTCGTCTCTCCCACATATTAGTAAACTGATCTGGCCCACTGGTGAGGTTAAACTGATTAAGGACTTGGATGGGAAACAATTATGACACAACCACTGCGCTATGTTAGAGTCAAGCCTGTCAACTTCAGCCCGGTCGATCAGGTTTCTGATACAAAACCGTGATTAAATGTTAAGGAAATTACAAACTCAAAACATTGCATTCCAGACAAATGTAATTAGGGTATCGCATATAGTGGATTGTCCCTGCTTTCATACCTGGTTACGCAGTCTGAGACAGGGGAGCTGGTTCACTGCATCTCTAACTTTGTTTCACTTTGGCTTCATAATACTTTTATCTGTGTCAGCTGTAGCGAAATGAAATATAAAAATGACTATTGAGGCTCTTTATATATATATATATATATATATATATATATATATATATATATATATATATATATAACTATAAGTATTTAGATCCAGACCCAAATGACGAGAGAGAGAGAGAGAGAGAGAGAGAGAGAGAGAGAGAGAGAGAGAGAGAGAGAGAGAGAGAGAGAGAGAGAGAGAGAGAGAGAGAGAGAGAGAGAGAGAGAGAGAGAGAGAGAGAGAGAGAGAGAGAGAGAGAGAGAGAGAGAGAGAGAGAGAGAGAGAGAGAGAGAGAGAGAGAGACACAAAAGACTGGATTGCATTACTGTAAAGCGATTGACTGGAAAACTTTTATGGCTTGACAAGAACTTGGCCTGGCCTATTCGACAAGGAAAACAAGCAAGATCCATCTATATCCAGGCCTTTCATTATCATGCCAAAACATCAGTCTCAGACCATTTCTGCCAGCAGTTTCATCATACTAATATATGTATCGCATATGGTCAGTGCTTCTCCACTATTAGCATGACGCTCGAGACAGCCAAGTGGCACACAGGATCTGACAGACGGCAGAAGATAACGATGGCATGACAATATGGCTTCATTGCACCAATAGAATACATGAAATAACAATTGGACATGGTTGCCCACAGGCTTGATTGATAAGAGACCGGGAGGGTGGGTACACAAATGATTGACAGCAGGCGGGGACGCTCTGGACCCACAGTCATACAGCGGCAGTAACCATGGGTTGACACTGTACTTCCCAGATACACCACAGACGGTTACTGTGGGCTCCCATTGCTTTTGTGCTCCGAATTCAATTACTCTGCGCTTTCAAATTCTAGGCAAGCTATCAGAACTCAAGTTCCCCATACAATTATCCATTTAGTCCTGACATGTAAAAAAATAAGCCTCCTCTCTCCCTTTCTCCCCTATTGCTTCTGAGTATTCATGTTTAACTGCATCGTACAGAGTTCTCCCTCCCCTTCTACTCCAGTACAGAGGTGTGTGGGTGAGCGCTGAGCTGGCTCATGCCTACAGACCTGGCCGTCTAGGTTAAAATTCTGAATCATATGTCTTCATTGCAGGTAGCTGCTACCGGGCCAGAGTCCCAGCCTCTGAAAGATTGCGCTGGCTAAGCAGTCCAGACAGGCCGGAGTGTCAGCGGCTCGTACTGGTACAAACACATTAATATCAACGTCAGTCGCCGCCTGCGCCCTACGCACAGACGGCTCCGGTTTCAGGACAGCGTTCAGGGGAAAAGCCGGGTCATGTGTAGAACCTCAGTTTTAATTAGCTAATGGCACTCGCCGTTTCATCTCCTGTGTCGGAGCTGATTGCTCACAAAAGACTCCATTTACCCGGAGAAAACACCACGCCATCTTGGCAACGGACGCCGCTGTATGTCTCAACGTCTGCTTGTGGGGGATTTGGGCCACTCTCTTCCAAAAATCAGTCTAATAAATCTAAATATATATGTTTGCTGGTTTCACACCTGTGAAAAAAAAAAGGAAATTCCATGATCTATGCTTTTTTTCCAGCAGGTCCCTGGCTGACTGCAGTCAATTTTCCTTCAGCATATGGTGGTGTGTGTGTCGAGAGAGTGGTTTCATTAGGCAGGTGAGTTGGTGGCTGGGGTGTGTTTTATCATTATGACGTGGGTGGCATCGGTGCAACTCTGAGTTCTCAATCGTTCTCAAAACTAAACTTTATTCAATTTGGAGGGGTAAAATACCAAATGTGTTCTTCAAGTAAAATGGGTTACACTATTTTATTGTTGACAGAGATTACCAGGTATATACATGGAAAGTACATGGTAAAACGGTAATTACATCTGTCCTAATTCTGTTGATGGCTATATCTAATATCTTTGAATGAATTATTATATAAAAACAAACCATATCTTCTATTTTATTGTACTAATTGATAATTGAGGGGGGCACACGTCCCCTCAGTTTCAGTGGGCATTATGCCTCTGGCCCTAAAAAGTCTCCACACACCTGAAAAATATGTGACTTCAGAAAGTATTCACACCCCTTGACCTTTTCCACATTTTGTTGTATTACAAAGTGCAATAAACATTTATTTGATTGTCTTTTTTTTTTTTGTCAACGATCTACACAAAACAGTCTGTAATGTCAAAGTGGAAGAAAAAATTCTAACATTTGTAGAAATAATTTTGGAAAAAACAAGATAAGTAGATAAGTATTCAACCTCCTGAGTCAATACATGTCAGAATCCCCTTTGGCACCGATTACAGTTGAGTCTTTCTGGGTAAGTCTCTAAGAGCTTTCCGCACATGGATTTGCCTATTATTTTTTCAAAATTATTCAAGCTCTGTCACATTGGTTGTTGATCATTGCTAGACAAAAATGTTCATGTCTTGCCATAGATTTTCAAGCAGATTTAAGTCAAAACTGTAACTCGACCACTCAGGAACATTCACTGTCTTCTTGGTAAACAACTTCAGTGTAGACTTTGCCTGTGCTTAGCGCCATTCCGTTTATTTTTTCTCCTGAAAAACTCAACCGTTCTTAACGATTACAAGCATACTCATAACATGATGTAGCCAACACTATGCTTGAAAATATGGAGAGTGGTACTAAATAATGTGTTGTATTGGATTTGCCCCAAACATAACACTTTCTATTTAGGACAAAAAGTGTATTTCCTTGCCATTTTTTTTGCAGTATTACTTTAGTGCCTTATTGCAAACAGTTTTGGAATATTTTTATTCTATACAGGCTACCTTCTTTTCACTCTGTCAATTAGGTAAGTATTGCTGAGTATCTACAATGTTGTTGATCCATCCTCAGTTTTCTCCTATCACAGCAATTCAACTCTGTAACTGTTTAAACGTCACCATTGAAATCCCTGAAAAGTTTTCTTTCTCTCCGGCAACTGAGTTAGGAAGGATGACTGTATTTTTGTTGTTTCTGGATGTATTGATACACCATCCAAAGTGTAATTAATAACTTCAACATGCTCAAAGGGATATTTAATGTCTTCTTTTTTATATTTTTAACCATTAGGTATTCCAGCTATTTGCACAGAGGAAACAGATGAGACATTTTGATTCAGGACCAAATGCTCCAGAAACCAATAGGTGCCCTTCTTTGCGAGGCATTGGAAAACCTCCCTGGTCTTTGTGGTTGAATCTGTGTTTGAAATTCACTGCTCAAACAAGGGACCTTACAGATAATTGTATGTGTGGGGTACAGAGATGATGTAGTCCTTCAAAAAATCATGTTAAACACTATTAATGCACACAGAATGAGTCCATGAAATATATTATTTGACTTGTTAAGCAAAGTTTTACTCATTCATTTATTTAGGCTTGCCATAACAAAGGGTTTGAATACTTATTGACTCCGGACAAATCAGCTTTTCATTTTTAATTAATTTGTAAAAACATTTTAAAAACATAATTGCACTTGGACATTATGGGGTATTGTGTGAAGGCCAGTGAGCAAAAAAATCTCAATTGAATCCAATTTTAAATTCAGGCTGTGACACAACAACATGTGGAAAAAGGCAATGGGTATGAATACTTTCTGAAGGCACTTGTAGGTTAAAGAGTCAACTGAACCACAATGAGTATGTATCTAAAAAGGCAGCTTGACCCAGTCAACTTCTCAGGTAAGTCACTGACAAAAAATTGAGGGAAGCACAAGCGAATCCTTCAACAGGCCACATCTCCACATCCACATAGTCCAACATTGTGCAATACTTTCAATGGACAGGATTTCAAAACAATTTCTTACAATTTTGCCATTCAGTTAATCTGTGGAGACTCGGAGAGAACCAAGTAAAGAACCAAACGCAAGATATGGTCCAGCATGACATGTCTCATCAAGTTCTACATTATATAGGGTTTAGATGAATATTTATCTGAACTTCAGGGTGCAGAGTGGAGCTATTTGACTCAGAGACATTAAGCCCGCAGGACCGTCTCGATATAACCCACTAAGTTATCAAAGCCTGTGACTATGTCAGGTCTTCGGTTGCTGGATATATTTTTAATATTTATGCAGACAAGATTTAAAAAAAAATTTAATAAACCAAAACAACACTCCGAATTAGGCATGAAACATAACAGGATATTGCAGAGAGATTATGCCATTTCCTTTTCTCCCATGTGTCCCTGCCTGCCAGACTACTATACAACAGCCCTGGGGCCTGCATTAATTGTAGTAGTGGGGGGGGCTTTACAAGTTCTCCGAACTCAATGGTTACAGATGGAGTTGCAATTTTTATGTGGCACCGCGTTAAACATAGGTCCGCGTTAAACATAGCCAGGTATGGACAGTGACAAGCGAGAGGTCGGAGAATGACTTTTGTGTTGTGATAATGACTTTTTCCTGCCAAGACACCGCATGAAACAAATGCTGTGCAGCTGGAGGAGGCTGGAGGGGAGGGGAGTGTTATGCTTGGATGTGAGCGCAGCTCCAACTCATGAGCGCCCACTGGAATCTGCCGCTGGAAAGATAATAAAGGAATTAGCTGGGGGGGGGGGGGGGGGGGGGGGGGTTCTGGAGCATTTGGTCCTGAATCAAAATGTCTCATCTGTTTCCTCTGTGCAAATAGCTGGAATTCCTAAATGCCTTTGTCTATTGCATGAGTACAGCAAACACAACAGGCATCAGTCAAACGCTTCTGACTGCAGTGGTCACAGACGCATGAGGACTAAATAAGGATACGAAATAAGATACGACAACATATACACACACATGCTGTGCGTATAAATGCATACCCACTACAAATCATAGCCCACATTTGTGACAAATTATGGCAGGGATCTATCGCCATAGTATTGCACGTGAATGACCACACACTCTCAACCATTATGCAAACACAAACTCATTGCCTCAGACACATGCAAAACACGTGCAACTTTCTTCCACTTTCTCTAAGGCTTTCTGTCGAGCTGAATCTAAATACATACTCATTAGAAGTGTTTATGCAAGTCTGAATACATTTCTGTTTTTGTTCAGTTTGAGAACTGAGTGTTAGAATCCAACATGGATAGAATCAATACCTCCTATTGTAGGGGATAACAGAAATTAAAGTAAGTAAGTGTGTGTGTGTGTGTGTGTGTGTGTGTGTGTGTGTGTGTGTGTGTGTGTGTGTGTGTGTGTGTGTGTGTGTGTGTGTGTGTGTGTGTGTGTGTGTGTGCGTGTGCGTGTGCGTGTGTGTGTGTGTGCGCGCATGTATGTGTGTTTGAGGCCTTGCTGAGGTCTGAGTGATTGGGAGGCTGTGATGTGTAGCTTGGACCCGCACGCACACACACTGCCTCCCGTCCCGAGATAGAGCCCAGCGGTTCCATTACACTGAGGCGAATTGTTCTAGTGTTAGCATCTGGTAAGCATCTCCCCACACAAACACACATTTATACATACATGTAGTACAGTACGTACACATACAGACACACACGAACACACACTCCGTCTATTTCCCTTCCTGTCCTACGTGGCACCAAACTGACCTCCGTGACAGAGTTTGAGACACACTCAGCTTATACTGGCATGAACAGTCACAAGAGAAGAAAAAAAATGTGAGTGTTTAACGTATATGCAACACTCTCTGAAAAAAACTAAACCAACAGCTGGACCAAAACACAGGGAATTTTGTTCCCAGAACTCCCTAGGATTCCCAGAATCTGCGTGAAAAACAGCACAACAGAGTTGAGTGAAGATTCACAGCCTGAGCACATTTTGAGCTACAGCATGCACACGCACTAATGAACGATGGCTCTGAGGAACTTCCAGTAACTTCCAGTGCTCATTATGCATTCAAATACTACACGACGCCTTCGTGTAAAAAAATCCTATAAAATGTAGCTAACAATGTAAAGCAGTGTTAAGTGTCACTCTAACACTTAAACACTTTAACTGCATTTCACTTAACAACTTATGACGCTCGCCAGTTTTCACACGTTCACAATAATGAGCCGCCAGTAAAGTATACAAAATATGATTCTCTTTTTCTATATATCGCCTGGGATTTCATAAAACATAAATAGAAATAAAACAGGTATTTTTGTGGTGTTAGGCTACGATCGTATTGCACAATAATAATTCTATTCTGGATGGTTTTCCTAGAACGAGGAAGAACATTTCGGACAGGGGTTGGGTGAAACTCTGAATTGAGCAAGACGAGATATTTTACCATCCATCCCTCTGCTTCGTAAGCCTCTTCTTCTACTAGACTACTACATATTTCCCTGTGTTTGGTTTGGATAAAAAAAAGCCAGTTCACTTAATACTTGTGGGACAGCTAAACATTTAAACCTTCCATTTAAAGGGATCAAGTGTATGCATTGTTTGGTTATGTTAACCAGATGTGTTAGTTTTTCATGATCTGAATCCCTTCTTAAAAAACGGCAGAGTGAGAGAAAATAAACATGACATCGCCCAACACAAATTGTGGACTATTGTGTATTTGGACTAAATCCTTCTCTAGGTTGGAGGGCTTTTTCCATTTGCTAAGGGATGCTGGGGAGTGACAGTTTGACGTTGATTGGTGTGTTGACTTGTGGAATAGGAGAGCTTCACCTGTAAAGAATACAACCACAAAGCAATTTATACAACGAGCTACACTGCTCCAATTATAATGCTTTTCTTCAATGGAAAATGTGTGCTTGAAACATTCTGCAAAACAATACTGTGACTATAAATGTATCCATTTTCAATTTTCAAAAACTAGTCTGATTTTATCATTGGAAAAAAAACTTTGCAATGAAAAAATGATCTGTATTGCTTTTGGAAACAATGCATCTTGTTGATGTAGATGTTTCCTTGAATTACAATCGACCATCAGTCTCTGAGGATATAAATTATTATTATTTTTTTACTTCTATCACACAAACACGGCACGTTTTTTGGTTGGACACCAACAAATTTCAATGAAATACCAAATAAGGGATATACTGTATTAGGAACTAGTCTACCATCAACTTCACCTGTATTGCACATGTACTGTACACAGCAGCTCCAAAATGTATGTTTAAATAAAAGAGAGCAGGCTCTGTGGAAACTGGAAAAAGTCATATGCAGGGATACAATCAAACTGTTTGCACAAGCTGGGAAGTGTCAATTTCACACAGTAAAAATATACTGCGGAAACAAGAAATGTAATCTACAGTACAATGGACCATAAAAAATGGCTTCCATTCAGAAAAGTGGGCTGTGAACAACATTGACTGCCGACACCAACCGTAATGGCTTGGTTCTCTACTCAGGGTGGGGAATTACTAGAATGGGATGGGTACATTCAATATGGCCGCCAGCACACCCATCACGTTTACTTGAATGGGGATTTCCATTCAATGAATTATATTTCTATGGTGGGGAGAGGGACTCACCATACACTTGTTGGGCTTCTCTCCCGAGTGGACCCTCATGTGGATGAGGAGTTTGTAGCGGGCGTTGAAGGGCTTGTAGCGGCGGATGCAGCCGGCCCAGAAGCAGGTGAAGTCCTCCCCTTTGCGCTGGTCGATGTGCACCTTCTCGATGTGCCTCACTAGCTCCTCCTGTTGCTCATACGCCACACTGCAGTCAATCCAGCGGCAAACCTGCTTGTCGCTGAGCGGCCCACCGTCCTCTCCCCCGACGGGGCTCGAGGTCTTGAGGCCCGAGAGGAGTGACGATGAAGATGATGTGGGCTGGTTCTGGAGGTGCAGCAAGCCCCCTGGGCTTGGGCCCCCGTACTGGTGCAGGTGGTAGGGTGGGGGCATGGAGGGCCGCGGGGGGGCAGGGTGGTGGGGGTGAGGACGGAGGTGGCTGGCAGCAGTGCGGCCAGTCAGGTGATTATAATGGTGGTGATGGTGGTAGTGGTGCTGAAAGAGCTCCTCCTCGCTGGGAGAGAAGTCATCTAGAGGCTCCTGTTTCAGAGCTCCTCCACCGGCCCTCTGACAGCCCTCCAGCATAGACACGTTCCCAAGCAGGCCTCCCGTCATCAGGGCCCCACTCATCAGCAGACCCAGCCCATCGGCGCCTGCTCCTCCTCCTCCTCCACCCACCGGCTGCATTGAGCCGGGCTCCTCACACAGTCCCTGGTTCTGCTGCTCCGGGTCCAGAGAAGACACGGAGGAGGAGGAGGAGCCCGAGGAGGAGCCCGAGGAGAGGGACAGCAGGCAGGCGGCAGGCGAGGGCAGCTGACAACTCTCCTGCGAGAGGGGCTGCTGGGGGCTGCTGCACTTCTGGGGGGGTGGGGGCTTGTGGGGGCCAGCCCGGGAGGAGAAGCCGCCGCTGGGCTGGGGTGAGGGGTTTGTCCGGAGCCCGTTGACACAGGCCACCACGGACATCTGGGAGGAGCAGATAATGGCGGTGATATCGATCCCCTCGGTGGCGGTGACGACGGCGTTCGCGACGGCGCTAGCGTTGCTGCTGGCAGCGGCGGACTGGGAAGCCAGGGACAGGCAGCGTCTCTTCAGGCTGCTAGTAGTGAGCAGCCGCGCTGAATGACGGGAGCCGCTTGGGGACAAAGACAGCGGGGAGGAGCCATCTTCATTATTAAACGGGTACGCCGAGTCTGCCGATAGAGCACTGCCTAAGCCACTGCCACCGCCGCTTCCACCGAGAGGACCCTCCATCTCCCCCCGCCGGACCCCAATGTTTCCCCTGCTGTTCTGGAAGGCACCCTGGATTGTGGTGGGGACCCCTGGTCCCTGTGAGATGTTGTAGCCCATGGATGCCTCCTGTTTGATGGGATAGGAGAGAGGAAGTGCCCTGGCCCCGTTGGAGGTTCCGCAGCCTGGGTCGGGAGAGGCCAGGGATCTCTGGAAGGCAGAGGACCTGTAGAGGGGAAAAACACACGGCAGGGAATCTGAGCAGAGCGAGGCTATTAGGACAACACAGGGGCGAATATGAGCACTATTAGCCGCCCGCTGTTGATAGATAAAGGCCACGGCTGTCTGGGTCCTGCCAAGCCATCCTTCCCACACGCCGCAGCTTTCAGCCCTCGCACAACAGCAAGGCTGTGAGCTGCAGACCTGGCCTAGAGTGGGCTCTCTTTCTCCCCCTCTCTCTTTCTCTGCTCTCCCGTGCTCTCATTCTTTGGCTACAAGAATAACATCTCACCCCAGAGAGCCCCCACAGAACTAAAAGTATTTTAGTCAGGGGGTCTAACATCCACTTCACACAGCCAGAGGACTTTCAGAGAGAAACGGAAGGTTAGTTAGTGACTTGTGGTGTCCCTTTCAAAACAAGGCAGCATCCACCAGAAACAGATGATCCGGGAGTGATTTCATGAATAAATGAAAGGGGACCTTGAGCCCTGTGAGCAGTTATGAATGGGTATTTATGGCTAAGAATAGGAGAGCGGCAGATAGAGAGGACAGAAGAAGAGGCGATGGATGAGCCTTCTTGTGTGTCACTAGTCTGACAGGCTTTGATGACACAAAGGGGTTAAACCTAAGCCTACATGTTGGGATAAATAGGAGTCACCTGGTTTGTTGGCATAATGGCGGCCTGTGAAGGGTCAGCGTTTACAATACTGTGTATTATGGTGGGAATCTTGCCCCCGGTGAATGGGGAGCCAGGTCGTATTTCTCCATGCGTCGCTGTGATGTCCTACATAATAATTCCTGTCAGTTCGCTCATTATGGATTTTGTGCAAAGCTCTTGAGTGATGTGAGAAGGCCCCTCTTTCTCTCTCTCCTGTCTCCATGAAGGAATTGCCTTTGTCCTCTCTCTCTCTCTCTCTTCTCTCCCTCTCGCTCTCTCTTTCTCTCTCTCTATCTCTCTCTCCCTCTCTCTCGACGCACACTGGGGAAAAGTACTAGATAGAGCCAGAGATGGACTTTTTCGTAGTCAATAAAGAGTGTGTGAGAGAGAGAGAGAGTGCCCCCCCTTTCTTTCATGAGCGCTATTTCCTGTTTGGCTGCAGCGATGGCATTCGGGGAGACAATATGGGAGAATTGAATGTCTCTCCAGAAGCACTTTGGAGTGTATAGAGGCCAGAGAGGGTGATAGGAATCTTTTTCTGACCAGTGAATAGATGTTACGTAGTGTACCTGCCTCCTCTATGAGAAATGTCATTAAATGCTATAGGTAATTACATTTGACAGATGAAGTACGCATTTTTTGGGGGATTATTATCAATACCATTACCTGCGTAGAATGATGACTGTTCATTTTATCAGTATGATAATGTTATTAGTGTTAATACGATAGTAGAACATGTACTGCTAACATCATTTCAGGTGTTTCAAAAATACAAACAATCTGATCAACAGAAACAATTGACAGACAGCTATACTGTTTCAGGCCTGTACTGACCCCTATGTTGCCGGTGTTCTTGTCAGAACCTGTCTTGTCGTTCTTACCTGGCTTCAGCGTGCTGCTGCTGGCTGTCCTGCAGATGAAGGTTGTGTGTGGGTGTGGGCCGCTCACAGTGGACACTGTGGTAATGACCCACTGGACCTGGCTGGCTCCCTGGTGGCACCGGCACCGCCAGACTCTGCCCACAGCGCATCAGTGTGCCCTCACTGCCCCCCAGCTCTGGCCCACTCTCCTTCTCTGGGCAGTAGGCACCGCTGCAACTGCCGTTCACTGGAAAAGGGGAAGAGAAGGGATGAAAATGACAACACTGTCTGTAACCCTCAAAGTCCCTAAAATAAGATAGGATTTTATTCATCCCCAAAGGGGAAGTTTGTTTGCACAAGCAAATACACACAACACTAATAAATACAAAACTTATGATGACAATGACAGCACTGTAAACCCCTCAGAGTCCCCCTCTAGCTGGAAGTTGGCTCTGCTTGCCTGTTTCGCTACTCTAACGACAGAACAGAGAGATTAATAACTGCCATAGAGTGCAACAGATCTCCTCTGAGACGCTTCCATCAGTGACATGTTGAAAGTGTATCAAATTACGATCGATCTCTCGAGAACAATCGCTGGCTTCGAAGTTTGTGGACCCGTTGAGATATGGAGTGGTTTTGTGCTCTTTGGTGAACTTTAAAAAAGCTGATGACGTCAAAAGATTAGACTTGTGTAAGTTCTTGTTGAACTGTGTAACAGATAAGCAAAAAAAGCGTGATTATTATGATTATCTCTACTGCATCCAGTTAGCATATACAGACGTTTTGGCTTCACATCCTTCTTCAGTGTGTAGACAATAACACTCTATAGCGTGGATCTCATTGATATTATTAGTACTGTGGGAAAACTAAACAAGAGCGAGAAATTAGCTAATTATTTGCATTGATGAATGTTCCAAATGTTCCAAGTGTTTGTCACTTTGCTATTGAAGAGACACTCAGTCAATCCACAACCGGGTAATTCTATTTCGATTACAGGAAATGTGTTTTGTGTTGAAATTGTGAGAGAGTTTGCTGAACCACTAGCATAAACAATCTATATATTTAGCACCACATGACATGAATATAACCAAGAAAAGCTTTTTTTGGGGGGGGGGGGTGTCTAACAAAATGTTTCCATAAAACACATCAGAATATGACTAGAGATCTGAAATTTGACACATGAAAGTGAGTGAAGGGGGGGGGGGGGGGGGGGGGCTGTGTATGTCGAAATATTTCCAGAAGGAAAGACAATACCCCCGATGCTCGTTCGTGTGTAGGAGGCCACATGTCCCTGCTCCAACCTCCCTAACTCAATTTCTCAAATTGAATTTTGCTCATAATGATGTTATTGACAATGTTATCACATCTCTTGAGCTATTATCAATGCAGGCACCCAAACACTCCTTAAGTGATATAAAGGAATGAAAGAAAAAAGAGAAGGAGGAGGAAGGCATGAGGATAGAGAAAACAGAAAGATGAGGATAAAGTAACAGGCAGAGAAAGATTTTTTAAATGTTTTTAAACACGATGTAGTCAGCGAGAGAGAAGGAGGGAGGGAGAGGCAGACGGACAGAGAGAGGGAGAGGTTGTGAAGAAGTCACAGAAAAACAAGTTAAGGTGGAGATGCGTGGTTGGCATTGGAAAGAGAAAGACTAGGGGAGAGGTGGCGAGAGGGAGAGGTGATGCACAGGGAGCGAGAGGGGAGCGGTATAGAAAGTCAGTGCAAACGCTGCAGTGTCGCTCGCTGAGGGACTTTGAGAGGCATGCTGGTTTCACTCAGAGCCATAAACAGAAGGCAAGAACTCTTTCAGCTCTGTTCTGTTTTCAAGGAATACAAATGGTTCTGTTTATAAAGTTCTGGTGTCCTGCCTCTTCTTTTTTTTTCTTCTTCTTGGCTGCGCGTTTCCACAGTTAGCATATCCAACTGTGTTTGTGTATGAAAACTTCAAGGCCTGTTGATTGACGGCCAAGTATTTCTTGCCTCATCTGGAATAAGAGTGATTCAATCAGGACGGCCAATGGTGACATGAGTCAGGATAGAGAATTCAAAATGCATGTATACCATGGCTTTGACCATATGTAACCTTTCACTATGTACAGTCACACACAGGTGCACACGCACACGCAAACACACGCAAACACGCACCACATGTTCTAAAGAGTGAATACAGATGTAGGATCTTAATTTGAGCCACTCTGCTACAGCGAGAAAATAATCCTGCAGTAACCAGAAATGTGAATTATTATGTCGATTATAATTAATGGACATTTTTGTAGGGGCCGATACATTTTTTTCATTTTGGGGAAATCAAGTCGGATATGTCTTTTTTTATTTTAAAATGGTTCTCCCCAATTTGGTGGTATCCAATTTGTAGTTACAGTCTTGTCTCATCGCTGCAACTCCCGCACGGACTTGGGAGAGGCGAAGGTCGAGAGCCGTGCATCCTCCGAAACACAACCCAGCCAAGCCGCACTGCTTCTTGACACAATGCCCGCTTAACCCGGAAACCAGCCTCACCAATGTGTCGGCGAAAACGTGGTGCACCTGGCAACCATGTCAGCGTGCATTGCGCCCGGCCCGCCACATGAGTCGCTAGTGCGTGATGGGACAAGAACATCCCTGCAGGCCAAACCCTCACCTAACACGGACGACGCTGGGCCAATTGAGCACCTCCCCATGGGTCTCCCGGTCACGGCCGGCTGCGACAGAGCCTGGACTCGAAGCAGGATCTCCAGTGGCACAGCTTGCGCTGCGATGCAGTGCCTTAGACCAATGCACTTCAAGTTTGCATTTCCTGCTGTATATTAAAATTCTCAGCAAAAAAAAGAGTAATCAAATTAAGATCCTACAACTGTATTAGTATGTGCACTTCCAAGCACCCTATAAAATACACAGCCAAAGTGAGAACAGCATAAAGCCTATGGTCTAACCATACCATTTAATATTTTCTGTATGGTATGTCTTTAAGATGTAGCTTATGTTTGGATCAGGTACAATGAACAATGAAATACAACATATACCCAGGCAAAACAGATTGAGCCACACATTCAAGCCAAATAAAATACAATGCACTTCAGAAGAGGCATTCTCTGCTTCCCTGTTTGGAAACAGTTGCTGTTTGCCAGTAGAAAGTACTTTATGTAAATCAAGGCAAAGCGGCGCGAACACCGCAAATATCCCAGCGGAGTGATTACCTATGATTTGTTCTGTTTACAGAGATTGGGGTGGCAGGTAACCTAGTGGTTAGAGCATTGAACTAGTAACCGGAAGGTTGCAAGATCGAATCCCCGAGGTATAGAGGAGATGTTGGAGCAGGAGGAGAGGACATTGGGAAAAGGAGAAGACACACTGGAGGTGCTAGTTTCTGGCTACAAGCTCAGCCTGGTCTCATAGACTAGATGTAACATAGTAAAAGTATATCTGGGACACTCAAATTTGTATGATACTGTATGTTACGTTTGGTATGGTTACAAAAGACAGATGGTTACTTAAGGCAAAAATGAAAGTCGGGGTGGGTGAATAACGCAAACCTTTAGTAACCCAAAGATTGTAAATTTGAGTCTCATCAAGGGCAAATTAGCTACTTTTTTTTACTACTTTTTAGTTGCTTTGCAACTACTTAGCATGTTAGCTAACCATTCCCCTAACCCTAACCTTAACCATAACTCCTAAACTTAACCCTAACCCCCAATCCTAACCCTTAGCCTAGGTAACGTTAGCCAGCTAGCTAATATTAGCCACCTAGACAGAATTTGTAACATATCACACATTTAGCAAATTCGTAACATCTTCTATGTTTAGAAAATTCGTAACATATTGTAAATGACATATAAAACAAATTGTTATTCATAATATATCCAAGATGGGTGATGGAATCCATAAATTAATAAATAACATATGAAACGTAACATATCCTACTATAAAATGCCATGTTCTGGATTTACGAACAGAATAATACGAAATGCTTAAAGACCAGGTTGCGAGAGGAGCCTAAACTGTATGGAGATGATTAGGACTAGGGTATAGGGTATATCATCAGGAAAAACTGGCCCTAGTTGTAGGCAATTGGTAGGACAAGGAGTTTTTCCTGATCAGTTCACACCATATAACTAGTCTGTCTTTAGATCTCGATTAGAACAGTCACTCTTCTAAAGTAAACCAGGGTGCCTCCACTCCAGTCACTGTGTCTGTACTAAAGTCCTATAGTTGTTCTATATTCCATAAAGCATACAGACTGAACGCCCGGCTGAAAGCTTTGCTACATTAACAGAATCAGTCATGCTCAGGCTAGGAGGAGAAACAGGCTTCTCAACATATGGTGGCTTGGAAGGAAACCAACCGTAAATTCAGTTTATATTGAATATGCCATGGTAATTCAACATTGTGAGTATTTCGTTGTGTGTTAGGGCTGGCTTGATCAGGAGGTGGAAGCCAGTGGAAGCACCTGGGACCGAGGTGAAATGGAAGACACACAGAGCCGGTGACAGAGATAGAGCGAGAGATGGAGGGAGGGTGAGAGATTGTTGCGCTGACACAGTGATGGGAACACGCAGGGGTCAGATCAGTGCTGACTGGTCATGTTGCGGTTAGGTCCTGTAACAGTGGTCTCTGGTGGTCTCTAAGGAACCATTTAGGGCTTCCCCCCCCCCCCCCCCCCCCCAATTCTCTCCAAAATGTGAGCTGAAATGAACTCCATGATTTCAGTCATGTATTTTGTAAGTGAAATCGTTTTGAAGAAGGGGGGGGGGGGGGGGGGGGTCATGGCCCTAGTTGCTCTGATAATGATATGCACACTTGCAAGCGTTCAGAGCCAATTAGAGGTGACAATCTCAGGGCATGAGATCAGGGAGAGACTCGTTACATGCCGATGCCAGAATCACCGCGGGCAACTGTGCTGTTCTATAAAGACCATGTACAGATGTGCTTTTGGCCCATCCTTACAAACACCCACTGATGTCAGCATTCACAACCAGAGAGAGCTGAGATGAAGCCCCGAAGAAGGCCTCTATTGTTATCCTCCCCCCCTTCTTGTTCTTACACACCTCCCAGAAAAACAAACTTGTGGAACAGGACCACAGGAAGATACCCTGTTTGATACCATGGTTATAGATCTATTACTATCATTGCGGGATCATTAGAAACGGTTGAGCTCACGGAGCTCACGGGGGGAGAGAGTGAGATTAGATGAGAAGAATATCTCTCTATTACACAGGAACGAACACATAAACTATAGACGCAGACATGGGGTAATTATAAAGGGATATATGTGGTTACTGGAGAAGGTCTATTGAGGGACATATGTGATTCTTATTTTTGGCTTGTGTCAAGGGGAGAAATGAGGTTCCAATCACACCCTTATTGATTCGGTGTTCTTAGGTCATCCATTTGTCACGCTTCCTCCGTTTCAAACCCCCTCGAGAACACAAAGCAAAGCCTTAAAAAAAAAATCTGACGCATCGACAAACCACAAATGAAAAGCCCTTACAAACTATTTCCATGGATGAATTCATCCGGTTCTGCATTTGGAGATAAAGAGACAAGACAGGCAAACAAATACAATTAACCAGAACAAATGTCATGCTCTCTCTTTTGACTCGTTGACGTTGATCTGGTTTAGAAAAACAAGTATTTCCATATGAGTGCCACATCTGTATCCCAAATGGCACCATATTCCCATATAATGCACTACTTTGGACCAGAGCACTATGGGCCCTGGCAAGAAGCAGTGCACTAAAGGGAATAAGGTGCCATTTGGCATACACATGTGTACAGTAAGGCTGTACTCTTGTTGCCAAAGGGGCAAATCATCAGAGAGTCATGTTGAGATAAATCAGTTTGTGCTTTGGCTAACTCCCTCTCTATCTGAATGACTAATAAATGACTAATAAAACAGAACATCCCACATGTCTCCAACAAAGAAAGGGCATGGCTAACCCCACAAAAACAGTGACTATTATCTCCAGATTTGCATGTCCTGTATTGTATTCCTCAATGCATTCTACACTCAGAATGACCTGATATTCAATCACGTCACCATATCACATCACATGCTATCATTCTGAACCCAGCATTCCTTGAATAATGGACCTCTCTCATTTCACACAAATTACGATAGGATCCAGATTCTGATCGTCGGCCTCTCTTTCGGGTCTCGGTCTCTTTCTCCGTCTTTCACAGTCTCTTCTCTCTCTCTCTCTGTGTGTCTCTCTGTTCTTTGTCTATCTGATCTCTCTCTCTCGCGCGCGCTCTCTATAGTCTCTATGGACAATAGTACTGCTGCATCTGATCAGCAGATGTCCTGGTGCGGTACATGATTAAGTGTAATTGGTGGTAATCTCAGGCAATTTTTTTTTTTCGGTGACACTTAATTTTCTATAATTCTCGCCTCTGCCTTTTAAGTCACCTAAGCGCTGTTTCAAGTGCTGGGGTGAGACTGCGCTTGTACCAGTGTTTAATGTGTTTAAGTCTTCTGAGATCCCGGGGAATAAAAAACAGATGTGCAGATGTTTTCGGGGGGAGCGGAGGAGGTGAGGAGGGAAGAGGAGGAGAGTGGGGGAGGAGAAGACGGGCAGCGTTCAAGAGGTGTACTGTACTGAGAGAGCTAACTTTGCTCGGAGGGAACTGGTGGCATGGGCTTTGGTAAAAAAAAAATGTGTGTGCTATATAGGGAATTGGGCACAATTTGGGACACAGCCCATGTCAGGGCCCAGACGCTAAAATATCTGAACTCAAGAAACAACAAGCTGCCAAAACCACAAGACGGATGCACCTGGAAATCCAGCGTGACAATTCAACCCGTTGCCACATTGGGCTCCATAAATCATAAGATGAGCACATGAACGGTTAATGATAATCAGTTAATTCTTCCTCTCCTCTCTTCTCAATTTATATAACACTTATAACACACAGCATGACTGGGGTGGGAGATGACAGGCTGGAGAAGTTTGCGGGATGCTCTGTGTTGTGTGACTGCTGTCCACCGCAGATGTTGTGTATTACAGTCCAAAGCTGCCTTCTCCTGCTTTAAATCTCATAACTCATCTATATTTGTGTCTGCTGCATAGGCCCAGAACTTATTTGTTTGCTTAGTAATGGATGTATGATTGAAAAACCTGGGGGCACAAGTAAATGAAAAATAACAAAGTCGAAAGGACAGCTACTTTAAACAGGTGCTCGACGGAGTGAGGGAAAAGAGGGGGAAGAAGAAAAACAATTAAATTAGGAGGACAGAAATGTCTCTGTTTACTTAGAAGGATTACCAGTACCAGCAAACATGGGAATTTTCATGAGGATGAAATAAGTTTGTTATGGATTTTAGCTGTGCTCGGAAAGGTATCCTATGTTTCTCCTTGATTTGTCATGAACAACTTCACCTTGAATTCAAACTATGTGTGACTAAGAAAAACTATTTTCTGAAACATTATGACAATTTAAAGAACCAGAACAAGTAATAGCAAATCCCCACAAAAATCTCCAAAGTCTGTTGTCCAATCTCTGCATCCCCCTGCAAGGTGTAATGACCAGTCAAACATCTCCAAACTCTGTGAAAAGTCATTTGTCCAACTTCTGCATTCCTTTGCAAGGTGTAATGACTAGACAAAAATCTCCCAACTCTGTGTAAAGTCTCTTGTCCAATCACTGCATTCCCCTGCATGGTGTAATGACTAGTCAAAAATCTCCAAACTATGTGTAAAGTCTCTTGTCCAATCACTGCATTCCTCTGCATGGTGCAATGAATACTGAAACATTTCCAAATTCTGTGTAAAGTCTGTTGTCCAATCAATGCATTCCCCTGCATGGTGCAATGAATACTGAAACATTTCCAAATTCTGTGTGAAGTATGTTGTCCAATCACTGCATTCCCCTGCATGGTGTAATAACTAGACAAACATTTCCAAACTCTGCGTAAAGTATGTTGTCCAATCACTGCATTCCCCTCCATGGTGTTATAAATATTCAACACTCTCCAAACACTGTGCAAAGTCTGTTGTCCAATCACTGCATTCACCTGCATGGTGTAATGACTAGTCAAACATCTCCCAACTCTGTGTAAACTTTCCTGTTCAATCGCTGCATTGCCCTGCAAGTGTAATGACTAGTCAAACATCTCCCAACTCTGTGTAAACTTTCCTGTTCAATCGCTGCATTGCCCTGCAAGTGTAATGACTAGTCAAACATCTCCCAACTCTGTGTAAACTTTCCTGTTCAATCGCTGCATTGCCCTGCAAGGTGTAATGACTAGTCAAACATTTCCCAACTCTGTGTAAAGTCTGTTGAACAATCACTGCGTTCACCTGCATGGTATAAAGACTAGTCAAAAATAGACCAACTCTGTGTAAAGTCCGATGTCCAATCATTGCATTCCCCTGCTTGGTGTAATTATTAGTTAAAAATAAACAAACTCTGAGTAAATTCTGTTGCCTAATCACTGCATTCCCTTGAATGTTGTGTGGAACAGTCAAAAATCTCCAAACTCTGTGCAAAGTCTGTTGTCCAATCACTGCATTCTCCTGCATGGTGTAATAAATAGTAAAAATCTTCAAACTCTGTGTAAAGTCTGTTGTCCAATCACTGCATGGTATACTGAATAGACAAAAAAAATCTAATTCTGTGTAAAGTCTGTTGTCCAGTCACCGCTTTCACCGCATGGTGTAATGACTAGACAAACATCTCCAAACTCTGCGTAAAGTATGTTGTCCAATCACTGAATACCCCAGCATGGTGTAATTACTAGCCCAAAGTAGACAAACTCTGTGTAAAGTCTGCTGTCTAATCACTGCATTCCCCTGCACTGTGTAAAGACTAGTCAAACATCTCCCAAATCTGTGTAAAGTTTGTTGTCCAATCTCTGCATACCCCAACATGGTAAAATGACTACTCAAACATTTCCAAACGATGTGTAAAGTATGTTGTCCAATCACTGCATTCCAATGCATGGTGTAATGACTATTCAAAAATCTCAAAACTCTGTGTAAAGTCTGTTGTCCAATCAATGTATTGCCCGGCATGGTGCAATGAATATTCAAACATTTCCAAACTCTGTGTAAAGTCTGTTGGCCAATCACTGCATTCCCCTGCAAGGTGTAATCACCGGCGCCGACAGAGATGGCCGCCTCGCTTCGCGTTCCTAGGAAACTATGCAGTTTTTTGTTTTTTTACGTGTTATTTCTTACATTGGTACCCCAGGTCATCTTGGGTTTCATTACATACAGTCGAGAAGAACTACTGAACATAAGAGCAGCGTCAACTCACCATCAGTACGACCAAGAATATGACTTTCGCGAAGCGGATCCTGTGTTCTGCCTTTCACCCAGGACAACGAAATGGATCCCAGCCGGCGACCCAAAACAACGACTTCGTAAAAGGGGGAAACGGAGTGGTCTTCTGGTCAGACTCCGGAGACGGGCACATCGCGCACCACTCCCTAGCATTCTTCTCGCCAATGTCCAGTCTCTTGACAACAAGGTTGATGAAATCCGAGCAAGGGTAGCATTCCAGAGGGACATCAGAGACTGTAACGTTCTTTGCTTCACGGAAACATGGCTCACTGGAGAGATGCTATCGGAGTCGGTGCAGCCAGCTGGTTTCTCCATGCATCGCGCAGACAGAAACAAACATCTTTCTGGTAAGAAGAGGGGCGGGGGCGTATGCTTCATGGTTAACGTGACGTGGTGTGATCATAACAACATACAGGTACTCAAGTCCTTCTGTTCACCTGATTTAGAATTCCTCACAATCAAATGTCGACCGCATTATCTACCAAGGGAATTCTCTTCGATTATAATCACAGCCGTAAATATTCCCCCCCAAGCAGACACATCGATGGCTCTGAACGAACTTTATTTGACTCTGTGCAAACTGGAATCCATTTATCCGGAGGCTGCATTCATTGTAGCTGGGGATTTTAACAAGGCTAATCTGAAAACAAGACTCTGAAAACAAGACTCTGAAAACAAGACAGCATATCGATTGCGCAACCAGGGCTGGAAAAACCTTGGATCCCTGCTATTCTAACTTCCGCGACGCATATAAGGCCCTGCCCCGCCCTCCTTTCGGAAAAGCTGACCACGACTCCACTTTGTTGATCCCTGCCTACAGACAGAAACTAAAACAAGAAGCTCTCGCGCTGAGGTCTGTTCAACGCTGGTCCGACCAATCTGACTCCACACTCCAAGACTGCTTCCATCACGTGGACTGGGATATGTTTCGTATTGCGTCAGACAACAACATTGACGAATACGCTGATTCGGTGAGCGAGTTCATTAGAACGTGCGTTGAAGATGTCGTTCCCATAGCAACGATTAAAACATTCCCAAACCAGAAACCGTGGATTGATGGCAGCATTCGCGTGAAACTGAAAGCCCGAACCACTGCTTTTAATCAGGGCAAGGTGACCGGAAACATGACCGAATACAAACAGTGTAACTATTCCCTCCGCAAGGCAATCAAACAAGCTAAGCGTCAGTATAGAGACAAAGTAGAATCTCAATTCAATGGCTCAGACACAAGAGGTATGTGGCAGGGTCTACAGTCAATCATGGATTACAAAAAGAAAACCGGCCCCGTCACGGACCAGGATGTCTTGCTCCCAGGCAGACTAAATAACTTTTTTGCCCGCTTTGAGGACAATACAGTGCCACTGACACGGCCCGCAACTAAAACATGCGGACTCTCCTTCACTGCAGCCGACGTGAGGAAAACATTTAAACGTGTCAACCCTCGCAAGGCTGCAGGCCCAGATGGCATCCCCAGCCGCTCCCTCAGAGCATGCGCAGACCAGCTGGCTGGTGTGTTTACGGACATATTCAATCAATCCCTATCCCAGTCTGCTGTTCCCACATGCTTCAAGAGGGCCACCATTGTTCCTGTTCCCAAGAAAGCTAAGGTAACTGAGCTAAACGACTACCGCCCCGTAGCACTCACTTCCGTCATCATGAAGTGCTTTGAGAGACTAGTCAAGGACCATATCACCTCCACCCTACCTGACACCCTAGACCCACTCCAATTTGCTTACCACCCAAATAGGTCCACAGACGATGCAATCTCAACCACACTGCACACTGCCCTAACCCATCTGGACAAGAGGAATACCTATGTGAGAATGCTGTTCATCGACTACAGCTCGGCATTTAACACCATAGTGCCCTCCAAGCTCGTCATCAAGCTCGAGACCCTGGGTCTCGACACCTCCCTGTGCAACTGGGTACTGGACTTCCTGACGGGCCGCCCCAAGGTGGTGAGGGTAGGTAACAACATCTCCACCCCTCTGATCCTCAACACTGGGGCCCCACAAGGGTGCGTTCTGAGCCCTCTCCTGTATTCCCTGTTCACCAACGACTGCGTGGCCACGCACGCCTCCAACTCAATCATCAAGTTTGCGGACGACACAACAGTGGTAGGCTTGATTACCATCAACGACGAGACGGCCTACAGGGAGGAGGTGAGGGCCCTCGGAGTGTGGTGTCAGGAAAATAACCTCACACTCAACGTCAACAAAACTAAGGAGATGATTGTGGACTTCAGGAAACAGCAGAGGGAACACCCCCCTATCCACATCGATGGAACAGTAGTGGAGAGGGTAGTAAGTTTTAAGTTTCTCGGCGTACACATCACAAACAAACTGAATTGGTCCACCCACACAGACAGCATCGTGAAGAAGGCGCAGCAGCGCCTCTTCAACCTCAGGAGGCTGAAGAAATTTGGCTTGTCACCAAAAGCACTCACAAACTTCTACAGATGCACAATCGAGAGCATCCTGTCGGGCTGTATCACCGCCTGGTACGGCAACTGCTCCGCCCACAACTGTAAGGCTCTCCAGAGGGTAGTGAGGTCTGCACAATGCATCACCGGGGGCAAATGATGTAAAATATATCACTAGCCACTTTAACAATGCTACCTAATATAATGTTTACATACCCTACATTATTCATCTCATATGTATATGTATATACTGTACTCTATATCATCTACTGCATCTTTATGTAATACATGTACTCATCTCATATGTATATACTGCACTCAATATCATCTACTGTATCTTGCCTATGCCGCTCTGTACCATCACTCATTCATATATCTTTATGTACATATTCTTTATCCCCTTACACTTGTGTCTATAAGGTAGTAGTTTTGGAATTGTTAGCTAGATTACTTGTTGATTATTACTGCATTGTCGGAACTAGAAGCACAAGCATTTCGCTACACTCGCATTAACATCTGCTAACCATGTGTATGTGACAAATAAAATTTGATTTGATTTGATTTGATTGGATCACTAGTCAAACATCACCAAACTATGTGTAAAGTATGTTGTCCAATCACTGCATTACCCTGCATGGTGTAATGACTATTCAAAAATAGACAAACTCTGTGTAAAGTCTGTTGTCCAATCACTGCATTACCCTGCATGGTGTAATGAATCGTAAAAATCTCCCATATCGGTGTAAAGTCTGTGGTCCAATCAATGCATTCCCCTGCACGGTGTAATGAATATTCAAACATTTATAAACTCTGTGTAAAGTCTGTTGTCCAATAACTGAATACCCTAGCATGGTGTAATTACTAGCCCAAAGTAGACAAACTCTGTGTAAAGTCTGTTGTCTAATCACTGCATTCCCCTGCATGGTGTAATGACTATTCAAAAATCTCAAAACTCTGTGTAAAGTCTGTTGTCCAATCAATGTATTGCCCGGCATACTCAAACATTTCCAAACGATGTGTAAAGTATGTCCAATCACTGCATTCCAATGCATGGTGTAATGACTATTCAAAAATCTCAAAACTCTGTGTAAAGTCTGTTGTCCAATCAATGTATTGCCCGGCATGGTGCAATGAATATTCAAACATTTCCAAACTCTGTGTAAAGTCTGTTGGCCAATCACTGCATTCCCCTGCAAGGTGTAATCACTAGTCAAACATCACCAAACTCTGTGTAAAGTATGTTGTCCAATCACTGCATTACCCTGCATGGTGTAATGAATCGTAAAAATCTCCCATATCGGTGTAAAGTCTGTGGTCCAATCAATGCATTCCCCTGCACGGTGTAATGAATATTCAAACATTTCCCAACTCTGTGGAAAGTCTGTTGTCCAATCACTCCATTCCCCTGTTTGGTGTAATTACTAGTACTAAAATAGACCAACTCTGTGGAAAATCTATTGTCCAATCACTGAATTATCCTGCACTGTGTATAGAATAGTCAAAATCTCCAAACTCTGTGTAACGTCTGTTGACTAATCACTGCATTTCATTGAATGTTGGAAGGAATTGTCAAAAATCTCCAAACTCTGTGTAAAATCTGTTGTCCAATCACTGCATTCACCTGAATGGTGTAATTACTAGCCAAAAATAGACAAACTCTGTGTAAAGTCTGTTGTCCAATAACTGCATTCCCCTGGATGGTGTAATGACTAGACAAACATCTCCAAACTCTGCGTAAAGTAAGTTGTCCAATCACTAAATTCCCAAGCATGGTGTAATTACTATCCCAAAACAGACAAACTCTGTGTAAAGTCTGTTGTCTAATCACTGCATTCCCCTGCACTGTGTAAAGACTAGTCAAACATCTCCCAAATCTGTGTAAAGTTTGTTGTCCAATCTCTGCATACCCCAACATGGTAAAATGACTACTCAAACATTTCCAAACGATGTGTAAAGTATGTTGTCCAATCACTGCATTCCAATGCATGGTGTAATGACTATTCAAAAATCTCAAAACTCTGTGTAAAGTCTGTTGTCCAATCAGCGCATTCACCGCATGGTGTAATGACTCGTCAAACATTTTCAAACTCTGTGTAAAGTCTGTTGTCCAATCAATGTATTGCCCTGCAAGGTGTAATCACTAGTCAAACATCACCAAACTCTGTGTAAAGTATGTTGTCCAATCACTGCATAACCCAGCATGGTGTAATGACTATTCAAAAATAGACAAACTCTGTGTAAAGTGTTTCCCAATCACTGAATTCCCCTGCATGGTGTAATGAATCGTAAAAATCTCCCATATCGGTGTAAAGTCTGTGGTCCAATCAATCCATTCCCCTGCACGGTGTAATGAATATTCAAACATTCCCCAACTCTGTGGAAAGTCTGTTGTCCAATCACTCCATTCCCCTGCTTTGTGAAATTACTTGTCAAAAATAGATCAACTCTGTGTAAAATCTATTGTCCAATCACTGCATTCCCCTGAACGGTGTAAAGACTAGTCAAAAATCTCCCAAATCTGTGTAAAGTCTGTTATCCAATCAATTCATTCCCCGGCATGTTGCAATGAATATTCAAACATTTCCAAGCTATGTGTAAAGTATGTTGTCCAATCACTGCATTCCTCTGCATGGTATGATGAATCGTAAAAAATCTCCAATCTCTGTGTCAAGTCTGTTGGAAATCACTGCATTCCCTTGCATGGTGTAATGACTAGTCAAACATCTCCCAAATCTGTGTAAAATCTGTTGTCCAATCATTGCATTCCCCTGTATGGTGTAATGAATAGTTAATCATCTCAAAAACGCTGTGTTAAATCTGTTGTCAAATCACCTAATTCACAGCATGGTGTAATCAATAGTCAAACATTTATAAACTCTGTGTAAAGTCTGTTGTCCAATCACTGCATTCCCCTGCACTGTGTAAAGACTAGTCAAACATCTCCCAAATCTGTGTAAAGTCTGTTGTCCAATCACTGCATCATCCTGCAAGGTGTAATCACTAGACAAAAATCACCAAACTCTGTGTAAAGTCTGTTGTCCAATCAAAGTATTCCCCGGCATGGTGCAATGAATATTCAAACATTTCCAAACTCTGTGTAAAGTCTGTTGTCCAATCACTGCATTCCCTTGAATGTTGTAAGGAATAGTCAAAGATCTCCAAACTCTGTGTAAAGTCTGTTGTCCAATCAAAGTATTCCCCGGCATGGTGCAATGAATATTCAAACATTTCCAAACTCTGTGTAAAGTCTGTTGTCCAATCACTGCATTCCCTTGAATGTTGTAAGGAATAGTCAAAGATCTCCAAACTCTGTGTAAAGTCTGTTGTCCAATCAAAGTATTCCCCGGCATGGTGCAATGAATATTCAAACATTTCCAAACTCCGTGTAAAGTCTGTTGTCCAATCACTGCATTTCCCTGCTTGGTGTAATTACTGGTCAAAAATAGACCAACTCTGTGTGAAGTCTGATGTCCAATCACTGCATTCCCCTGCTTGGTTTAATTATTAGTCAAAAATAGACCAACTCTGTGGAAAATCTATTGTCCATTCACTGCATTCCCCTGCATGGCGTAATAAATAGTCAAAGTCTCCAAACTCTGTGTAAAGTCTGTTGTCCAATCACTCCATTCCTCTGCATGGTGTAATGAATATTCAAACATTTCCAAACTCTGTGTAAAGTCTGTTGGAAATCACTGCATTCCCTTGCATGGTGGAATGACTAGACAAACATCTCCAAACTCTGTGTAAAGTCTGTTGTCCAATCACTGCATTCCCCTGCTTTGTGAAATTACTTGTCAAAAATAGACCAACTCTGTGTAAAATCTATTGTCCAATCACTGCATTCCCCTGAACGGTGTAAAGTCTGTTATCCAATCAATTCAATCCAGGGATGTTGGAATGAATATTCAAACATTTCCAAACTATGTGTAAAGTATGTTGTCCAATCACTCCATTCCTCTGCATGGTGTAATGAATATTCAAACATTTCCAAACTCTGTGTAAAGTCTGTTGGAAATCACTGCATTCCCTTGCATAGTGGAATGACTAGACAAACATCTCCAAACTCTGTGTAAAGTCTGTTGTCCAATCACTGCATTTCCCTGCTTGGTTTAATTATTAGTCAAAAATAAACCAACTCTGTGTAAAATCTATTGTCCATTCACTGCATTCCAATGCATGGTGTAATGACTCGTCAAACATTTTCAAACTCCGTGTAAAGTCTGTTGTCCAATCAATGTATTGCCCGGCATGGTGCAATGAATATTCAAACATCACCAAACTCTGTGTAAAGTATGTTGTCCAATCACTGCATTACCCTGCATGGTGTAATGACTATTCAAAAATAGACAAACTCTGTGTAAAGTGTGTTTCCCAATCACTGAATTCCCCTGCATGGTGTAATGAATCGTAAAAATCTCCCATATCGGTGTAAAGTCTGTTGTCCAATCACTGCATCATCCTGCAAGGTGTAATCACTAGACAAAAATCACCAAACTCTGTGTAAAGTTTGTAGTACAATCACTGCATACCCCAGCATGGCCAAAATTACTACTCAAACATTTCCAAACTCTGCATAAAGTCTGTTGTCCAATCAATGCAATCCCCTGCATGGGGTAATGAATAGTCAAACATCTCAAAACTCTGTGTAAAGTCTATTGTCCTATCACCGCATGGTGTAATGAATAGACAAACATTTCCAAACTCTGCGTAAAGTCTGGTGTCCAATCAATGCATTCCCCTGCATTTAATAATAAATAGTCATAATCTCCAAACTCTGTGTAAAGTCTGTTGTCCAACCACTGCATTCCCCTGCATGGTGTAATGAATAGTTAATAATCTCAAAACGCTGTGTCAAATCTGTTGTCCAATAACCTAATTCAAAGAATGGTGTAATGAATAGACAAACATTTCCAAACTCTGCGTAAAGTCTGTTGTCGAATCACTGCATTCCCTTGCATGGTGTAGTGACTAGACAAACATCTCCAAACTCTGTGTAAAGTCTGTTGTCCAATCACTGCATTCACCTGCATGGTATAATTACTAGTCTAAAATAGACAAACTCTGTGTAAAGTCTGTTGTCCGCATTCCCCTGCACTGTGTAAAGACCAGTCAAACATCTCACAAATCTGTGTAAAGTTTGTTGTCCAATCACTGCATTCCCCTGCATGGCGTAATAAATAGTCAAAATCTCCAAACTCTGTGTAAACATTCCTGTTCAATCTCTGCATTCCCCTGCATGGCATAATAAATAGTCAAAATCTCCAAACTCTGTGTAAAGTCTGTTGTCCAATCACTGCATTCCCCTGCAAGGTGTAATGACTAGTCAAAAATCAACAAACTCTGTGTAAAGTCTGGTGGCCAATCACTGAAATCCCGTGCATGGTGTAATGACTAGACAAACATCTCCAAACTCTGTATTCAGTTTGTTGTCCAATCACTGCATTCCCCTGCAAGGAGTAATAACTAGTCAAAAATCTCCCAACTGTGAAAAGTTTGTTGTCCAATCGCTGAATACCCCAGCATGGTGTAATGAATATTCAAACATTTCCAAACTCTGTGAAAAGTCTGTTTTCCAATCACCGCATTCCCCTGCATGGTGTAATGAATAGTTAATAATCTCAAAATGCTGTGTAAAATCTGTTGTCCAATCACTGCATTCCCCTGCAAGGTGTAATGAATGTTCAAACATTTCCCAACTCTGTGTAAAGTCTGTTGTCCAATCACTGCATTCCCCTGCATGTTGTAATCAATAGTCAAAAATCTCACAACTCTGAAAAGTCTGTTGTCCAATCACTGCATTCCCCTGCATGGCGTAATGAATATTCAAACATTTCAAAACTCTGTGTAAAGTCTGTTGCCTAATCACTGCATTCCCTTGAATGTTGTAAGGAGTAGTCACAAATCTCAAAAATCTGTGTAAACATTCCTGTTCAATTACAGCATTCCCCTGCATGGTGTAATAAATAGTCAAAAATCAACAAACTCTGTGTAAAGTCTGTTGGCCAATCACTGAAATCCCGTGCATGGTGTAATGACTAGACAAACATCTCCAAACTCTGTATTCAGTCTGTTGTCCAATCACTGCATTCCCCTGCAAGGAGTAATAACTAGTCAAAAATCTCCCAACTGTGAAAAGTTTGTTGTTCAATCGCTGAAATCCCGTGCATGGTGTAATGAATATTCAAACATTTCCAAACTCTGTGTAAAGTCTGTTGTCCAATCACTGCATTCCCCTGCATGGTGTAATGAATAGTTAATAATCTCAAAACGCTGAGTTAAATCTGTTGTCCAATCACCTAATTCACAGCATGGTGTAATGAATAGTCAAACATTTTCAAACTCTGTGTAAAGTCTGTTGTTCAATCACTGCATCACCCTGCATGTCGTAATGACTATTAAAAAATAATCAAACTCTGTGTTAAGATTGTTGTCCAATCACTGCATTCCCCTGCATGCTTAATAAATAGTCAAAAATCTCACAACTCTGTGTAAAGTCTGTTGTCCAATCACAGCATTCACCACATGGTGTAATGACTCATCAAACATTTTCAAACTCTGTGTAAAGTCTGTTGTCCAATCACTGCATTTCCCTGCATGTCGTAACGACTCATCAAACATTTTCAAACTCTGTGTAAAGTCTGTTGTCCAATCACTGCATTCCCCTGCATGTCGTAATGACTATTCAAAAATAATCAAACTCTGTGTTAAATTTGTTGTCCAATCACTGCATTCCCCTGCAAGGTGTAATGAATTTTCAAACATTTCAAAATTCTGTGTAAAGTATGTTGTCCAAACACTGCTTTCCCCTGCATGGTGTAATGACAAGTCAAAAATCTCAAAACGACGTGTAAACTTTACTGTTCAATCACTGAAATCCCCTGCATGGTGTAATGAATCGTAAAATCTCCCATCTCTGTGTAAAGTCTGTTGTCCAATCACTGCATTCCCTTGCACTGTGTAACGACTAGTCAAAAATCTCCCAACTCTGTGTAAAGTCTGTTGCCTAATCACTGCATTCCCTTGAATGTTGTAAGGAATAGTCAAAAATCTCCAAACTCTATGTCAACTTTCCTGTTCAATCACTTCATTCCGCTGCATGGCGTAATAAATAGTAAAAATCTCCCATTTCAGTCTTCAATTTAATGATAGTAAAGACACAACACAGGAGAATGCAGTGATTGGACAACAGACTTTACACAGCGTTTTGAGATGTTTGGCTATTCATTACACTATGCAGGGGAATGCAGTGATTGGACAACAAACTTTACACAGAGTTGGGAGGTTTTTGACTAGTTTTTATACAGTTCAGGGGAATGCAATGATTGGACAACAGACTTCACACAGAGTTTGGAAATGTTTTACTATTTATTACGCCATGCAGGTGTCATGACATTGCCCTCTTTGGGTATAGCAAGCCCCATCCCCCTCTCCCTGCCTCCCCCTTGCCTCCTTCAACTAGACTGCTGTGGTCAGAGAAAGGTCGTAAATTCCTGAGTAGACCCTGCCACATGGCCACATAGTGTAAGAGGCAGAGTAAATTTTCATAGAGTCCTCTGATTTAGTTCAAATCAAAAGGGAATTGTATTTTCCTTCATTAAACAGTCCAAAATCATATTACACAATTTTACAAACAGTATCATACTCATTCATCTTATACAAAATTAGATGTAAACCTCATATCTGAGGCTATTATATAAACAGCGTTATGGTAATGTGGCCACACCGTCTCCCATGAGCTTCCCCAAGTTGTAACAAAATGACCAATTTGTAGCTGGATTCTTCACCAATCTTTTATACTTTCTCCGGAACATGAAATTTGTTCGTACCTCAAGTTCTGTGAGGTGGCAGAAATTCCTTTATGCTCTATGAAAATTTACTCTGCCTCTTACACTATGTGGCCATGTGGCAAGGTCTCCTCAGGAATTTACGACCTTTCTCTGACCACAGCAGCATAGTTAAAGGAGGCAAGGGGGGGGGGGGAGGGGGATGGGGCTTGCTATACCCAAAGAGGGCAATGTCATGACACCTGCATGGCGTAATAAATAGTCAAACATCTCCAAACTCTGTGTTAAGTTTGTTGTCCAAACACTGCATTCCCCTGCATGGTGTAATGAATATTCAAACATTTCCAAACTCTGTGTAAAGTATGTTGTCCAATCACTGCATTCCCCTGCATGGTGTAATGAATAGTTAATAATCTCAAAACGCTGAGTTAAATCTGTTGTCCAATCACCTAATTCACAGCATGGTGTAATGAATGGTGTAATGAATTCCCCTGCATAGGGGAATTGGCAGTCTCTATGGGGGTGCCACAGGGTTCAATTCTTGGACCGACTCTCTTCTCTGTATACATCAATGAGGTCGCTCTTGCTGCTGGTGAGTCTCTGATCCACCTCTACGCAGACGACACCATTCTGTATACTTCCGGCCCTTCTTTGGACACTGTGTTAACAACCCTCCAGGCAAGCTTCAATGCCATACAACTCTCCTTCCGTGGCCTCCAATTGCTCTTAACCTGTTAGATCTCTAGGGGCGCTATTTCATTTTTGGATAAAAAACGTTCCCGTTTTAAGCGCGATATTTTGTCACGAAAAGATGCTCGACTATGCATATTGACAGTTTTGGAAAGAAAACACTCTGAAGTTTCAGAATCTGCAAAGATTTTGTCTGTAAGTGCCCCAGAACTCATTCTACAGGCGAAACCAAGATGATGCATCAACCAGGAATTAGCAGAATTTCTGAAGCTCTGTTTTCCATTGTCTCCTTATATGGCTGTGATTGCGCAAGGAATGAGCCTACACTTTCTGTCGTTCGCCCAAGGTCTTAGCAGCATTGTGACGTATTTGTAGGCATATCATTGGAAGATTGACCATAAGAGACTACATTTTCCAAGTGTCCGCCTGGTGTCCTGCGTGGAATTCGGTGCGCAATTGCCAGCTGCTCGTACTTTTCCATTTGATATAGGGGAGAAACCATGTGTCCAAGAACGATGTATCAATGAAGAGATATGTGAAAAACACCTTGATGATTGATTCTAAACAACGTTTGCCATGTTTTCAGTCGATATTATGGAGTTAATTTGGAAAAAAGTTTGCGTTTTGAGGACTGAATTTTCAGATTTTTTTTGGTAGCCAAATGTGATGTATAAAACGGAGCTATTTCTAATACACAAAGAATCTTTTTGGAAAAACTGAGCATCTGCTATCTAACTGAGAGTATCCTCATTGAAAACATCAGAAGTTCTTCAAAGGTAAATGATTTTATTTGAAGGCTTTTATGTTTTTGTTGAAATGTTGCGTGCTGGATGCTAACGCTAAATGCTAACGCTAAATGCTAACGCTAAATGCTAACGCTAAATGCTAACGCTAGCTAGCTACTTTTACACAAATGATTGTTTTCCTATGGTTGAGAAGCATATTTTACAAAATCTGAGATGACAGTGTTGTTTACAAAAGGCTAAGCTTGAGAGATGGCATATTTATTTCATTTCATTTGCGATTTTCATGAATAGTTAACGTTGTGTTATGCTAATGAGCTTGCTGATAGATTTACACAATCCTGGATACAGGGGTTTTTTCATAGCTAAACGTGACGCAGAAAACGGAGCGATTTGTCCTAAACAAATAATCTTTCAGGAAAAACTGAACATTTGCTATCTGAGAGTCTCCTCATTGAAAACATCTGAAGTTCTTCAAAGGTAAATGATTTTATTTGAATGCTTTTCTGTTTTTTTGTGAAAATGTTGCCAGCTGAATGCTAATGCTAAATGCTACGTTAGCCATCAATACTGTTACACAAATGCTTGTTTTGCAATGGTTGAGAAGCATATTTTGAAAATCTGAGATGACAGTGTTGTTAACAAAAGGCTAAGCTTGAGAGCTAGCATATTTATTTCATTTCATTTGCGATTTTCATGAATAGTTAACGTTGCGTTATGGTAATGAGCTTGAGTCTGTATTCACGATCCCGGATCCGGGATGGGGAGATCAGAAAGGTTAAATACAAGTAAAACTAAATGCATGCTCTTCAACCGATCGCTACCTGCACCTACCCGCCTGTCCAACATCACTACTCTGGACGGCTCTGACTTAGAATACGTGGACAACTACAAATACATAGGTGTCTGGTTAGACTGTAAACTCTCCTTCCAGACCCATATCAAACATCTCCAATCCAAAGTTAAATCTAGAATTGGCTTCCTATTTCGCAACAAAGCATCCTTCACTCATGCTGCCAAACATACCCTTGTAAAACTGACCATCCTACCAATCCTCAACTTTGGCGATGTAATTTACAAAATAGCCTCCAATACCCTACTCAACAAATTGGATGCAGTCTATCACAGTGCAATCCGTTTTGTCACCAAAGCCCCATATACTACCCACCATTGCGACCTGTACGCTCTCGTTGGCTGGCCCTCGCTTCATACTCGTCGCCAAACCCACTGGCTCCATGTCATCTACAAGACCCTGCTAGGTAAAGTCCCCCCTTATCTCAGCTCGCTGGTCACCATAGCATCTCCCACCTGTAGCACACGCTCCAGCAGGTATATCTCTCTAGTCACCCCCAAAACCAATTCTTTCTTTGGCCGCCTCTCTTTCCAGTTCTCTGCTGCCAATGACTGGAACGAACTACAAAAATCTCTGAAACTGGAAACACTTATCTCCCTCACTAGCTTTAAGCACCAACTGTCAGAGCAGCTCACAGATTACTGCACCTGTACATAGCCCACCTATAATTTAGCCCAAACAACTACCTCTTTCCCAACTGTATTTAATTTATTTATTTATTTTGCTCCTTTGCACCCCATTATTTTTACTTTGCACATTCTTCCATTGCAAAACTACCATTCCAGTGTTTTACTTGCTATATTGTATTTACCTTGCCACCATGGCCTTTTTTGCCTTTACCTCCCTTCTCACCTCATTTGCTCACATTGTATATAGACTTGTTTATACTGTATTATTGACTGTATGTTTGTTTTACTCCATGTGTAACTCTGTGTCGTTGTATCTGTCGAACTGCTTTGCTTTATCTTGGCCAGGTCGCAATTGTAAATGAGAACTTGTTCTCAACTTGCCTACCTGGTCAAATAAAGGTAAAATAAATAAATAAATAAAAAATCTCAAAAACGCTGTGTTAAGTCTGTTGTCCAATCACTGCATTCCCCTGCATGTTGAAATCAATAGTCAAAAATCTCACAACTCTGAAAAGTCTGTTGTCCAAACACTGCATTCCCCTGCATGGTGTAATGAACATTCAAACATGTCCAAACTCTGTGTAAAGTCAGTTGTCCAATCACTGCATTACCCTGCATGGTGTAATGACTAGTCAAACATCTCCAAACTCTGTGTATAGTCTGTTGCCCAATCACTGTTTTCCCCTGCATGTTGTAATGCATAGTCAAAAATCTCAAAACGCTGTGTTAAGTCTGTTGTCCAATCACTGCATTCCCCTGCATGGTGTAATGACTAGTCAAACATCTACAAACTCTGTGTATAGTCTGTTGCCCAATCACTGTTTTCCACTGCATGTTGTAATGAATAGTCAAAAATCTCACAACTCTGTGTAAAGTCTGTTGTCATAACACTGCATTCCCCTGCAAGGTGTAATGACTAGACAAACATCTCCAAAAACTGCATTCCCCTGCAAAAGTGTAATGACTAGACAAACATCTCCAAACTCTGTGCATAGTCTGTTGCACAATCACTGTTTTCCAATGCATGTTGTAATGAATAGTCAAAAATCTCACAACTCTGTGTGAAGTCTGTTGTCCAATCAATGCATTCCCCTGCATGGTGTAATGAATATTCAAACATTTCCAAACTCTGTGTAAAATCTGTTGTCCAATCACAGCATTCACCACATGGTGTAATGACTCATCAAACATGTCCAAACACTGTGTAAAGTCTGTTGTCCAATCACTGCATTCCCCTGCATGGTGTAATGACTATTCAAACATCTACAAACTCTGTGTATAGTCTGTTGCCCAATCACTGTTTTCCCCTGCATGTTGTAATGCATAGTCAAAAATCTCACAACTCTGTGTAAAGTGTGTTGTCCAAACACTATATTCCCCTGCAAGGTGTAATGACTAGACAAACATCTCCAAACACTGCATTCCCCTGCATGTTGTAATGAATAGTCAAAAATCTCACAACTCTGTGTAAAGTCTGTTGTCCAAACACTGCATTCCCCTGCAAGGTGTAATGACTAGACAAACATTTCCAAACTCTGTGTAAAGTATGTTGTCCAATCACTGCATTCACCTGCACTGTGTAAAGACCCGTCAAAACTCTCCCAACTCTGTGTAAAGTATGTTGTCCAATCACTGCATTCCCCTGCATAGTATAATGAATAGTCAAACATCTCAAAACGCTGTGTAAAGTCTGTTGTCCAATCACTGCATTCCCCTGCATGGTGTAATGACTAGTCAAACATCTCCAAACTCTGTGTTAAGTTTGTTGTCCAAACACTGCATTCCCCTGCATGGTGAAATGAATATTCAAACATTTCCAAACTCTGTGTAAAATCTGTTGTCCAATCACAGCATTCACCACATGGTGTAATGACTCATCAAACATGTCCAAACTCTGTGTGAAGTCTGTTGTCCAATCACTGTATTCCCCTGCACTGTGTAATGACTATTCAAACATCTACAAACTCTGTGTATAGTCTGTTGCCCAATCACTGTTTTCCCCTGCATGTTGTAATGCATAGTCAAAAATCTCCAAACTCTGTGTAAAGTCTGTTGTCCAATCACCTCATTCACCGCATGGTGTAATGAATAGCCAAACATTTTCAAACTCTGTGTAAAGTCTGTTGTCCAATCACCTCATTCACCGCATGGTGTAATGAATAGCCAAACATTTTCAAACTCTGTGTATAGTCTGTTGTCCAAACACTGCATTCCCCTGCAAGGTGTAATGACTAGACAAACATTTCCAAACTCTGTGTAAAGTATGTTGTCCAATCACTGCATTCCCCTGCACTGTGTAAAGACCCGTCAAAAGTCTCCCAACTCTGTGTAAAGTTTGTTGTCCAATCACTGCATTCCCTTGCATAGTGTAATGAATAGCCAAACATCTCAAAACGCTGTGTTAAGTCTGTTGTCCAATCACTGCATTCCCCTGCACTGTGTAAAGACTAGTTAAAAATCTCCCAACTCTGTGTAAAGTTTGTTGTCCAATCACTGCATTCCCTTGCATAGTGTAATGAATAGCCAAACATCTCAAAATGCTGTGTTAAGTCTGTTGTCCAATCACTGCATTCCCCTGCACTGTGTAAAGACTAGTCAAAAATCTCACAACTCTGTGTAAAGCCTGTTGTCCAATGACTGCATTCCCCTGCATGATGTAATGACTATTCAAACATCTACAAACTCTGTGTATAGTCTGTTGCCCAATCACTGTTTTCCCCTGCATGTTGTAATGAAAAGTCAAAAATCTCACAACTCTGTGTAAAGTCTATTGTCATAACACTGGATTCCACTGCAAGGTGTAATGACTAGACAAACATCTCCAAACACTGCATTCCCCTGCAAGGTGTAATGACTAGACAAACATATCCAAACTCTGTGTAAATTCTGTTGTCCAATCACTGCATTCCCTTGCATGGTGTAATGAATATTCAAACATCTCCAAACACTGCATTCCCCTGCAAGGTGTAATGACTAGACAAACATATCCAAACTCTGTGTAAATTCTGTTGCCTAATCACTGCATTCCCCTGCATGTTGTAATGAATAGTCAAAAATCTCACAGCTCTGTGTAAAGTCTGTTGTCCAATCACTGCATTCCCCTGCATGGTGTAATGAATATTCAAACATTTCCAAACTCTGTGTAAAGTCTGCTGTCCATTTCCTGCATTCCCCTGCACTGTATAAAGACTAGTCAAAAATCTCCCAACTCTGTGTAAAGTCTGTTGTCCAATCACCTCATTCACCGCATGGTGTAATGAATAGCAAAACATTTTCAAACTCCGTGTATAGTCTGTTGTCCAAACACTGCATTCCCCTGCAAGGTGTAATGACTAGACAAACATCTCAAAACTCTGTGTAAATTCTGTTGTCCAATCACTGCATTCCCTTGCATGGTGTAATGAATATTCAAACATCTCCAAACACTGCATTCCCCTGCAAGGTGTAATGACTAGACAAACATCTCCAAACTCTGTGTAAAGTCTGTTGTCCAATCACTGCATTCCCTTGCATGGTGTAATGAATATTCAAACATCTCCAAACTCTGTGTATAGCCTGTTGCCTAATCACTGCATTCCCCTGCATGTTGTAATGAATAGTCAAAAATCTCACAGCTCTGTGTTAAGTTTGTTGTCCAAACACTGCATTCCCTGCATGGTGTAATGAATATTCAAACATTTCCAAACTCTGTGTAAAGTCTGCTGTCCAATCACCTCATTCACCGCATGGTGTAATGAATAGCCAAACATTTTCAAACTCTGTGTATAGTCTGTTGTCCAAACACTGCATTCCCCTGCATAGTGTAATGAATAGACAAACATTTCCAAACTCTGTGTAAAGTATGTTGTCCAATCACTGCATTCCCCTGCACTGTGTAAAGACCCGTCAAAAGTCTCCCAACTCTGTGTAAAGTTTGTTGTCCAATCACTACATTCCCCTGCATAGTGTAATGAATAGTCAAACATCTCCAAACTCTGTGTAAAGTTTGTTGTCCAATCACTGCATTCCCTTGCATAGTGTAATGAATAGCCAAACATCTCAAAATGCTGTGTTAAGTCTGTTGTCCAATCACTGCATTCCCCTGCACTGTGTAAAGACTAGTCAAAAATCTCACAACTCTGTGTAAAGCCTGTTGTCCAATGACTGCATTCCCCTGCATGATGTAATGACTATTCAAACATCTACAAACTCTGTGTATAGTCTGTTGCCCAATCACTGTTTTCCCCTGCATGTTGTAATGAAAAGTCAAACATCTCCAAACACTGCATTCCCCTGCAAGGTGTAATGACTAGACAAACATCTCCAAACTCTGTGTAAAGTCTGTTGCCTAATCACTGCATTCCCCTGCATGTTGTAATGAATAGTCAAAAATCTCACAGCTCTGTGTAAAGTCTGTTGTCAATCACTGCATAATATTCAAACATTTCCAAACTCTTTGTAAAGTCTGCTGTCCAATCACTGCATTCCCCTGCACTGTGTAATGAATAGTCAAACATCTCAAAACGCTGTGTTAAGTTTGTTGTCCAATCACTGCATTCCCCTGCATAGTGTAATGAATAGTCAAACATCTCCAAACTCTGTGTATAGTCTGTTGCCCAATCACTGCATTCCCCTGCATGTTGTAATGAATAGTAAAAAATCTCACAACTCTGTGTAAAGTGTGTTGTCCAAACACTGTATTCCCCTGCAAGGTGTAATGACTAGACAAACATCTCCAAACACTGCATTCCCCTGCAAAAGTGTAATGACTATACAAACATCTCCAAACTCTGTGTATAGTCTGTTGCCCAATCACTGCATTCCCCTGCATGTTGTAATGAATAGTAAAAAATCTCACAACTCTGTGTAAAGTGTGTTGTCCAAACACTGTATTCCCCTGCAAGGTGTAATGACTAGACAAACATCTCCAATCACTGCATTCCCCTGCATAGTGTAATGAATAGTCAAACATCTCCAAACTCTGTGTAAAGTCTGTTGTCCAATCACTGCATTCCCTTGCATGGTGTAATGAATATTCAAACATCTCCAAACTCTGTGTATAGCCTGTTGCCTAATCACTGCATTCCCCTGCATGGTGTAATGGCTAGTCAAACATCTCCAAACTCTGTGTTAAGTTTGTTGTCCAAACACTGCATTCCCCTGCATGGTGTAATGAATATTCAAACATTTCCAAACTCTGTGTAAAGTCTGCTGTCCAATCACTGCATTCCCCTGCACTGTGTAAAGACCCGTCAAAACTCTCCCAACTCTGTGTAAAGTTTGTTGTCCAATCACTGCATTCCCCTGCATAGTGTAATAAATAGTCAAAAATCTCACAACTCTGTGTAAAGTCTGTTGTCCAAACACGGCATTCCCCTGCAAGGTGTAATGCATATTCAAACATCTCCAAACTCTGTGTATAGTCTGTTGCCCAATCACTGTTTTCCCCTGCATGATGTAATGAATAGTCAAAAATCTCACAACTCTGTGTAAAGTCTGTTGTCCAATCACTGCATTCCCCTGCATGGTGTAATGACTAGTCAAACATCTCCAAACTCTGTGTTAAGTTTGTTGTCCAAACACTGCATTCCCCTGCATGGTGTAATGAATATTCAAACATTTCCAAACTCTGTGTAAAGTCTGTTGTCCAATCACTGCATTCCCCTGCACTGTATAAATACTAGTTAAAAATCTCCCAACTCTGTGTAAAGTCTGTTGTCCAATCACAGCATTCACCACATGGTGTAATGACTCATCAAACATGTCCAAACTCTGTGTGAAGTCTGTTGTCCAATGACTGCATTCCCCTGCATGATGTAATGACTATTCAAACATCTACAAACTCTGTGTATAGTCTGTTGCCCAATCACTGTTTTCCCCTGCATGTTGTAATGAAAAGTCAAAAATCTCACAACTCTGTGTAAAGTATGTTGTCCAATCACTGCATTCCCCTGCATAGTGTAATGAATAGTCAAACATCTCAAAACGCTGTGTTAAGTCTGTTGTCCAATCACTGCATTCCCCTGCATAGTGTAATGACTAGTCAAACATCTCCAAACTCTGTGTATATTCTGTTGCCCAATCACTGTTTTCCCCTGCATGGTGTAATGACTAGTCAAAAATAGACAAACTCTGTGTAAAGTCTGTTGTCCAATCACTGCATTCCCCTGCATGGTGTAATGACTATTAAAAAATAGACAAACTCTGTATAAAGTCTGCTGTCCAATCACTGCATTCCCATGCAAGGTGTAATGAATAGTCAAACATCTCAAAAAGCTGTGTTAAGTCTGTTTTCCAATCACCTCATTCACCGCATGGTGTAATGAATAGCCAAACATTTTCAAACTCTGTGTAAAGTCTGTTGTCCAATCACCTCATTCACTGCTAAGTGTAATGAATAGCCAAAAATCTCCAAACTATATTTAAAGTCTGTTGTCCAATAACTGCATTCCCATGCAAGGTGTCATGAATAGTCAAAAATCTCAAAACTCTGTGTAAAGTCTGTTGTCCAATCACTGCATTCCCCTGCATGGTGTAATGAATAGTCAATCATCTCAAAACGCTGTGTAAATTCTGTTGTCCAATCACTGCATTCCCCTGCATGGTGTAATGACGAGACACAAATCTCCAAACGATATGTAAACTCTGTTGTCCAATCACTGCATTCCCCTGCATGGTGTAATGACGAGACACAAATCTCCAAACGATATGTAAACTCTGTTGTCCAATCAATGCATTCCCCTGCAAGGTGTAATGAATAGTCAAAAATCTCCCAACTCTGTTTAAAGTCTGCTGTCCAATCAATGTATTCCCCTGCATGGTGTAATGAATATTCAAACATTTACAAACTCTGTGTAAAGTCTGTTGTCCAATCACTGCATTCCCCTGTATGGTGAAATGACTAGTCGAAAATAGACAAACTCTGTGTAAAATCTGCTGTCCAATCATTGCATTCCCATGCAAGGTGTAAAGATTAGCAAAAAATCAAGAACTCTGAGTATAGTTTGTTGTCCAATCACTGCATTCCCCAGCACTGTGTAAAGACTAGTCAAAAATCTCCCAACTCTGTGTAAAGTTTGTTGTCCAATCACCTCATTCACGGCATGGTGTAATGAATAGTCAAACATTTTAAAACTCTGTGTAAAGTCTGTTGTCCAATCACTGCATTCCCCTGCATGTTGTAATGAAAAGTTAAAAATCTCACAACTCTGTGTAAAGTATGTTGTCCAATCACTGCATTACACTGCATGGTGTCGTGACTCATCAAACATTTCCAAACTCTGAGGAAAGTCTGTTGTCCAATAACTGCATTCCCATGCAAGGTGTCATGAATAGTCAAAAATCTCAAAACACTGTGTAAAGTCTGTTGTCCAATCACTGCATTCCCCTGCATGGTGTAATGACTATTCAAAAATAGACAAACTCTGTGTAAAGTCTGTTGTCCAATCACTGCATTCCCCTGCATGGTGTAATGACTATTAAAAAATAGACAAACTCTGTATAAAGTCTGCTGTCCAATCACTGCATTCCCCTGTATGGTGAAATGACTAGTCTAAAATCTCCAAACTATATGTAAAGTCTGTTGTCCAATAACTGCATTCCCCTGCATGGTGTGATGACTAGTCAAACATGTCCAAACTCTGTTTAAAGTCTGTTGTCCAATCACTGCATTCCCCTGCATAGTGTAATGAATATTCAATAATCTAAAAACACTGGGTTAAGTCTGTTGTCCAATCACCTCATTCAACGCATGGTGTAATGAATAGTCAAACATTTTCAAACTCTGTGTATTGTCTGTTGTCCAATAACTGCATTCCCCTGCACTGAGTAAAGACTAGTCAAAAATCAAGAACTCTGTGTGGAGTTTGTTGTCCAAATCACTCCAATCCCCTGCATGGCGTAATAAAGAGTCAAAATCTCCAAAAACTGTGTAAAGTTTGTTGTCCATTCACTGCATTCCCCTGCATGGTGAAATGACTAGTCAAAAATCTCCAAACTATATTTAAAGAATGTTGTCCAATCACTGCATTCCCATGCAAGGTGTAAAGATTAGTAAAAAATCAAGAACTCTGTGTAAAGTCTGTTGTCCAATAACTGCATTACCCTGCATGTTGTAAAGAAAAGTCAAAAATCTCACAACTCTGTGTAAAGTCTGTTGTCCACTCACTGCGTTCCCCTGCATGTTGTAATGAAAAGTCAAAAATCTCACAACTCTGTGTAAAGTATGTTGTCCAATCACTGCATTCCCCTGCATGGTGTAATGACTATTAAAAAATAGACAAACTCTGTATAAAGTCTGCTGTCCAATCACTGCATTCCACTGCATGGTGTAATGAATAGTCAGAAATCTCCAAACTCTGTGTAAAGTTTGTTGTCCATTCACTGCATTCCCCTGCATAGTGAAATGACTAGTCTAAAATCTCCAAACTATATGTAAAGTCTGTTGTCCAATAACTGCATTCCCCAGCATGGTGTAATGACTAGTCAAAAATCTCCAAACTATTTTTAAAGTCTGTTGTCCAATTACTGCAATCCCCTGCACTGTGTAAAGACTAGTCAAAAATCTCCCAACTCTGTGTAAAGTTTGTTTGGTGATTCACTACATTCACTACATTCCACTGCATAGTGTAATGAATAGTCAATCATCTCAAAACGCTGTGTTAAGTCTGTTGTCCAATCACTGCATTCCCCTGCATGGTGTAATGACAAGACAAAAATCACCAAACTCTGTGTAAAGTCTGTTGTCCAATAACTGCATTCCCCTGCATGGTGTAATGACGAGACACAAATCTCCAAACGATATGTAAACTCTGTTGTCCAATCACCTCATTCACGGCATGGTGTAATGAATATTCAAACATTTCCAAACTCTGTGTGAAATCTGTTGTACATTCACTGCATTCCCATACATGGCGTAATGGCTAGTCAAACATCTCCAAACTCTGTGTAAAGTCTGTTGTCCAATAACTGCATTCCCCTGCATGGTGTGATGACTAGTCAAACATGTCCAAACTCTGTTTAAAGCCTGTTGTCCAATCACTGCATTCCATTGCATGGTGTAGTGAATATTCAATAATCTAAAAACACTGGGTTAAGTCTGTTGTCCAATCACCTCATTCAACGCAAGGTGTAATGAATAGTCAAACATTTTCAAACTCTGAGTAAAGTTTGTTGTCACATCACTGCATTCCACTGCATGGTGTAATGAATATTCAAACATTTCCAAATTATGTGTAAAGTGTGAAGTCCAATCACTGCATTCCCCTGCATGGTGTAATGACTAGTCAAAAATAGACAAACTTTTTGTAAAGTTTGTTGTCCAAAAAATGCATTCCCCTGCATGGTGTAATGAATATTCAAAAATAGACAAACTCTGTGTAAAGTCTGTTGTCCAATCACTGCATTAACCAGCAAGGTGTAAAGACTAGTCAAACATCTCCAAGCTCTGTGTAAAGTCTGTTGTCCAATCACTGCATTCTCCTGCATGATGTCATGACTCGTCAGCCATCTCCAAACTCTGTGACAAGTCTGTTGTCCAATCACTGCATTCCCCTGCATAGTGTAATGAATAGTCAATTATCTCAAAATGCTTTGTTAAATCTGTTGTCCAATCACTGCATTCCCCTGTATGGTGAAATGACTAGTCTAAAATCTCCAAACTATATGTAAAGTCTGTTGTCCAATAACTGCATTCCCCAGCATGGTGTATTGACTAGTCGAAAATAGACAAACTCTGAGTATAGTTTGTTGTCCAATCACTGCATTCCCCTGCATGGTGAAATGACTAGTCAAAAATCTCCAAACTATATTTAAAGTCTGTTGTCCAATCACTGCATTCCCCTGCACTGTGTAAAGACTAGTCAAAAATCTCCCAACTCTGTGTAAAGTTTGCTGTCCATTCACTGCATTCCACTGCATAGTGTAATGGATTGTCAATCATCTCAAAACGCTGTGTAAATTCTGTTGTCCAATCACTGCATTCCCCTGCATGGTGTAATGACGAGACACAAATCTCCAAACGATATGTAAACTCTGTTGTCCAATCAATGCATTCCCCTGCAAGGTGTAATGAATAGTCAAGAATCTCAAAACTCTGTGTAAAGTCTGTTGTCCACTCACTGCATTCCCCTGCATGGTGTAATGACGAGACACAAATCTCCAAACGATATGTAAAGTCTACTGTCCAATCAATGTATTCCCCTGCATGGTGTAATGAATATTCAAACATTTACAAACTCTGTGTAAAGTCTGTTGTCCAATCACTGCGTTCCCCTGCATGTTGTAATGAAAAGTTAAAAATCTCACAACTCTGTGTAAAGTATGTTGTCCAATCACTGCATTACACTGCATGGTGTCGTGACTCATGAAACATTTCCAAACTCTGAGGAAAGTCTGTTGTCCAATAACTGCATTCCCATGCAAGGTGTCATGAATAGTCAAAAATCTCAAAACACTGTGTAAAGTCTGTTGTCCAATCACTGCATTCCCCTGCATGGTGTAATGACTATTCAAAAATAGACAAACTCTGTGTAAAGTCTGTTGTCCAATCACTGCATTCCCCTGCATGGTGTAATGACTATTAAAAAATAGACAAACTCTGTATAAAGTCTGCTGTCCAATCACTGCATTCCCATGCAAGGTGTAAAGATTAGTAAAAAATCAAGAACTCTGAGTATAGTTTGTTGTCCAATCACTGCATTCCCCAGCACTGTGTAAAGACTAGTCAAAAATCTCCCAACTCTGTGTAAAGTTTGTTGTCCAATCACCTCATTCACGGCATGGTGTAATGAATAGTCAAACATTTCCAAACTCTGAGGAAAGTCTGTTGTCCAATAACTGCATTCCCATGCAAGGTGTCATGAATAGTCAATCATCTCAAAACGCTGTGTAAATTCTGTTGTCCAATCACTGCATTCCCCTGCATGGTGTAATGACGAGACACAAATCTCCAAACGATATGTAAACTCTGTTGTCCAATCAATGCATTCCCCTGCAAGGTGTAATGAATAGTCAAAAATCTCCCAACTCTGTGTAAAGTCTGCTGTCCAATCAATGTATTCCCCTGCATGGTGTAATGAATATTCAAACATTTACAAACTCTGTGTAAAGTCTGTTGTCCAATCACTGCATTCCCCTGCATAGTGTAATGAACAGTCAATTATCTCAAAATGCTTTGTTAAATCTGTTGTCCAATCACTGCATTCCCCAGCACTGTGTAAAGACTAGTCAAAAATCTCCCAACTCTGTGTAAAGTTTGTTGTCCAATCACCTCATTCACGGCATGGTGTAATGAATAGTCAAACATTTTAAAACTCTGTGTAAAGTCTGTTGTCCAATCACTGCATTCCCCTGCATGTTGTAATGAAAAGTTAAAAATCTCACAACTCTGTGTAAAGTATGTTGTCCAATCACTGCATTACACTGCATGGTGTCGTGACTCATCAAACATTTCCAAACTCTGAGGAAAGTCTGTTGTCCAATAACTGCATTCCCATGCAAGGTGTCATGAATAGTCAAAAATCTCAAAACTCTGTGTAAAGTCTGTTGTCCAATCACTGCATTCCCCTGCATGTTGTAATGAAAAGTCAAAAATCTCAAAACTCTGTGTAAAGTCTGTTGTCCAATCACTGCATTCCCCTGCATGGTGTAATGACTATTAAAAAATAGACAAACTCTGTATAAAGTCTGCTGTCCAATCACTGCATTCCCCTGTATGGTGAAATGATTAGTCTAAAATCTCCAAACTATATGTAAAGTCTGTTGTCCAATAACTGCATTCCCCTGTATGGTGAAATGACTAGTCTAAAATCTCCAAACTCTGTGTGAAATCTGTTGTACATTCACTGCATTCCCATACATGGAGTATTGGCTAGTCAAACATCTCCAAACTCTGTTTAAAGTCTGTTGTCCAATCACTGCATTCCCCTGCATAGTGTAATGAATATTCAATAATCTAAAAACACTGGGTTAAGTCTGTTGTCCAATCACCTCATTCAACGCATGGTGTAATGAATAGTCAAACATTTTCAAACTCTGTGTATTGTCTGTAGTCCAATCACTGCATTCCCCTGCACTGAGTAAAGACTAGTCAAAAATCAAGAACTCTGTGTGGAGTTTGTTGTCCAAATCACTCCAATCCCCTGCATGGCGTAATAAAGAGTCAAAATTTCCAAACTCTGTGTAAAGTTTGTTGTCCATTCACTGCATTCCCCTGCATGGTGAAATGACTAGTCAAAAATCTCCAAACTATATTTAAAGAATGTTGTCCAATCACTGCATTCCCATGCAAGGTGTAAAGATTAGTAAAAAATCAAGAACTCTGTCTAAAGTCTGTTGTCCAATCACTGCATTACCCTGCATGTTGTAAAGAAAAGTCAAAAATCTCACAACTCTGTGTAAAGTCTGTTGTCCACTCACTGCATTCCCCTGCATGTTGTAATGAAAAGTCAAAAATCTCAAAACTCTGTGTAAAGTCTGTTGTCCAATCACTGCATTCCCCTGCATGGTGTAATGACTATTCAAAAATAGAAAAACTCTGTGTAAAGTCTGTTGTCAAATGACTGCATTCCCCTGCATGGTGAAATGACTAGTCTGAAATCTCCAAACTATATGTAAAGTCTGTTGTCCAATAACTGCATTCCCCAGCATGGTGTAATGACTAGTCAAAAATCTCCAAACTATTTTTAAAGTCTGTTGTCCAATTACTGCAATCCCCTGCACTGTGTAAAGACTAGTCAAAAATCTCCCAACTCTGTGTAAAGTTTGTTTGGTGATTCACTACATTCACTACATTCCACTGCATAGTGTAATGAATAGTCAATCATCTCAAAACGCTGTGTTAAGTCTGTTGTCCAATAACTGCATTCCCCTGCATGGTGTAATGACGAGACACAAATCTCCAAACGATATGTAAACTCTGTTGTCCAATCAATGCATTCCCCTGCAAGGTGTAATGAATAGTCAAAAATCTCCCAACTCTGTGTAAAGTCTGCTGTCCAATCAATGTATTCCCCTGCATGGTGTAATGAATATTCAAACATTTACAAACTCTGTGTAAAGTCTGTTGTCCAATCACTGCATTCCCCTGCATAGTGTAATGAACAGTCAATTATCTCAAAATGCTTTGTTAAATCTGTTGTCCAATCACTGCATTCCCCAGTATGGTGAAATGACTAGTCGAAAATAGACAAACTCTGTGTAAAATCTGCTGTCCAATCATTGCATTCCCATGCAAGGTGTAAAGATTAGCAAAAAATCAAGAACTCTGAGTATAGTTTGTTGTCCAATCACTGCATTCCCCAGCACTGTGTAAAGACTAGTCAAAAATCTCCCAACTCTGTGTAAAGTTTGTTGTCCAATCACCTCATTCACGGCATGGTGTAATGAATAGTCAAACATTTTAAAACTCTGTGTAAAGTATGTTGTCCAATCACTGCATTACACTGCATGGTGTCGTGACTCATCAAACATTTCCAAACTCTGAGGAAAGTCTGTTGTCCAATAACTGCATTACCATGCAAGGTGTCATGAATAGTCAAAAATCTCAAAACTCTGTGTAAAGTCTGTTGTCCAATCACTGCATTCCCCTGCATGTTGTAATGAAAAGTCAAAAATCTCAAAACTCTGTGTAAAGTCTGTTGTCCAATCACTGCATTCCCCTGCATGGTGTAATGACTATTAAAAAATAGACAAACTCTGTATAAAGTCTGCTGTCCAATCACTGCATTCCCCTGTATGGTGAAATGATTAGTCTAAAATCTCCAAACTATATGTAAAGTCTGTTGTCCAATAACTGCATTCCCCTGTATGGTGAAATGACTAGTCTAAAATCTCCAAACTCTGTGTGAAATCTGTTGTACATTCACTGCATTCCCATACATGGAGTATTGGCTAGTCAAACATCTCCAAACTCTGTTTAAAGTCTGTTGTCCAATCACTGCATTCCCCTGCATAGTGTAATGAATATTCAATAATCTAAAAACACTGGGTTAAGTCTGTTGTCCAATCACCTCATTCAACGCATGGTGTAATGAATAGTCAAACATTTTCAAACTCTGTGTATTGTCTGTAGTCCAATCACTGCATTCCCCTGCACTGAGTAAAGACTAGTCAAAAATCAAGAACTCTGTGTGGAGTTTGTTGTCCAAATCACTCCAATCCCCTGCATGGCGTAATAAAGAGTCAAAATTTCCAAACTCTGTGTAAAGTTTGTTGTCCATTCACTGCATTCCCCTGCATGGTGAAATGACTAGTCAAAAATCTCCAAACTATATTTAAAGAATGTTGTCCAATCACTGCATTCCCATGCAAGGTGTAAAGATTAGTAAAAAATCAAGAACTCTGTCTAAAGTCTGTTGTCCAATCACTGCATTACCCTGCATGTTGTAAAGAAAAGTCAAAAATCTCACAACTCTGTGTAAAGTCTGTTGTCCACTCACTGCATTCCCCTGCATGTTGTAATGAAAAGTCAAAAATCTCAAAACTCTGTGTAAAGTCTGTTGTCCAATCACTGCATTCCCCTGCATGATGTAATGAATAGTCAGAAATCTCCAAACTCTGTATAAAGTCTGCTGTCCAATCAATGTATTCCCCTGCATGGTGTAATGAATATTCAAACAATTACAAACTCTGTGTAAAGTCTGTTGTCCAATCACTGCATTAACCAGCAAGGTGTAAAGACTAGTCAAACATCTCCAAGCTCTGTGTAAAGTCTGTTGTCCAATCACTGCATTCTCCTGCATGATGTCATGACTCGTCAGCCATCTCCAAACTCTGTGACAAGTCTGTTGTCCAATCACTGCATTCCCCTGCATAGTGTAATGAATAGTCAATTATCTCAGAATGCTTTGTTAAATCTGTTGTCCAATCACTGCATTCCCCTGTATGGTGAAATGACTAGTCGAAAATAGACAAACTCTGTGTAAAATCTGCTGTCCAATCACTGCATTCCCATGCAAGGTGTAAAATTAGTAAAAAATCAAGAACTCTGTGTAAAGTCTGTTGTCCAATCACTGCAATCCCCTGCACTGTGTAAAGACTAGTCAAAAATCTCCCAACTCTGTGTAAAGTTTGTTGTCCAATCACCTCATTCACGGCATGGTGTAATGAATAGTCAAACATTTTAAAACTCTGTGCAAAGTCTGTTGTCCAATCACTGCGTTCACCTGCATGTTGTAATGAAAAGTCAAAAATCTCACAACTCTGTGTAAAGTCTGTTGTCCAATCACTGCATTACACTGCATGGTGTCGTGACTCATCAAACATTTCCAAACTCTGAGGAAAGTCTGTTGTCCAATAACTGCATTCCCATGCAAGGTGTCATGAATAGTCAAAAATCTCAAAACTCTGTGTAAAGTCTGTTGTCCAATTACTGCGTTCCCATGCATGGTGTCATGAATAGTCAAAAATCTCAAAACTCTGTGTAAAGTCTGTTGTCCAATCACTGCATTCCCCTGCATGGTGTAATGACTATTCAAAAATAGACAAACACTGTGTAAAGTCTGTTGTCCAATGACTACATTCCCCTGCATGGTGTAATGACAAGACAAAAATCTCAAAACTCTGAGTAAAGTCTGTTGTCCAATCACTGCATTCCCCTGTATGGTGAAATGACTAGTCTAAAATCTCCAAACTATATGTAAAGTCTGTTGTCCAATAACTGCATTCCCCAGCACTGTGTAAAGACTAGTCAAAAATCTCCAAACTATTTTTAAAGTCTCTTGTCCAATCACTGCAATCCCCTGCACTGTGTAAAGACTAGTCAAAAATCTCCCAACTCTGTGTAAAGTTTGTTGTCCAATCACTACATTCCACTGCATAGTGTAATGAATAGTCAATCATCTCAAAACTCTGTGTAAAGTCTGCTGTCCAATCAATGCATTCCCCTGCATGGTGTAATAAATATTCAAAAATTTACAAACACTGTGTAAAGTCTGTTGTCCAATCACTGCATTCCCCAGCAAGCTGTAAAGACTAGTCAAACATCTCCAAGCTCTGTGTAAAGTCTGTTGTCCAATCACTGCATTCCCATGCATGATGTCATGACTCGTCAGCCATCTCCAAACTCTGTGACAAGTCTGTTGTCCAATCACTGCATTCCCCTGCATAGTGTAATGAATAGTCAATTATCTCAAAATGTTTTGATCTGTTGTCAAATCACTGCATTCCCATGCAAGGTGTAATGACAAGTCAAAAATCACCAAACTCTGTGTAAAGTCTGTTGTCCAATTACTGCGTTCCCATGCATGGTGTCATGAATAGTCAAAAATCTCAAAACTCTGTGTAAAGTCTGTTGTCCAATCACTGCATTCCACTGCATGGTGTAATGACTATTCAAAAATAGACAAACTCTGTGTAAAGTCTGTTGTCCAATAACTGCATTCCCCAGCATGGTGTAATGACTAGTCAAAAATCTCCAAACTATTTTTAAAGTCTGTTGTCCAATTACTGCAATCCCCTGCACTGTGTAAAGACTAGTCAAAAATCTCCCAACTCTGTGTAAAGTTTGTTTGGTGATTCACTACATTCACTACATTCCACTGCATAGTGTAATGAATAGTCAATCATCTCAAAACGCTGTGTTAAGTCTGTTGTCCAATCACTGCATTCCCCTGCATGGTGTAATGACAAGACAAAAATCACCAAACTCTGTGTAAAGTCTGTTGTCCAATAACTGCATTCCCCTGCATGGTGTAATGACGAGACACAAATCTCCAAACGATATGTAAACTCTGTTGTCCAATCACCTCATTCACGGCATGGTGTAATGAATATTCAAACATTTCCAAACTCTGTGTGAAATCTGTTGTACATTCACTGCATTCCCATACATGGCGTAATGGCTAGTCAAACATCTCCAAACTCTGTGTAAAGTCTGTTGTCCAATAACTGCATTCCCCTGCATGGTGTGATGACTAGTCAAACATGTCCAAACTCTGTTTAAAGCCTGTTGTCCAATCACTGCATTCCATTGCATGGTGTAGTGAATATTCAATAATCTAAAAACACTGGGTTAAGTCTGTTGTCCAATCACCTCATTCAACGCAAGGTGTAATGAATAGTCAAACATTTTCAAACTCTGAGTAAAGTTTGTTGTCACATCACTGCATTCCCCTGCATGGTGTAATGACTAGTCAAAAATAGACAAACTCTTTGTAAAGTTTGTTGTCCAAAAAATGCATTCCCCTGCATGGTGTAATGAATATTCAAACAATTACAAACTCTGTGTAAAGTCTGTTGTCCAATCACTGCATTAACCAGCAAGGTGTAAAGACTAGTCAAACATCTCCAAGCTCTGTGTAAAGTCTGTTGTCCAATCACTGCATTCTCCTGCATGATGTCATGACTCGTCAGCCATCTCCAAACTCTGTGACAAGTCTGTTGTCCAATCACTGCATTCCCCTGCATAGTGTAATGAATAGTCAATTATCTCAAAATGCTTTGTTAAATCTGTTGTCCAATCACTGCATTCCCCTGTATGGTGAAATGACTAGTCGAAAATAGACAAACTCTGTGTAAAATCTGCTGTCCAATCACTGCATTCCCATGCAAGGTATAAAATTAGTAAAAAATCAAGAACTCTGTGTAAAGTCTGTTGTCCAATCACTGCGTTCACCTGCATGTTGTCATGAAAAGTCAAAAATCTCACAACTCTGTGTAAAGTCTGTTGTCCAATCACTGCATTACACTGCATGGTGTCGTGACTCATCAAACATTTCCAAACTCTGAGGAAAGTCTGTTGTCCAATAACTGCATTCCCATGCAAGGTGTCATGAAAAGTCAAAAATCTCAAAACTCTGTGTAAAGTCTGTTGTCCAATCACTGCATTCCCATGCATGGTGTCATGAATAGTCAAAAATCTCAAAACTCTGTGTAAAGTCTGTTGTCCAATCACTGCATTCCCCTGCATGGTGTAATGACTATTCAAAAATAGACAAACACTGTGTAAAGTCTGTTGTCCAATGACTACATTCCCCTGCATGGTGTAATGACAAGACAAAAATCTCAAAACTCTGAGTAAAGTCTGTTGTCCAATCACTGCATTCCCCTGTATGGTGAAATGACTAGTCTAAAATCTCCAAACTATATGTAAAGTCTGTTGTCCAATCACTGCATTCCCCAGCACTGTGTAAAGACTAGTCAAAAATCTCCAAACTATTTTTAAAGTCTCTTGTCCAATCACTGCAATCCCCTGCACTGTGTAAAGACTAGTCAAAAATCTCCCAACTCTGTGTAAAGTTTGTTGTCCAATCACTACATTCCACTGCATAGTGTAATGAATAGTCAATCATCTCAAAACGCTGTGTTAAGTCTGTTGTCCAATCACTGCATTCCCCTGCATGGTGTAATGACAAGACAAAAATCACCAAACTCTGTGTAAAGTCTGTTGTCCAATAACTGCATTCCCCTGCATGGTGTAATGACGAGACACAAATCTCCAAACGATATGTAAACTCTGTTGTCCAATCACCTCATTCACGGCATGGTGTAATGAATAGTCAAACATTTTCAAACTCTGTGTAAAGTCTGTTGTCCAATCACTGCATTCCCCTGTATGGTGTAATGACTAGTCGAAAATAGACAAACTCTGTGTAAAATCTAATGTCCAATCAATGTATTCCCCTGCATGGTGTAATGAATATTCAAACACTTCCAAACTCTGTGTGAAATCTGTTGTACATTCACTGCATTCCCATACATGGCGTAATGGCTAGTCAAACATCTCCAAACTCTGTGTAAAGTCTGTTGCCCAATAACTGCATTCCCCTGCATGGTGTAATGAATATTCAATAATCTAAAAACACTGGGTTAAGTTTGTTGTCCAATCACCTCATTCAACGCAAGGTGTAATGAATAGTCAAACATTTTCAAACTCTGTGTAAAGTGTGATGTCCAATCACTGCATTCCCCTGCATGGTGTAATGACTAGTCAAAAATAGACAAACTCTGTGTAAAGTTTGTTGTCCAATAAATGCAGTCCCCTGCATGGCGTAATAAATAGTAAAAAATCTCCAAACACTGTGTAAAGTCTGATGTCCAATCACTGCATTCCCCTGCATGGTGTAATGACTATTCAAAAATAGACAAACTCTGTGTAAAGTCTGTTGTCCAATGACTGCATTCCCCTGCATGGTGTAATGACAAGACAAAAATCTCAAAACTCTGTGTAAAGTCTGTTGTCCAATAACTGCATTCCCCTGCATGGTGTGATGACTAGTCAAACATCTCCAAACTCTGTTTAAAGTATTTTGTCCAATCACTGCATCCCCCTGCATGGTGTGATGACTAGTCAAACATCTCAAATCTCTGTGTAAAGTTTGTTGTCCAATCACTGCATTCCTCTCTATGGTCTAATGAATATTCAAACATTTCCAAATTCTGTGCAAAGTCTGTTGTCCAATCACTGCATTCCCCTGCATGGTGAAATGACTAGTCAAACATCTCCAAACTGTGTTTAAAGTCTGTTGTCCAATCACTGCATTCCCCTGCATGGTGTAATGACTAGTCAAATTGATATGTTCTCTTTCCGTTACATGTCATCCAGAAAATGCTGGATCCTTTTTTACCCTAAAATACATGACAAGGCTTCCCTAACAGTGTTCTCCTTAGCAGTCTGTGGCCATTAGAATTGACTGCTAGTAGAGTCCAGAGTCAGATTGATATAACAGTGGTCAGATGAATGAATGGGTCCCCAGCATTACAGAGGAAACAGACACCAGCCTTTCTAAACAGAGCAGGGCTGACCGCAGTCTGAACACAAACAAAACGGCAGCAGTAAACGCACCACCAGGCTCCAGTCCCCAGTCCCCAGCCCCCAGACTCCAGTCCCTAGTCCCCAGGCTCCAGCCCGCAGCCTTCAGCCCAACGATTGCATCTTCATCCCTACCACAACCCAATGAGTTCGCCGCATGGCCGGACAACACAAGGGGTCACTGTAAATCAAAGCCCACATACTGGAAAAAACATTACAAAAGGCTGCAGTTTCATACACACACACACACACACACACACACACAGGCACGCACACACACGCACACACGCACAGGGACACACAATAATGTGCAAATACTGACACACACAAACCAGCAAACAAGCGGGGGCACACACTCATGTGCAAGCGCTCAAAGACAAACACACTCCCCCTGACCTTACCCTTCCACACACCCCCCCCAACCCCAAGCCACACCCAAATTACATATCCATCAGTGCTCTTATAAACTGAGTGGCCAGTCCTGATTAAACTCCATCACCAATGACAGAGCTCTCCTCTACCAGCCCACAGCCAATCACTGTTCTCTGTTGTTCTCCTTTGTTGTAATTACAACTTTACACTTGTGCATGTCACCACCTGGTGGTCACACAATGTCACTGGTGGTGCCCAGTCGTCTCCCCACACAGGGGACATGTGGGTGGGTGTCATGTGACAAGGGTGAGATGTGTGTATGTGTGTGTTCAGTGTGCAACCTGTCCATGGGCAGCTATACCAGATATACCGGACTGCTCCACATCTTCATCAACACAGCAGGCTCTACGTCCCAAATCGCACCCTATTCCTTATACAGTGCACCACTTTCGACCAGAGCGCTATGGGCTATGGGCCTTGGTCAAAAGGAGTGCACTACGTAGGGAATAGGGTGCCATTTTGGGAAGCGTCCTAATATCAGTACAAGTGTTCAGATGAGTAACTGAGGCTCATACACCGTTAGCTATTAATTGAAACTTGTGTAAGGCATGCAAGACACCTTAACAGTTCCTCCATCCTCCATCTGTCTGTCTGTCAAGTCCACTGTCCCCAAAACCAGCTTCTCGTAGTAAGGATCTCCCTGAGTCTCTGTGCTCAGATGTTCCACTCTAGGAAGCCATGTGTCCTCTTGCCAACACAAGGGAATGTAACCATTATCCCAAATCCAAGTTCAACCGTCCAGCTATCCTCAAACTGAATTACTTCAGTCAATGTGAATCTATCCAGCCACACAGTATCTAAACTCGAAAAATCGTAGCTTAGCTACTAAGACTCAGACTAAGTCAACCGAGGTCATGTCACTCACTGCTCACAACCAGGTCTCCATCTGTCTGCAGCCACAGCAGGATGTGTCTGACTGGTGTCCTGACTGACTCCTGAGAGGATGTACTGTCTGTCTGTCTGTCTGTCAGACTGGTGTCCTGACTGACTCCTGAGAGGATGTGCTGTCTGTCTGTCTGTCTGTCTGTCTGTCTGTCTGTCTGTCTGTCTGTCTGTCAGACTGGTGTCCTGACTAACTCCTGAGAGGATGTGCTGTCTGTCTGTCTGTCTGTCTGTCTGTCTGTCTGTCTGTCTGACTGGTGTCCTGACTGACTCCTGAGAGGATGTGCTGTCTGTCTGTCTGTCTGTCTGTCTGTCTGTCTGTCTGTCTGTCTGTCTGACTGGTGTCCTGACTGACTCCTGAGAGGATGTGCTCTCTGTCTGTCTATCTGACTGGTGTCCTGACTGACTCCTGAGAGGATGTGCTGTCTGTCTGTCTGTCTGTCTGTCTGTCTGTCTGTCTGTCTGTCTGTCTGTCTGTCTGTCTGTCTGTCTGTCTGTCTGACTGGTGTCCTGACTGACTCCTGAGAGGATGTGCTCTCTGTCTGTCTATCTGACTGGTGTCCTGACTGACTCCTGAGAGGATGTGCTGTCTGTCTGTCTGTCTGTCTGACTGGTGTCCTGACTGACTCCTGAGAGGATGTGCTGTCTGTCTGTCTGTCTGACTGGTGTCCTGACTGACTCCTGAGAGGATGTGCTCTCTGTCTGTCTGTCTGTCTGTCTGTCTGTCTGTCTGTCTGTCTGTCTGTCTGTCTGTCTGTCTGTCTGTCTGTCTGTTTGTCTGGTGTCCTGACTGACTCCTGAGAGGATGTGCTGTCTGTCTGTCTGTCTGACTGACTGGTGTCCTGACTGACTCCTGAGAGGATGTGCTGTCTGTCTGTCTGTCTGTCTGTCTGTCTGTCTGTCTGTCTGTCTGTCTGTCTGTCTGTCTGTGTGTCTGTCGGTGTGTCTGTCTCTGTCTGTGTGTCTGTCTGTGTGTCTGTCTCTCTGTGTGTGTGTGTGTGTGTGTGTGTGTGTGTGTGTGTGTGTGTGTGTGTGTGTGTGTGTGTGTGTGTGTGTGTGTGTGTGTGTGTGTGTGTGTGTGTGTGTGTGTGTGATGGCACTGAGAACCAGACATGACAGGAGCCGTTGGCCGGGTGACAGACGCCTTTACGAGGTGAGCGACACAGAGCCAGGACTAAGCCAAGCTAGGGTCAAACCTGGATTCAAATACTACTTGACAGCTTGCAAATGCTTTTAGCGTTTGCGCTAGCCTGCTTAGATCTGGCAAACAGTAGGAGCTTGCCCTTTTAAGGCTATTCCATTTGTTCGATTGGGCCCGGCAAGCTCAATTTAGCCCAGAAATGATTTCAAAGAGTTTTTGAACCCAGGTTTGGCCAGGACGCGGTTCAAAGCCAAACAAGAGGTCCGTCTGTTAGGGAAGGCAGCAGCAGTAAATAGTGACAGAGTGATGTAGTGATGGAGGAGTGTGTCGGGTCTGACCAGTGTCAAAAGCATCACCACACCCTGCTGCTTCACAAAAAAACAACACTTAACATTTCACTCTAAATTTGAATTTAATTTGAATAATAATATTTCCACTTGCTTCCACGTGGACAAACCATCTTGGATTTTACTGTTGGAGATGATTTGAAATGTGTTTAGAATTGTAATGGTTGTTGATGTGTGTGTGTGTGTGTGTGTGTGTGTCCTTCTACAATCGCTCATGAGAATAACCACTGTATATAAATCTGCTGTGAAAAAATAAACAAGACAACGTTTGCGCAGAAACAGAGCTTTCCTCTAGAACAATAGGCCTCAGTCTCTCTCTGCGCCTGCTAAAACCACATAAAAACACTGTTGTATTCCCTGTGAAACTTATGTTAGATCTTATCCAGTTGTCAAACATCAGCATGTAGCTCTATTTGTCACAATTACTGTACTGACCTGCTGAAAACTGATAATTTTCTTTACATTTATTTTGTCAAACAAGGGTTGACTCATATTATGTTTTTATGATGGTTCCCTTCACTTGTACCACAGATCCCAAGTGACATTTGTGAAGCACATGAGTAGTAGAGCTGCTTCTAAGCATTCCTATAGTATGACGACAACAAGCCAAGGTACCCTGTGACAGATCACGTTTCCTCTTTGTCACACAGACCTGGGACTCTGAGCCCTCAGAGCAGCACATCCTGCTCTAGTCTCTCAATTCAGATTAACAGAGCTTTGTTAGCCGATCCCAAACCTCAGCCAACATCATGTTCACAGTCTGACTCAACTAAACTGGCTGATAGTGGTGGTGTTCCAACGCAACACAACGGCACGCTACAGTCCACCCAGCCTCAGCCAATTTCTAATATTTACAAGCAAGCCCAAATCTGTGAGAATTCGATTGAACACAGATGGCAGGAAATTCCCCCGAAATGACATTGGCCAAACTAGACCGCAAAACGTGAGAGTATCCCAGAGAGTCGTAGACGCGCCTGAGCACGTCGTATGGATCTTCTTTACGCTAGCCGCTCACTGCGTGTCTGCCATTGATTACCGTTTGACATGAGGGAAGATTTATAGGACTTCTGTAAAACGAGTAATCAATTTGCAGCAATTATTGTATATTGTTTTAATGGTTTGAAGGGGCGTAGGGAGAAATGAACGAATGTTTAGCTGACTGCGTGGAGGAACGTGGAGTCAGGGGGAAATTCCCTCGCTGGTCCGACTGACCACGGTCCAAATGAGGGGTTGGATTTAAGTTGTGGTAATTATATTGCATTTAAATGGAATACATTTGAAAAGTATTAGTTTGTTACCTACACAGTACATAAACCTTCTGTGATTCTCAGAGGGGATACTCGTTATTAAAAAACAGATGTTTGCACGGCAAACGAGAGATGGAATCCTATTTTACTTCCTATTGTTTTCTGATTGTTTTAGTGCGTGAGGAACAATGGAATGTGTCTTCTGATTAGGATACGTTCAAAGCATGCGTTGTAATTGCTTTGGCTTTGATGTTTCCGGCTAGGGTTGAGACAGAATGCCGAATGACTAGGCTATATTGGGTCATCAAGATGATTAGGGAAGGACTTTGCCCCATAATGTCTCTCTTTGGGGAGGAATGACTTGTTTTTTTTGTAAAATGCACAATTTGCTTTGACAGCAGAGGCAGAGAGGGGAAGCCTGTATTTTGATTTGATTATTGGTATTGTTTCATGTCGCCATTTTCCATGCCCTCGGGTTTCAGAGAGTACAGTAAACTGATCTGCAAACATAGGAACTAAATCCCCCAGCCTATCCTCAAAACAAATGTCATCTCTCAACTCAAGACAGATGTCACAGCCCTAATCCCATTCACTTTCATGTTGTGTGAGGGTAGTGTTGGCCCACAGTCCAGTACAGCATACCCTCGGTTACACTGTCACAGTACAGTACCTGGACAATGCTTCTTCTCTATCTGCTCAGTCAATTCAGGAAATGGCCCACAGGCAAACACTTGGGTGATGTGGTTAAACATCAATCGGCTGTTGTGAATCCAACCAATCAATATTATTCTCTTTTGGGAAGGCGGCCAAGAGGCCTGCTGGGAAAAATGACAAAATTGGGACCTCCCTAGTTGGACCGAAGGCGCAAGAGTATCATAAGTCTTAATAACGCCACAGAATAAATAAGAGTAACCCTGCACTTCTCCACTGTGTAAACCTGTGTTGCGTTTCAAACCACATATACCTAAGGAAGTGAGAAATACGATATTTTTTTATTGTGTGTGTGTGTGTGTGGGGGGGGGGGGTATTTCTCACCAAAGGTTTTTGCTCTGAATCTAAGTTCCTTATACACACACGAACATGCACACGCACACACGAACACACACACACAAACACACCCGGGCCTTCTCAGGCCCCTGCTGGTAAACTGAGAGAGACAGTCCAGCAGACATTATATATCATCTCACATCAAACAGCATCTCACAATACAGGCAGGAGTAGGACGGGGGGGGGGCACCAATCTGAGTCCAAGTACTCATCTGACGGCAAACTCAGGAAGGACCCATGATGGGCCCACCACATGAGAAATGATGGCATGACTTAGGAACCCTGGTGTTTCTGGGGGTTGGCCGACGTGGGGCCAATGAAATATTTTTTTTGCGGTACCGAATGACACCTATGGAAACACGTTCAATCTTGCATGGTGAGGGGTTAATATACAAGCTATTTATTCAGACAGCAGTCCAGTGCGCAAGGAAAGACAGGGCCACCATCAAAGAATTTACAAGCAAATATATTGTCACTGTGTAAACATTTGGATGTCCAGGCATTCAAGCCCTCTGTGTTTTCCCTTCTCTTGTTTAATGGCTGTAATAAGAAGCCTTTTATTATTACTTCTTGCTCTCACAGCGCTCTTCCCACCGGATGCGGTGTGAATCAGGTCCAGGTATGCTGAGATTAAGCCTGGGCTGCGTCTCAATGCTGAGACGTAGCACTCTTTGCAACATCCAATCGCCGCACCTATTTGTTAATCTGACAGGACATAGAGATAATTTCCATTGGTTTTGCCTGCCTCAATTGGTTCTCTCCTCCGTCCTCTTCTTGCCTGCTTTTGAAAAAAAGTCAAAGGTAATTGAGGAGAGGCGGCGAAGGGAGAGAGAACATGGAAACAAATGTGCTTGTATGAAATGAGCCTCTCCTCTATTTGTGCATCATTAGGCAAATTACATTTACAGGGGTGGAAGTGGAATCCCAAACTAAATGTGCAAAGTCATAAAAAAAACAAATTTAGCTAGTTGTGCAAGACATTTTATAGATAAAAGGAGACAATTAGCATATCATTTTTAAATGTGTGCATGCTTTTCTCCTTTGAGAAAACAACAGCTCATTCAAAGGGGCTGTGGCGGATTTTCAAACACTTCCGCGCCAGGCACCAAAAGAATACTCGTGAGTATCCTCAGCGAGAGGAGGCTATCGAGGAACCTACAGTACTAACGAATTGAGACTCTCCAACCACTCGACCACTTATTGGTTTCCAGGTCAAGGAGGAGAGGACTGATTATTAAATACCAATTGAGACTCTCCCATAGCAACAAGTCTCCCACTTGGCAAAGAAGAATGTTGGCCATTTTGTCGGCCACCTAGGGATGAACCCCAAACCACCCCCTTCCCCTATCCCCTCGGCCCTCCATTTGCACATTCATGTGTGCCTCTGCCCTTTGCACAAGTGTCCCAAAGCTGAGGGAGTGAAAATTATCAAGGGTGTATGAGCTAATTAGATCCTCAGATGGACATTTTGACAGAGCCAGCAAGGCTGCAGGCTTCAGAGCGACGTGCTATCACGACATGCACTGCGACATGTTTTGAGTTAGCGTAATTTCATACTAAAGATTGGAGAAGTGTGCCTAATTATATGTCACGGGTATTTGTTTATGTCTGATTTCAACACCTGACACGCGCAACAGATGAAATACCTCCTAAATTAAATGTTTAACTGTTACTTAGGTTTATATCTTGTAAAACGACAGGAGGGATTTGTTCATTAGAATTTCATGCTTGTTCAATTATTTAAAAGTGGAACATGAATTGGATAATTTAAGTCAGGAGTGTGTCCCAGGTTTATTGATCCCATCGCCACTCTCTCAAAGTTACCCTCACCCTCTGAGTCTCCGTCAACAACACGTGACAATGGAGGGCCCTCCGAGCGAGTTGGTAGGGCGCGGGGGTGGTTTGGGACTCACTATCGCTTTCACCTACCCAGGTGCAGGTGGGAGGAAACGCAAAGGAAATGCTGGCCTTTAACAGCTATTGGATCGGTTTGCGATTGGTTTTGTGGCAAGAGGCAGCATAAGTAGACGACAATGATGAGAAATAAAGAAATCATTCTTCTTTATTTAATGAATCACTCCGTCCTAGCCATCTGTGTTGTTGGCGTTGCATGGGCCGTGAGTTTAAAGGCTGAATTAGGAGGGATTCTCTGAGGGCTTCAGGCTCTACCATGTGTCAAGTCTTTCACATAACCTGGCATTCATTGTGAAGGACTTTATACGAACTATAAAAAAAATATTCATTTCGTCCCTGAACTGTTTTCCAATTTAGACTCCAAGCCCATAAAAGGGTTTGATTTTCATTTATTTTTATTTGAAGAACTTTGAAATGCAAATGTTTGTTTCCTTACGCATAAAAAAATGAGAGAGAAAATTATCTTAAAAGCGAAATTTGATGTGAAATATGAATTCTCGCCATGTTACATCATCCCTAACACAAACATGGAGAGAAAATGCTGGGTTTACGGTGCAACTCGTTTTGTGCTCTTAAATCAGTGTACCTTGGCAGCGAGGAGTGTACATATCCTTACGCTCTGCCTCTCTCGCTCTCTCTCTCTCTTACTGGACTCGTTTCATGCCCCCACAGCTCATGAGGCCTGTGGAAGACTTTACAGTGGCCAGATTAGAAAGGGCTTCATGTCCAATGATAGGACTGTAACAGGACTGTACATGTAAAATGAGGTCTGCGTAGCTAAATGGGCATTTAGATCAACTGCTAATGCTATCTACAACATGGCTAACAAGAGTCAAATTGCGGTTTTCAGGGTAAACACCAAACGTTTCTTTGATTACACCCTTCTCCAGACCACTTTGCTTTACAGGGATATGGCTCTGGCTAGGCTAACCTGCTTTCAAAATATGAACTTATTAAATACATAGTTCACTGTCCCGTTTAGTTTATAGTCCCAGCTTGTTGCTAGTTGGAGCCCAAAGCAAAATGCAGAAAACAATAATGACTGTTATTCTAAAAATCACAAAAGATTTATTGTTCCCGGAATAAAGTATACCCAAACCCCTGAAACATTTACACATAAAGAGACAGATGCTTGTAGTTTAGTTGGAAACCAATACACCATATGAATGATTTGTAATCAGATATCACTATGTGCATCAAAATAAAAAAAGAACAAAAAAACATGACAGATGAATTTGATAAATAAAACAAACTCTAAAGGCTTTAATAATTCCACTCAGATTTCTTCCAAAACCAATTGAAGGAACATTTTTTTTTAAATGCACAAAACAGCCTGTTTCACTTGTAATGCTTATGCCCACTTTAATAGAGCTATACTCCAAATGTAATTTGAATATTCTCTCAATTCTATAGAGGCAATCAACTTCAAGTGTAAACAGTTATGCTTTATTCAAAGTGTTGTGCATTGGCTTCACAAATCTCCTAAAACAGCTCTCTACTCTGTTTGTGCCTGGAGAGGCAACCTGGTGTCAGAGCATTTTCGTATTATTCTGTACGTAAATCCAAGACACTCCATTTACGCTCCATCCAGTCCATGATATGTTACGTTTGGTATGATTACATAAGACAGTTAGTTACTTAAGGCAAAAACGAAAGTAGAGTGATTAGTCACGAGTTCGAATCTCATCACAGAAAACTTTAGCATTTTAGCTAATAGCAACTTTTCAACAACTTACTTATTTTTAGCTACTCTGTGACTACTTAACTAACACTTCCCCTAACCCTAACCCCTTTAGCTAACCCTTCACCTAACCCTAACCTTAACCGGTTTAGCTAACCCTTCTCCTGACCCTAACCTTAATCCTTTAACCAAACTCCTAAACATAACCCTAAGCTTAGCCCTAACATTAGCCACCTAGAGAATTCGTAACATATCCTACATTTTGCAAATTTGCAACATATTGTACCTTTTGCAAATTCGTAACACATAATACAAATTGTAATTTGTAACATATCATACGAAATGGGTGATGGACTTCCAGAAATGATTACATACCATACAAAACGTAACATATAATACTAGAGTGTCTCGGATTTACGTACAGAATAATAAGAAATGCTTTAAGACCAGGTTGCTAGAGGAGCCTAAACTGTATGGAGATGATTAGGACACTGAGTATTCTGAAGATGTGGCTAACCCCATGTAAACAAAGAGAGCGTATGAAAAGACATAGAATACGAGTCCTCTTAAAGATGAAAGATGAGTAGAACGCTGCCAACCACACATGTGGAATGTGAAACATGTCCATCTAGGAAACCATAAGGGGCTTTTCTTCAAGAGACCGAGAGAGGCAACAATGAAACCTTAGACGAGACTTTTATCTATTTATGTCTTTTATCATCTAATTCTAAACCCACATCTTCCGATAAAAAGTTTGCCTTAATTATATTGTAGAATGTCGTAGGAAGTCGCTGTCATGTAATCTCTCAAGAAAATTAGGCGATCCATTGACTTTGGGATTACAGTGCATGTGGAGTTTTGTTCAATGTCGAGTGTCAGGCAAGCTGCCATGTAATCCCCTGATTCTATCTATATCAGTTAAGGGAAATGTTAGCCACACGGTTGAGAGCTGGCATTTGAGTTGTCATGAGTTGTAGCAGTCATCTCAAGACATAGTCAACACTTAGATCCACACTTAGTATTTCCGAATCATCATAGTTGTTTCAAAATGCAAAACATTCAAATCCTCTTGAGCCAGGGCTATATATCGAACTACGCACCTTCGATGTCTCAATCCTAGGCATCAACTCTCCAACCATCTCTGAACCCACTGCGACACAGTAGGCCTATGTGTTACCCCCACGGCACAACAAACACACTGTCAAACTCGATGGATCGTTCCCAATGAGCCTGGCTGTGTGACGCTGTGGAGCAAAGCAGCAGGTATTTGTTAGTTAGCCACTGTTTGAATTAGGCCCAGTCTCAAGCAGCTATGCATACACTCGTTCAGGAGCGCCAAGCGCTCACAACTGTTTTGACTAAGCCATCTCAGAGAGGGCCCGGGCGTGGAGACTCCTAGCATTTGTAAAATATTAGCGGCCTAGGCCCGGTGTAGTGAGTCCCAGGTCAGGGAGAGTGCAGCAGGCAGGCATGCAGACAAGGGAAAGCGGCGGGGGTGAGTAACTTCCAGACCCTATCTTTTCTTCCCATCTGTGGCAGGCCAGTTAGGCAGTTACACAGGCCGTCTGCCCTGTGTATACATGAGGCACAGGTCTGTAATGTAATTAAGGGCATGTAGTCACAGTGGGGGATGACCTTTACAGGAGGCTAGGTCTTCAGGTCTGGTCGCCTAGTTTGACAGTCAAATGTCAATGTCATGCCATAGAGGGCATGGTGGATTGTGGGTGTTGTACTGTAGTCATGATTGACTTTTGTTTACAGGAGTAGTCTTCTGTTTGGTCTTCAGAATGCAAGCCATTTACGTCGGTAACATTGCATGTTTCGGTCAGACTGAATGTTTCTGTCAGATTTGACTAGCCCCAGTTCGGGTATGTATGAGCTGTTCAACTAGGGGAATGGCCCACATGCTCTTAACCTAATCATTAGCCAATAGCCAAAAAACTAAATGAAAACCAACTGTGCGGGAATAATACAATAATTTGTCAAGGGAAAAGGGTGCAGATAAATTCTGCAAAGCATTTTCCAATTGGCCGCCGCTGCCGTGCTCGGAGCCAACTGCTCAGCACCTGGCTTGTCAGAGGCTCAGCGCTGCCTAACTTAATTTCAATTGAAAACGCGACCCTATTAGATCACTGTCGATACAAGCTCAAAGAGGCTGATATGGCTTTTGATCAGTATTAGTCAACATATGCTGCATGCTGAGTTTTTAAGGGCAAAAGTTAAATAAACAGATTGAAAAAAAGAACAACAACAAAAAAACTACCCAGCTCCCCTTCCCCAATCCTATGACTCAGCCTCGAGCCCATACTGGGGCCAAGGCCAGACGTTTCTCCCAAATAGTCTTGTCAAAAACTCCAAGTGATATACAAGGATTGTTTCCTGTTGCGTGTACCTTAAAATGGGAGCTGTGTGAGCCTACGTGTCCATTCTATGTCGATCCTGAGAATGCCAGCAAATCAGTTATATGGCATAGTTTCTCTCGATGGGCCGTGGCTCTGTCGTAAATGCTGAGCACAGCGCAGAGCTGGGGGAAAGGCCATAAACGTCAGGCCAGCTAGGACACTCTAATGACCTGGTTCTTACTAGAGTGAGATTGTTTTGCTTCTCCATGTTGGCTGCAGCCCCAATGAGCCCCCCCCCCCCCCCCCCCCCCCCCGCCCCCTCTGTTTCAAAGCTCGGCTCAGTCAGATATGTTTTTCTTCTTCTTCCCAATCAGAAGCACATATAGTGTTGTGTACACACTGGTGCACATACACGTATCCACACGCAGTTTCGCACGCACGCACATACCACTCCAGTCACATTCGGTGTTCATGTATCTGTCTGTCTCCGGTTCCCCCCACTGTGCACCCGACTTCAGCTCTGCTCCGTACTTGTTAAACCCAGCTCGCTCCTGTAAATGCCAACAGTATAACCCCCTAAGAGATCCTAAGTGTCTAACATGATGTTTGCATTAAGTAGCTTTTTATATAAACGGACTGCTGAGCCTTGGGGGGGGAAAGGTTTAACATGTAAGTGAAGAGGTGGTGGTGCAAACTCTGGGTGACGCAACTTCCCCCAATGCACATTTACAAGGAGACTGACTAGGAGACTAATCATGGATTTCAATGGGGTTTATCATAGGAGGTTAATCTTTGATATTAAGAAGTTGATTCAATTATATAGCAGCTTTAATCTTACTAAACACTTTCCATTGGCCGGGGCAGGTCGGCTTGTGTCAGACAGAAATTGACGACATAGAAAAGCAACATCGGGCAAGCCCTAGAGCTCTTACTAAGACAGAGTAAATAGAATGAGTCAAACAGATGAGTGATGCGATGATGCCTCTCCTATTCCAGTGGAAACTTCTGGAACGAGACAGCAGCTCATCTGTGAGATGTGGTATCCAGCTCCAGAGGGCGAGATCAGGCAAACATCTCTGGGAGAGCAGTCAGCAACATCAGTGTAAAAGCTAAAAAAAAAGACCTAAGTCATGATCTCAAATGAGTTTGGTCAGAAGTCCACAGAACACTAAGATTGAAATAACATCTGACAAACTTCAGAAACATAATCTTCTTATTTAAAGTGGATAGAATTATTTGAGTTTTTTAGTTTTATTGTCACATTCCCTGGATAGGTGCAGTGACATGTTTTGTTTTACAGGGTCAGCCATAGTAGTGCGGCGCCCCTGGAGAAAATTAGGGTTACATGCCTTGCTCAAGGACACATCGACAGTTTTCAACTCGTCAGCACGAACCAGCGACCTTTTGGTTCCTGGCCCAACGCGCTAACCGCTAGGCTACCTGCCGCTCTATATCACTAGGTTAGTTATTCTGGGAGCTGGATGTTGGCAAAATGCAGACAAAAAAATAAGACAGAAAATAAGTTAGAAGTATACATAGGGATATATGAAGAGAGTCTCTAAGAGTCCGTCCCAAATGGCACCCTATTCCCTATTTAGTGCACTACCCACAGGGCTCTGGTCAAACGTAGAGTACAATAGAGGGTGCCATTTGGGACGAAGCCAGTCTCTTCCTCTAGGTCCTAGACAGGTAGGAGAGCGAAGACAATCTACAGCATTAAGGCGGGAGAAAAGGCAGAAGAAGCCCATCGTGGGAAATTGCATGTCCTTATCAAATTGTGGCATCTCTCCCCTACAATATTAACCATCCCAACAGCGGCCTCTCATTTCAAATCTAATTGAAGTCTGTGTAAATAACCTAAAGCGTACCGGGTAATCACAGCACTGGCACGGAGCCTACAAACTTTATTAACATCCCAGACCATGTCTCAAATGGCAACCCATTCCCTACGTAGTGCACCATATAGGGAACAGGGTACAATTTGGGATGCAACCCATGTGTTGGGCTGGGCTCTCAGTCGGTTCCTAGTCCCAGTTCAACCATGCAGGTGGGTTAACCTGGACAGGGAACCACCGTCACCCCACGTCCCAGTACTACTCCACTTCCTCCCGGCATATGGTCTACTAGTATGTCTGGGATATGATTAGTGTATTACAGTGAGGACTAAATGAGAGGCACTGACACCTGTATACCTCAAAGTTACTGGCTGTTATTACCTGTGTGTGTGTGTGTGTGTGTGTGTGTGTGTGTGTGTGTGTGTGTGTGTGTGTGTGTGTGTGTGTGTGTGTGTGTGTGTGTGTGTGTGTGTAAGAGAGAGAAGATATTTGTGCATCTGCCTGAATTAATACCATTTTCAATATTCCATCTTTAAGTATGTTATGTGTCTGAGGTCTTGCCATTGGACTCTCAACGAGTAAAACTGGTCGAAGTCAAAAAAACAGTATCCACATTGCGAGACTGCAAGCAATGCGAGATTGTTTTATTTATTTCACGAATTCAAATGCAATCTTCACTGTAAGAAGCGAAAAGAAACTGGGCAGCACGTTAATTCAAACATGCTCTCTTGGAGCAGAATGTTGTTTTAGTTTTCCTCGGAGACCTGTAACCCGTTTTGATTGAATAGGGCCTGTTGTCTTTACACAGCCTCATCGGTTGGATTGGCGCTTTGGCACGGACCACGTTGTAGCCTTGGTGTGGTGTCAAACAAGTTGTCAAAGTGAACCCTGTTCTTAAATTGGAGAGAACAACAAAGTAATCCAAAACCTTTGCCCCAAACACATGTTGACAGGCGGACAAAACAGAGACGAATGCCTCATAACTGCACAATACCGTAAAGCAGGCAAGCAATGTACAGAATTAAAACGTAGGCCATTTTGTCTTACTCTATGACGCAATCACTCGGTACGTTTCAAATGTTCCTAAATATTAGGAGATGATATAGACACATCTGTATCTTGAAAAACGCTTAACACACAGCACTCTTGTGAACGTACAAGTCAAATGTAGCGAGGGACAGTAATACAATTTGTCTTTCTTCGGTTTATGATGGACGACAGCCCACATCGTTCACGAGCATTGCGAAAGAAGCAAAGTGTTTTTTCTCTAAACAAACTTAATTCAGTGCTTGCTCATGTGCGGTTATTAGTCCAGGCAGGGGAAAGCTTGGGAGTGTCATTTAATATTGCAGCAAGGCTGGATTGGATTACCCAGGACTAGAGAATAACTAATTCTTCCAGAACGCTGGGCTTTTATTAACGAGCAGTAATAAAATATATAAACTGCACTATTAGACTTTATAATGTCTTTCATAGTCCTCTGGGGCCGAGCCAGCCAATCGCGTCGTCCGCTCAGTGGGCACTGCCCCATGGCAGCTTCCTGGCACAGACGCACAGTGAACAACAGAGAGGATAAAACTGAGCCTTTTGGCTGATTTCTCCCCTTCGCTAATGAAGGCATAAAACAGCTCTGCAAGCATCATGTTTGCCCGTTCTGTTTTTGACCACTCAGATGAAGCCAATGGCTGATTGGCTTGGTGATTAGTCGGTGACATGCCCAGCCTTGTAAAAGCTAGGGCCGTTGGTTTCAGACACTATCCACAAGAGACTGTGCACTGTTATTGTACTGTACATTGGAAGGGAGAGCGAGTTGCTGCTGCAATAAGGTTTGGCCTCAAAAGCTACATTTGCTTGTCGTAAAACTTGCTCATACCAGTAACTACAGGTAAATACCAGCTTAGATATAAGGCATATTCTGGAGCACAAGAGGAGCACTTAGCCACATCTTCAATAGGAGAGAACTAAGCTGACCCACCAACTCAGCGAGGTACTTTTTTTTGTTTATCAGCCTGGCCCCGGGGAGGAGGAGGTCAAGGGTCAAGTGAAACAAGGCCCTGATGACCGCATCTCCGTCGGCCTTTGGACCCATCCATCTTCCTTGGGCGTCTGCTAGCACAGCCTATCGAACTGCCGTCCAGAGCCGAGCTGATTTTTTTTCTTCTCTCTCCCCTCTTTGATGAAGCAAGGCAGAGGTGAGCCAAGAACAGCAAGTGCCACAGCCGAGATGTAAATCAAAAAACCACCCGTGCGCTAAAGTCATACACGGAAAGGTCTGGGAGACGCAGTCGCTGTCGTCTGAAAATGCATGAGTAATACAGGCTCTACGGACATGTGGTTAGCTAAAGGCATATAATGCCTCCCCTGGCACAGAGGGAGAAAGAGAGAGGAGATGGAGAGAGAGAATCATCTCAGCTAAGAGTCAGTGAAAGAGTTCAGGCAAAACAATCAGATCCATTTCACACGGAGGAATTTAATCCGCCATATCAAGACAAAAAAAAATAAAAAGGAGGAACGTGTGGATGAAACTTTATGAGTGATTCTCAAGGCAAAGTTCATGCTAAAAATACATGTTATGATGACATATCTGAACCAGTGCTGTTTTTTCCTTCGATTAAACCAAGGTCCAACGCGCAATTCCTCTGGTATTCCGAAGAGATTTCGACACTCATTCAAAGCAGATCAGATTTTTGCAGAATGACTGCTGGGGCTACATTGGCAGAGTGCTCTGGCTCTGGAAAGTCAGGATGCCTTTGGTTAGTGTGACATGCCAGTCATACCACACTAATGTAATCACTTTGAGGAGAGGATTCACCAAGAGACAATACATACTGTACTAGTTTACTCACAGAACAGCGAAACAAGTGGAAAAACCTTCTTGGTGAGAGAACTGCTGCCATTTGAGAAGGAAACGGTGCAGTAAAAACTGTTTCACACTACATCTTCAGCACAAAACTGTATTACCCCCCCCCCCCCGCCCCCCAAGTCATATCTGATGGTGTGAGTTGGTGCATGTGTGTTTGTCCGTGTGTGTGCGCACGGTGTGTGCATGTGTGTGCTCGCTCACATACGTGTGTTTGTGCGCCGATGGTTGTGTCACAGTTGCTTTTTCTGAGGACACTCAAAAGGAAATGCTCTGTCACTACATAACCTCACACCAATAAACATCGCAGGGTCTTTAAAACAACCTCAGCAAAGCTGATGCAACACCAGTTATCTAGTTCCATCTCCAATCAAGCTCTTATTTCCACAAAACGCAATGAGTATTCCTGGGACACCTTTGTGTTACTGAAGAGATTCAACCCACTCTACTGCCAAAATCAGGGTGTTCTTCCTCTCTCTCTCTGTCTTCTCTCTCTCACTCTCTGTCTATATCTCTGTGTGTCTCTCTCTCTATATCTCTTCCCTCGCTCTCTCTCTGTCTTCTCTCTCTATATCTATTCCTCTCTCTCTCTGTCTTCTCTCTCACTCTCTGTCTGTGTCTCTCTCGTACGCTCTCTCTCTATTTTCTCTTCCCTCGCTCTCTCTATATCTCTTCCCTCTCTCTCTCTGTGTGTCTCTCTCTCTATACCTCTTCCCTCTCTCTCTCTGTCTCTCCCGTACGCTCTCTCTCTATTTTCTCTTCCCTCGTTCTCTCTATATCTCTTCCCTCTCTCTCTCTCTCTGTGTGTCTCTCTCTCTATATCTCTTCCCTCTTTCTCTCTGTCTCTCTCGTACGCTCTCTCTCTATTTTCTCTTCCCTCGCTCTCTCTATATCTCTTCCCTCTCTCTCTCTCTGTGTGTCTCTCTCTCTATATCTCTTCTCTCTCTCTCTCTCTCTCTCTCTGTGCCTCTCTCTATTATATCTTCCCTCTCTCTATTATCTCTTCCCTCTCTCTCTCTTATCTCTTCCCTCTCTATTATCTCTTCCCTCTCTCTATTATCTCTTCCCCCTCTGTCTCTGTGTCTCTCTCTCTATTATCTCTTCCATCTCTCTCTCTATCTCTTCCCTCTCTCTCTCTGTGTGTGTGTGTGTCTCTCTAGTATATCTTCCCTCTCTCTCTCTCTGTGTGTGTGTCTCTCTCTCTCTTATCTCTTCCCCCTCTCTTTCTCTCTCTCTCTCTATTATCTCTTCCCCCTCTCTCTCTGTCTTTCTCTCTCTGTCTCTGTCTCTCTCTCTCTCTCTGATGACTAAGGAAGTGCTTTCATCCCATCAGTGAACATTCCCTACTCTCCTTTTCTCAGGTCTGACTTCAGGTTTTTACTGGAATACCGCAACAGAGCCATCATCAACCCTGGCTTTATGAATCAATGGAACATACTGCAAACATTACACACCTCCGTCCCAACGTCCAAGGAAGCACCATCCCATTTACCCATGCCTCATGGCTGAGGTCATGTGACTCACACACTGTGAGAGACGTGGGCTGACGTTGGGACTCCTGGCAAAAGGAGTCAGTGGTGTTTGTGTGTGGGTGGGGGATAAGTGTGTGTGTGCACAACAACACTTGGGTGGCGTTCCAACTGGTACCTATTCCCTTTACAGTGCACTTCTTTTGACCAAAGCACCTATTGCAAACATTTTGAAAAAGTGCACTATATAGGGAATAGGGTGCCATTTGAGAAACAACCTTGGTGTTTGTATGCAAGCATCTTACATTGGAGTCCAGCACAGAGAACAGAAGATGGAAACAAGATGGTAAAGAACAGCAGCACTGGTCTATGACACAGTAGCAACTAAAAGCATGGGGAATAATGTTTGACTGTTTCCCATAAACACTCAGATTATCACTCCTCAATCAGAGGGCCACAAACGTCTGCTAAGGAAAACACAGGTAACTAAGTCAGTTATGGGGAATTCAACATGGGTGCCAATGCCACTTCATGAAGAGTTGTGGTGTGTGTGTGTGTGTGTAATGTTATAGCTGCCTCACACTCCAAAGTCGATTACTCATCTTTTCACGAGCTGAATCAACAGACAGACCGGTGCATTTATCTGAGAAAGCGTAGGATTCCAGCACTCTGCTCTAATTAAAACATTTTCCTCAAATAAGCTCATAACCTGCGTCCCAAACGGCACCCTATTCCCTATATAGTGCACTATTTTTGACCAGGACCCAAGAGGCTCTAGTCCGAATTAGGAACTAGTGTTAGGCGAATGGGAAAAATCTAGAGTTTTTTTAGATGAGTTCCACGTCTTACAAAACCGATCTGTTGCGGGACGAGCATTGCGTATGAGTGACGCCATCTGACTTGAGACAATGCCGTATGTCATGTAAAAAATTCTTCCCAGCGTAAAATGGTTCCGGATCGTTCTGGTTGTGTTGTGATTGTGACTTCATGTTGTAAAATTTCTCACTGCAGATGTTTCTTTCACATCCTTCCTCGAACCTCGACACCGTATACCTTCGGCATGGAAATTCCCTATTCACTTCCATACATTTTTTTTGCCCGGTACCTGGTTACCTTCAGACCAGTCCGTGACACTTTTGGGGGACAGAGGAAAACGAAGAACACCGTGCTTGTGAGAGTCTCACCTATTATATTGTAGCCAAAACCACTCAGATGCTACAGACATCAATTGTGGGGGTCGCAGAGCAAAAAGGAAGCCTTTCGGATGTTAAAGACGTTTTTGTGAGAAGACCGATTTTCGGGCTGTCTCCTGGTCTGACAAACACTGCTATAGTTCTGCCACCTTCCACCGCAGAAGGCTGATATCAGTGGATGTGGTGGCTTGAGACGCAGCCCCATGCAGAAAACAAGACATCTCTAGCTTTAAAAAAAAAAAAATTTTGACAGGGATTTTTTAAATTATTGTGCCAATTAGATTACCGCTCGGACCCGAACTGTCACATTATGGGGATTTAGTCAGAGACACTGAGATATGATTGGTGTGTTGAATTTCTGATGTGTTCCATATGGAATTATCCATATGGGCTCTCGAGGGGAGACCCAGAGTGAGAGTCAGTGAGATAGAGCCAGAGCTGAACGGGTTTGAATCAGTAGTGACTCCTTCCTCCACACTAGCAGAATGGACCGGCCCAGCAGCCAGAGATAATAACAAATATGGCTTAGACTAAAGGCCTTATTTCATCAGAACCGCTAAGTGGGATTGGGGATATTCAAAGAAAAGTGTGTTGTTATGCCATAAGAAATGTTTGAAGTGAAATGAGATGGATATATTATCTTCTTTTTGTGCAGCACAATCTTCATTCTAATCCCCAAACTTCAGTTACCGTTTTTTTTCCAATAACTAGGTCCCTTAAAGTCCAACCCTAGTTGTTGTAGACTTTTGGAAAATGAATTGCAATCAAATAGTGATGATGATGTTAAATGTTCAAATTGAAACAGATATTATAGTCGCAGGGAGAAAAAAGATTTGCATTGAGATCTGTATACTTTGTTGGTCTATGGAATCCTGATGTACTGTCTACAGAACCTTCTATAGGAATTTCAGGGAAGCAGGCCAGGTATTGCTTCAGTTACGGTAGTGTACTCAGTCAGTGGCAATACCCTTAAGAAAGGAAACAGCAGTTAATTTGCAGTGTAGCCTACCTTGGGGCTACTGCACTATACATATCAGTGCCCACCAGCAAATACAATATTATCTAGCATAGACAAATGGCCTCCTCGCGATCATGTTTTTTAAGCTTGTATTTTTTTATTTAATTTGATACCTTATTAAAGTTTCTCCTGGCTTGGCCAATGTTGCCGGAGATTCTATGGCTTTGTCCCAAATCTCAGCCTACTCCCTAAATAGTGCACTACTACTGAAAATCACTCCGCTCTCAGTAGCTATTACGCACTGGCTACTATGGCAAATTATGCTCGATTAACTGAGCAAATGTACTCCAGCTAGCAGCCTTGTGCTAACTGGTTTGAATGGCCATACGTTAGCTAGTTTTCCAGCTTGTTGATGAAGTTGTAAAGTTATGGGACTGTTCTCAGAATTCCGCATGTATCTGACTCTGACAGCTGGTACTGTTCCTCACTACTTTGTAACATTTGGCCAACACGATAACGTCGCAGAGAAGAGTCAGCTGTGCTGTAGAACTCAGCGCACTAATCACGGCAGAACAGATATCATGAAAACTAATTTGTGCATTAGCTAGAACTTCACTACAAGTTAGCTAGCTAGCTAGAGGGAGTATTCAGGATTAAGTGTATGAACTGACGTTGTTAGCATCCCTGCCTTTCAATTCATATTGATTGATTTGAGATTGGTTCAGCCAGCAAGCAGAAATATTGATTCTACCACTACAAATAATCTTACCTAGATGTATAATTATGTAATGAAGACTTGTCAATATTAGCTACAGGTTTATTGTTTTTGGTAAGATGAACTGACTTTTTGAGGACGACCGGGTTCAGTGGACAATGTCACCTCGGTAACATCTTTCAATGTTAGGACAGCATATTGTAGCCAAACTTCTTTTTAGCTATCCCATGAGTTTGCGAGTTCAGACATTTCAGTGCAGATCAAATCAAATCAAAATGTACTAGTTACATCTGCCGAATACACCACGTGTACTGTAGACCTTACAGTGAAATGCTTACTTACAAGCCCTTAACCAACAATGCAGTTAAGAAAAATAAGTGTTAAGAAAGTATTTACTAAAATAAACTGAAGTAAAAAATAAATTAATTAAAAAGAAGAAAATAGCAAAATCACAAATAATTAAAGAGCAACAATAAAATAACAGTAAAGAGGCAATATACAGAGGGTACCGGTACAGAGTCAATGTGTGGAGGCACAGGTTAGTTTAGGTAATTGTGGCAATACGTACATGCAGGTAGAGGTAAAGTGACTATGCATATATAATAAACAGAGAGTAGCAGCAGCGTAAAAATCAGGGTAGCCATTTGATTAGCTTTTCAGGAGTCTTATTGCTTTGGGGTAGAAGCTGTTAAGAAGCCTTTTGGGCCTAGACTTGGTGTTCCGGTACCGGTTGCCATGCAGTAGCAGAGAGAACATTCTATGACTAGGGTGGCTGGAGTCTTTGGCAATTTTTAGGGTCTTCTCTGACACCGCCGGGTATAGAGATCCTGGTTGGCAGGTGGCTTGGCCCCAGTAATGTACTGGGCGGTACGCACTACCCTCTGTAGTGCCTTGCGGTCGGAGGCCGAGCAATTGCCATACCAGACGGTGATGCAAACAGTCAGGATGCTCTCGATGGTGCAGTTGTATAACTTTTTGAGGATCTGAGGACCCATGCCAAAAAAAGGGCTCTGACCTCCTCCCTATAGGATATCTCATTGTTGTCGGTGATCAGGCCTACCACTGTTGTGTCGTCGGCAAACTTAATGATGGTGTTGAGTCGTGCTTGGCCATGCAGTCATGGATAAACAGGGAGTACAGGAGGGTACGGAGTACACACCCCTGTGGGGCTCCCATGTTGAGGATCAGCGTGGCAGATGTGTTGTTACCTACCCTTACCACCTGGGGGCAGCCCATCAGGAAGTCCAGAATCCAGTTGCAGAGGGAGGTGTTTAGTCCCAGGGTCCTTAACTTAGTGATGAGCTTTGAGGGCTCTACGGTGTTAAACGCTGAGCTGTAGTCAATGAATAGCATTCTCACGTAGGTGTTCCTTTTGTCCAGGTGGGGAGTGCAATGGAGATTGCGTCATGTGTGGATCTGTTGGGACAGTATGCAAAATTGGAGTGGGTCTAGGGTTTCTGGGATAATGGTGTTGATGTGAGCCATGACCAGCCTTTCAAAGCACTTCATGGCTACAGACGTGGCTGTGCTTCACTTTGTAGTTCGTAATAGTTTACAAGCCCTGCCACATCTGACGAGCGTCAGAGCCGGTGTAGTCGGATTCAATGTTAGACCTGTATTGACGCTTTGCCTGTTTGATGGTTCATCGGAGGGCATTACGGGATGTCTTATAAGCGTCCGGGTTAGAGTCCCGCTCCTTGAAAGCGGCAGATCTACCCTTTAGCTCAGTGCAGATGTAGCCTGTATTCCATGGTTTCTGGTTGGGGTATGTACGTACGGTCATTGTTTTGACGACATCATCGATGCACTTATTGATGAAGTCAGTGACTGATGTGGTGTACTCCTCAATGCCATCGGAAGAATCCCGGAACATATTCCAGTCTGTGCTAGCAAAACAGTCCTGTAGCTTAGCATCTGCGTCATCTGACCACTACTGTATTGGGCGAGTCACTGGTACTTCCTGTTTTAGTTTTTTCTTGTAAGCAGGAATCAGGATAGTATTACTGTCAGATTTGTGAAATGAACAGCGAGGGAGAGCTTTGTACACGTCTCTGTGTGTGGAGTAAAGGTGGTCTAGAGTTTGTTTTCCTCTGGTTGCACATGTAGTAACATGCTGGTAGAAATTAGGTAAAATGGATGTAAGTTTCCCTGCATTAAAGTCCCCGGCCACTAGGGGTGCCACCTCTGGATGAGCATTTTCTAGTTTGTTTATGGCCTTATACAGCTTGTTGAGTGCGGTCTTAATGCCAGCATCGGCTTGTGGAGGTAAATAGACAGCTACGAAAAACTATAGATGAAAACACTCTTGGTAAATAGTGTGGTTTACAGCTTATACTCTACCTCAGGCGAGCAAAACCTCAACACTTCCTTAATATTAGATTTTTTGCACCAGCTGTTATTGTCAAATAGACACAGACTACCACCCCTTGTCGTACCGGAGGCAGCTGTTCTATCTTGCTGATGGACTGAAAACCCAGCCAGCTGTATGCTATACATGTCATCATTCAGCCACGACTCGGTGAAACATAAGATATTACAGTTTTTAATGTCCGGTTGGTAGGAGAGTCTTGATCGGAACTCATCCACTTTATTATCCAATGATTGCACGTTGGCTAATAGGACGGATGGTAGAGGCAGATTTCCCCCTCGCCGTCAGGATCCTTACAAGGCACCCCAACCTATGTCCCCTATACCTCTCTCTCTTCTTCATGCAAATGACGGGGATTTGGGCCTTGTCCGGTGTCTGAAGTAAATCCTTCGCATCCGACTCTTTCTTATATCTCTCAAACATAGGACAGACACTTCAAAACATACTTACATTTGATTATCTGTTTTTACATGTATGAATCTGTTATTCAACGTGTTTCTATGGGCTAATAACATTAAGTCCAAATTCAATGTTTCATCAAATCATTTGTATATATTTTTGGGGGGATACCTACAGGGGTCCTAAACTTCTAAATCAAATAGCTAAATGATCCATGGTATGATCATCATAAAACAATTAAGGCTTCGACACGAGATTAAGGCATGGACATTTCTGATGGTTTCGCGTGGTTCGCATTGTTGTCTCTACAACTCTTCTGATGCAGCCCTTTGTCTGGAAAGAAATTGGCCATATTCTTCTATCATGACATGTAACGTTTCATTTCTTGTATAAAAGACATACAATATTACTAAAGGCAGGGCAGAAAAGTTCACTTTCTCTGAATAAATGTTTGATAAATGTATGCTCTTTACTCTAAAACCATTGTCTCCCCTCCGCACAGAGAGAGGTTCATCATCTGTTGAGTCCAGGCTATCTATGGCATAAATCTAAAATAATGGTTCAACATTCCTATAGTCTCATCCAGAGACAGGCGAATGAAATAAGATTAGGCTGAAATGAAGCACGATACTAAAGCCTGATGAGCTCTATAGATCATTTACATGTACTGTCTATAGATTCAGTACTGTAAAACACACCACAACGTGAGCATAGGGATTAGGGCTGAGGCACTACCCTAAGAAAGAGGCTGAACTCTGCTAAGACTAAAAAAAATATGTGAAACTATTCCACAAAACTTTACCCCAAACAAAGAACTCAATCGTTATTGCTTAGGAACATATTTTTGTCTGCTATAAAAATACCTTTGGACAGCTGAAGCAAGCAAAAAAAATGTATATGTGGGCATGTTTACCTTTCATAAATATTTCTAAATGCACAACACTGAATAATCATCTAAATGTCTTTCAAGAAAATGAAAAAAGGACTATAAATGTATCTCCTGAATATTCATCCACACAGACCATAACTTCATCCACAACATATCTTGCATTCCCACATTCCCACATTCCCACATTCAACAACAAATCCAGTACAAAAGCATCGTAAAGACAATGTCATGATTCATGTTGGTCTGGGACGATGGTGAGGGCACAACGGTGCTCAGCTCAGAGGAGTCAGTCCACATAAATGCTGAGACACATTCAGAGAGACATATGGTTTGTGTTTGGCCAGGAAAAACAATAATCAAATCCTTTGAGCCTCTTTTTGTTAAAGGATGACTGCTAATATAAAAGTGGTTTTTGTATCATCATAATTTAGGATGAGGGAGTAATTAAATCTGCCCTCTCTCTGCTGCACAACAACATAATTTCATATCTTCTCAACAGGATGTAAAGTAGCCTAGGATTTCACACATGAAGTAGACCAGGCTTTCCCCCCACATAATCCGGGTAGGTATACAATGGTGTCTGTCTATATACAATTATGGGCACCCTTGATAAAGATGAGCAAAAAGTCATACAAATACTAAGCCATATTGTATGAAATGTTTTGTGACAATTATAATATATTATACGAATACAATTGCTCAGATAAAGATTTTGTTAGACCATTCCTCCATACAGAATATTTCCAGATCCTTGATATCCTTCGTCTGCGCTTATGGACGGCCCTCTTCAAATCAAACCACAGTTTTTCAATGGGGTTCAAGTCCGGAGACTGAGATTACCATTGCAAACTGCTGATTTTGTGGTCAATTAACCTTTTTTGGGGGGGGATTTTGATGTGTGCTTGGGGTTATTGTCTTACTGGAAGATCCACTTGCGGCCAATGTTTGGCCTCTTGGCAGAGGCTACCAGGTCTTTGGCTAGGACGTCCTGGTACTGGGTAAAGTTCATGATGCCATTGACCTTGACAAGGGCCCCATGACCAGTGGAAGCAAAATAGCCCCATAACATCCAAGATCCACCACCATATTAAAATAGTATACTGTATGCATTGGTTGAAGCTCAATGTTAAATTCCAATCTCCCTACTGTCATATCTAAGCCAATATGACACCAATGTCGATGAAAATTAGCAAATCAACTTGATTGGAGGTACACAACACACTCCCAGCCTCTCGTCATGAGCCATCTGGCCGTTACCCAGAACCACATACCGAATTGGGTCATTGGCATTAAGGAAAAAAATAATAATTCTTGCCCTGACCTAGCTGAATATCTAGGCATCAGTAAGGACGAGACTACAGCATCCATAAAGTGACCATTAGACTTGCCACCTTTCGGACTGAATATGTTTGTAGGGGTAACTGTTTTGATTTCTGCCCATTAAGAACCAATGATGTGTTACCTTTTTGTAGAACTTCTGACAATGCTAACATCTTTTCAGTTCTAAAATCAGGCCAAAGCCCTTGGGTTGCACAGAAACAGCGCTAGTAGCTCGCTAACACCAGTTGGATGAGTGGCAAGCTACAAGCAAAGGAAGCTAGCTATACTGTACTATGGAAGGTGTTTCACGTGGTTGAAGTTATCTGTATAAACTGTTGGCCTTGAAACTTGCTTTGTAATCAGAACACAACCACATAAGCACAAACAAGATAGCGAATGTCCTTAGCCACTATTGCCAGTTAGCTAACCAACTAACATTAGCCAGTAACATTAGCTAGTTAGCTAAAAGCCAACAAGACTGTAAAATTAGCTGTATGGACAGATTGCGATTCACCGGGACAACTCAATGTTGAAAATATCTCCCAGATTCTTCAGCGAGCTAGCTAGCTAAGTAAAGTTCATAGTCAACACCAAACTTTGGGAAACTGCCACACTGCTAATGTATAATACGGGCATTGCTCATCTCACGTTAACATTAGCTAACGTTACTCCAAACACTAGGCAACCTGGCTTGAATCCTAAGCAACCTGCATACACATTGTTTGAAGTACAATAGATCAACATTGCTACTGTAGTGCTGGAAAACCTTGGTAGAGCATGGGTGGGGTAGGCATTGCAGTGCTTGTGTATTTCCTTTCTTTTTTGGCTTCTGACTAATGGCTACTTCTCACTTAAAACAACATTATTCATGTTTTATTTTACAGTAGGTATGGGATTCTTTTCTGCTTATGCATCCTTATTTCAACAGCAAAGAGTTATATTTTCATGTCATCCAACAAATGTAAAAAACTGGAGTTTGCTAAACGGCACTGGCACTTGGATTGAAACTGGTGCTATAGTCTGATGATATGAAAATAGAGCTCTTTAGCCACGTACACCAGTGGTGAGTTTGGTGTTGAAATAAGGGTGCATAAGTAGAAAATATATATTTTTTAAATTCAGCATTCAATATAAGATATAGCTCAGTATTTGTATTACTTATTTTATACAGTCTTTTTTCCCTCGTCTTTATCAAAGGCGCCAATCATTTTGGACCTGACTGTATCTATCTGACCGTTGTTTCAAGACAAGGGTATGAAAGGGTCTGAAGACTAGTCACTGCACTCAAGGCCTGTGCATGATTCACAGTCAAAAATAATTTATGATTGAAAAAAAATGAGAATATCAAACAAAACAACTGAATTTTTCAGTTCAACAAATTCTAGACTTCTGAATGATGAAAAGGATAAAAAATATAATTTTATCTTCAAAGCATGACAGAAAGAAAATACAAAATAATACTGTATGTTTGACATAGATTTGAAGCAGACGGTATGCGTGTGTAACTAACGGCAGGGTATCAAACCCAGACCGTCTGCACAACTCACCATCAACATGTTAGCCCACTGAGCTAACGTTTTAGGGGTTAGACATAGGCGCTAACACAAGTATTTAAGTCCCAGACAAGATACTTGCCACATAATACCGCTACATCATGAAGCACTACCTGCATTCATCCCAGTACCAAATATCCAATAATTATTTAAACAATTTAATGTTCGTTAATAAACCTGAGGTTACAAATTAGATTATAGAAAAGCCTTGAGGAATGTTTATTAATCTCAATGATGCTTAAAATTCAAACTATTTTAGGTAATTCACCAAACAAATTACATATAATCTTAAAATATCTACTATTACATTTACGCTTCAAATTAATATCTTAAAATAAACATGTGCTAATGGGCTACATAAATAATGTTCTATTAAATGTGTCTATTGAAGTTAGTTCGTACCTATCCAATGACAGTATGTTATCTATAACAGCTCAATGAAATGGTATCCACTCATATACTCCAGAGATGTCCGCATCTGTCCACCTCAATCTGTCCTCATACAGAACTTGTTAAATTAAGCACTGTTCCCTAAAGTGAGTGCAGTCACATCTGTTGATGATCCATAGAGGAGAAGTCAAAGTGCTCCATTCTCGGGCTGTCCCTTCACATGTATCACTTCAATCCCTTCACAGGGCTGCGCTGTGTGGCTGAGATGACTTTGATTGTGGTGCTCTTCATGAAATTGGCAAGACTATACATCAGTGACCTCTGCACTTAATTAATGAGGTTGTTATCAACAGTAGAATCCACAACTGCAAACACAGATCTGTCAACTAAATATACAGTGGATCAAAGAGGAAGAGCATTGCACTTATAAAGACTCCATATGTGGCCAACCAGAAACTCTGGCACAATTTCAGAGTAACCAGATGGATGGGCTGGAAGGAATGACAATAAGGGCTGGAAGGAATGACAATAATAAGATATTATTTGATACACTTATAACAAATAGAATCCCTGTTAGCATAAAAAGTGAAAATTAGAAGCTACAAATGTTAGTCATTGTGTTAATATTTCCCCAATATTAGCATGATACAATTTAGATTTAGACCGCACGTTTCACCATCCCAAAAAAACTGTTGCTAAACAACAAAATACATTATGCGATACAGATGAGCGCGTTGAATCAAAGGTTAGGCCTTTACCTTGTTCGGGGGAGAGAGAGAAGCAGGCGCGGGGAGATTTGGCTGTCAGAAGGCCTTTCTCTTGAGATCCATAGCGCTCTTCTGGCGCGGCATGCCGCTTTGGACTCGGACATTGCATATGACTCTGGGCTCCAAAACCGTCGTTCCCGATGCGTCTGGCGCAGATGTCCGATTTACTGCTGTACATGGAGAGAGTCAGTCCCGTGAAGTCTGAAAACGATGGGGTTTGGCAGTGACTGACCATCCCGAAGAGTGCTGAGGATTTCTGCATCGGAATTTCGTTGTTCCCAGTGTGTATTTTCTGTGTTCACATTTACCTGTGTTCGGGACAGAAAATCACATTTCCTCTTTAAAAGATTTGAAGACACATCAAACCATCTCCTAAACGTTTGGCATTGTTTTCCGAATTGTAAAATAACATGGAATCTTTGGGGATGATACATGCAAGAATATACACTGACGAGAAGTGAATGATCTTCATTCTCTTGACGACACCTACCTTATCCGACTAATGAACCGTCAAAAGGGGGAGAATATGTATAGCCTATGGTCGGACTCGGTGTACATCAACATCGTCGGCCAAATGCGAAGAAAAGCACGTCTTAACCAACAGCATCCTTTCTGCTTCCATAAACTTTTAACACTTTTCTGAAGTATCAATTCTCAGCATCCAAAACATGCGTCTTCCCTTTGACTGACATCTGATGCATCCACTGAGTCGGCAGTATTCGAGTCATTGCGTCTCTGCGCCAATGAAGGCACTGTCAGTTGGCCAATGGGAGGATATGAAGATATTGATCGAGGAGAGTCGTTTTACGGGGAGAGAAAACTGATGTGCTATTGACGAAACAGCAGATCATGGACAGGTGCCAAGTAAATTATGAGCAAATATCACTACAACCCATATGGCTTTAGGTTATTTACAGGCACTTGTAGGGTACTGCAAACTTCAGTTAGAAATCGATTAGGATTAAGGGAACATTTATTTTATATGATTTGACAAATAAGGGAACATGTTGGAGGGGGATTTCATTGAAATGTATGGTAGCTCTGGTTCACATTGTGATTTGTTTAATTATTTTTTATTAAGAAACTATAAAAAGGAAATAGAACAAGTGTCGATGATTTCATAATTCTTCATTAAAAGACAGACGCACGCACACACGGGCAATATAATAAGTAATCTAATTTATGTGACAACATCGATGTTGTTAGCTCAATGTGTGACTTTTAGTTGTTCGTTTTATTTTCAAAGGAAGCACATTATTGAACTATTCAATGTATTTTATTTGAGCTTGTAAGCCTAACCTGACAGTTGTTATAAATGTATTTTTTATTTCCGTCAAATTGTTTGTGTAGGTCAGGGAATTGGAAAGCCTATATGCTTATTTTTCAGAAATTACAGCGTATATCGTATGTTGTTAAGGCATGCACCTATGCATCTGTCTCGTATTAGGTCCGTTTAAAAGTAAGAATTATCATGTGTTGTAAAAATAGACTACAATTGTAAGGCCTATGTGAACTAAGCCTGTTCGAGAAAATTATAGGCCTAAAGACGTCCATCCATATTAACATGAATCACCTAAACAAATGATGCATTTGATTAGTAAAAATAAATACATTTAACAATATAGGCCTATGCCTATGAATTGGATAAGCATGATAGCACATGCTGTGAGGTTGAGGGTCTAGGATTGAAATTTTAAAGATAATAATAATAATAATGTGAAATATATTATTACATTTTTATTATATATTGTATATTTCTCTTAAATAAAATATAGGATGTGAATACCCATAGCCATTCGAGCATATTCGTAATTTAGATAATTATTTAGAAATAGTCTTAGGCCTTGTGGTTTACAACACGTCAACGATATTAGATATAGGGTCATTCCATTTGATTTCAATCACATTTTGACCGTACCCCTTTTGATTTCAATAAAACTTTCTATATATATTTGCCCATGGTAGAAGTGGTCAGAAAGTAGGTGCTCAAAGTTGACTCATTTTGCATACTCCACCCTACCATGAGATATAATATTAATCAAATACATTTTTCAATCAATCAAATGTATTTATAAAGCACTTTTTACATCAGCAGATGTCACAAAGTGCTATACAAAAAAAACAGCCTAAAACCCCAAACAGCAAGCAATGCAGATATAGAAGCACGGGTGCAGATGTAATATGTGTGTGTCTTCATCTCTGGATAAGATAAACATTTGAGTTTGATATAATTTAAAAGCTTACAAACAGGGTTGTCAAACTAATTTATAAAAATGTATCTAAAAATGTCTGAACTCTGTTTTTATTATTCATTTTAGCATATGTTGTAGCTTAGACCCTATGTTACATCATCTGAGATGTTTGTGTTGTGCCCGCCATTGGTTGAGACACAGCATGCTCTTGAATACGGGGTGGGTGAACCATGCGTGCCATGTTTTGGCTGATAAATGTACTAAAATGGAATAAAATACAATTTTCAACTTTCAAATGGTAGCACAAAGATGGTTGGAGGTCCACACATCAGCGAATGTGGACTTGAATGGGAATATCAGTTGTTTTAAATTATACTGTCGATCTTCAATGGGAAACCTATTGAAATCATAGAAATATAGATCATAGAATAGAACGTCCTATTTATGTGGACATTCAGGTGGGTTGACCGGTGGCCGTCTTTGTGGTAGTAATTTAAAGTTTCATTTCTCGCATTCCTGATGGCAATTTCCCTTGTCACAACAGTGTTCACTGTAATGCCATGACCATAGGTTGGAGGTAAAATAACTTGTAACACAAATATGTTGTACATCTCCTTAAGTGTTGCTCTAACTTTTATTATGTGGGTAAGACCAAACGTGAAGTTAAGACAAGGATTTGTTTGCATGATGCCTCCATTCGTAACCACAATGAAAAATCACCTGTTGCCAGCATTTCAATTGCCATAATCACAAACTATGTGCCCTACGTTAATTTGGGCGTTGATTAGTGAAGGGTATAGGAGATAGGGATAAATTACTTCTCCGAAGAGAGACACATTGGATAGATCGCTTGGGCAACCTTGCCCCAGCAGGTCTCAAAAAATAATGTTTCCTTTCTTGTTTTTTTGTAGAAGGCTATAAATATGTAGGCTGAGTATACATATGCTCCTAACATTTAGGCTGATATCATAATGTATATTTATTGTGTGTTTGTGAAAACACTGAGTATACAAAATATTAAGAACACCTGCTCTTTCCATGACATAGAGTGACCAGGTGAATCCAGGTTAAAGCTATGATCCCTTATTGATGTCACTTGTTGATCCGCTTCAATCAGTGCAGTTGAAGGGGAGGAGACAGGTTAAAATAAGGATTTTTAAGCCTTGAGACATTGACTGTTTATGTGTGCCATTCAGAGGGTGAATGAGCAAGACAAAATATGTAAGTGTCTTTGAACAGGGTATGGTAGTAGGTGCCAGGCGCACCGGTTTGTGTCAAGAACTGCAATGCTGCTGGGTTTTTCACGCTCAACAGTTTTCCGTGTGTATCAAGAATGGTCGACCACCAAAAGGTCATCCAGTCAACTTGACACAACTGCGGGAAGCATTGGAGTCAACGTGAGCCACCATCCCTGTGGAACGCTGCTGACCGACTCCTTGTAGAGTCAATATTAGAAAGGTGTTCCTAATGTTTGGTATAGTCAGTGTATTTTCATGTTTTTTTTCCCAAAGCTCCCTCTGCTGGGATCTTTTGATTTGGCCAATATTGACTTTGTGAATCTATAATTACACCCTCTTGTGTGTGGCCTGTATTTGTTGTTGTAACATTGCCTCCTATGCATTCTGAAGAAGGGGTCATACCCAAAACGTTTGTAAGGCAATACAAAATATGTTAATTTAAGTTTACTTAGCGGAGAGCGGTCTTATTTTTGTTCAACTTGAATTTCAACAATGTACCAGCTAAATTGCAGTGATCTAGCTATGCTATGTCTCGACCGATTGTGAGCACAACACAAACACCTCAGATTATGTTTTAAAAAAAGGGTTTAAACTACAACATATAGATGGGGGGAAAAAACAGGAGTTTACATGTTTATAGACTATTTGACAGCCTTGTTTGTAAGAGATAAAGTGATAAAGACATGGATGCCTCGTGGTAGGGTGGGGTATCGGTATCACTTGAAGACAACTTCTACCATGGGCAAATATGTATTGAAAGTTATTGAAATCAAATGGAACGACCCTATAGGCTACTGGTTGACAATAGCAGACATGAATATCAGTGAAGTATGGCTGAGTAGTGACATCTAGTGGATGATTCAGTGTCTGGTCAACACACACACACACACACACACACACACGCATTTCTTATTCCTAGTCCTAGAGATACATTTGTTAAGTGCGCTCACAAGGGGTAGTTTACGGTAAATTCAATCGTCAAAATGATCCAAAATGGATCTCAAATACCTGGATGGGCTCAAGCAGTATGGTGTAAAAAAAAATTGGGCCAAAATCTATTAACAACATTCTACTTTACTCTGTCAAATCGCTTACATGTCAGGGGTAAAAGTAACGTTTAGACAAAAGCCCACAAAGACGGTCGAGGAAGGAGTGTTTGTTTGCACAACGTTCCACTCTGCCATAAAATAGGCTAGAAATCACGCATAGGCTATTGTTTCGCTGAGCACCAAAGAAAAAGATGATATTAATATGGAAATGGTTCATTTATCTGTCAATGCCATGTTTATTTTGCTTTGCGTTCATGCAATTTGTCTTTCTCACGCTTCTGAATTTGATTTCACGAAGCTTGACCAAGAAACTTATCTTAAAAATGGGCGAAAAGGTAACTATGACCCAGAATCCGAAGTTCAAGTATGAAGATTGGGGACCGACTTTTATGTCATGGAATTTTGTCAAGACCATCCTAGGGCACATGTGGACTAATGTCGGTCAAGAAGCTTTTGTGGGCAACAATGCTCCCGACTCACCAGTGATTACATTGGACGGCAAGATTACCAGTATCTACAACTATTTGAAAGGTGAGTAGACGACTGCTCGTGTGCAGTATAGTCAGTAGTATCATGCCAGTTATTTTATCAACTTCCTTTCTAAATACTAGGCTACAATAATGTTCTCCCTGTTTTTTGTCTGTCAGACAACAGACCACTGGTGTTGAGTTTTGGAAGTTGTACTTGACCCCCGTTCATGTATAAACTTTGCGAGTTCAAGCAACTCGTCAAGGACTTCGGCGATGTGGCAGACTTCCTGGTGGTCTACATTGCCGAGGCGCATTCAACAGGTGAATGATGTGGAGGTGGTCATTGGTCAAATATCCGGACACTTCCGCCTTTGCTCAATTAGCCTGGGGACGATGCTATTGGTCAAATGAATAGTACAAGACCATATAGACCTATGTGATGATGGCTTTGTAATCTATCCTAAACCTGGAGCAATTATTATAATGCTCATTTAAGAATTATAACTGATTGTGGCTTTTTTTTATAATCGGTTGTATTAAAACAAGGTATATAGCCTAGGCTTCACATATCAAGCCACTACAATCCTCACTGTGATTTTCTCTCTGCTTCAGATGGTTGGGTCTTTGCCAACAACTTTGACATTACTAAACACCGAAACCAGGAGGAGCGGCTGGCTGCAGCACAGTTCCTGGTCAAAGAGGACCCCCTGTGCCCCATCGTAGTGGATGAAATGAAAGATACCACAGCTAGTAAATATGGTGCTATTCCAGAGCGGCTGTATGTGCTGCAGGCAGGAAAGGTTGTTTATAAGGTAAGGACAGTTAAATGTTCTTAAGTGTTAAGAAAAAAGGAAGTAGTAAAAAGACAACACATAGATCAAATGATTTAAAAAAAATCTGCGTAACAAAACTGATGGTGCGCAAATGTGAAGAGAAATCAAGGTGCACTTCTTGTCTGGAGTTTTTGGAATCCTGCCAAAGCATTATTTGCTTTCTGGCTCACATGGACACATCCCGACTCAGTAGTTTTTCAGACTTATGGGAAAGGATATTTGGAACACAGTGAAGGCTGTTGAACTTCTGTTACACAGGTATTTTATTATATTTTTATTTAACCCTTTTTTAAAACTAGGCAAGTCAGTTAACAACAAATTGTTATTTACAATGACGGCCTACCAAAAGGCAAAAGACCTTCTGCGGGGACGGGGCCTGGGATTAAAAAAATAAATAAAAATAAATAACATAAATATAGGTACAACCATATCATACCAAGGTATAGGCCTATAAGACCTGTTAGGCACCTGAATCTCTCACTTTCTTTTGTGAGTCTCATAGAGAGGAGTCTGTCACTCACAGTTCACCAATAAATCCACTTGTTGCTCCTGTCTAAATCACCAGTCTTCTGTCTGTTACCAGGGAAAGATTGGGCCAAGAGGCTACAGCCCTGAGGAGGTGCGCTCCTTCCTGGAGAAAATGAAGTAGGAAGAGGTGAATCACATCTGTCATTTTAACTATGTTTCTGTTATTTTTTGTTATCTTGTCTCATATTATTATGTGTAATTCTGCTCTCTGGCATCCCAATTATCCACCTTTATAGTTTGGAGACTGTTTTTTAGTGACAGACACAGATCAAGCCTATGGCCTCTGTACCCGATGAGGAGACACCTGGAGAGAGACCATTCAATCAGAATGGATGGGTTGATAAAACAAGGAACTTATCATAGGAAGTAAAGGTGGTTGTTAATTCTGACCTTGAGTAAAAAATGACCTTTATCCAAAAATGCAGTTCAGGTCAGAGTTGTTATATTGTATTGACATAACTGCACTATCATAACTTTTCTAAGGGCCGAGTGTGAAACAAGCCCTTTGCCTGCTAGATTATCAATATGCATTTCGTACGGGATCTTGTACTTCACAAAACATTAAGAATTTCTCAAATGTAGGTAGGTCTAGTTGATGTGTAATAGCCGTATAGTAATTGCACTGGCATATCTGTAACCATTCTCTTGATACATTGTCTATGAATGTTCATAAGTTACTTTGGGATACAACTGCTTTTTCCATGATGATTACAGTGCAAACCTCTGGTCATTGTAATTTGATGAACTGAAAGCAGTTTTGTTGCTAAATAATTTAGGAGCATTTAGAGCATGTTGTTGTGGTGATTGAGGATATACCTGCTTATTAAAAACTCTTCATGAACTGATGTTGCCCTTGGGATCATTGTTTATAAAAATATATATATATATATTTGCATGTTTTCATTAAATGATTAATTGTTCAGAATTCTCACAAGATTATTGACTTCATACACTGAGTGTACCAAACAATAGGAACACCTTCCTAAAATGAGTTGCCCTCAGAACAGCCTCTATTTGTCGGGGCATGGACTCTACAAGGTGTCAGTTGACAGTGTTCCACAGGGCTGCTGGCCAATGTTGACTCCGACGCTTCCCACAGTTTTGTCAAGTTGGCTGGATGACCTTTGGGTGGTGAACCATTCTTGATGCACACGGAAAAACTCAGCAGCATTGCGGTTCTTGACACAAACCGGTGTGCCTGGCACCTACTACCATATCCCGTTCAAAGGCACTTAAATCTTTTGTCTTGCCCATTCACCCTCTGAATGACAATTCATGTCTCAAGGCTTAAAAATCCTCCTCTAACCTGTCTCGTCATCTACACTGATTTGAAGTGGATTTTAACAGCAACATCGATAAGGGATCACAGCTTTCACCTGGTCAGTATGTCATTTGTCAAATCAGTGTATCGTAACAGAAGATGAGACATAAAGAAGTTGTTCTCATCAGTCCATCTGTACATCACATGACTGTGCCTCACCTTGGACCTGTCCCAAGTGGCACCCTATTCCCGATATAGTGCACTCACTATATGGGAATTGACTACCATTTGGGACATTGGCCGTGCCGCCCCTTGTTGTTTATTGAACAGGTCAACTCCCAAGCAGTAAAAATAAACATTGCAGACGCCTGCCAGATCTAAAAACGCCTGGATAGGTGCTACACATTCAGCTAACCACATCATATGATATAGGAATCTGATACCCAACTGCACAGTCAATTACGTGGCGTGCCACCATTGGTTGATGCAATATGTCGGCCTGGAACGGGACCAAGACCACAAACGGAACAAACATCCACCTATTTTTACAAGATAAATCAATAATCTGGCTCCATGCAGTGTATAGTATTCCCATGACAGCCTCGGCTCGTAAGACATAAGCACACAAATAAAAAAGCACAATGGGAAAATCAAAGAGAAACCTGGAGGCATCATAACTCAAGGTTATATGTGAATTACTAGGATACGGTGAACAAACTGTTTAGTGTTGCTACAACTTTCCAAACAATCTTGTGAGGAGGACCTAAGCCAGCGAGGGAGAGGTTGTTTGGCTCGTCCCCAGCCAGGCCACATCCTGTTGCAGTGGATGTGTCCCAAATCACATCCTATTTCCTTTACAGTGCACTGCTTTTGACCAGATCCCTATGGGCCCTGGTCAAAAGTAGTGCATTGCAACAGGACTAGCGTGCCATTTGGGACACGTAAAGTGAGGGAAAACGACTGGATTCACTGGAACAGTTTAGGCCTAGTTCCTATTGTGAGGCAGGAGTCAACATGCTAGATGTCTGTCAGACCTCTCCCCTACAAGACTGGCTGCATTTTAATCCAAAAATTTTGTATCCTTCCACACTGTTTCCCCCTTAGCAAATCTGAAATAACTAAATAGGTGAGAGCTTATTGAAACTCTATATGAGCTATATGAAGCTATTGCCCAATCCCTACAGCTATCCAGTGGTTGCAGAATCAGAGAGGAGAGAAGTGGGCAATAGCTGGGACAAGTGGAGGAGCTTTTCGATTGGAACACAGCCCTGAGCATAGTAGAGGGATGGGCTTGCCCAGTGTGCAGAATAAATGCAGATCCTTATATTGGTTTGCTGTAAATATTTTTGTACAGTGACAGGAACTTGGCAGTGCTACAACGCAAGGTGAGGGGGGCTGAGTAGCAAAGGCAACCCACAGAAAGCACATAAGGTGGAGGGAACAGGTACGAGTAACGATTGCTCTTGTCCATTCCCCATTGCAGCAGAGCCAACCTGGGCAGGTAAGAGCAAAACCTCGGCAGACCCATCTATTCATCTGTAGTGGGTCGCCAAGCTCTATTGGATGGTGCACTATTAGCATAGATGGATCAAAGCTATGTTGCATTGTAAAACAATACATTTTGTATAGTATATATTGATTATTTGCTTAGCGTCAATATCAGTGACATATTTAACGGTTTACAGTTGTTTAAAATTGTGGTTTATGGGCTAAATGGGCAAAAAAATATGTGATGTGGACATCATCACTTGTATTACTGCCACTGTTTAGAAATGGCAGCCAAGCACGCCAGAGGCAGCGAGGTTCCAGCCACTGCCTCAGTGAGAGAGAGCCAGGAGAAGAGCAGCAAAGCAGTAGAGGTACAACAAGGCACCATATAAACCTATAACTATTGTAACGGGGGACAAAATAAAAAATGGAAAAAAATAGTACATGAGTGTTGCCTGATCAATTTGGAATGTTTTTGTGTCCAGCCTTGAAACAGAAAGTACACAATGATGAATGTCTTCTTAGCGTATCTACTAGATGTTTATTTTTCAAATGGTTACCACCAAATGGTGTGTCCACTGATCTTTTGTGTCTATATGTTAATCACAGGTGTCAGGGGGAGCTCCTTCATTGCTCCGTAGGCAGTCGTGTAGGCCGTCGTCTAGGCCAGCTCCCAGCCAGGCTCATGCCCACACTAAACCCCAGGCCCTCTTCAGCCTGAAAGGGCTCGTCGCCACCCAGAAGTTCTCCAAGGCACTCAAGGTGGGGGCACAGTATTCCCTACATAGTGCACTACTTTTGACAAGGGCTCTGGTCAGAAGTAGCGCACTACATAGGGAATAGGTTGTAATTTGTGACGTAGTCAAGGTAAAGCCCAAGGAGCCAGAGGACCCATTCAAACCAATGGGACATGTTCAGTAGGAAGAAAACGTTTAAGAACAGAGTGAAACTGGGAAGTTCACTATGAATATAAACGCATGTTGATGCAAACTGTTTTGCAATGGTGGGCCCTACTGAACATGACCAAGTGTTTCTCATTGAATACCTAATTGAATCACTACAGTCTGCCTGTGAAGTATCTCTTTTTAACCTTCACGTTGTATTTATTCAGATGAACAAATTATGGATATAGAACATAAGTAGACATTGGTCGTATTCACTAGGAACAAAATGGAAGCAACGATATGGGACGACCTGAACTTGTCCTTGTTTTTGTTTTCCGTATTTAGTGTTCACTAATAAATATGACCCTGTTGTCATACTGTATCGCTCTGTTAAGTTTTTAATTGTGTGTACTCAGGAACGCATTGCACTGAAGATTGCAATGAGGAACATCCCGGCAAGGAAACCTATTGTTATAGTCAATGAGCAGGTCAGATCAACACATATATATAGCTACACGCTAAAGTTGAACAGAACAGCCCTGATCTTTCACCAGTAGTCTAGCCACTTAGCCAACAGTTACCCCTCCCCCTGGCCTGGGCATATCTCAGTCTAAAGTGGCTTTGTTTCATCTCATTTCCTTCATCTGCACTGATATAGAAGAAACCGGACAGACAAAGGCAAATTCCTGGTGGCCAACCGTCATGTTGCATTCCCCTTTCCTGTGTTTTCAGAGCAGTGCCCATAAATGAGATAAGACAGAGGCATTTTAGACTGTTAAGACACATCCCTGGCTGTCTCTTCGGATTCAATCTCAATTTTAGGTCCTTGATTCCTCGTGTCTTCTCTCCTCACCTTCCCAAAGTGCATTGGAGGAGAACGGCAGAGGGGAGGAATCCCAGATCTTGTCCTCCAATGCACTTTGGAGAAGAAAGTGAGGACTCAGCTGGCTGTACTGACTCCGATAGCGTGTCTCGAGTGAGCCATGTTTCCATGGCTCACATGGTGTGCCCTTTGGTGGGGGCTTGAGAAATCAAGGAAATATGTTTGGGATTCACCTCTGCTCTTCAGGTGCCAGCGGGTTCGGTCCAGCCTGCCGAGATGTTCCCCTGCGGCCTGATCCATCGGATGCTGCAGGACTTCCTGTCATCTCGGCTGGAGGCCATGGATTATAGCGCCCCCTCCTGTGGTGGTCTGGTCAAGGCGCTGAGTGAGGAGGTGAAGGCTCTGGTGAGGACTGTGTGTCCTGACCGCTACCGGCTGGTGTGTACTGTGGCGCTAGGCCAGCTGGGTCCAGAGGGGCAGCAAGGATATGGAGGGCTCGTACTGGCTAGTCGTAGTCTCTGGGATCCCCATATAGACACCTGTGTTGCCCACACCTACCAGAGCCAAGAGATGTTCTGTACTGCAAATGTGTTTGCTGTGTACTTCGAGTAAGGTAGAAGTTGACAAAGGCCCTAATCTGATATATGAAAGTGGTCCGAAAAAAATAACAGGGTATGCATCCCAAATGGCACCCTATTCCCTATATAGAGATCTGGTCAAAAGTAGTGCACTATGGTCCCTAGTGGAAAGTAGTGCATTAAATAGGTTAAAGGGTGCCATTTGGGATGCATACCTTGAACTATAGGTCACCAGCACTACAGTCACTTCCTGTCTGTCCAATTTGTATGAACGACTCATCTGCTGTTCTTTGTAAAACAGCAATAATCATATTTGGAGTGTACTTATGTATACAAGTTGTGAGGTTTAAATATTTGTTACTAGGTCTTCCCTTAGACACTTCCCTGATATCTATTGTCAGACATTTGGAGTGAGTCAGGGTGTTTTGTGAACGTGTGTGTGTGTGTGTGTGGCTGCTTGTATTACTATCCTCGTGGGTACCAGAAATCTCCACACAGATAATAAAACTGTTATTTTAAGTTAGGGGTTAAGGTTAGTGTAAGGGAAAATAGGATTTTGAATGGAAATGAATGTGTTCCAGACAAGGATTGTAAAACATGAGTGAGAGAGTGTCAAGGTAATTAAATAGTATCCAAATCACCCTACTTGCTTTGAAAAGTGGCAAACAGGAAAAAAGGGAAATGGACAAGAAGTTAAGTTATTGTAAAATTATATTAACAGCACTCTTTCCCCCAATTTGAAAAAAAATATATATACCAGCAACAGGTGTATAATGCTTAATATTCACAGAAAATGAAATAAACGTTCACATTTACAAGACTGCCGCTAAGTTTATGATACTAGAATTTGTTTACAAAGCTTTAACTAATCTTTAAATAACTGGGCCAATACACGTAGTCAAATTTGTATCAAAATATTTTTTTAAATAACCAAAAAAATACCTTGAGAAAAAAAAAAAAAAAAAACCAATCTGCATCTCAGGTAACAATGGGTTTAACTTTCATCATCACCGTGATGGAACAGTAGGAAAACAGACTGCTACAACGATGGCGAGAAAAAAGGGCACAGAGTGTTAAGCACAGGCAGGGAAGAGGTTAAACATGTGGACTGGAGCAGCACTAGGTAGTATGTTGTACAAAGATCTTAGTCATGCACCCCCCGCCCCCACCCCAACCACCCCATTGCATCCACACCCATGGTTTAGCCCAAGTTAGCTTTCCCCTTGACAGAACAAGAACAGCAGTCTGACTGTTTAAATAAAAAGCAACATAAAACCAGTGCAGAATAAGATCGCTCTCCTCGACAAAAACAGAACCCACAAAACACATTCCCTATCGACGCATCGCATCCGATCCGACATTTTGAAAACCCTCGCTGAGCACTTCGAAACTGTTACAGGCCCTATTCTTACTAAGGCCCAATTCGATCGCACCACTTCCCTTTGAAAATGTGGCTAAATAGTGGGAGCTAGTACATCGGGACAAAGTCATTCAATGGTGTGGTCACAGAGTTACAGGCAGATTCAGACGCCATGTTTTCAGACTAGTCTTGTGACATACTACATGTGGCTGAGCGCGGGATCTGAAAAATGAAAACAAAAAGATACATTTCTCCTAGTTCACAATGCACACTTCAGTGTTTTAGGTGGCAAAAGCTGAAACGGGTTCTGCACTACTTGCACTACAAAGCAATAATTAAAGCACGTGTCATGTATGCAGTAGTTTCCGTCGCTGGTTTCGTCACACTTGGGGGTGGTGATTATAGAAGAACTGTCCTTCATTTGGAACGAGGAGGAGCAGAAGTCACCAGCCATTTTGAAAATGGGTATATCAGCATTCTGGAATTGTGTGGAACCAAAATGGCACTCTGTCCCTGGTTCTGTGCTGATGTGTTTTGGCCATGTCCTGTTATGAGCTCAGATCCTCAGTGATGGCAGATGGAGGGGGATGTCACACACTCATCGTCATGGTAGGGGAGTACTGCTGAGGGGTACAGACGAGAAAAGGGTTAAAAAAAAAAAATCAGGAAAGCCTATTAGAATGGCCTGACACAAACAAAGCCAAAACTGTTACTTGGCAACCGCCCAGTGCCCCCACACTACACCGCCACTCTAGAGTCAATGATGGGGTCACTGTGGCTTTGCCTGACTGTCAAGGTACCACCACTGGAGTCAATACAGCCCTCTAAGCCCTACAGTACACATAGGCTTTGTTACTGGCAACAGTGGCCTCAGCTTGGTTGTGTTCATTAGGCATCAAACGGAACAAAACTGCACAGGAAAAAGTAGGGGACAACTCATTTTAAAAACATTTTCTATTGCATGCCCTAATGAAAACGGTCCATAGAGCTGCATGGTGGGGTAGGGAGCTTACATTCTCACTCTGAAAGGAGTGCAGGAAGTTTCCTCCCAACTCGTCGCCATCCCTCGGGGTTCCAGGAGGGTTGCTAATGCCACTTAGATTGTTTGGGGAGTTCTACGATAGGGCAGGAAAGAAAGAGAGTAAGCAAATTGGGCAACTAGCAGTCGCCTCAGTGCCCTGGCCGTCTGTCGTGCCATCATGTCCACTCTTGACATTGACAGCAATGAAGTTGGCAAAGAGCATAAACAGATCTGGGACCAGGATAAACAATAAGTAGTAGATGCAAACAAATGTTTTGCTTACGTTTTATGAAGGAAGTCAAAATGATTTGTCATGTTTTGATAGGAATCTAGATATGGCCAAGTTATAATATTCACCTTGTTGAGTCCGTCCATGTCACCAGAGCCTAAGAAAGAGAGAGAACAATTCACAGTCCAAAATTAAAACCTTGAAGTGATAATGCAAAAGGTGCCCCGGTGGAAGCGTTCCTTGCGTCTTTGGCCAGATTATGCGAAAGTCTGGCACCTCTGCTGAGAATCCGTCTCCTTGCTTCACATCACGGGTTTGTCTATTACACAGTGTACGTCCCATATGACACCCTATTCACTATATAGTGCACCCCTTTTCACCAGAACCCTGTGGGCCATGGTCAGCAGTGCACTACACAAGGAATAGGGTGCCATTTGGTACTGTACCATACGTTCAGATTGACTGAGTCTGTATTCCCAGCCAGTCATACACTAGTCAATACTGTTATTCCCTAAACCAAATCCCAAATTGAGACTTGCAGCTCCGGGGTTGTTGTGTTGTAACAGTGGCGGAGTAGAGTGTTACCTAGCGATCCATTCATGTGGTGTGGCTCCATGCCCGCCATGGCGCCTAGGGGCCCGTCAGAGCCGGGGCCCATAGGGAACTGCAGCATAGGAGACACAAGCACTGCCTTAGTACACATGTCAACAGGACAAGCACCACTATCAAACGAGACTGGGCCAGGGAGAAACAGTGTGCATCCCAAATGGCACCCTATTCCCTACATAATGCATGCACTACTTCTTCCCAGCCCCCGCCCCCCCCCCCCCCCCCCCAAGGCTCAGGTCAAAAGTAGGGCACCATGTAGAGAATATGGTGCTATTTGGGATGCAGCACAGTTTCATTATGGAGGACGAGAAAACTCGGAAAGATATGACTGGAAGAAACATCTGGCGAAGAAAGAAACAGGAAACAACGTGACTGCAACAGATGTGAGGAGAGGGCTGGGGCGAGAAGGAGACTCACATTTGATCGGTTGCCAGGACCAGTGTTGATCATAGTGTAGAGATTGTCCCCAGAGTTGTTAGAGTCTGAAAAGTGGTTCATACACAAATCACTCCAGATTATGATGATGATGATAATCAATAGATGAGTGTACGTGAGGTAAATGAGAACAGCCAAAGATGGCAAACAGTCATTTAAGACTAAGGTTATTTGCCAAGACATTTTGACATGCATTCCTGTTCCTCTGTGAAGATTAGGTGTACCTACCAGCAGGGCTGGGCATAACGGGGGTTCCAGGGGGTCCCCCTCCACCAGAACCTCCCTTTAGAGTGGCAGGAGAACACAAAACTATTACAATTCAACAGGAAACCACAACACCGGCAATTGCAGCTATATCAGGTCAGATTCTACCTGCACCAATACAATCAATTAAGACTGTTGAAAGACAATACTACAATAGTGGCTTCAAATGGGTGAAATATAAACACTGCCGTAATGGCCAGTGTGTGCGTTTGTGTGTGAGAGCTCATCGGAGAGAGTGCTTACCCCGTACGCTCCAGGAGAAGGTGATGAGTAAGGCATCTGAATCAATCACAACAGAAACATTACTGCCCAGGAACAGGGATTTATGTACTCGCCTCTCAAAACATCACCATTCATCGTTTTAGCATCATCCTATCATCGTCAGTATCGACGGTGTGTCCCCCAAGTGTCCTTATTCTCCCCGTAGTGCACTACTTTTGAACAGAGTCAAAAGGGCCCCTGGGCGAAAGTAGTACGCCAGAAAGGGAATACGGCGTAATTTAGGACGTAGCCTGGGATACATAATACTACAATTACATCCAGAACTTGGTAATGCATTGGGCCTCCAGAGCTCTTACTGAGAGAGGACGGACACAGACCAGTGCAATCTGACCCGATAACATCATGGTGTGTGTGTGTGTGTGTGTGTGTCTAAATTGGAAATTGGACTCACAGAGTTGCCATTGTTCGGATTGGGCCACGGCCGTCCAGCACCTGGGCCCCTGCAATACAGCGAGAGAAACCAGTTAGATATCAACACACACTGGTGATGTATAATGTATGAAGATGGAGAGGAGGCTCACATGTTCACTCCTGGCATCCCGGGGCCCATTGAGTTGTGTGGAGGCCGCATCCCACCACCAAAGTTCTGCAATGACAACCAAGAGTCAGACTACCATACCATAACCAAAGGGGAGGGGGGGGTTGGAAAGACATGGTTCATGGGGAGGGTGTCTGTAATCAACAACTTGGAATCCAAGGAGACCGACTGGAAGGGTGATGTTGCACAGGCATTTTGAAAAAACAAATGGGCTAGTCTGAAAGACTACAAGCAAACTGTTGAGAAATACTAGCTGCTCGTAGATGGGTGTGTAACAGTGCAAGTCTGACAAAAATAATAGAATGGGGGCATATCAGTAGTGTGGTCTACCTGGGGTCCTGGCCCCATAGGGCCCATGCCTCGAGGGCCACTCATTCTCTGCATCGGTCCCAAGTTAGGATGGCCTTGTGGTCGTGTGTGGTCCATGTTTTGGAGCATGGGATGGGGGCCAGGGCCACCGCCAGGAGGCTACAAGGAAGAAGAGGGATGGGTAAACACACGTCAAATAAAACAACGACAAGACATGCTATCAAACAGCAACTCATACTGAAATAAGGCTCTTTTGTTAAACTGATGGTAGTACTGTAGTGGTGGTGGAGAATTATGGGTACAGTAGTTTGTTTACCTGGTTGCCCATCCTGATAGGGGGACCTCGCGGGCCTCCAGCGACACGTAGGTTCATGAAAGACTAAACCGCAATACATTTATCAGCGTTTCCTTCACAACAACAATTACACTGAACAGCCATGCATTTTTCCCCCTCACTGATTTTCCAGACGGAGGAATACGTTTCACTTTTAACAGAACATAATAGCCTAGTTTTTACCCTATGCAAATACGTAACACAAGAACTAGCTACACAAAATGGCGATCCTGCGTAGCTGTATCGTGTTACAAATAGGCTATGAGAGTACGCAGAACGGGCCTTTTTACGTAGCTAATTGCATAGGTTATAAATGAGGCTTAATGGTATAGTTTCCGATAACATATTTTAAAACAAGTGTGATTATGCACTGCCGCCAAAAGCATCAAGCCAAAGGACATAGAGGGTACAGACATTCATCAAGTGGGCATGGGTGGGGTGAAATGACCGTAGTCTTCCCAATATGAAAGCATATAAAGAAACAGGAGTGCCAACAGAGAGCCGTAGTGTCCCAAATTACACCCCATTTCCTAGATAGACCCTGGTCAAATGTAGTGTACTATAATCATTTGGGACATCCTGAGAGAGCAGCGGTACCTGGCTGTGGGGTCCCATCATAGTGTTAGGGGGAGGAGGCTGGGGGTGAGGAGAGCCTTGGGGACCAGGTGGACCCTGTGGCGTCACAGAGAAAAAGTGACAGAGGGAGGGAGAAAGAAGCAGAGAAAGGAGGGTTACTGAGCGGAGGAGAGTGCAAGAGGGTGGTGGGCAAATGCTAAAAGCTGTGCTTAGGAAAGAGGGTTGGGTGTATCCGTTGATCATTCTCTCCTTCCAGGCACAGTAAGAGTGTGTGAAACAAGAGACGGTGCAAGTGAGAGAGGTAGAGAGGATGTGTGCTAGCCAGAACAGCAGCCAGCTTGTGATCACTGGCAATTTACCCTATCTGCCAATTACCACCGAATCAATTAAGCCCTGCTTTACAGCAGCTGCCCCAAACACTGTCACTATGGAGCTAATGACAGGGTTGTCTAATTAACACCACTTGCATATTCGAATGACTGACAAAGAGAGAGCTGTCCGTGTGTGTGCCTGCAGCGTTTCTCCTAAGGTGTTTTTCAGCAGCGGGGGTTTACAGAACGACTGAGGTCACTCCTGGTGACTTTAAAAAGACATTCTACTCCTAAATGCATGGACCTGTTGTCACCATCTGAATAGAACTGATGCGCAACACTGCACTGCAGGGAGCTGAGGAGCAAGCTCTCATTCGTGCCACTGCTCGCTCGGTTTGCTACAAACATAAGCCCCATTTCTACTTGCCCAGAGTCAGATCAACTCATGGATACCATTTTTATGTCTCTGTATACCGTTTGAAGGATGTTTCTAATTAGCGCTAGCGCAATAGCTAATTAGCATTAGCACAATGACTGGAAGTATACAGGAACAGCTAGCATGCAAGCAAAAGTATTAATTTGAAAGTAGTCACACCTCTTGTCTTTTTCCACATTGTGTTGTGTTAGACTGAATTGAAAATGGATACAATTTAGATTTTTTTGGTCACTGGGGTACACACAAGACAATGTCAAAGTGGAATTGTGTCCAAATTTTAACCAATTAATAATGAAACAGCTGAAATGTCTTCTGTCAATAATTATTCAACCCCTTTGTTATGGCAAGCCTAAATAAGTTCAGGAGTAAAAAAAAGTGCTTAACAAGTCACATAAGTTTGTGACGACCCTCCCACTGTCTTCCGAATTCTCTCTTTGCTCTTGTTTTCCTTAATAGGACGTCGGTGGGCGGAGCCGGGAGGGTCGTCAGCGACATGGAACACACCTAGGCCTGGGAGTGTCCTGGGATAAACAGACCTCTTCCCCATTCATTCATTGTGGAGACTCACCATGCAGACAAACTTATAGATTTTGGTTGTGGTAATTTTGTTTGTTTGCGTTGGCACTTTTCAGCATTTCTCATTATCACATTTATGCGTGCAACCACTTACTTACACACACACCATTGTTAATTGTATTTAGTTTACTTCAGTTAATAAATATTTTGTTACGAACTTCAAGCCTATTCGTGACAAGTGGGGGCTCATCCGGGATCTTGAAGTTAGTGTTTGGGAGAAAACGTGGAGTTAATGTTGAACTCTAGGTGCTTTAACTTTTGTTACAGCTTTTGAGTTGTAGCGTTTGCCAATGTTTGGTAAGCTTGCCACTGCGGTGGATAGTTGGTTGTGTGCTGCGTTGGAGAAAGTATATTGGTTAGTTTCCAGGAACCTGCCGAGGCTGGAGACTCTTGCTCTACTCACTGTTGGGACATCGGTCTGAGGTGAGTATAATCGGCTGTGTACCTCAGTGGGAGATTTGGGTAGGGTAGTGAAACTTGCTACCCGGAGCTATAGCTTTTTTCCCCTTAGCGATGTGTTTCACTTTGGAATACGTTGGGCACGGTAATTTTGTTTACTTTTGTGTTGCGTCTGGACGGCGCAGTTGTCTCGGGCGGCACATCCGTAGCTCGGGAATCTGCCAGCGTACTGAGGGTGGTTTATTTCCTTGCCAGCGGACTACAGTGCGTCATAACCCACCGCAAATCTGCACGAAGACTATGGTTGAGATATTGTAGATTTTGGGGAAACGCCATATCATCTCTATTCTGTGGTGCCCAGTGTGATTGTTACTTCTCTGGTTGTGGTCCTGTGTGCTCAGCAGAGGTGAAAAGCAAGATTTTCTTGTGACTATGGTGTCTTACGTAGACAAGTTCATTCGCTTTCCGTCAGAGGAACTGTTAGAATTATGTACTAAAGAACAGCTGTTGAAGATTGCTGAACACGACAAGGTTGAAATTAGTGAGAAGTGTCATTCTATTAGGTTAATATTGAAGGCTAATCTGATGGAGTGTTATTCTTGAAGTTACCACTGGGGCAGCTTCTGCTGAGGACTCGCCATCTCCCGGTAACATTACAATAGCCACACCATCCGTTAGTCCTAGTCTTCTTTTTGAACAGCAGAAATAACTGCTTCTGTTACAGCTAGAGCATGATCGTGTAAAGTATGAAAAATAATTGCCATTTAAACAGGATTTGGAGCATGCTAAAATCAAGCTGTGACTGGAGCTGGTTAGGGAATATAAAAGCTCTCAAGGGAGAGTTTGCTCTGGGAAGGTGACCCAGATTTACCTAGGAACTTAGTTGTTGCCTAAATTTAATGAGAAGGACCCTGAGACATTCTTTGTTGGAGCGTGTTGCTGACCCTAGGAGTTGGCCTGATTCTGACCGCACTTTGTTGCAGTGTGTGTTGACTGGTAAAGCGCAGGATGCATATTCAGCTCTTAGTGTAGCTGACAGTGTCAGTTATGTTAAAGTTAAAATGGCTGCATTACAGATTTACGAATTGGGTTTACCGCCAACGAACTAGAACTTTAAAAAGGGATAAACAGACTCCTGTTGAGTTTGCGCGACTGCTGTCTTCAGTTTAATCACCGATGTTCCGCCTCTGCAGTTATGACTTTCCAAGGGCTGTGTGATCCGATTATGCTAGAGCAATTTAAGGACACAATCCCTGATCGTATAGCCATGTACATTAACGAAATGTAAAGACTGTCGCTGAAGCTGCAGTTTTGGCGGACTAGTATGTTTTGACTCCCAAGTGTCTTTGCAGAGCCCCGAGTGGGAGCTTTCGGAGAGTTTTGGGCCTTGCTCAACGAGATACTCTGCTTCATGGGCAGTTTCATTCAACTAGGGTGGAGCCTGACTCCTGTGGTAAAGCTGACTTTGGTCAAGAGTCACTACTGTCAGGATTCAGGTCATTGCAAAAACAAATGTCTGGTTCTCGGGGCTAAGGGTAAGATCAGTACTTGCGCTTACATTAAATCTAAGCCTACGGCATTAGCAGCGCCTGTCCCACATCAGTTCACTCCTGACACATTGTCTCATGCCCAGGGGACTGGTGAAAGGTGAGGTTGTTGTGGGGGTGCATTCTTTGTGGCCTATTGAGGGTATCAACGTTATCCTTGGGAATAACTTGGCTGGTGAGCATGTATGGCCTGTCGTGTTTCCAGATCTAGTGGCTTCTGCTAAGCAGTCATTTGTAGGGATTCCTGATGAGTGCTCAGAGCTTCCCCAGAGGTGTTCTGTGTGTGCATTGATGCGTTCTATGAGCCGTGGCGACTGGTCACTGTACCGGCTAACGAGAATGGCACAAAGAAATCTCTCACTACTTTCCCTGTTATCCCGTTATCTGTACCCCTGATCTGATCTAATCAAGGAGCAACAGGCTGACCCCACATTAGAAAGAGTTTTGACCAAATTGTGCCTGTGGAACAGTTGGGAGATGTCGCCCACGGCTATTTTCTCCAAGAGGATGTCCTGATGAGAAAGTGGGTGTCTCATGGTAGTTTTTTTCTGGGGAAGGCGATTAGTCAGGTTGTTGTACCAGTTAAGCTTCGTTAGTTGATGTTGAAACTTCCCACAAAGACATTGCTGGACATATGGGTGAGGAAAACCTACAATTGCATATTAAGACATTTCTTTTGGCCTAGAATAAGAAGGATGTTTCTGAGTTCATCAAAACTTGTCACAACTGTCAATTAACTGGTAAACCTAATCAAACTAAGCCGTTACCACTGTTTCCTATACCTGTACTCAGCCAACCTTTTGAGTATCTGATTGACTGTTGGGCCTCTGCCTTGTTCTAAAAATGTATTAAGTCATTTCACCCCCTCCACACTATGACAAAGCAAAAACCTTTTTGCCACATTTATATACACACACACACACACAGAGAGAAATTACATTTTACAGTTGGAGGTCAAGTTTACACCTTAGCCAAATACATTTAAACTCAGTTTTTCACAATTCCTGATATTTAATCCAAGTAAAACGTCCTCGTCTTAGGTCAGTTAGGATCACCACTTTATTTTAATGTGAAATGTCAAAATAATAGTAGAGGGATTTATTTCAGCTTTTATTTCATCACATTCCCAGTGGGTCAGATGTTTACATGTACTCAATTAGTATTTGGTAGCAATGCCTTTAAATGGTTTAACTTGGGTCAAATGTATCAGGTAGCCTTCCACAAGCTTCCCACAATAAGTTGGGTGGATTTTGGCCCATTCCTCCTGACAGAGCTGGTGTAACTGAGTCAGGTTTGTAGGCCTCCTTGCTCGCACACGCTTTTTCAGTTCTGCCCACAGAGTTTCTATAGGATTGAGGTCAGGACTTTGTGATTGCCACTCCAAAACCTTGACTTGTCATCCTTAAGCCATCTTGCCACAACTTTGGAAGTATGCTTGGGGTCATTGTCCATTTGAAAGACCCATTTGCAACCAAGCTTTAACTTCCTGACTGATGTCTTAGATGTTTCTTCAATATATCCACAAATTTTCCTTTCATCTATTTTGTGAAGTGTACTAATCACATGGAGATGTTCTTTGTCCCCATCTGCAGTTAAACCATAGTCTGGATTTATGGCAGTTTTGGAGCAGTGGCTTCTTCCTTGCTGAACGGCCTTAAAAAGGTTGTCGATATAGGACTCGTTTTACTGTGGATATAAATACTTTTGTACCTGTGTCCTCCAGCATCTTCAAGGTCCTTTGCTGCTGTTCTGGGATTGATTTGAACATACTTTGGTGCGGCTGCGTGGTCTCATGGTGTTTATACTTGCGTACTATTGTTTGTACAGATGAACATGGTACCTTCAAGCATTTGGAAGTTGTTCCCAAGGATGAACCAGACTTGGTCTACAATATTGAGGTCTTGGCTGATTTATTTGATTTTCCCATTATGTCAAGCAAAGAGGCACTGAGCTGGAAGGTAGGCATTGAAATACATCCACAGGTACACCTCCAATTGACTCAATGTTAATTAACATATCAGAAGCTTCTAAACCATGACATTTTCTGGAATTTTCCAAGCTGTTCAAAGGCACAGTCAACAGTATATGTAAACTTCTGACCCACTGGATTTGTGATAGTGAAATAGTCTGTAAACAACTGTTGGAAAAAATTACTTGTCATGCACGTAGTTGATGTCCTACTTGTCTTCTTGGGTATGATGCTACAACCTTGGCACACCTGTATTTGGAGTTTCTCCCATTGTTCTCTGCAGATCCTCAAGCTGTCAGGTTGGATGGGGAGCATTGCTGCACAGCTATTTTCAGTTCTCTCGGGTTCAGGTCCGGGCTACAGCTGGGCCACTCAAGGACATTGAGACTTGAGTCCCAAAACCACTTCTGCATTGCCTTGGCTGTGTGCTTAGGGTTGTTGTCCAGTTGGAAGGAACCTTGGACCCAGTCTGAGGTCCTGAGCAGGTTTTCATCAAGGATGCCTCTGTACTTTAAGCCATTCATCTTCACCTTGATCCTGACTAGTCTCCCAGTCCCTGAAAAACATCCCCACGGCATGATGCTACCACCACCATGCTTCACTGTAAGGATGGTGCCAGGTGTCTTCCAGATGTGACGCTTGGCATTCAGGCCAAAGAGTTCAATCTTGTTTCTCATGGTCAGAGTCCTTTAGGTGCCTTTTGGCAAACTCCAAGCGGGCTGTCATGTGCCTTTTATTGAAGAGTGGCTTCCGTCTGGCCAGTCTACCATAGGCTTGATTGGTGGAGCGCTGCAGAGATGGTTGGCCTTCTGGAAGGTTCTCCCATCTCCACAGAGGAGCTTTGGCAATTTGTTAGTGACCATCAGGTTCTTGGTCACCTCCCTGACCAAGGCCCTTCTCCCCGATTGCGCATTTGACCAGGCAGCCAGCTCTAGAAAGAGTCATGGTGGTTCCAAACTCCTTCCATTTAAAAATGGAGGCCACTGTTCTTGGGGACCTTCAATGCTGCAGAAATGTGTTGGTATCCTTCCCCAGATCTGTGCCTCGACAGTCTCTGAGCTCTACAGACAATTCCTTTGACCTCATGGCTTGGTTTTGTTCTGACATCCACTGTCAACTGTGGGACCTTATATAGACAGGTGTGTGCCTTTCCAAATCATGTCCAATCAATTTAATGTACCACAGGTAGATGCCAATCAACTTGTAGAAACAAAGATGATCAATGGAAACAGGATGGACTGGAGCTCAATTTCGAGTCTCATATCAAAGGGTCTGAGAATACCTATGTAAATAAGGCACCAGTTTAGTTTTTTTTTTTTTAATATACAAACCTTTTTGTTTTGTCATTACGGAGTACTGTGTGTAGATTGAAGACATTTTTATTTAATTCATTTTAGAATAAGGCTCTAACGTAAATGTAGAAAAAGGGAAGGGGTCTGAATACATTCCGAATGCACAGTATATATTCTGGGAGTGGCGGCAATGTTTTAGCAGTGGAGCGAAAATGGGGGAAATGCTTGTGTGCTTTGGCTCTCAACCACACCATGCTACATAGAATTGCTTCTCAATAAACATCTGACTAAATTCCTATATACAACATACCTGCCAGTATATACTGAAAGGTCCAATGCAGCCCTTTCTTATTATCATCATAATGTTCAATTCAACCTCACTGGAAATAATATATAGAAAAATCCCATTTTACTACACTGGGCCTTTAAAGAAATAGAAGTGGATGCTTTGACTTATACTACAGCGCTACAGAATAATACTGCATGGAATGTTGAAGTCAAATCCTCCACGGCTACCAAGAGTTCATTCTCATGAGATATTGATCAACGGCAAGTGGTGCAGCACCTTTAAAATTTCTCAATTAAGGGCCAGGCCCAACTGCGCCTTCACGTTTCACTACAGTACACTGGAGTGGGTAGTCAGACAACAGCACTACACGAGACACATCCCAAATGGCACCCTATAGAGTAAGTGCACTACTTTTCACCAGGACCCATAGGGCTTGGTCAAAAGTAGAGCACTTTGTAGGGTGCCACTTGGGATGAAGACAGGCGCAGAGACGAGACGCAGCCTACGGACCACAGCAGAGCAGAAGTAGAGCGTCATTGACACACGCAGAGCTTTAAGCCCAGCCAAGTTCACAGGTACGAATGTGGAATGCACATCAGCAGGGCGGTAGAACAGGTGAGAGACGGAGCAGATGCCAGCGTGAGGAGCAGTTGCGCAATAGTGTGTTCCATGCATGCACATACAGGCTAAATTCTTTACTTGAGAATCACACATACAGTAAATCAACCCTATATTGACGACAAAGGAGTTCAGCAGAAATTGAAGTCAGTTTTTCATGCTGGCGGATCCCAAGTTAAGATTCAGCCCATAGAGCAGTGGTCTACAACCTGTGAGACAGCTTGTGGTCCACACATTCCCCCCATAACATGATAAAGATATGTTGGTCCTCAAAGGAAAGGGTTGGGCTATAATATATATATCTCAAAAAAAAAGGGAACACTTAAACAACACAATGTAACTCCAAGTCAATCACACTTCTGTGAAATCAAACTGTCCACTTAGGAAGCAACACTGTTTGACGATCAATGTCACATGTTGTTGTGCAAATGGAATAGACAACAGGTGGAAATTATAGGCAATTAGCAAGATACCCTCAATAAAGGAGTGGTTCTGCAGGTGGTGACCACAGACCACCTCTCAGTTCCTATGCTTCCTGGCTGATGTTTTGGTCACTTTTGAATGCTGGCGGTGCTTTCACTCTAGTGGTAGCATGAGACGGAATCTATAACCCACACAAGTGGCTCAGGTAGTGCAGCTCATCCAGGATGGCACATCAATGCGAGCTGTGGCAAGAAGGTCAGCGTAGTGTCCAGAGCATGGAGGCGCTACCAGGAGACAGGCCAGTACATCAGGAGACGTGGAGGAGGCCGTAGGAGGGCAACAACCCAGCAGCAGGACTGCTACCTCCGCCTTTGTGTAAGGAGGAGCAGGAGGAGCACTGCCAGAGCCCTGTAAAATGACCTCCAGCAGGCCACAACTGTGCATGTGTCTGCTCAAACGGTCAGAAACAGACTCCATGAGGGTGGTATGAGGGCCCGACGTCCACAGGTGAGGGTTGTGCTTACAGCCCAACACCGTGCAGGACGTTTGGCATTTGCCAGAACACCAAGATTGGCAAATTCGCCACTGGCGCCCTGTGCTCTTCACAGATGAAAGCAGGTTCACACTGAGCACATGTGACAGAGTCTGGAGACACCGTAGAGAACATCCTCCAGCATGACCGGTTTGGCGGTGGGTCAGTCATGGTGTGGGGTGGCCATTAGGTACCGAGATGAGATCCTCAGACCCCTTGTGAGACCATATGCTGGTGCAGTTGGCCCTGGGTTCCTCCTAATGCAAGACAATGCTAGACCTCATGTGGCTGGAGTGTGTCAGCAGTTCCTGCAAGAGGAAGGCATTGATGCTATGGACTGGCCCGCCCGTTCCCCAGACCTGAATCCAATTGAGCACATCTGACTGTCCAGGAGTTGGCGGATGCTTTAGTCCAGGTCTGGGAGGAGATCCCTCAGGAGACAATCTGCCACCTCATCAGAAGCATGCCCAGGTATTGTAGGGAGGTCATACAGGCACGTGGAGGCCACACACACACGACTGAGCCTCATTTTGACTTGTTTTAAGGACATTACATCAAAGTTGGATCAGCCTGTAGTGTGGTTTTCCACTTTAATTTTGAGTGTGACTCCAAATCCAGACCTCCATCGGTTGATACATTTGATTTCCATTGATCATTTGTGTGATTTTGTTGTCAGCACATTCAACTATGTAAAGAGAAAAAAAAGTATTTAATAAGAATATTTCATTAATTCAGATCTAGGATGTGTTATTTTAGTGTTACCTTTATTTTGAGCAGTGATAGATATACAGTGCCTTGCAAAAGTATTCGGCCCCCTTGAACTTTGCGACATTTTGCCACATTTCAGGCTTCAAACAAAGATATAAAACTATTTTTTTGTGAAGAATCAACAACAAGTGGGACACAATCATGAAGTGGAACGACATTTATTGGATATTTCAAACTTTAACAAATCAAAAACGAACAAATTAGGCGTGCAAAATTATTCAGCCCCTTTACTTTCAGTGCAGCAAACTCTCTCCAGAAGTTCAGTGAGGATCTCTGAATGATCCAATGTTGACCTAAATGAATAATGATAAATACAATCCACCTGAGTGTAATCAAGTCTCCGTATAAATGCACCTGCACTGTGATAGTCTCAGAGGTCCGTCAAAAGCGCAGAGAGCATCATGAAGAACAAGGAACACACCAGGCAGGTCCTAGATACTGTTGTGAAGAAGTTTAAAGCCGGATTTGGATACAAAAAGATTTCCCAAGCTTTAAACATCCCAAGGAGCACTGTGCAAGCGATAATATTGAAATGGAAGGAGTATCAGACCACTGCAAATCTACCAGGACCTGGCCGTCCCTCTAAACTTTCAGCTCATACAAGGAGAAGACTGATCAGAGATGCAGCCAAGAGGCCCATGATCACTCTGGATGAACTGCAGAGATCTACAGCTGAGGTGGGAGACTCTGTCCATGGGACAACAATCAGTCGTATATTGCACAAATCTGGCCTTTATGGAAGAGTGGCAAGAAGAAAGCCATTTCTTAAAGATATCCATAAAAAGTGTTGTTTAAAGTTTGCCACAAGCCACCTGGGAGACACACCAAACATGTGGAAGAAGGTGCTCTGGTCAGATGAAACCAAAATTGAACTTTTTGGCAACAATGCAAAACATGTTATGTTTGGCGTAAAAGCAACACAGCTGAACACACCATCCCCACTGTCAAACATGGTGGTGGCAGCATCATGGTTTGGGCCTGCTTTTCTTCAGCAGGGACAGGGAAGATGGTTAAAATTGATGGGAAGATGGATGGAGCCAAATACAGGACCATTCTGGAAGAGAACCTGATGGAGTCTGCAAAAGACCTGAGACTGGGACGGAGATTTGTCTTCCAACAAGACAATGATCCAAAACATAAAGCAAAATCTACAATGGAATGGTTAAAAAATAAACATATCCAGGTGTTAGAATGGCCAAGTCAAAGTCCAGACCTGAATCCAATCGAGAATCTGTGGAAAGATCTAAAAACTGCTGTTCACAAATGCTCTCCATCCAACCTCACTGAGCTCGAGCTGTTTTGCAAGGAGGAATGGGGAAAAATTTCAGTCTCTCGATGTGCAAAACTGATAGAGACATACCCCAAGCGACTTACAGCTGTAATCGCAGCAAAAGGTGGCGCTACAAAGTATTAACTTAAGGGGGCTGAATAATTTTGCACGCCCAATTTTTCAGTTTTTGATTTGTTAAAAAAGTTTGAAATATCCAATAAATGTTGTTCCACTTCATGATTGTGTCCCACTTGTTGTTGATTCTTCAACAAAAAATACAGTTTTATATCTTTATGTTTGAAGCCTGAAATGTGGCAAAAGGTTGCAAAGTTCAAGGGGGCCGAATACTTTCGCAAGGCACTGTACATATACATACACACACACAGTGTGGAGAACAAGTATTTGATAACATGCAAAATCAGCAGTGTTTCCTACTTACAAAGCATGTAGATGTCTGTCATTTTTATCATAGGTACACTTCAACTGTGAGACGGAATCTAATACAAAAATCCAGAAAATCACATTATGATTTAAGTAATTAATTTGCATTTTATTGCATGACATAAGTATTTGATCACCTACCGACCAGTAAGAATTCAGCTCTCACAGACTTGTTAGTTTTTCTTTAAAAAGCCCTCCTGTTCTCCACTCATTACCTGTATTAACTGCACCTGTTTGAACTCGTTACCTGTATAAAAAAGACACCTGTCCACACACTCAAACAGACTCCAACCTCTCCACAATGGCCTAGACCAGAGAGCTGTGTAAGGACATCAGGGATAAAATTGTAGACCTGCACAAGGCTGGGCTGGGCTACAGGACAATAGGCAAGCAGCTTGGTGAGAAGGCAACAAGTGTTGGCGCAATTATTAGAAAATGGAAGAAGTTCAAGATGACGGTCAATCCCCCTCGGTCTGGGGCTCCATGCAATATCTCACCTCGTGGGGCATCAATGATCATGAGGAAGGTGAAGGATCAGCCCAGAACTACACGGCAGGACCTGGTCAATGACCCGAAGAGAGCTGGGACCAGTCTCAAAGAAAACCATTAGTAACACTACGCCGTCATGGATTAAAATCCTGCAGCGCACGCAAGGTCCCCCTGCTCAAGCCAGCGCATGTCCAGGCCCGTCTGAAGTTTGCCAATGACCGTCTGGATGATCCAGAGGAGGAATGGGAGAAGGTCATGTGGTCTGATGAGACAAAAATAGAGCTTTTTGGTCTAAACTCCACTCACCAGTTTGAGGAAGAAGGATGAGTACAACCCCAAGAACACCATCCCAACCGTGAAGCATGGTGGTGGAAACATTCTTTGGGGATGTTTTTCTGCAAAGGAGACAGGACGACTGCACCATATTGAGGGGAGGATGGATGGGGCCATGTATCGCGAGATCTTGGCCAACAACCTCCTTCCCTCAGTAAGAGCATTGAAGATGGGTCGTGGCTGGGTCTTCCAGCATGACAACGACCCGAAACACACAGCCAGGGCAACTAAGGAGTGGCTCCTTAAGAAGCATCTCAAGGTCCTGGAGTGGCCTAGCCAGTCTCCAGACCTGAACCCAATAGAAAATCTTTGGAGGGAGCTGAAAGTCCGTATTGCCCAGCGACAGCCCCGAAACCTGAAGGATCTGGAGAAGGTCTGTATGGAGGAGTGGGCCAAAATCCCTGCTGCAGTGTGTGCAAACCTGGTCAAGAACTACAGGAAAGGTATGATCGCTGTACCAAATATTAAGTTCTGCTTTTCTGATGTATCAAATACTTGTCATGCAATAAAATGCAAATTAATTACTTAAAAATCATACAATGTGATTTTCTGGATTTTTCTTTTAGATTCAGTCTCTCACAGTTGAAGTGTACCTATGATAAAAATGACAGACATCTACATGCTTTGTAAGTAGGAAACACTGATTTTGCAGGTTATCAAATACTTGTTCTCCCCACTGTATATACACACACACAGCAAAAAAAGAAAGACCCTTTTCAGGACCCTGTCTTTCAAAGATAATTCGTAAAAATCCAAATAACATCACAGATCTTCATTGTAAAGGGTTTAAAACACTTTCCCTGAATCGTAAACAATTAATGAACATGCACCTGTGGAATGGTCATTAAGACACTAACAGACGGTAGGCAATTGAGGTCACAGTTATGAAAACTTAGGACACAAAAAAAAAAAGAGGCCTTTCTACTGACTCTGAAAAACACCATAAGAAAGATGCCCAGGGTCCCTGATCCTCGGTGTGAACGTGCCTTAGGCATGCTGCAAGGAGGCACGAGGACTGCAGCTGTGGCCAGGGAAATAAATTACAACGTCCGTACTGTAAGATGCCTAAGAGAGCGCTACAGGGAGACAGAACGGACAGCTGATCATCCTCGCAGTGGCAGACCACGTAACAGCTGCACAGGATCGGTACATCAGATCATCACACCTGCGGGACAGGTACAGGATGGCAACAACAACTGCCCGAGTTACACCAGGAACGAACAATCCCTCCATCAATGCTCAGACTGTCCGCAATAGGCTAAGAGAGGCTGGACTGAGAGCTTGTAGGCCTGTTGTAAGGCAGGTCCTCACCAGACATCACCGGCATCAACGTTGCCTATGGGCACAAACCCACCGTCGTTGGACCAGACAGGACTGGCAAAAAGTGCTATTCACTGACGAGTCACGGTTTTGTCTCACCAGGGGTGATGGTCGGATTCGCGTTTGAGTGTTACACCGAGGCCTGTATTCTGGAGTGGGATCGATTTGGCGGTGGAGGGTCCGTCATGGTCTGGGAAGGTGTGTCACAGCATCATCGGACTGAGCTTGTTGTCATTGCAGGCAATCTCAAGACATCTTCCTCCCTCATGTGGTACCCTTCCTGCAGGCTCATCCCGACATGACCCTCCAGCATGACAATGCCACCAGCCATACTGCTCGTTCTGTGTGTGATTTCCTGCAAGACAATAATGTCAGTGCTCTGCCATGGCCAGCGAGGAGCCCGGATCTCAATCCCATTGAGCACGTCTGGGACTTGTTGGATAGTAAGGCGAGGGCCAGGGCCATTCCCCCCCAGAAATGTCCAGGAACTTGCAGGTACCTTGGTGGAAGAGTGGGGTAACATCTCACAGCAAGAACTGGCAAGTCTGGTGTAGTCAATGAGGAGGAGATGCACTGCAGTACTCAATGCAGCTGGTGGCCACACCAGATACTGTTACTTTAGACTTTGACCCCACCTCTGTTCAGGGACACATTATTCCATTTGTTAGTCACATGTCTGTGGAACTTGTTCAGTTTTTTGTATCAGGTTGTTGAATCTTATGTTCAGACATATTTACACATGTTATGTTTGCTGAAAATAAACACAGTTGACAGTGAGGACATTTATTTTTCGCCGGGCACATACTGCATGTGGAAACCCCTTAAAATTAGTGGATTTGGCTATTTCAGCCACACCCGTTGCCATCAGGTGTATAAAATTGTGCTCACGGCTATGCTATCACCATAGACCAACATTGGCGGTAGAATGGCCTTATTGAACAACTCAGTGACTTGCAACATGGCAGTGCCAAAGGATGCCACCTTTCCAACAAGTCAGTTATTCAAATTTCTGCCCTGCTAGAGCTGCCCCGATCAACTGCAAGTGCTGTTGTGAAGTGGAGACGTATAGGAGCAACAACGGCTCAGCCACGAAGTGGTAGGCCACAAGCTCAGAGAACGGGATCGCCGAGTGCTGAAGCGCATAAAAATCATCTGTCCTCTGTTGCACTTACTACAGAGTTCCAAACTTCCTCTAGAAGCAAAGTCTGCACGAGAACAGTTTGTCGGGAGCTTAATGAAAATGGGTTTCCATGGCCGAGCAGCCACACAATGCGCAACACCAAGCGTCGGCTGGAGTGGTGTAAAGCTTGCCGCAATCGGAGCAGTGGAAACGCGTTCTCTGGAGTGCTGAATCACGTGTCACCATCTGGCAGTCCGACGGCTGAATCTGAGTTAGGCAAATGCCAGGAGAACGCCACCTGCCCAAATGCATAGTGCCAACTGTAAGGTCTGGTGGAGGAGGAATAATGGTATGGGGCTGTTTTTCATGGTTCGGGCTAGGCCCCTCAGTTCCAGTGAAGGGAAATGTTAAAGCTACAGCATTCTAGATGATTCTGTGCTTCCAAATTTGTGGCAACAGTTTGGGGAAGGCCCTTTTCTGTTTCAGCCAGCTAATCTTTATATTTTAAATTTAGCCAACTAGAATCTATTTGCTCGCTAACAAGGTAGAAGTGTTGAATTATTATAAAACACACACTTCTGTAGTGGTGTAAAGTACTTATGTAAAAAAGTCATTTTGACAACTTTTAAATCACTACATTTCTAAAGAAAAGGTACTTTTTACTTAATTTATCCAGCCACCCAAAAGTACTCGCTACATTTAGTATGACAGAACATGACAGAACATTTTTCCATTCACACACACTTATCAAGTTGACATCGCTGGTCGTTCCTGACTGCCTCCGATCTGGCGGCTGAGTCACTAAAACACAAATGCTTAGATTGTACATTGTCTGAGTGTTGGAGTGTGCCCCTGGCTATCTGTAAAGATAATAATAAAAAAAAAACATTAACATTGTGCCATTTGGTTTTCGTAATATAAGCAATTAGGAAATATTTAAACTTTTGATAAAGTTAATTTCAGATACTTTGACTTTTACGCAAGTAGTATTTTACTGGGTGACTCACTTAGTCATTTTCTATGAAGGTATTTTTACTTTTACTCGTACTTTTTCCACCACTGCCCTTCTGTCAGTCTCCAACTGTTTGAACATAATGCTAGCCTGTTCACTGTCGAAATCAAGTAACTTATTTCTCAGAATGATAACGAGTAGCCAATTAACTATATACAGTGCATTCGGAAAGTATTCAGAGTCCTTGAATGTTTCCACATTTTGTTCCGTTTCCGTATTCTAAAAATGTATAACATTTCCCCCTCCCTTATCCACACACACACACAATACCCCATAATGACAAAGCATAAACAGGTTGTTAGAAATGTTAATTTTAGAAACAATAGAAAACAAATATCACATTTACATAAGTATTCAGACCTTTGTTGAAATCACCTTAGGCAGCAATTACAGCCTCGAGTCTTCTTGGGTGTGACGCTAGGCACATCTGTATTTGGAGAGTTTCTTCCATTCTTCTCCGCAGATCCTCTCAAGCTGTTAGGTTGGATGGGGAGCGTCGCTGCACAGCTATTTTCAGGTCTCTCCAGAGATGTTCGATCGGGTTCAAGTCCGAGCTCTGGCTGGGCCACTCAAGAACATCGAGACTTGTCCCGAAGCCACTGCTGCATTGTCTTGGATGTGTGCTTAGGATCATTGTCCTGTTGGAAGGTGAACCTTGGCCGTAGAATGAAGTTCTGAGCGCTCTAGAGCAGGTTTTAAAATCAAGGATCTCTGTACTTTGCGACGTTCATCTTTACCTCGATCCTGACTAGCCTACCAGTCCCTGCCGTTGAAATACATCCCCACAGCATGATGCTGCCATACCCATGCTTCACCATAGGGATAGTGCCAGGTTCTCTGGAGCTCTGTCAGTGACCATCCGGTTCTTGGTCACCTCCCTGAACAAACCTCTTCTCCCCTGATTGCTCAGTTTGGCCAGCTCTAGGAAGAGTCTTGGTGGTTCCAAACTTTTTCCATTTAAGAATGATGGAGGCTACTGTGTTCTTGGGGAACCTTCAGTGCTGCAGACATTTGTTGGTACCCTTCCCCACATCTGTGCCTCGACACAGTCCTGTCTCGGAGCTCTCTATTCCTTCGATCTCATGGCTTGGTTTTTGCTCTGACATGCACTGTCAACTGTAGGACCTTATATAGACCGGTGTGTGCCTTTCCAAATCAATTGAAAATTACCACAGGTGGACTCCAATCAAGTTGTAGAAACATCAAGGATGATCAATGGAAAGATGCACCAGAGCTCAAAAGCTTTTTATAAATTTGCATTCTAAAAAAAAAACTTTTCACTGTCAGTGGGTTGTGTGTATATTGATGATTTTTTATTTCATCCATTTTAGAAGGCTGTAACGTAACAAAATGTGGAAAAGGGGAAGGGGTCCGAATACGTTCCGAAATCACGGAAATTGGTGTTCCATGTGTAATGGCACATTTATAAAAACAAACTAGATAGCTAGTATAAATCTGTTTTAAAATGCTGCTAGCAGTCCATGGTACGATATTCTGGAAAATGAATGCTCAGTTTCAATGTTCATCGAAAGTCCGTTTTAGTAGTCAGCTCGCATTTTGAGGAGTTGAGACACAAAAAGGGTATCATTAGAAAGATTAACCTCGATTACAGTAAAATAATGTCTCACTGTGTTTCAGTGTCCATATGATCTATTCTGTTGGACCAAACCGCAAATAGCAAGTTGAAACCATTTGTCACAGAGTACAAAGTTCTCATCTTCGTTGTGAATTGCAGGGGTAGGAGCTTGGTGTGTGTGTGTGTGTGTGTGTGTGTAAATGAGAAGGTGCACACAGCCTACAGTCACTGCACACAGCACAGAAGGAGCCGAGACTAAAAAGACAACGAGAACAATTGGACAAAAACGATCAAATGGGGGGAAAAAATAAAAGACACTTGATGCACAAACTTAATTAGATATATCATCCAACCCCTAGAACCACTGCCAGAGTGTAGATGGAGGTGTGTGTGTGTGTGTGTGTGTGTGTGTGAGAGAGTAGGAGGAGACTGACCTGGAAGAATCCAGGGGGCATGGGTCCACCGGGCATCCCCTCTCCAGGGGGCATCCCCCCCATCACTGGACTGGGGGCTGCAGCCGCACTCTGTAAAGATAAGACAATAAAGAGTTAGAGGGGTTAGAACTGAGATAAGGATATTTTGTCTGTAGGGTTGCAAAGGTAGGGTGTTTGTGTAAACTTGAGGTTTGCCAGTAAGATACCAGAATTTTGGTAACTTTCATGTTTTGGGAGGAATTTATCTGAGGAAATCTAGTGTCATTTTGGGTACTTCAGATTATCAAAGGTGTCTAATCTCTGGCCCTTATCACATAAAATATGCAAAATAGAATGACAAATCTGTAAAACATTATCCTAAATATAAACCATCAACTTGGTAGTCACTATTGGTGTTTAATACAAGAGTTGCAGCATGAAATATCCTTGATTTTTTAAGACAGTAAAATAAAAACTGTCAAGGTCTTTGTTAATGTTTTTGCGCCAAACTGGTGGCAGTTTTGAAAAAGTCAATAGTTGGAAGTGTTGCAGAGTTAATTGAAAATAATGTCATTGTTTCTCAGATGCTTTTTAAAATTAATTAGGCAAATTCTCTTGACCCATATGATTTATCCACTAGAAACTCATGGACACAAATAAAACATTTTATTTCTTAAAAGCTATTCAAGTATAAATCACCTAATTTACCATACATAGATTGATGGTTACTTTGGTAAATTACCACTAGGTTTGCATATTGATCGTTCAAGTTTATCATTGACTGGTTGGCTCTATGAGCACTTTAAAGTTTAGAAAACCGGTCAACGTGTGCTATTACGCAAAATGTCAAGAGTCAAACCTTTAAAACTATTTTCATAGACGGACTAAGAAATCATGTTTCTACGCATTCTAAGACTAGGCTTAATCTGTGTCCATGAAACTGGCCGTTATAAGTATCACACACACACCACAGACAGTACAAGCCTCAAGTTTGACCGGGGTGGAATCTAACTGCACAGCCAAACGTGCTGATCCAGCAAGTATCCAGTAGATTTGATAGGAATCTGTGGGATTCATTTCAAAGTGCTTATACACAGCAAGGTCTCACTGCTAGGCCATTTCCTGTCCCAACCATAGCCATAATTCACTAATGTGCCATTCGCTTTGGTCGCACGCTTGTAATTGACCGTTTTTTTTTTGTAGAAGCATTTCAGCAGAGGCTAATGCCTACATTTCACACTGGTATTAGCATCTGGAATCAAAGGCTAGTTATGACAGGTGGCTTGTGAGAGCATGGAGTAATCACAAGGAGGGTAACAGTATATAAAGTACCACCATCAAAAACACACATCTAGAGAAAATGAAGTCACACACACCCCTTACCATCTCACCTCCCTGCACTCTCTTAAGTGCTCAACCTCGACAGACAACACTAGTGGATAGAACCGAACACACTCGCAGTCCCTGGTATATCGACTGACTGCACCCCTTCCTAATTATATCGGAGCCGGGTCCTGCAGGTCCACTGTGAAATACCACAGTAGGGGGAGAAGTGAGGCCAGAAGGACCCATCCAGCCCAGTCGTACCTGGAACACACTGACAAAGTTAGCTACAATCAGGAGGCATCCTTCAACCCTAGGACACCTGGGGGAGGGGGGGCAACTTGCTTGAATGTTCAGAAATAACTTCACATTTCTAAGATATTGCTAAAAATGGGACTGTATTGGATCGACCCATATTCAAATGTAGATTTGTTAAATGACCCAGACACAATGTATTTGTTCATCTAAGTTAGCTGGCTAACATGATCCTGCTTTGTAGGATGGGTCGTAAGCTATTCACTGGGAACCAAACTAAAAACGGAATGGAGAGACTAACCTATAAAAAAAAAGGTAATGGGTAATGCTGGGTTTGGTTGCTAAATGTTTTGCAACAGCGCACCCTAACGAGAACAACCCTGCCTTGAGCCTACAGGAGGCAGACCTGCCAGACACGCGCGGCAAAGTGGAGATTCAACTCGCGCGCATGGCACGCGCCGAATTGGGGTTCACCCCCAAGATCTAATTAGAACACACAAAAGGGCCTTTAAAAAAAATAAACATAAAGTTGAGGTACAAAATGTACAAACGTCTTAGCCACGATGAATAAATAAAAACTATTACTCTGATATTATGGAAACAAATGTTTGAAGCAGATCAGTATCAATTAAGTAGGTTATCCATAATAAAAACGAAAAAAAGCTATGATAGTAAACAGTGGGTGAGATCCAATCTTCTGGAGACCTTAAATGTTCAGGAAATCATTTCCCAGACCGATTTGCCTGTTAGCTAGCATATTTAGCACTTTAGAGCCCACTGAATGTCCAGCGTATGTTCGCTAACGTTAGCGTGAAACAATTAGTGTTAACCTTTCCACAACACACAGAGTCGAAAAGGGATTGGTCCTCGTTTACGTACAGCTGAAAGGTCGGCAAACTCAGCATCACAACAAACAGGAGGGGCAGACACGGAGTAGCGTTGAATAATGATGTATTAATCTCCATGTCTGTTGATAAACTCCGTACAAGTCTGTGTGTTGCAGCTCGAGAATCAGGATGTTAGATTTACTCCGTTGATACATTTTTTGAATTCAAATGTTTAAAAAAAAAAAAAAAAACAGGCCCTATTCATTTTGCATACTTTTAACTCAGATCTCGTACTTTCGAACGTGGACAGAGAATTGCGTAGTTGCGTGCAGGTCTGCAGAGGCTTATAGATAAATGTCTCTCTGGGAGACTAGTATGGATGTCATAGAATAGTGTGATCATGAAATCAAATGTATTTATATAGCCCTTCTTAGATCAGCTGATATCTCGAAGTGCTGTGCAGAAACCCAGCCTAAAACCCCAAACAGCAAGCAATGCCGGTGTAGAAGCACAGTGGCTAGGAAAAACTCCCTAGAAAGGCCAAAACCTAGGAAGAAACCTAGAGGAACCAGGCTATGTGGCCAGTCCTCTTCTGGCTGTGACTGTTGGAGATTAAACAGAACATGGCCAAGACGTTCAAATGTTCAAAAATTACCAGCATGGTCAAATAATAAGCACTGCTATGCATGATGTGGGCGTCAGGTAGCTGTGGAGGGATATTAGCACGTTGACACGTCATGGACTATGGGGATGTTAGTGTTGCACCTAAGAATCATCTGTTACTTCAAAATGGTAACAATCATATTTATGTTCTAAAACAAGTCTACATTGCTCTTGTACCTTAACACATGAACTGTAAGCTCTCAAATGCACTAGTGTGCATGGAAAGTCTCCAGGAATGTTCCTTCTGATCCTCATCTTCTGGTACTAGAGCCCACTGCGGTGCATATTCAACTGTAGCTCTGTGTCCCCCACCAAATGGCACCATATACCCTATGGGCCCTTGTGAAAAGTAGTGCACTCTAAAGGGAATAGGGTGCCATTTGTTATGAAGCCACTGTTCTGCTGCAGGAGAGGAGGGCCAAGACTCCCAGATGCTTTGGTACAGGATGGGGCAGATGTCACAGACTCTGCTGCCTGGGGGGCAGTTGAGTGGGGTGGTGTGGGGGCCTCTCTCTAAACCTCCCCTAGGGGGGGGGGGGGCTTCTTTTTGACAGACTAGACCCACCCCCCTGGTTGTGTGTGTGTTGTAGGTCACAGCAGCTGTTGTCTCTGTACAAAGACAGACAGAAAGTGGGGGAGAGAGGAGAAATAAAACAGGAAAGTGTTTGATTAAGGTAGCTCTGAGAAGGTAGAGACAGAAAGGGACAAGGGGGATTCAGCACAGCTCGGAGAAAAGGGGACAGGCCAGAGAGACCACACTAAACTAACTGGCCATGTCCTGACCTGGGCCATATGCATCAAGCGTCTCGGAGTGCCGATTTAGGACCAGCTGTCTTTTACGTCACAACGAATAAGACTTCATGGGACAGTGATATCTCGAAGACGCTTGATACATATGGCCCCTGGACTGCTTTACCATCTCACATCATCCACCTGAACCAAGCTATAAAAAAGGAAGCCTGGGCCTAAGCTAGTCGATCTTCAACCATCCACCAACTCCATAAAAATTGCTGTTGTTGTTTTCATAGCAGTCTCCTTGTCCCTGATGGTAAAAGGTCTGGCAGTAAGACCCAGAGAAGAGAACTCAAGCTCTCTACCACTCCCCATCCCCCCTTTCACATATTCTCTCTGCTCCTCCCTTGGTTGCCAGGCATATGCCACAGTGGCCACTCCCCTTTTCTAGTCTGTCCCTCAGCTCCCTGACAGCCATCAATCAGCTGCTGAGACCATGGCGACGGAGCCCCTGGGGAGCATCCATCCAACCAGGCGTGAATACGCCAGGGAGGAAGGGCCCTGCGCTTTACGAGCCGTGATGCATCGCTGCTTCCCTGCTAGCAGCCCAGCCAGCCACCTCCCCCCACCCAAAGCCCACAGAGACAAAGACAGCGCTGGGACTACTGGCCATGGAGGGAGAAAGATAGAGAAAATGAAAGACAAACCCTAGGCCTACTGTACGCAAACACAGAGCAGAGAAAGGAGAAAGCCTGGGCCGACGCAAACAAAGAGAGCACTGAGCTCACATACATGTATTAGCCTAAGATGAACACAGACAGAACCAACATCGATTCACAGGGATCCCATCTCCAAATGGGATCCCATGTTTGATGAACAGGACCTTTATTTGAATCTAGGTTTCTCTGTAGACAATTACAAATGATCTAAAACAGAGGGTGGATAGGGCCCTGTATCAGTTTGACCAGATAGATCACCTGTTAAATGGTTATAACGAGGTTTGACCGTGTAAAAAAAAAAATCTAAATTATCTTGGGAGATATGCTAAATTGCAGTCAAAACAGCTCAAAAGTCAGTCAGTGGTATGAATACTTAGTTTTACTAATACAGATACCAGTTACCCTCAAATGTACACGGTACTGTATTGGTGTTTTATTTGACTGAAAATGTGATATACAGTGAGCTGCAGAAGTATTGGGACAGTGACACATTTGGTTTGGCTCTGTACTCCAGCACTTTGGAATTGAAATGACTAGGAGGTTGTCATGTTTAATTTGAGGGCATTTTCATCCATATCGGGTGTACTGGTTAGAAATTACAGCACTTCTTGTACTAATATATTAGGTTAGCATGTCTTGGGGGTATGATATTTGTGCGTCCAACTTTCTCACTCATCCATAATCATGCTAGCATCCACATTAATGTAGAAATGTTTAGAATTCCATTTACCATTCATTTCTATTGGGCACAAAAATAATCTGAAACCAAACGTAGTCATTACGTACTATTGAATATGGGACCAAATACTTATGTTTATTAAAAAGTTAAGTGAATGTCCTAATGCTTTTGGTCCCCTAAAATGGGATTACAGCACTTTTAAAATACATGCCCCCCCCCCATTTTAGGGGACCAAAAGTAAAGACAAATCCACTTATGTTTATTTAAAAAAAAAGTTAAGTATATGGTCCCATATTGATAGCACACAATGACTACGTTTGGTGTTTTCAGTTGTTGCCCTATCCCCTTCTCTGCGATTTTAATTCTAATGGAATCCGGAAACAAGACCTTGTCCTCAAACTTTTACATCAGAAGGTGCAATGTTATGGGCAAAGCAACAAAACGTCCACAAATTAAAATTTTTCTTGATCAAATAACATGGGAACAACCACTTTTTGTGCCGTAATAAATTTACCATCCATACAAAACAGAATGTAAATTACTGTATTGTACATAGGCTAGTTATCTAGGTTTGGTACCTTTAGACTTTGCATCACCATGAAGAAAAAGTGATTGAGACATCAAATCATCACAAACCACTTGATATGTGGCTCAGTTGGTACAGTAGAGCTTAGCGCTCACAACACTAGGGTTGAGTGTTCAATTCCCACGGGGGGACCAGTATACACTCACTAGTGTAAGTTGTCCTGGATCAAAGCATATGCTAAAATACAAACGCAATGAATATACCATTTCAGGTTACAAAAATAAGTTGCATTTGCAAAGTATTTCAGGAAATTGGAAAACATATGCAAGTATTTTTATGCTCCACAAGTATTAGATTCACTGTTTTGTACAGATAATTAGACTCAAGTTACAAATGCTGGTTAAACACTCAAATACAAATATACGGAACAAAAATATAAACGCAACATGTAAAGTGCTGGCTCCATGTTTCATGAGCTGAAATAAAAAGATCCCAGAAATGTTCCATTCACACAAAAAGCTCATTTCTCTCAAATTTTGTGCACAAATTTCTTTACATCCCTGTTCGTGAGCATGTCTCCTTTTCCAAGATTATCCATCCAAGTGACAGGTGTGGCATATCAAGAAACTGATTCAATAGCATGATCATTACACAGGTGCACCTTATACTGGGGACAATAAAAGGCTACTCAAATGTGCAGTTGTCACACTACAATATCAGATGTCTCAAACTGAGGGAGCATGGAATTGGCATGCTGACTGCTGGAATGTCCACCAGAGATGTTGACAGATAATTGAATATGAATCTCTACCATAAGCCGCCTTCAATGTCAATTTAGAGAATTCGGCAGCATGTCCAACCGGCCTCACAACCGCAGACCATGTGTAATGATGCCAGCCCAGGACCTCCACATCCGGCTAACGGGGTGCTGAGGAGTATTTCTGTCTACAATAAAGCCCTTTGTGGGCCTGGCTCCCTAGTGGGTGGGTCTATGCCCTCCCAGGCTGACCCATGGCTATGCTCTTGCCCAGTAATGTTAAATCCATAGACTAGGGCCTAATTAATGTCAATTGACATATTCCTTACATGAACTGTAACTCAGTAAAATATTTTGAAATTGTTGCATGTTGTGTTTATATATTTCTTCAGTATACATTTAGTTTAAACATTCACACAAAAGTAGCGTGTGTCTCCAGCACGAGCTTGGGAGAGACACGGGCTAGTAATACACTGCTCAAAAAAATAAAGGGAACACTAAAATAACACATCCTTGATCTGAATGAAATATTCTTATTAAATACTTTTTTTTCTTTACATAGTTGAATGTGCTGACAAAATCACACACAAATGATCACTGGAAATCAAATGTATCAACCCATGGAGGTCTGGATTTGGAGTCACACTCAAAATTAAAGTGGAAAACCACACTACAGGCTGATCTAAATTTGATGTAATGTTCTTAAAACAAGTCGAAATGAAGCTCTGTAGTGTGCGTGGCCTCCACGTGCCTGTATGACCTCCCTACAATGCCTGGGCATGCTCCTGATGAGGTAGCGGATGGTCTCCTGAGGGATCTCCTCCCAGACCTGGACTAAAGCATCCGCCAACTCCTGGACAGTCTGTGGTGCAACGTGGCGTTGGTAGATGGAGTGAGACATGATGTCCCAGATGTGCTCAATTGGATTCAGGTCTGGGGAACGGGCGGGCCAGTCCATAGCATCAATGCCTTCCTCTTGCATGAACTGCTGACACACTCCAGCCACATGAGGTCTAGTATTGTCTTGCATTAGGAGGAACCCAGGGCCAACCACATCAGAATATGGTCTCACAAGGGGTCTGAGGATCTCATCTCGGTACCCAATGGCAGTCAGGCTACCTCTGGCGAGCACATGGAGGGCTGTGCGGCCCCCCAAAGAAATGCCACCCCACACCATGACTGACCCACCGCCAAACCGGTCATGCTGGAGGATGTTGCAGGCAGCAGAACATTCTCCACGGTGTCTCCAGACTGTCACATGTGCTCAGTGTGAACCTGCTTTCATCTGTGAAGAGCACAGGGCGCCTGTGGCGAATTTGCCAATCTTGGTGTTCTCTGGCAAATGCCAAACGTCCTGCACGGTGTTGGGCTGTAAGCACAACCCCACCTGTGGACATCAGGCCCTCATGGAGTCTGTTTGACCAGACACATGCACATTTGTGGCCTGCTGGAGGTCATTTTACAGGGCTCTGGCAGTGCTCCTCCTGCTCCTCCTTGCACAAAGGCGGAGGTAGCGGTCCTGCTGCTGGGTTGTTGCCCTCCTCCACATCTCCTGATGTACTGGCCTGTCTCCTGGTAGCGCCTCCATGCTCTGGACACGACGCTGACAGACACAGCAAACCTTCTTGCCACAGCTCGCATTGATGTGCCATCCTGGATGAGCTGCACTACCTGACCCACAACTGTGGGTTGTAGACTCCGTCTCATGCTACCACTAGAGTGAAAGCACCGCCAGCATTCAAGTGACCAAAACATCAGCCAAGAAGCATAGGAACATAGAAGTGGTCTGTGGTCCCCACCTGCAGAACCACTCCTTTATTGGGGGTGTCTTGCTAAATGCCTATAATTTCCACCTGTTGTCTATTCCATTTGCACAACAGCATGTGAACTTTATTGTCAAGCAGTGTTGCTTCCTAAGTGGACAGTTTGATTTCACAGAAGTGTGATTGACTTGGAGTTACATTGTGTTGTTTAATTAAGTGTTCCCTTTATTTTTTTGAGCAGTGTAGTTCACTTCCTACCAAATTTCTTATACCAGTCATTTATTTTCAAATCAGTAAAGGGAAGTAAACAAGTACACCCTTTGGGAGGAAGAGGAGATAATTGGGATGTAGCCATGGTTATTTGGATGCTTCCAATGGGGTTTCTGACTGCCTATCCTGGGGCAGACTGACCGGACCAGCAGTTGTACGAGATCATCTTCCTTCATGCCTAAAGCCATTTCCCCAAATGCTGTGTTCTGAACATGTAAAGACCATATGCAAATTGTCAATATGCAAGAGCAGAGTTTAGTGATAGGCCACAAGCATTGTGCATCCGTTTTGGGAAAAATTATCTATTTGAACAGAAGAATCTTTAATAAGTAACTGGCTCCATAAATGTCAGTTCCAATAGAGTACTACTATCCTGTTAGCTCAGGGAAAAAAGCCCAATGTAGCTCAAGATGGAGACGGGTTCATCTGGAGTTTAAAATAACAACTCTTGGCCCCTGCCATCCTCAAGATAGTTGAGAATCTGAACCCATCTCTGCTTTTGAACATTGTGCAACAGTGACTGGCCACAACAAAGGGAGAGCTGGATCGTGTTCATTAGGACACACTTCACAAATGTTAATCAAAAATAAGCATTTATTATTGGAAACATCTATAAGCAGAAGTGTAAGCTAACATGGGGTAACTAGCCCCCCTAAAAACAATGTCCAGTTGCTGACAAAAAAAAGCAAAGGGAAATAAGTGGCTACAGTTTACACTTTAGATATTAATTTAAATGTTTAGAAAACGGGCATTTTTCCCCCCAATCACCGGAATAACTGCCACCCCCACAAAAATGTGTTAAGTTTTATTTTGACATGTTTTGTAATAAACTCTTAAAAGCTCAAGGTATGTAATTTTTAAATAAATAAAATATTGAAACAAAATGTTACTGCACATGTCCCAATTAATATCCACACTATGAGGTTGATGCAAGGTCCCTACTTACATTTTCACACCAAAACATGTCCAAATCCACTTTTTTGTGGGGGGTCCATTTAAATTAAGAGTAGAAACAAGTCAGAACAACATCTCTCCATTGCCACTACACATGGCATCAAAACTGTATGATGGTGGAATAAGGAAGACAGGCTTACATAAAACATCAAAAAAGGGACGGATGTAAAATTAAAATGTTTTACGTAAACTGGGCTGAGGCCCATCTGGGTGCAATCTCTTTCTACATTTGAAAATGTAGTAGGTGCAAATGAAACCAGGGTCCGTATTTATAAAGGGTCTCGGAGTAGGAGTGCTAATCTAAGATCAGTTTCCACTTTTAGATCATCTTCAAAACAATTATGTTCAGGAGGGGACCTGATCCCAGGTCAACACTCCTACTCTGAGACCCTTTATAAATACTGCCCCAGGCTCATGAGCAGAACACCAGCAACATGTGCAGCAGCAAGTCTCATGAGGAGCAGAACTCACATAATCATGGAAGGCTTTCGCTTCACTGGAGTGGTCACATGTCTCTCTTCTCTCTGGTGCGGCACAATACAGGTCCCAAAATACACTGAGGACAAGACACACAAGTCATAAAGCAATAGAATACTGTACACGGTAGAACTTGGTGTATTGTTAATAGTGACATAAGTAACACTTACCACCACCAAGAGTGTAGGAACCCAGGTGGTTCCCCGAGTGTGATGTTCTTTTCCCATCGTATCTGGAAAGTGGAGAATTAAAAAAATATATATTTAAAAAGAACATGAACAATAGGGCCTACTTAATAATTATTATTTTATTAATAATGGCTTCATATGGAAATGTTTGTTAATATGCTACCGTGTTTGGTAGTATGACACTCACCTCTGATAAAAAGGTCTGTGCTGACTTCTGTGCTCCTATGTGTAACAAATATTCATAGACGTATAAAGCTAACCTGTGAACAAATTATTAAAAAATAAACAGTTTGAACAATACAACAAAAGTGTTAGAGCTACACAGTTTAGCCAACTCTAAACTAACCTACTTTGACTCTATTAGGACTAATGAGTGTCTCTAATCAACTAATATTTATTGCACTTAGGGGTACATGATCGACAGACATTCATTTTTCGGTAGTTTGCATGGACCGCCGACTCCAAAAGGCCTTTCGCACAATGGCTTTTTCCAAACACTTCAAATCGGAAACACTGTAACCAAGAAAACGCGTTATTATAAATAAAAGAGATTGAGTGTTGGAGACTGCCCTCATAGCCGCGAACTGAAACAAAGTAGCAACCGAAGCACTGGTGGAAGCAAAAGTGTATCAATTAATGCAACAGAAACGACGTAAAGCCAAATTGGACAGTACATTTTTTTTACGCTACTCATTTCACGTTTTCCGTTTAAAAAAAAAAAATAAAAAATGCAAAGATACTTAGATGCTGAATTGCAAATACAAACACCAATGTACGTTCAGTAATGAGGCCCAGGAAGAATATAAAGCCGAAGGCAGGGTAAGGAAGGAAGGAATGGCGAGCAGACAAGGCGGTTCATTCAATTCCATCCTCGAATGAGGAAATTCGCTCCTTTAATTCAGCTGTCCAGCAAACCACACACCCGAGGAGGGAAACAATTTGCATTAGGTAAGACATAGGTTTTAAACTTACTTTTCCCGTGCTTGGCCATCCGACGGTACAGCGGACACTTTGCCTTTAGGGAACATGGTTTTCTGAGGGAGGAGGACGCCCGTCTTCTCTTTCTGTATTTTTGCTATTTCATCTGTCAGACCATCAGTCAGCCTCGGCCGCGACCCTCTCACACTCCAACCGCACTTCTCAACCGAGCCTGGTCAATGGGAAGGGATGGGGCTAAATTGACTGGCGATTATTTTTCACCAATGAGCGTACAGTACTTCCATCTAGTCCTGCCCTAAAGTTATGTCATGCCTTTTGTTGCCAATTGGAGGTGGTTGTTACAGTAGGCAATCTACTTTACATATCTCAATGTTTATTGTCATGCAATGTTAGAATAAAAGGCAAGCTATCTTCAACATTGAGAGGTATCATCTCTAGACGATTGTTTCAGCATTTCAACAATCATTAGATACCAGCACACTCCAGTTTCAGCCCTCTCTATGATGACTTATTAAATTGTCAGTTGTTATTATTATAGCCTTATCCACAGTATACCTTATCCATAGGACATAAGCAAATAAAACACATTATGTATTTTTACCCATATCCTGTTCCATTTCCATGGTTAAAATATCATAGCCATAGACTATTGTGAAATACAAAGGTTTTATTCCCTTAATTTAATAAATAGGTTATTAAATTGTGTTTTTTTATCATAGGCCTAGGCTACCACCTGTTTCCATCTAGTCGAATATGTATAATTGACCATTCAAGAGACTCGGCTTGATCTGAACTGAAGTAACAGCATCTTCCCCTTTAAGGACACTCAAAGTAAAAAGAGACCTTATTGGTTGTTGATATGGAATCAGTTCACGGGTTCCTTAAAACCGCTGACTGTTCTACACGCTCTTTCACGCGTCTCTGTCTATCACAAATGTTGCAATTAGAATGTCCTGTGATCACATTTCTACCGTTTGTGTTGTCATTAGCCTTCTGCTATTGGGAATTTTGCAAGTTATAGCCTACTGTAGGCTCATATGCAGTTGATAATTTTCCCAACATGATTTAAGAATGTATTAATGTCTTCTCATTTTGTTTAAATCCGATTTGACTCAAACTAGGTCGCTGAAAAACATTTTTCAGTTGTACGTGATACATGTATCATCCTACCTGGCGGTATGTAAATCAAATAGGCCTACAGTAGCCTTCAGATATGATAATGAATTTCAACTAAGCAGTCGATGTTCCACTATGAGAACCCACAGGATTCTGTCTATCTGGTCACAGTTGGTTTATAGGGGGAACTTGAAACCGACAGTAGACTATTACTCATAGGGGTAAAATGTGACAGGACAAACCTGCCATAGTGCGGCGCTCGTTTCACTCTGCAATGAAGAACATGGCTTTAGGCCTACAGTAAATATTACCTATAAAACAATGTAACCTGTAACTTATAACCTTCTAACAATATACCACTGCTTTTAGACAATCAGCATTCAGGGCTGGAACCACCCAGTTTATAAAATTAGTTATATTGCATATCTATTGATGACAAATAACTCAAATAACAAAAATGAATTTACTATCTGTGTAATTAAAGTGATATATCCACATTTCATTTTTTTTATTTTTATGTATAGGGCCTAATATCCTCCCAAACAGACTAAACCAATAAAAAAGCATGATTCATGTGTGCCTATGCTACCACAGCCTAGCTCAAGAGGTCTGAACCCCTATGGCACAGTTGATCGTTCGCTCGTTCAGTGGAGGGTCATTGGATCTGGATTAACCGGTGTGCCTGACTAACCAGTGTCGGTGTCTGTATGTAGCCTCGCTACTGTATATAGCCTGTCTTTTCACTGTTGTTTTTATTTCTTTACTTATCTATTGTTCACCTAACACCTTTTTTGCACTATTGGTTAGAGCCTGTAAGTAAGCATTTCACTGTAAAGTCTACTACACCTGTTGTATTCGGCGCATGTGACAAATACACTTTGATTTGATTTGAAGCCCCCATTTTGGTTGTTTTCTCTCTTTTCGCTACATTGTTGTTAGTAGGCCAGCAACCGAAAGGTCGCTGGTTTGAATCACCGAGACGACTTTGTGAAAAAACAGTCTATGTTCCCTTGAGCAAGGCACTTAACCCTAATTGCCCCTGTAAATCGCTCTGGATGAGAACATCTGCTAAATGGCTGAAACGTACATTTAAATAGGGCCTAGGCCTAAGGCTTTTGATGGAAGTGTCCCCTGTTCACATTGGGGTTTGTAAATGGAACACTTCAGGAGAGTGGAGGAATATTGTTACCTCACTTGGACACTGCCAATAGGTCTGGACCTATGGCACAGGTGGCAATGTACTTTCTCTATTTCCGCAGGGGCGCTGGGTCATGCCTTTCATGGACTTTTTCCAATAAATGCGAGAGCATTATATAGTATGTGTATGTATGTATGTGTGTCTTTCGGAGAGGTTGAGTTAAAAGCGGAAGGGGGGGGGGGGGGGGTAGGTTGACCTCAGGTCTCCCCACTGGAAGCCCGAGGTAGGGGGAGCGGGGGAATCTATCAAATAGCGCATCTCTAACTTTGTACAGTACTAATGCAACACTACGAAATGCTACCAAATATACCACAATTCATTCATAATACTGTGAATATATAGTTTCACAGACATATTGTTGCATTTTTTCTGGTTTGTGCGAAATCGTTAAGAATAATATAAAACCAGTCTGCACACCACCAAGGTGAATTGGTTTAGTCTTGACTCTTGGTTGACAGTGTTGGGGGATTGATGCTCAAGTGACTAATTTTTGTATATATATTTTTATATATATGTATATGTGTTTTAAATGTTATAATTATTTGTGTTGTTCCAAATGTCTGAATAAAAATTACAGTTAGTGCAGAATGGTGCTTTTTTTTTGTTGGCAGGGGGCGTTGAAGAGGGGAGGGGAGCCATACAAGCTAGAACCGCCGCTATGTGCAATAGGCCAATAAAGTGGTATTGATCTTAAAGTTCCACTTTAAAAAGTTTAAACTAAATTGGTCACGCAACTCTACCAACAGGAGGCGTGTGATCTGTTTAGCCGCGACACCACACTGTTGCGTCCGAGGAATGGGCAGAGAGGGGGTGGTGTCTGGTGTGCGAACTTTTCTCCGTGAGACTGCCTCTACGTACGTTTTGTTGTGCACATTCATTCAAGCAAATGTGACCGGATCGTCTGCATATCATTTCAGTTTGGGTAAGTCATTTTTTGTGTCTTGGGAAATAATGTAAAACGTTTCATAAGCGATTGCCTAATCTTTGTTTTTAGTCTGCTCTGTCAAATTACTCTGCAGACAGACTTGAGACTTTTTGTTGTGTGGATATATACCTACAGTTTTCTACTCCCTCGGTAGTTTCACCACGCTAATAGCCTATAGCCTATCTCATGAGTGTGGGATGATAACCGGATAATCGAATAACGAGATTGATAACGGGACCAATCCAGTTATTCGAGGTCATGTCTATGTCGCCATGTCCGGTGAGCGCGAGACAGGTAACCATTCCATGAGAGCTGGAACAGACAGTTGATAACTTTATGCCAAATGGCCCTATGACAATTATATCCTTCTTAGCCGTGATGGATACAGTCTTTAAATTGACTGTTTTATCCAGAACATAAATACTGATTTTCTTTGGAACTAATGTGTGGAACAGATTCCAATCCAAAACGATATTATACAGTATTTCTCACTGTTCTTCGAGGAAGAAATAATGGTGTTAAACATATGTCAGAGGACAAACTGAGCTGCAGATTACTCCCCAGTAAAGCATCTTGTTTTGTGAAGCACAATAACTTTTGTTGGCGCAGTGGCTCTGGTCCAAAATTACTGCGCTGCTTGAGCGAATTGAACTGTAAAAAACAGCAATAAATTATTTAGTTATTTGTTTCATTGAGAAATGTGACTCCTTCAGAAACTATTTTTGAAATTTGGATGAGACCCATTGTGTAAACACAGTAGTTTAGGGTGGGAATTGCCTCTTGTTCACATCGAGCATTGTTTTAGACAGATCAAAGCCAAATCCTGCTGAGAGCCAAATTGTTTTCAGACAGGAAAAAAACTGTTCTGTTCTGTTTTACTCATACCTAGTCATGATATATTAGGATTTCCACGAATGTGATGAATGTGGTGCTCTTAAGACCTTTGCATAATTAAATAATATATTCAAAGAGCTTGATACAACTACAATATTCCTTGTTTGTGTTTTAAAACTATTCTAGGAGCACCTGTATGATGAGGAAACGTTATAATATATAATCTCGTCCACCAAACAGCTAAATCTCGGGTAACAATTGAGCCTGGGGTCAATGCCATGTTGTATTATGATCCGTGACCAAATCGCAGTGGGATCGCGAAAGTACATATGGGACGATATACAAACATTTTTGAGAAAAATAATTAGAAAAATGGTTTGATTAACTATATTTATTGGTTTCTTTTCATTTTGATAAGATACACTCAAATGTAATGAATTTAAGGTTTTGTTGATGTAAAAATATACATTTTTAAAATTGTGTCATTGGGGTGGGTGGGGTTGCAAGAAATTCTGGCATAAAAATGGGGTCTCTGCTGAAAAAGTGTGAATACCACTGCACTAGATCAAGACTGGTCAGTGTAGGCCAGCTGCTCAAGTGGATGGACTCCACAGCCTGTCTGTCTGGTGAGCTATGACCTCTGACATAGTATGACCTCTAAAGATAAAGTGGTCCCTCTAGACCTGGGTTGTGTTCATTAGGCACCAAATGGAAGAAAACCACTATATATAGACTAAGTTGCCATTTGGGATGCAGACTGACTGACTGGAGCCCTCCAAGACGTGGATTTAGATCAACAGCCATGGAGTGGTGTTAGCCCCACAGGGGATTTATACTGTCCAGCAGGGGCACAACTCTGGTTTTAGAAGTGGGGGGGAACATAATAATTATTATTTTAAAAATGATCCAGTCGGATAAACACTCCAAACAGCCTACCTGATGCTCGGAGGCGTCCGCATGGTCCTAAAGCACACCGTTGCCTCGATTTGTATCACATTCCAATGATAAAACTGGGGGGGGGGGGGACAAAAATACAATTTCAGAATGTGGAGGGGACATGTCTCCTCCGTCCCCAGTGACAGTTTGCGCCCCTGCTGTCCAGTATGTAATAGCTATGTTCTTCTATGTTGTCACAGCTGAAAGACACGCAGGGTCTCCCTGTATTACCAACTCTGTTGATGACGTCCACTTTGACCACACTATAGGGTAAGTCTTTCAGTCCCTAAAACAAACCTTTTCAGTATGTTTATACTGCCTTTTGCTCAGCCACAGAAAGGAGGGCCTGCTATTCTTCCGTTTACACAGTAACCACTGTCCAATGTTGATTATATAAATGCTTCTGTCTGTTTGCACGCAGAGTCGGACAGGTTGTCAACATCAAAGCAAAAGTCAACGGAGCCTTCACATCCAGTATGAAGGTTTGTGGGGACATCTTTTTTTTGTATTATTATCTTTGTGTAGTACAAAGGAGAGCGAGTATAGAGTATTACTTTATTAATCCCAACTTGGGAAATTGTTTTATCACAGCATGCATCATCAATGACTTACAATGACAGAACACGCAACAATGACCAACACATTATTTTTTTTATTATATCATGAACAGATTAAGACAAAGGCACATGCACCAACCGTAGTGTCCCTAAAATAATAGTCTGATTCAAGTGCTACTCTGGGGAAAACAGACAACATTTTCCAATAGAAAGACCTGGTATAAACGTTAACCCATTACAGTCATTAAAAAGCCTCATGGCTGTGGGTAAAAACGATTGTTTAAACCTCTCTGTGGAACATCTGGGCAGGATGAACCTGCTACTGAAGCAGCTTCAATGTGAATCCATGGAATAGTTGGTTTGATATAATGAATAATGTATACAAAACAATATTTGCATACATACTGCTGCTTCACAATAGATGATACTGGTCTAGATCATGTGTTCTTTACAGTAGCATCTTCTGTTTATTTCACTAATTACTTAATCTGCATCCTGAAGAGCGAGAAAAAGGGAGAGAAAGCACCCATCTTAGTTTGACAGTGTTGGACATATCAACATGTCATGCTCCAATAGGAGGACACACACCGCCCACCAACACTCTGTGTGTGCGTGTGCAGATGCAGGTGATTCCACGGACGCAGGCAGAGCAGATGGAGTACAGCATCGCGGCAGAGCGGAGGTGGAGGATGAGACTGATCCCCGCTGAGATCATCACAGACCTACTGAGCAGCAGCACAGCTCAACTAGGTACAGTACAAACAGGAAGCGTTGGAACTAAGGCATGGACTTTTTCCTTACATGACCGGACAAGAAGGTCACAAAATGCTTTAAACGTCCAATTTCCCTCTTATCTCGAATGTAGTCACACCCATGCCACAGTCTGTTGTCCAGAGCAGTTGCATTGCGCTCCCGTGCGTGTGTGTGCGTACTTGTGTTGCCAGGAGTACAAGGACCCAGTGCCAGCCGAGCGGACGCAGGTAGAGAGCGTGGCGCTGGTGCTGCCGCCCCATGCCAACCACCAGGTCGGCACCGTCGGCCGGCCAGATCATGGCCTGGATGGAGAACGTGGCCACCATCGCAGCCCATTGAGTCCTATTATATCTGTGACCTGCCCGTCTTTCTGAACTCATGGAGATACTGAGGTTTCTTATTGTGTCAAAATGTGGATGTAGTTGTAGTAGATTGGCCACAACAGGGTTGAGCCTCTGTAGAAGACGTGAGATGGATTAAGTCTCCCTCCCTCCCTTCCTCCCTCCTTCCCTGTTCCTCTTTCTCGCTCTCTCTCTCCCCCTTTCTCCCCACTTTCGCACACACATCCATTCTCCAGTCGTCTGTGTAGCGCCCACCCCACCCTGAGGACCATAGACATGTTCCCCTTTCGGGCTCCATCTCACATTGGTGACCGGCTGGTGCTGAAGGCCATTGTTAATAATGCCTTCAAGAACAAGTGAGAAGGAATTAGTCTGAAAAGTACACTGAACAAAAATGTAAATGCAGCATGTAAAGTGTTGGTCCCCTGTTTCATGAGCTGAAATAAAAGATCCCAAAAATGTTCGATACACACAAAGCTTAATTCTCAGAAAATGTGTGCACAAATGTATTTATTTACATCCCTGTGCTCACTAGAGCATTCTCCTTTGTCAAGATACTTCATCCACCTGACAGGTGTGGCATATCAAGTAGCTGATTAAAGAGCATGATCGTTACATAGGTGCACCTTGTGCTGGGGACAATAATAGGCTTCTAAAATACGCAGTTTTGTCACCAAACATAATGCCACAGTTGTCTAAAGTTTTGAGGGAGCGTGCAATTGGCATGCTGACTGCAGGAATGTCCACCAGAGCTGTTGACAGAGAATTGAATGTTCATATCTCTACCATGAGCCACCTCCAACATCATTTTAGAGAATTTGGGAGTACATCCAACCGGCATCACAACCGCAGACCATGTGTATGGCGTTGTGTGGGCGAGCGGTTTTCTGATGTCAACATTGTGAATAGAGTGCCCCATGGTGGCGGTGGGGTTATGATATGGGCAGGCGATTATCGATTGGCAATTTGAATGCACAGAAATACCACAATGAGATCCTGAGGCCCATTGTGAGGCCCATTTTCTTAAAAAAAAAATCTGTAACCAACAAATGCATATCTGTATTCCCAGTCATGTGAAATCCATAGATGAAGGCCTAATGCTTTGGTTTCAATTGACTTGTTTCCTCATATGAACTGTAACTCAGTAAAATCGTTAATTGTTGCATGTTACATTTATATTTTTGTTCAGTATAGCTACTGGACTAACAACAAACAAGAAATGGGAAACTGGTCTCATTCTTTTTAACCTGTCAATGTGTGTTTGCTTGTCGGTGTGTGTGTGTGCCTCTGTGTGTTATGTTTCAGTATGGAGGTAGGTAGGTGTGTGTGCAGAGGCCTATCAGGGTGCATTGCGGCACATCAACGTCGCCTTTATGACCTTTTGAGGTGCTGGACAAAGGTAGAAAGCCACGCACGTTGCCCCAGATACGACCCAAACTGGTGGTGAGTTCTACAGATGACCTCTGATGCACAGGCTACTGTACCTGTGGAGAGAGACAGTTTGTGTGTGTGGGGGGTGTGCGAGTATGCGTGTCTGTGTTTGAGAGAGAGGTAGTGTACGTGCAAGAAAGTGTGCATGTATGTGTTTATGGAGGTAAATTAAGCAATAAGGCACAAGAACCAGTGGATTATGAAGCAATAAGGTCCGAGGAGGATTGGTATATGGCCAATATACCACGGCCAAGGGCTGTTCTTAGGCACAACGCAACACGGAATGGCTGGACACAGCCCTTAGCCGTAGTATATTGGCCATATATCACAAACCCCCAAGGTGCCTTATTGCTATTATAAACCTGGTACCAATGTAATTAGAGCAGTAAAAATACATGTTTTGTCATACCCATGGTATATGGTCTGATATACCATGGCTGTCAGCCAAACAGCATTCAGGGCTCGAACCACCCAGTTTAGAATAGTGAATAACACACGGCTAAGGGCTATAATAGGGAAATAACCCTTAGGAGTGTCTTATTCACCATAATTCATGGGTCGAGTACCTTATTGCTTTTATCAAATGGTTAGCAACATACAGTTGAAGTCGGAAGTTTACATACACTTAGGTTGGAGTCATTTAAACTTGTTTTTAAACCACTCCACAAATTTCTTGCTAACAAACTATAGTTTTGGCAAGTCGGTTAGGACATCTACTTTGTGCATGACACAAGTCATTTTTCCAACAATTGTTTACAGACAGATTATTTCACTTACTGTCACAATTCCAGTGGATCAGAAGTTTACATACACTAAGTTGACTGTGCCTTTAAAAAGCTTGGAAAATTCCAGAAAATTATGTCATGCCTTTAGATAGGCTAATTGACATCATTTGAGTCAATTGGAGGTGTACCTGTGGATGTATTTCAAGGCCTACCTTCAAACTCAGTGCCTCTTTGCTTGACATCATGGGAAAATCTAAAGAAATCAGCCAAGACCTCAGGAAACAAATTGTCGACCTCCAAGTCTGGTTCATCCTTGGGAGCAATTTCCAAACGCCTGAAGGTACCACGTTCATCTGTACAAACAATATTACGCAAGTATAAACACCATGGGACCATGCAGCCGTCATACTGCTCAGGAAGGAGACCTGTTCTGTCTCCTAAAGATGAACATACTTTAGCGAAAAGTGCAAGTCAATCCCAGAACAACAGCAAAGAACCCTGTGAAGATGCTGGAGGAAACAGGTACAAAAGTATCTATATCCACAGTAAAATGAGTCCTATATCGACATAACCTGAAAGGCCGTTCAGCAAGGAAGAAGCCACTGCACCAAAACCGCCATAAAAAAAGCCAGACTATGGTTTGTAACTGGGGACAAAGATCGTACTTTTTGGAGAAATGTCCTCTGATCTGATGAAACAAAAATAGAACTGTTTGGCCATAATGGCCATCGTTATGTTTGGAGGAAAAATGGGGAGGCTTGCAAGCCGAAGAACACCATCCCAACCGTGAAGCATGGGGATGGCAGCATCATGTTGTGGGGGTGCTTTGCTGCAGGAGGGACTGGTGCACTTCACAAAATATATGGCATCATGAGGCAGGAAAATCATGTGGATATATTGAAGCAACATCTCAAGACAGTCAGGAAGTTAAAACTTGGTCGCAAACGGGTCTTCCAAATGAACAATGACCCCAAGCATACTTCCAACGTTGTGGCAAGATGGCTTAAGGACAACAAAGTCAAGGTATTGGATTGGCCATCACAAAGCCCTGACCTCAATCCAATAGAACATTTGTGGGCAGAACTGAAAAAGTGTGTGCGAACAAGGAGGCAAAGCTGTAAACTTCCGACTTCAACTGTATTAAAAAAATTATTAACGTCAAATTATTAACGACTTTCATTAAATGTTATTTTAATGAGTCAATTATTTTTTATTTCATCCTTCCACCAGACGATATAGTCTGGACAAAACCCAGTTGTTTGTTCTATTTCTGAGGTTGCTAGCCAAGCGGACTGGTCGTCCCTTCTATTGGCATGATTGCTAGGTCAAGTGGACGGTCATCGTCCATTCTAAGCGAAAAAGGTTGCTATGCAGGCTGGCACTTTTCCTTTGCTAGCTAGACAACTAAAGCTAACACAATCACATTGAGCAGCTGAAATGACAGCAAGCTATGTGTATATTAATTTGTTTTACTTTTGTTTCTAATGCCATTTATTTGGATGTATCCATAATAAGGAATGCTGATGCATGAATTTGCCTGGCTCAGAGAAGCGGTCTGTCTCATCCGGACATGTTCATTCTCTATGGCAAGGTGGAAATCACATTTGTAAAGCCAGGTCCCAAATTCACTTCTTTATTTTATTCTCAGGATGGGGAAAGACACTACAAGAAGGCTATCGCTAGGAAGAAAATCCGACTGGACAGGTGAGGAGGGGAGGGAAGAGGGGAGGCAAAATCATCACTGTGCTATTCCCGGTCACACTTCATTTGGACAGTCCCTTAGAGATGATCTACAGATGCTCACACTATCGACAAACTATCAACTGTTGCAACCACTTGCTATGGTTACGGCAGGGTTAGGTTTATGGTTAGAGTTAGGGTAAGCGTTAAACCATAGTTGTGCCGTGTGTCTTTCCATTTGACCAGTTTTATGAAAACTCAAGTTGCAATCCCGTCTGTTATGAGATCACTATATGTTTACAGGAAGTACATTATATATTATTATCTCCTGCAATCAAACGGAGGTGCCTCTGTCTGTACCCTGGGACATCAGCAACCAGGTAAGACAAAGCACACACACATATACACACACACTTACACGGAAGAATCCAAACCGGTTTCTTTCTCAGCTGTATCTCAGCTACAACAATGTGTCTGCACTGAAAATAATGGCTGCTCCATGCAACTGAATGTTGAGCTCTGAGGAAAAACAAGGTACGTCTCGTTTGTGGAACAGTTAACCATAAAGGCATCAATCGTTAGAAACGTTATTCAACTAAATTAGAATAAGCTCATAGGATTGTTTGTTTCCTGCTAACTCTCCCCTCTCCTCCCTACCGGCTAATCCAATTATGACTTTCGATGGCCAGCTGAAAATGCACAGTCATAGTGAGTGTTTTCGAATTCAGATTAGGTTGGATGGAAGCAATGTGGAACAAGTCAACTGCGTTCTTAAAGGAGCTACGTATAACATTTCCACTTGCACTAAATGTCAATGATTTAATGATCTAGCAGTATATGAATAGAACTATAGTAATTTCCATGGTTTAACCCCCTCCTTCCTGATCTGTTCCCAGGTCAGTCTGCACACTCTGGAGAACCAAATGCTTTGTTTTAAGGTAGAGACTCATGTCAACGTCCCCGCTGAACAGGCCTTCCATCTGCTCTCAGACCTGCGCAGGAGACATGAGTGGGACAGGCATTACCCGTGGGTAACAGTCACATCTATTCACAACGACTGTAGCCACAACAGTCACCACTAGTCATAACACGGATACAAGTAGTAACTAGTTAGAGCTAGTAACAACAAAATCCCAGCTAGTCATAACCAGTGTTTGGGAACGTTACTTTCAAAAGTAACTTGTTAGGTTACAATGTTACTGCCATGAAAAGTACGTTGTTACGTTACACTGTTACTTACTGTGGAAAGTAACTTCTTAGTCGTTACATTACTTTTGATTTACCAAAAACAGAAAACCCTCTGAAAATGCCCTGCGCGTGTTGGTCATTGTTATGCCCAGTAGAGAATGGCTTGTCTACTTAGCACTTGAGGGATATTCAAAGTGGAACAATCCGCTTAACCATCTAACATGCTGGCTGCATTGTGTGCGGGAGAGTTGCAAAATAAATGTACACATACAGTGCATTCAGAAAGTATTCGGACCCCTTCACTTTTTCCACATTTTGTTATGTTACAGTCTTATTCTAAAATTGATTAAATTGTTTTTTCCCATCATCAATCTACACACAATATCCCATAAGGACAAAGCAAAAACTGTTTTTTAGAAATTTAGCAAATGTATAAAAAAAACTTTTAAAAACTTATGTAACCTTTACATAAGTATTCATACCCTTTACTCAGTACTTTGTTGAAGCACCTTTGGCAGCGATTACAGCCTCGAGTCTTCTTGGGTATGACGCTATAAGCTTGGCACACCTGTCTTTAAATCTAAATCAAATCTAATTTTATTTGTCACATACACATGGTTAGCAGATGTTAATGCGAGTGTAGTGAAATGCTTGTCCTTCTAGTTCCAACATTGCAGTAATCTAACAATTCCCCAACAACTACCTAATACACACAAATCTAAAGGGGTGAATGGGAATATGTACATGTACAGTTGAAGTTTACATAATCTTAGGTTGGAGTCATTAAAACTTGTTTTTCAATCACTCCACACATTTCTTGTTAACAAACTATAGTTTTGGCAAGTCGGTTAGGACATGTACTTTGTGCATGACAAGTCATTTTTTCCAACAATTGTTTACAGACAGACTATTTCACTTATAATTCACTGTATTACAATTCCAGTGGGTCAGACGTTTACAGACATTAAGTTGACTGTGCCTTTAAACAGCTTGTAAAATTCCAGAAAATGATGTCATGACTTTAGAAGCTTCTGATAGGCTAATTGACCTAATTTGAGTCAATTGGAGGTGTACCTGTGGATGTATTTCAAGGCCTACCTTCAAACTCCTCTTTGCTTGACATCATGGGAAAATCAAAAGAAATCAGCCAAAACCTCAGAAAACAAATTGTAGATCTCCACAAGTCTGGCTCATCCTTGGGAGCAATTTCCAAATTATCTAGCAACAACAAGCTAGCTAGCTAAATGTCCATTAATGTTTCATGTGTTTCGACCTGTCCCCAAATCAATATAGTTGGTTCAGAGTTCGTTTTGATATTTCAACCTGCGTGTCCAGATGGCTTCTGGTGTGGATGGACAAAATCAACATGCACGCGATGGTGGACGCAAGTGTGTGCCCAGTCTAGTCAGCATGTAGAGTAGCTCAAGACCGAGATCTCTGTCATATTTCCTAATAGCCTAGTTGTTACAGTTGTTTTAGTAAATTGAACTGTGTATTTTGCAATAAACAAAGTATTTTTGAAATTGCATTATTGTACATTTATAGTTCAGTAGCCTATATTGAAATGGAACTGTTCCACATAAAAATGTGTGATGGAGGAGAAATATATATATACACACGCACAATGTATAAATAATAAAAATTTATAAATAATAGCTTATGTCCAAGTGTTCTAACAAAATTCCACATTAAACTATCAAAATGTATGATGAATGCAAAACAAAAGTGCTGCATCACAACAGAATTCCATCTTGATAAATCCAACGAATCAAAGGAACATTGTCCATAAATCCAAACCAACATTTAGGCAGCTTTATGAAATGAAATATACACATTAAAGCCAATTAATACAGGCTATTAAGTCACAACAAGCCTGACTTTAAATTTTGACATGAAAATTATAATAAACCTACGCATTAAACTGTTGACCACAAATGCCTTCTGTCAGATAAAACCTGGTTGCATTAAAACAAATGGCATGCAATCAAAGGAATTACAATAATTACAATCATCAAACGCATGCAATTTCAAGTTCCAGGTTTAGCCGAACAGAAATCTAGCTTTTGCTGTTTTGGAGCAGAAGCACCGTCATCCTCAGCATCAATGGCAATCGGCAGGCGTGGGTCTTTCTCCACCAGTCTTGCTTGGCCTGAAGGTGCTTCTTGATATTTGAAGTTAAGTTCTTCGCAGTTGAAAGGCAGTTTGCATTTGATGTGTTTTTCTTATTTTCTTCTTCCAATTCAACATACTGTGAATACTTCCACGCCTGTTGTGTCTGCCATATTGCTAGCTAGCTTCCCACCACAACGTTCTTGTAGAAACAGGAAGAGCGTAAACTTAGGGGAAAGAAAAAAGGGAAATAATATTTCAAAGTAACGATTTGCTTATTTGAATTAACTCATTCCTTAAATTGAAAAACTAAACGTGTTAAGTTACTCTTTAATTTGAGTACTCTAACGCGTTACTTTAAGTAAACACAGCTAGTCACAACCACGGGAGAACGACTGCCCCTCTCATTGAATCAAATCAAATCAAATCAAATGTATTTATATAGCCCTTCGTACATCAGCTGATATCTCAAAGTGCTGTACAGAAACCCAGCCTAAAACCCCAAACAGCAAGCAATGCAGGTGTAGAAGCACGGTGGCTAGGAAAAACTCTCTAGAAAGGCCAAAACCTAGCCTGGTTCCTCTCTAGGTTTCTTCCTATGTGGGGTGGCCAGTCCTCTTCTGGCTGTGCCGGGTGGAGATTATAACAGAACATGGCCAAGATGTTCAAATGTTCATAAATGACCAGCATGGTCGAATAATAATAAGGCAGAACAGTTGAAACTGGAGCAGCAGCATGGTCAGGTGGACTGGGGACAGCAAGGAGTCATCATGTCAGGTAGTCCTGGGGCATGGTCCTAGGGCTCAGGTCCTCCGAGAGAGAGAAAGAAAGAGAGAAGGAGAGAATTAGAGAACGCACACTTAGATTCACACAGGACACCGAATAGGACAGGAGAAGTACTCCAGATATAACAAACTGACCCTAGCCCCCCGACATAAACTACTGCAGCATAAATACTGGAGGCTGAGACAGGAGGGGTCAGGAGACACTGTGGCCCCATCCGAGGACACCCCCGGACAGGGCCAAACAGGAAGGATATAACCCCACCCACTTTGCCAAAACACAGCCCCCACACCACTAGAGGGATATCTTCAACCATCAACTTACCATCCTGAGACAAGGCTGAGTATAGCCCACAAAGACCTCCGCCACGGCAAAACCAAGGGGGCGCCAACCCAGACAGGATGACCACATCAGTGAATCAACCCACTCAGGTGACGCACCCCCTCCAGGGACGGCATGAGAGAGCCCCAGTAAGCCAGTGACTCAGCCCCTGTAATAGGGTTAGAGGCAGAGCATCCCAGTGGAAAGAGGGGAACTGGCCAGGCAGAGACAGCAAGGGCGGTTCGTTGCTCCAGAGCCTTTCCGTTCACCTTCCCACTCCTGGGCCAGACTACACTCGATCATATGACCCACTGAAGAGATAAGTCTTCAGTAAAGACTTAAAGGTTGACACCGAGTTTGCGTCTCTGACATGGGTAGGCAGACCGTTCCATAAAAATGGAGCTCTATAGGAGAAAGCCCTGCCTCCAGCTGTTTGCTTAGAAATTCTAGGGACAATTAGGAGGCCTGCATCTTGTGACCGTAGCGTATGTGTAGGTATGTACGGCAGGACCAAATCAGAGAGATAGGTAGGAGCAAGCCCATGTAATGCTTTGTAGGTTAGCAGTAAAACCTTGAAATCAGCCCTTGCTTTGACAGGAAGCCAGTGTAGATAGGCTAGCACTGGAGTAATATGATCAAATTGTTTGGTTCTAGTCAGGATTCTAGCAGCCGTATTTAGCACTAACTGAAGTTTATTTAGTGCTTTATCCGGGTAGCCGGAAAGTAGAACATTGCAGTAGTCTAACCTAGAAGTGACAAAAGCATGGATTAATTTTTCTGCATCATTTTTGGACAGAAAGTTTCTGATTTTTGCAATGTTACGTAGATGGAAAAAAGCTGTCCTTGAAATGGTCTTGATATGTTCTTCAAAAGAGAGATCAGGGTCCAGAGTAACGCCGAGGTCCTTCACAGTTTTATTTGAGACGACTGTACAACCATTAAGATTAATTGTCAGATTCAACAGAAGATCTCTTTGTTTCTTGGGACCTAGAACAAGCATCTCTGTTTTGTCCGAGTTTAAAAGTAGAAAGTTTGCAGCCATCCACTTCCTTATGTCTGAAAGCAAGGGCAATTTTGGGGCTTCACCATGTTTCATTGAAATGTACAGCTGTGTGCCATCCGCATAGCAGTGAAAGTTAACATTATGTTTTCGAATAACATCCCCAAGAGGTAAAATATATATATATAGTGAAAACAATAGTGGTCCTAAAACGGAACCTTGAGGAACACCGAAATTTACAGTTGATTTGTCAGAGGACAAACCATTCACAGAGACAAACTGATATCTTCCCGACAGATAAGATCTAAACCAGGCCAGAACTTGTCCGTGTAGACCAATTTGGGTTTCCAATCTCTCCAAAATAATGTGGTGATCGATGGTATCAAAAGCAGCACTAAGGTCTAGGAGCACGAGGACAGATGCAGAGCCTCGGTCCGATGCCATTAAAATGTCATTTACCACCTTCACAAGTGCCGTCTCAGTGCTATGATGGGGTCTAAAACCAGACTGAAGCATTTCGTATACATTGTTTGTCTTCAGGAAGGCAGTGAGTTGCTGCGCAACAGCCTTTTCTAAAAATTTTGAGAGGAATGGAAGACTCGATATAGGCCGATAGTTTTTTATATTTTCTGGGTCAAGGTTTGGCTTTTTCAAGAGAGGCTTTATTACTGCCACTTTTAGTGAGTTTGGTACACATCCGGTGGATAGAGAGCCGTTTATTATGTTCAACATAGGAGGGCCAAGCACAGGAAGCAGCTCTTTCAGTAGTTTAGTTGGAATAGGGTCCAGTATGCAGCTTGAAGGTTTAGAGGCCATGATTATTTTCATCATTGTGTCAAGAGATATAGTACTAAAACACTTGAGCGTCTCTCTTAATCCTAGGTCCTGGCAGAGTTGTGCAGACTCAGGACAACTGAGCTTTGAAGGAATACGCAGATTTAAAGAGGAGTCCGTAATTTGCTTTCTAATAATCATAATCGGAAGTTCAAGGCCCATCACAGTACTGCAGAAAACAGGATCCCCCTTTATAGGGAATGGAAAAATGGCAATATTCATGTAAAAAAAACTATATTTGCCTCTAATACATCAGATGTATGTCCTTGAACAGATTATTCTAAAATGGCACACAAGAGCTCTAAGGATAATTTGGCACCCTGCTAATGGCAGCCTTCAATTTGAGCTACTCAGTGAGTAATGAGTTTCTCCATGAAACATCATCTTAACCGACTTCATTTTGCTTCATTGCACTGTTGAGGCTTCACATAGGAATGAATGGTGTCACGTGATCGATGGCTTTGTCCATTCATATATACATTCATTGGTCACAACAGTTATTTACAACTAGTTATAACACGGTCACAAGTAGTCATAACCAGTCTTTATCCACTTGTCCCTTTTGTCCAATGTAGACAATGTGATGTGATCGTCCCGGCAGAGAGAATGACACCATTCAACCGTGTGGCCACTCCGTGTGTCAGTAAGGGGGGAAAGGGACAGGACTTAATTCCCGTAATCACCAGTATGCTTTTTTGTTGGTGTTGCTTGGTCACTGTTCCCCAATGCTTCCATAATCCTTACGAATGTCCAATGGCACTGCATTTATTTTTCTGTTCTCTCACTGCACCCTAACTGACCCAGATTTGGTTGTACCCCCAAATGTTGCTTGACTGCATCCCACAGTGCACCTACACCTTCCAGATTTCATTTCCGTGTCACGTTTTTAATGGTACAATCTTCCTCTTCTGTCTCTCTTAGGGACCCATACCTGATTGCCCTGCCACTAAGGAATACACCCGGGGAGAAGTTCTCTGTGCAGGCTTCAGTATATGCGAGGAGTCCGACTCAGGGTGGGCCAATGGGGCTCTTTGTTAACTCAGCGAAAAGCTAGCCTGGTCCAATATCTGTTTGTGCTGTAAAGCCTACTTTGGTCGTTCACATGCCAAACATGACAATGGCCGTAGTTGACAAGACAGTACAAATAGATCTAGGACCAGGCTAACTGTGCTTCTTTTCTTCACACTGTGTATTCACCCTTATTCTATAAGCTGAGAATGTGGAAATCTATATGGACCACTGATCTCATTGTCTCTGTGTATTTTGCCTCAGATCTTCTACTACAACCAGGCCACACCGGGAGTCCTCCATTATATCTCCAATGACATCGCAGGCCTTTCTTCCACCTTTCACTCCTGCAGCAAGTACCGAGAGGAGAACAGAGACAGCCTAGCCACCCTGCCCCTTCTGACCTGTGACGAAATGGTATCATCCTGATCCCCTCTGTCCTGTCACACATGGTACAGTCCTGGAAGCGCTGCCCCTTTGACCTATGATAGAATGATACCATTCTCCTGGCCGCCTTGCACCACTCTGGCCTGTGAAAGATGGTATCACCCAGCACCCTTCTGCCTTGTTACTGAATGACACCGTCCTGCTGCCCTGCACCCCTACCAATATGTGCACTTGGAAAGGACCAGGATAGCTAGTTCCCTTTTCACCCATTCTGTACTGAGGAACAGCCTAACTCTTATCATTGGGAGACCTGAGAACGCCAGTTCTGGGATATTCCCCGACCCCAACTGCCAAGGAAATCTGTACTTTTGCATTTCTAAAATGTGGGATTTTCAAATGTGGGACTAGTTTTGTGATTACTAATGTTTGTTACTTTCTTTGATGTTACATCATGATCTTCCAGACCAGAGTACATTTCCACACTACAGGTTACTCTTATCTCTCAAGACTGTCAGCTGGTGAACGTCCATTTGTATAATATTATATCGAACTCATCTTTTGATATTACGTGCAATACTTAAGACCTAACTAAACACAAGTATTGTTATTATCTGGACATTAAACAGTTAGTAGCCCTATGAACAGGAGAAGTATGCAAACTGGTTTGCTATGCAGTTGAGTCTGACATGTTTGTACATGTTTTTGTCTTGTCTCTTGCTACCGAACTGTGGATAAAAAAGCAGACTAGTTCAAGTAGGAGTATTTACATGCAATTTGTTTTACAATAGGCTATTTTCTACCTCCTTAAATCACATTCTTAATCCACCATTTGCCTTTTGAATCATGTAGTCGAGATATACATCTACTGTATTTGTGATTTTGATTTGGGAGACTAGTGCGCTGTCTAATCTCAGAATGAGCCAAATACACTTTACTTCACAACAGGTATTTCAACATGAGTAGACGCCACGAGGTGAATAAATAGTCATTATTTCACTCGAACAATAAACACAATAGACCAGTGACCCCTTTTGTTTGACCTCTCCCTTGTTCCTTACTCCTTGTGGTTTCATAAACAGAATAAAAGAGAAATAAATACCCCCCCCCCCCCAAAAAAAAAACTGTACATGGCATTTAACCCTTGACAAGCGCTGCAATGGCGGATAGATACCGGGGGGGGTACCAGAGGCAGCGACTATAAGATCTTCATAGATGCCTCTCAAATTATCAGTGAGCTTGCGATGCTATGTAGGTGGTGGGGGGGGGGGGAAGAGTCTGTTTTAACATATTTCATACATTATGATTATAAATGTCATGTGAAGCATCTATGTTGGCTTCATAAAGAGTTTCGAAATCATTCTGAATGACAATGATGAGATTAAGGTACATTTAGAGGTAGAGAACAGATACAATCCACCTGTTGACCATACAGTACCTGTCCTCAATGCATCCCTCTGATGAGTTTCCAGTTTTCAATGATTTCCTCGTCAGCGATCACAGAGTTATCCAGGGTCTTCAGTAACCAGATGCTGTTGACGATGCAGTGTCTGTATTTACCCTTTAAGCACAGGGGGCTTTGTCGTAGAGGGTCAACGCTGTGAGGTTAGGACGGCCTGACAGATCCTCAATGTTCTTCCTAGTCCCCATGTTGTTATCATGGAGAAGCTGGAGTCATCTCAGGCTGTCCTAGAACACTACGCCAGGCATTGGAAAAGACAGATGGAAAACATCTAGCTCTGGTCCAGGGCGTTAGTGCTCGTTCCACCACTAGTGTACCTCATGAACACTAGTGGAGGAACGTGTACTAATGCCCTGGACCAGAGCTAGAATGCATCATGCTCACATTTCATGATCTGCAAAATGTGGAACAAGTGTTCCACACGTCACACACATGTTGTTTCACACATTTAACACACATGTTGTTCCACATAATGTAAAACTCCTTTAAAAAAAGGGGTAGAAGTCTGACACATCCAAAGCATCCGTAAAACTCAAAGGCTGTGTCTCATGACCAGAGCCCAATGAGGCTTGTATGGAACTATAGTGAATAAGGTGTCATTTGGGACAAAACGTTTAAGAGAGCAAGATATTAGTCATGACTCAGAAATGTTATAGTACGATACAGAATATAAATGGATCACTATGTTAAACAATCACATACACAAAAGATAGAGACAGTACAGTTCACACTTTTTTCTACCGTTACTACACATTCCTTTGTCTCATGCCCTCCCGTACACTTATCACTTCTATGAATCTCCCTCCTAACGCCCTGCTGCAACATAAGCATGAGCTTGGCAAACTGTAATGGGTTTGGGACAAAAGCTCTCACGGGATAACTGACACATGCTAACTTGACTTTGTCGGGTAAAGACGGCATCAGAACTCAGCAGGACAGACAGCGCCTTCTCTGTTTCACCACGCTCTACACCAGGTCTGCGTCGCTCCAAACGGCGGGCATCACAGACACTGGGAATCTTCCATTTCAGTTGGTCCTCCTCAACACTTAACATCATTCGAGTTACCACTCCCTTCAATGGTGGCCTGATCCGGAAAGCAAAGCAAGTCACAGGTTTTGTCCCGAGGCACGTGGTGCCTGCTCCGTCTGGACAAAAAACACACAACACACACACAATCATCACGATTTAACAGTCCCCAACCTCTTCTCCACCCACCCTGATACCCAGGGGCACAACTTTCACTGGGGACAGGGGGAGGACATGACATTCTGAAATTGCATTTCTACCCCCCCCCAGACACCTCTGAGCGGTCGGGTAGGCTGTTTATAGTAATTATGTCCTCCCCCACTTCTAAAGCCAAAGTTGCGCTCCTGCTGACACCACATATGGGTCAGCCAGAAGGCAAGGATTCCTTCCCTCCAAAAATCTCACTCCCACTGGGCTCCCACAGGCGTGAACTCGGTGGTGGTCACAGCACCTCAGACCCTTCTCGGAGGTTTCTGAAGATGCTCTGGGTTCAGTGCCGGGGGCAGTGGACTCCGAACTCAAATCCACATGTTGTGCACTCTTCTTTCTCTTTATCTTCTCCAGGACGGTCCCCACGAGCCCAAAGACTGTCTCATTGATGTTACCAGCAGGGCTGTTTTGGGGCCGGGCAGCCTTTTTATCAATGGCTTTCTCAAAAAAAAGATTGATGACATCTTCTCATCACCCCCCCACCCCCCCCCCCACCCCCCCACCCCCCCCCCCCCCTCCATATTAAAACCTATGTGTTGTGACAATTGCTTTGTTTGCTCTGTAACCTGTTAATGCATATGCCTTGCGACTATGATATAGAAGCCTAAAGGCCGAGACAATAAGACAGCTTTGATTTATTGCAAAACCGGATAGCAACCTCTTCCAGTGAAGTCCACAAAGCATATTACATGTAACAAATAGTTACATGACCTACAGCATGGTCAAGCAAGTTATTGTTTCTGCCATTTTCGGACCATTAACCAACTATTGATTTAGAACCACAGAGATTTACCACACGTCGCAAAGAAAACAGGAGCTGCCTCCAATATTCCAGCACCATTTCAACTTCAACATCATCAAATCACCTCTACTTAGTCTAATACAGTGTCAACTAAAAGATACCAAAAACGATTTAGTCTAATCTACATAAGCTAAATATGATGTGTCTGGCCGTGGTTCTGATTGCGCATGTGTGTGTGCGCGAGTGCGTATGTGTGTGTGCGCGAGTGCGTTCGTGCAAGTAGAAAAACATGTTGATTCACCCTACTTGTCGAGAAACGCCAATGTCATCCTCCTCTCTTTCTTGTTGATGAAACATCTAGCGCTCTGTCATACAGTACACGCTTTTATTTTTTGTTGTCCTAGTCTAACTTCCATTCATGGACAACGTGAGCTAGCTAACATTAGCCTTCTACATCTAGCTACATATTGCACTTCCACCCTCACAGGCCAAGGGTACATCAATGTATGAATTAATGGTTGGATCAGAATCGCCATTATAATCATTGGCCAGTACAGAGAACTAAGTAAAACCACAAGTCCAACTCACTATCTCCATCCATGGGTAATTTAGGAAAGGGACCATTTTAGCTAGCTAGCTAGCCACCAGAGGACAACAACACAATGAGACGCAACAATTCAAGTTGTTTATGTTATCTAAGTGATTTGATTGGAGAGATGCCAAATCCAAGCTGGCTTCCTTTGACTATTCTTTTCAGGCAGGACCATTCACAGTTGAGCTAAAAGCTGATTGGCAAATGTTTTATAGTTTTTTTGTCAAGTGATGCCAAATGCTCACTGAGTTCGCTTAGATTCAATGCAACGGACGGCAACAATGTCATACTCGTTTGGACAAGACAGCATAAGATAGATGGCCTTCAAGTAGAGAGACAGAGGGGCGCTGTTTTGCTCCCCTGGATGCTTTCTTCTGTGAGATACATTCAGCCTCTTGCGAATTGAAGGAAAATTATGAAACACAAAAAAATACGAGAGACAAAAGATAAATTATTATTAGTTTTTATATATATTTTTGGGGAAAGCCTGGCTTCTCTTGGCTTCCATGGATACACACCACTGCTCATCAATGTCATTTTCGGCCTTCTGTAGCACTATATCAAACATGTTCTTGCAGGTGTCCATGTCTGATGGATTTATTTATAAAGACGAGTGTGCTCGCATACTCCCTTAAAAGACATTCCCTTGAAAAACTCCCAAGTGGTGGTCTAAGGCACTGCATCTCAGTGCAAGAGGTGTCACTACTGTCCCTGGTTTGAATCCAGGCTGTATCACATCTGGCTGTGATTGGGAGTCCCATAGGGCGGTGCACAATTGGCTCAGCATAGACAGGGTAGGCCGTCATTGTAATTAACTAACTTGCCAGGTTAAATACATTTTAAAAAGCAGCAATAGTGCCGTTTGTCCATTTTGAGACGCCATAGGCAGTTTACACTTCCTCAAAATAGCCAGAATTTATCTAAAATCACTCAAGAAATCGGTCATTAATTGCAGTATTTCTGGTGCAGTATTTCTCAAGAAAACAAATGTGCATTAAAATTATTCGTCTCTTGTTGAATGACAACAATGACTTTATTGAATAATCCCTATATATATATATATATATATATATATTTATTTATTTTTTCGGACACCGCCAATCCACTCAAAACTTCTCGACACACCAGTTGAGAATCGCTGGGCTAAAACCTTCTGTGTCATTGAATCGATTAAATAATTCGTTACTTCGTAACTAGTCTCTCGCTGCCAGACAGAATGGCAACTTTTGGCAGCCTTGTACAACGTTGTGGTCAAATATGGTGGATAAATAAAGGTGTCCTTTACCATTGAATTTTTTTTTCTAATTTCCGGGTCTACTTAAGGTCCCATAGACACCAATGCGATAGCAGCTGGGCCTGGTCTACTTAGTTCGTTGAATGTATATGAACGAGAAAAAATGAGGGAGTGGGTTATCTCGCATCCTCCTCTCTCTCTTACTGTAGCTCTCGGGCATAATAATAATCATGTGACTAGACCCGGAAATTAGGCAGGTGACATCACTGCAGCAGTTTCGAGTCAAAACATTTCAATTTCAATCCATTCTATATCCACAAGAACTGAATATGCTACATTTAAAAATTGAATGACGCAAATGTGATGTTAGTTGTTCTGCGGATGCCTGTTTCGTATGCATTAGACCACTTGACTTTGAGCCAGGAGAATGAACGAACAAGGAAGTAAAAAGTTGCAAATTGCAACAATGGAGAAACTTGAGAGATTCGATACATTACGTGGTAAGTGTAGCCTGTTGTAACTATTCAAACTTGAAGGGTTCAATGTAAAAGCTTTAGGACAGTGACTTCTACAAAATTTGATTGACAGATTGATTGATAGGCAACAGTAGCCTAGTCACCAGTCATAGGCTATCAGTGTCATTTAAGTAATGTTTGCTTGTCATTTAGGTAAGCAGGTGCAACCTGGAGAGTTTTGGGATCTAGTTGTTTTAACCGCTGTAGATGACAACCAGAGAGAAGCATACGAACTTCAGATCTCAGAGAAACTTGGGAGGAAAGAGATCCCACTTGGCATTTCATATCACGTGTTCTCAGATCCACCTGGAGCCAAAATAGGTGAGGATAACCCATCCTGATTTATGTGCTGATTATGGACCAGTTTTGCCTTTTGAATCACATTGAATAAGATTACATGGACAAGGAGGACCTGATCCTAGATTCCTATTCGGAGAACCTTGGTACACTTTGACTGAATTGAACTTCTCTCGCAGGAAATGGAGGCGCAACACTGTACTCTCTGCAACGGCTGGAAGACATCTATGGGAAGGCTCTGGGTGGATACAGGATCCTTCTGATTCATGCAGGTATAATCGCTCATTACATTGTAAAACTGTATATTAATTGGAAATTATGTAAAAGTGATATAAGTGTAAGGTAGGCCTATATTATTGAACATAATTATGGAAGCACTACTGTAAGTCTATTGTAGGTCACATTGGATAAAAGTTTCTGCTAAATGGCGTATATTTTTGATTGTTCAAATAACTTTGATTTTCCTAGGTGGATTCAGTCAGCGTTTGCCCAATGCCAGTGCCCTGGGGAAAATCTTCACCCCCATGCCCTTGGGTGACCCTCTTTACCAGATGCTGGAGCTCAAACTGGCTGTGTTTGTGGATTTACCCAAGCACATGAAACCGGGTGTGCTGGTAACCAGTGCGGATTGCATAGAGCTCTACAGTATAGCGGAGGATGAGAACATCAGGTTTGACAGGTCTGGGTTCACTGCTCTAGCCCATCCCTCCCCCATCTCCATTGGAACAACCCACGGAGTCTTTGTGCTGGACCAGAAGGAGAAGTCTGTATTGGCCGACATGGAATACAGGACATGCCTCCATTTTCTGCACAAACCTAGCGTCAAGAAGATGCATGAAAACGGTGCTGTGTGTAAGAGCCAGGATAGCTGTATGTCACTTCTGAGTGATGCAGAGTTTGTGTACACAGACAGTACATATTATGTAGATTACAACACTGCAATGTCATTGCTTAGTCTATTCCGAGAAGTGGGTCCTTTGGGCTGTGAGATAGATGCCTATGGGGACTTCCTTCAGGCCCTGGGTCCCCAAGCCACAGTGGCTTACACCAACAACACTGCCAACGTCACCAAGCAGGAGAGCAACCTGGTGGAGATGCGTCAGAAGATCTTCCACTGCCTTAAGGGAACCCCGCTCAACCTGGTGGCTCTCAACCACTCTAAGTTTTACCACATCGGCACCACCACAGAGTACCTCTTCTACCTCACAGAGGACCCGTACCTGAGGGGTGAGCTGGGACTATACAAGGTGCTAGGCTACAGCCAACACTTTAGCTTTAAGGTCTGCTGTGTGATGCTCAGTGACGTGAAGCCCGGCTGCTCTTTAACTCCAGGCTCGGTGGTAGAGTACTGCAGGCTGGAGGCCGGCGCTCATGTTGGCGGGCGGACCATACTCAGCGGTTGCTGGGTAGGTGCGGGCCTGAAAGTGCCTGATGGAACCTTCATGCACTCCCTCTGCGTGAACCGGGAGGGCCAAACCGGTTTTGTTACCGTCACCTTCGGCATCGAGGATGACCTCAAGAAGAGCGTGGGGTCCCCTGCGAATATGGAGGGCTTGAACCTGTTCGGGGCCAGTTTGGTCGAGTGCCTGGCTAAGTGGGGCCTGAGTCCCGAGAGCCTGAGGTTCTCTGGTGACACATCGAGTTGTAGTCTTTGGAACGCCTGTCTCTTCCCTGTGTGCCCGGACATGCGCAACTCCTTCTCCCTGACTCTGGAGATGCTGCAGCCGGGTGGGTCCACTGTCACGTTGCCCCCAGGCACCAAGCTGATGTCTCTACAGGAGGCCCTGCAATGTAAAAACTTGGAGGAGATGCTCAAGTACAGGAAGAAACTAATGGAGGATGTAAAGATGAAGAAATGGAGCTGACTGAGCTATAGTGATTAGGCTACTATTGATTGTAATACCATTGTGCCTTTTGTAATCATGATCGGAAGGATTGTGTGTTAAATTGAACTGAAGTAGGGATACAATGTGGTGGGCATTTGGTAGCATTCGGGTACAATGGTTGGATCAGCTATTTGATACATAAACGGGACATTTGGATGTAGCTTTTTTTTGTTATTTCTGTTGTATATATAAAAAAAAATTATGGGGAAACAATTGGGTAATGACAATCCATTTTGTAATAATGACAGAAAATATTTGAGATTTGTGTTTGTCGCTTCATTGTCCTATGCTGGTGTGGGACACTTTCCTCAGAATTAAAATAGATTCTGGTACTGTGCTCAATTTTAAGGGACAGTTTTTGACATCCTGTACAGCAGTGCCAGCTCTAGCCTTTTGGGGGGCCCTATGAAGCAAGATTTGGTTGGGGGGCCCCCCACCAAGTGAGCAATTATTTTTGGTGGCCCCCCTCTTGACAACAGAGAGAACATTTTAAGTTTTAAAGCAAGATTTCTGCAGTTCTACACATTTTGCAATGGGGCAGAGAGAATTTTCTGCAGTTTTAAAGCTAATTTCCTGCAATTCTACACATGACTTATTCCATGTTAATGATATCTGAGTGAGTGTGATGAACAAAATCAGTATGGGCCCCCTGGAGGTCAGGGCCCCTGGGCACGTGCCCTGCTTGCCCGGTCGGTAATTCGGCTATGACTACTACAAGATTAGCAAACTGACTAGATTAATTTATCAATCTAAAAATTGTCAGCTGACATGGGCTAATTGAGTGACTGTCAGTGACTGACAAAACAAGAGGAAAACTGCTGATGCACAACCACATTTCGAACTTGCATCTTGTGTATTCTACTATTCTAACTCAACAGTAAGTTGAGCCCCGACTGTCGCTTATGCCTGGAGCTGGCCCTGCAGCAGTTTCCCAACTCCAGTCCTTGAGTACCCCCAAAGGCACACAGTTTTGTTGTAGCCCTGGACAAACTCACTTGATTCAACTTGTCAACCAATCATCGAGCCCTGGATGAGTTGAATCAGGTGAGTTTGTCCAGGTGGGGCCTACAACAAAACTGTGTGCTGTTGGGGGTACTCGAGGACAGGAGTTGGGAAACACTGCTACACAGTAATATATAGGTAGTGGCCTATCGGCATTCAATCAGAGGCAAGTTTCCAGTCTATGATGTCATGCTGGTATGATTGTTTGGTTTCCCCAGAGAGAATAGCAAATATCCACCAGTCTGAAGTCCTGAGGGCTCTGGAGCAGGTTTTCATCAAAGAATCCTCAGTACTTTGCTCCGTTCATCTTTGCCTCAATCCTGACTAGTCTCTCAGTCCCTGCTGCTGAAAAACGTCCCCACAGCATGATGCTACCACCACCATGCTTCACCGTAGGGATGGTGCTAGGTTTCCTCCAGACGTGATGCTTGGCATTCAGGCCAAAGAATTCAATCTTGGTTTCATCAGACCAGATAATCTTGTTTTTCATGGTCTGAGAGTCTTTAGGTGCCTTTTGGCAAACTCCAAGAGGGCTGTCATGTGCCTTTTACTGAAGAGTGGCTTCCGTCTGGCCACTACCATAAAGGCCTGATTGGTGGAGTGCTGCAGAGATAGTTGTCCTTCTGGAAGGTTCTCCCATCTCCACAGAGGAACTCTCGAACTCTGTTAGAGTGACCATTGGGTTCTTGGTCACCAGAGGTGTAAAGTACTTAAATAAAAATACTTTTAAGTACTACTTAAGTAGTTTTTGGGGGTATCTGCACTTTACTTAACTATTTATATTTTTGACTACTTTTCCTTCACTACATTCCTAAAGAAAATGATGTACTGTTTACTCCATACATTTTCCCTGACACCCAAAAGTACTCGTTACATTTTGAAAGGAAAATGGTCCAATTCACACACTTATCAAGAAAACATCCCTGCTCATCCGTACTGCCTCTGATCTGGCGGACTCACTAAACACAAATGCTTAGTTTGTAAATTATGTGTGAGTGTTGGAGTGTGCCCCAAGGCTATAGGTACATTTAAAAAACAAGAAGATCGTGCTGTCTGGTGTGTTTTAATATAAGGAATTTGAAATTATTTATCCTTTTACTTTTGATACTTAAGTATAATTATAACAAAATACTTTTAGACTTTTACTCAAGTACTATTTTACAGGAAGACTTTCACTTTTACTCAAGTATGACAATAGGGTACTTTTCCAACACTGTTGGTCGCCTCCCTGACCAAGGCTCTTCTCCACCAATTGCTCAGTTTGGCCTGGAGGCCAGCTCTAGGAAGAGTCTTGGTGGTTCCAAACATCTTCCATTTAAGAATGATGGAGGCTACTGTGTTCTTGGGGACCTTCAATGCTGCAGAAATATTTTGGTACTGGTATCTGTGCCTCAACTCAATCATGTCTCGGGGGGGCTACGAACAATTCCTTCAACCTCATGGCTTAGTTTTGGCTCTGACATGCACAGTCAAATATGGGACCTTATATAGACAGGTGTGTGCCTTTCCAAATCAATTGAATTTACCACAGGTGGACTCCAATCAAGTTGTAGAAACATCTCAAGGATAATCAATGGAAACAGGATGTACTTGAGATCAATTTCAAGTCTCATAGCAAAGAATCTGAATACTTATGTAAATAAGGTATTTCTGTTTTTCATTTGTAATACATTTGCAAAAATTTCTAAACCTGGTTTTGCTTTGTCATTATGGGGTATTGTGTATAGATTTTTTTTCATCCATTTTAGAATAAGGCTGTAATGTAACAAAATGTGGCGAAAGTCAAGGGGTCTGAATACTTCCCGAATGCACTGTAACTCAGTAAGTCAGGCAAACAATGTATAATGCTAACTCATATTAAGATGAGTGGAAGAAGCTGAGTGAGTCGTACTGCGTGATCATCGAGAGGCTTGAGGATTACCTACACATCAAAGACGAGAGCTGATAGACCTCAAACTGGTTTTCAGGAAACAGTAGCTCTCTGTGACTAAAGTGATGCATTCATCCCTATTTCTAGTCTTTCACGTCATGATATCGCGTCATCATAACATCACAGACATAATATGAGACTCATGCCCTGTCTCCATGTACATTTCATATTTCTAGACATATAATGTGTTTAACAAGTTCATTAAATGTGTTCTCCTTAATGAGTAATGAATTGGAATCTGCCTTTTTTGTAAAAATGATTCTATCCATTGGCCTTTCATACAGTGATTGTGCTGCATGGAGATATTTCATGGTGTTACCACATGGTGGAGCGCAAGTCACATCAAATACACATTATTGACCTATTTTTCTTTTCTGATAAAATGCCTAGAGTGTGTCCAGTCCTGGGGTTTCAGGGGATCAGCAGTACAGATTTAGCCAGGTCACTGATCTGTTTGTGCTATCATGTCAACTCCTTGTCACTCATTGTCATGCCAAACACTCTGCTCGAACACTACAAGCGTCCCCTGGATGACTCCCCTTGCAATGAGTACTCCCAGCTCGGAGGAGATGAGTGGAGAAGAAGGGGGTCACTGGGATACTCTGTCATACTCACTGACTGGCTTATGTTCTCTATCTGATATTATACACTATATATACAAAAGGATGTGGACACCTCTTCAAAATAGTAGATTCAGCAATGTTAGCCACATAAAGAGCTGCTTGCAGGGGAGAAGTACTGTTATTGTGAAGTAGAAATGTATCGGAGCAACAACGGCTCAACTGTAAAGAGGTAGGCCACACAAGCTTACAGAGCGGGACTGCCGAGAGCTGAAGCACAAAATTGACTGTCCTCTGTTGCAACACTCAATACCAAGTTTCAAACTGCCTCTGGAAGCAACATAAGCACAAGAACTGTTCGTCGGGAGCTTCATGAAATGGGTTTCCATGGCCGAGCAGCCGCACACAAGCCTAAGATCACCATGCGCAATGCAAAATGTTAGCTGGAGTGGTGTAAAGCTCACTGCCATTGGACTCTGGAGCAGTGGAAACACGTTCTCTGGAGTTATGAATCACACTTCACCATTTGGCAGTCTGATGGACGAATCTGGGTTTGGCGGATGCCAGGAAATCGCTGCCCGAATGCATGCCAACTGTAAAGTTTGGTGGAGGAGGAATGATGGTCTGGAGCTGTTTTTCATGTTAAGGGCTAGGCCCCTTCGTTCCAGTAAAGGGAAATCTTAACACTACAGCATACAATGACATTCTCAACTATTATGTGAAGGCCATTTCCTGTTTCAGCATAACAATGCCCTCGTGCACAAAGCGAGGTCCATACAGAAATGGTTTGTTGAGATTAGTGTGGAAGAACTTGACTGGCCTGGACAGAGCCCTGACCTTAACCCCAATTAATACCCATTTTGGAATGAGATGTTTGATGAGCATTTATTTTTTAGCAGACACTCTTATCCAGAGCCACTTAGTGACTCACAAGTAGTGAGTGCCTACATTTTAAAACTTATTTTTCATTCTGGTCCCCTGTGGGAATCGAACCCACAAACCTGGCTTGCAAGCAGCATGCGCTACCAACTGAGCCACACTGAAACAGGTGACCACATATTTTTGGTCATGGAGTGTATATACTGTATATCTAATGCTATACTCAGCAAAAAAAGAAACGTCCCTGTCTTCAAAGATAATTAGTTAAAATCCAAATAACGTCACAGATCTTCATTATAAAGGGTTTTAACACTGTTTCCCATGCTTGTTCAATGAACCATAAACAATTAATGAACGTGCACCTGTGGAACGGTCGTTAAGACACTAACAGCTTACAGACGGTAGGCAATTAAGGTCACAGTTATGAAAACTTAAGACACTAAAGAGGCCTTTCTACTGACTCTGAAAAACACCAAAAGAAAGATGCACAGGGTCCCTGCTCATCTGTGTGAACGTGCCTTAGGCATCCTGCAAGGAGGCATGAGGACTGCAGATGTGGCCAGGGAGACAGGACAGCACTACAGGGAGACAGGACGGACAGCTGATCATCCTCGCAGTGGCAGACCACTTGTAACAACACCTGCACAGGATTGGTACATCCGAACATCACACCTGCGGGACAGGTACAGGATAGCAACAACAACTGCCCGAGTTACACCAGGAAAGCACAATTCCTCCATCAGTGCTCAGATTGTGCTCAGAGAGACGCTGGACTGAGGTGAGGCCTGTTCTAAAGCAGGTCCTCAGCAGACATCACCGGCAACAATGTCGCCTATGGGCACGAACCCACCGTCGCTGGACCAGACAGGACTGGCAAAAAGTGCTCTTCACTGATGAGTCTTGGTTTTGTCTCACCAGGGGTGATGGTCCGATTCGCGTTTATCGTCAAAGGAATGAGCGTTATACTGAGGTCTGTAGTCTGGAGCGGGATGAATTTGGAAGTGGAGGGTCCGTCATGGTCTGGGGCGGTGTGTCACAGCATCATCGGACTGAGCTTGTTGTCATTGGAGGCAATCTCAACGCTGTGCGTTACAGGGAAGACATCCTTCTCCCTCATGTGGTACCCTTCCTGCAGTCTCACCTGACATGACCCTCCAGCATGACAATGCCACCAACCATACTGCTCGTCCTGTGCGTGATTTCCTGCAAGACAGGAATGTCAGTGTTCTGCCATAGCCAGTGAAGAGCCTGGATCTCAATCCCATTGAGCGCGTCTGGGACCTGTTGGATAGTAAGGTGAGGGCCAGGGCCATTCCCCCCAGAAATGTCCAGGAACTTGCAGGTGTCTTGGTGGAAGAGTGGGGTAACATCTCACAGCAAGAACTGGCAAATCTGGTGCAGTCCATGAGGATGAAATGCACTGCAGTACTTAATGCAGCTGGTGGCCACACCAGACTGTTACTTTTGATTTTGACCCCCGCCCTTTGTTCAGGGACACATTATTCCATTTATGTTAGTCACATGTGGAACTGTGGAACTTTTTCAGTTTATGTCTCAGTTGTTGAATCTTGTTTTTCAAATATTTATCATACAAATATTTACACATGTTAAGTTTGCTGAAAATAAACACAGTTGACAGTGAGATGTTTCTTTTTTTGCTGAGTTTACATATCTGTTGTTAAGGAGTGGATGTTGCCTATTAACATGATTAATGTTTAAGTCTAAGATAACACCTTACCAAGAGTACTGATACAACAGAAGTAAATATGTCATTTTCTAAAAAAGGAATAGATGTTGAGCTAGCTTGGTCAGTCTGTTTCTGCTCTCTTGACAACTTCTTGTGATAGCACAGACAAATCTGGGATCAGGCTAATGTTGAGCATGGTTTGAGCAGAAAACATGGGTGTTTCAGTGAACATCCTGTTTATCTTGTCACTACTCTTTCAGATTGGTCCTACGTGTCTGTGCTGTCCCCCCCGGGCAAGATCAAAAGCATGACTAAAAGTACCCCAGCACTTCAACTGATACACACACACATATACACATGCACATACACACACGCTGCGTAATCCATCATCCCAGCAGCACTTCACATCCCTGTCAGCTGACAATGACGCACTCACCGGTTCACTGGTTACTGTTGCTATGGGACTTATTACAGAGTGTCTCCTAAATAAAATAATATGGTACTTGATAGCAAACAACAAGCCAATGTGAAACTCCCTGGTTACTTTATTTAACTAGGCACGTCAGTTAAGAACAAATTCTTATTTACAAAGACAGCCTACCCCTGCCAAACCCAGACAATGCTGGGTCAATTGCACACCAACCTATGGGACTCACAATCACAGCTAGATGTGATACAGCATGGATTCAATCCAGGGACTGTAGTGACGCCTCAAGAACTGAGATGCAGTGCCTTAGGCCTCTGCGCCACTCAGGAGCCCACTGTTGCTATGTCACTCATTAGAGTGTTTCTCCTAATTATTGTATGGTAGTCAATATAGTAAACACCAAGCTAAACACTCAGGGGCTCCCGAGTGGCGCAGTGGTCTAAGGCACTGCATCTCTGTGCTTGAGGTGTCACTACTGACACCCAGGTTTGAGTCAAGGTGGTCCTTAGTGGGTAAACTTTATCATCAAAGTCTGGCATTCTCTGGATTTATGGTGCTTTCAAGGTCAAATCATGATGATGTTAGTGAACTTCAGGTCAGAGCTCTATAGAGAGGCCTGACTTGCAATTCCAAATTGGGTGACTGTTTAAAATGTATTTTCACAATCGGAGCTTGTTTTTTTCCAAGTTCCCAGTTGTCTTGAACTCACTGAAGTCTGAGATTTCCCAGTTCCAAGTATCCAGTTGTTTTGAGCACGGCAGAAGTCATGCTGGATTGAAAACATGGCCTATGTTGAATATTTATCCTTTTAAGCTTGGAGGAGACCCTTAAACCCAGACTTGGACCACACACCCACTCCACTGAATAGCAGGCTAGTGATTGCTTTGCAATGCTTGCAGTTAGCCAGTAATTCCTTCCAAACCAGTCATTGTTAAATTGCCGATTTCCAACATGTTGTGTCATTTTTTCGTCCAATGGCCGATGAACACTGATACATTTTATCTGAAATTTCTCTTAATTCCAAGATTGAAAAGGATTTGCCAGTAGATTGTCAAGAGTGTGCAAAGCTGTCATCAAGGCAACGGGTGGGTTCTTTGAAAAATTTCAAATATAAAATACATTTTGATTTGTTTAACACTTTTTTAGTTACTACATGATTCCATACAGTATGTGTTATTTCATAGTTTTGATGCCTTCACTATTACTCTACAATGTAGAAAATAGTAAAAATTAAGAAAAACCATTGAATGAGTAGGCATGACCAAACTGTTGACTGGTACTGTACATATTGGGGTGGTACGCTAAAAAAGCACATTTGAACCATAGTAATCAGGAGCGCAACTTTGGTTTTAGAAGTGGGGGGGCATTTAAATATACAGTTGAAGTCGGTAGTTTACATACACTTAGGTTGGAGTCATTAAAACTAGTTTTTCAACTACTCAACAAATTTCTTGTCAACAAACTATAGTTTTTGTGCATGACACAAGTCATTTTTCCAACAATTGTTTACAGACAGATTAGTTGACTTATTATTCACTGTATCACAATTCCATTGGGTCAGAAGTTTACATACACTAAGTTGACTGTGCCTTTAAACAGCTTGGAAAATTCCAGGAAATTGAATTGAAATACATCCACAGGTACACCTCCAATTGACTCAAATGATGTCAATTAGCCTATCAGAAGCTTCTAAAGCCATGACATAATTTGAGTCAATTGGAGGTGTACCTGTGGATGTATTTCAAGGCCTACCTTCAAAGTCAGTGCCTCTTTGCTTGACATCATGGGAAAATCTAAAGAAATCAGCCCTCAGAAAAATAATTGTAGACCTCCACAAGTTTGGTTCATCCATGGGAGCTTTTTCCAAATGCCTGAAGGTACCACGTTCATCTGTACAAACAATAGTATGCAAGTATAAACACCATGGGACCATGCAGCCATCACACCGCTCAGGAAGGAGAGGCGTTCTGTCTCCTAGAGATGAACGTATTTTGGTGCGAAAAGTGCAAAACAATCCCAGAACAGCAGCAAAGGACCTTGTGAAGATGCTGAAGGAAATGGATACAAAAGTATCTATATCCACAGTAAAATGAGTCCTATATCGACATAACCTGAAAGGCCGCTCAGCAAGGAAGAAGCCACTGCTCCAAAACTGCCATAAAAAAAGCCAGACTACAGGTTTACAACTACACATGGGGACAAAGATCATACTTTTTTTTATAAATGTCCTCTGGTCTGATGAAACAAAAATAGAACTGTTTGGCCATAATGACCATCGTTATGTTAGGAGGCAAAAGGGGGAGGCTTGCAAGCCAAAGAACACCAAACCAACTGTGACGCATGAGGGTGGCAGCATCATGTTGTGGGGGTGCTTTGCTGCAGGAGGGACTGGTGCACTTCACAAAATACAGTGCCTTGCGAAAGTATTCGGCCCCCTTGAACTTTGCGACCTTTTGCCACATTTCAGGCTTCAAACATAAAGATATAAAACTGTATTTTTTTGTGAAGAATCATGAACAAGTGGGACACAATCATGAAGTGGAACGACATTTATTGGATATTTCAAACTTTTTTAACAAATCAAAAACTGAAAAATTGGGCGTGCAAAATTATTCAGCCCCCTTAAGTTAATACTTTGTAGCGCCACCTTTTGCTGCGATTACAGCTGTAAGTCGCTTGGGGTATGTCTCTATCAGTTTTGCACATCGAGAGACTGAAATTTTTTCCCATCCCTCCTTGCAAAACAGCTCGAGCTCAGTGAGGTTGGATGGAGAGCATTTGTGAACAGCAGTTTTCAGTTCTTTCCACAGATTCTCGATTGGATTCAGGTCTGGACTTTGACTTGGCCATTCTAACACCTGGATATGTTTATTTTTTAACCATTCCATTGTAGATTTTTTGGTTCAAGGGGGCCGAATACTTTCGCAAGGCACTGTAGATGGCATCATGAGGCAGGAAAATCATGTGGATATATTGAAGCAACATCTCAAGACATCAGTTAAGTTAAGGCTTGGTTGCAAATGGGTCTTCCAAATGGACAATGACCCCAAGCAGACTTCCAAAGTTGTGGCAAAAAGGACAACAAAGTCAAGGTATTGGAGTGGCCATCACAAAGCCCTGACCTCAATCTTATAGAAAATTTGTAGGCAGAACTGAAAAAGCGTGTGTGAGCAAGGAGGCCTACAAACCTGACTCAGTTACACCAGCTCTGTCAGGAAGAATGGGCCAAAATTCACCCAACTTATTGTGGGAAGCTTGTGGAAGGCTACCAGAAACGTTTGACCCAAGTTAAACAATTTAAAGGCAATGCTACCAATACTAATTGAGTGTATGTAAACTTCTGACCCACTGGGAATGTGATAAAATTAAAAAAAGCTGAAATAAATCATTCTCTCTACTATTATTCTGACATTTCACATTCTTAAAATAAAGTGGTGATCCTAACTGACCTAAGACAGGGCATTTTTACTAGGATTAAATGTTAGGAATTGTAAAAAAAAACAGAGTTTAAATGTATTTGGCTAAAGTATATGTAAACTTCCGACATCAACTGTATATTCTCTTCAAAACTGAAGATGGTGCCCAGAACATCCCAGGTACTCTGTGGCCCATTGTTCCCTGGACTTGGGATTTATCCTGTTCCTCTGTATCTCCCTTGGACTGCTTCTCTTTCACTGGTGGTCCTGCTCCATCAACTGGCTTGGGGACTATGTTGGTCCTGTGCCACATTGGCTGTGGCTGGCTGGAGGAGGCAGTACAGAGGCCCAACACCAAAGGGCACCACCCCTACGATGCCTTTGTGTTTTATAAAGTGGGAGAGACGAGCACTGGGTGGTGGAACAGCTGCTGCCTGGCCTGGAGCAGAGCGGGCCTCCATTCCTGCGTCTCTAACTGCACAGCAGGGACTTCCAGCTGGGGAAGGACATTGTGAACAACATCACAGACAGCCACTACAACAGCCACCACACGCTGTGTGTGATGAGTCATCACTACCTGCACAGTAACGGATGCTCCCTTGAGCTGTGACTGGCCACCCTGCGTCTGCTGGTGGAGCACAGTGTAACGATTGTCGTCGGGAGAAGGAGAAGAGGACCAAGATGCAGCGTGGTAAGTATTCATAATACTTTTAATAAATACGAATATTTGAATAAAAAAACAACAACACGACAAACAAACAGTTCTGCAAGGTGCAATACACATAAAACAGAAAACAACTACCCACAACCCATAGTGGGAAAACAGGCTGCCTAAGTATGGTTCTCAATCCGAGACAACGATTGACAGCAGCCTCTGATTGGGAACCATACCAGGCCAGACACATAGAAATCTAACACACAAAACAAAACATAAAATGCCCACCCCAACTCACGCCCTGACCAAACTAAAATAGAGACATAAAAAAGGAACTAAGGTCAGGACGTGACACACTCATCCTGGTCTTCCTGTAGGACATCCCCCCCTAGGCAGCTGTCTACCCAAGACTGCCTGACTAGGCTGGTCAAGACTAGAACCTACCTGGACTGGTCCCAGGACCCAGACCTGCAGCCTACCTTTAAGGACCGCCAGTGGACCAAACAGGCTCCTCCTGAACCAGGCCCCAGATAGTAACACAACACACAGATGCACGATTATCAACAGCATTATTCAGGTCCGGATTAATGCAGGGTCTTACCAGGGCTGAAACACTTGTGTCTAGGCTTGTACGGGGCTGAAGAGGCAGAAAAATAATACAGTAAAAAATATATAGAATAATACAAATAAAGGAAATATGCACTGTATACAGTACCAGTCAAACGTTTGGACACATCTACTCATTCAACATTGTAGAATAATAGTGATCAAATCAAATCAAATCAAATCAAATTTATTTTATATAGCCCTTCGTACATCAGCTGATATCTCAAAGTGCTGTACAGAAACCCAGCCTAAAACCCCAAACAGCAAGCAATGCAGGTGAAGAAGCACGGTGGCTAGGAAAAACTCCCTAGAAAGGCCAAAACCTAGGAAGAAACCTAGAGAGGAACCAGGCTATGTGGGGTGGCCAGTCCTCTTCTGGCTGTGCCGGGTGGAGATTATAACAAAACATGGTCAAGATGTTCAAATGTTCATAAATGACCAGCATGGTCGAATAATAATAAGGCAGAATAGTTGAAACTGGAGCAGCAGCACAGTCAGGTGGACTGGGGACAGCAAGGAGTCATCATGTCAGGTATTCCTGGGGCATGGTCCTAGGGCTCAGGTCCTCCGAGAGAGAGAAAGAAAGAGAGAATTAGAGAGAGCATATGTGGGATGGCCAGTCCTCTTCTGGCTGTGCCGGGTGGAGATTATAACAGAACATGGCCAAGATGTTCAAATGTTCATAAATGATCAGCATGGTCGAATAATAATAAGGCAGAACAGTTGAAACTGGAGCAGCAGCACAGCCAGGTGGACTGGGGACAGCAAGGAGTCATCATGTCAGGTAGTCCTGGGGCATGGTCCTAGGGCTCAGGTCCTCCGAGAGAGAGAAAGAGAGAAGGAGAGAATTAGAGAACGCACACTTAGATTCACACAGGACACCGAATAGGACAGGAGAAGTACTCCAGATATAACAAACTGACCCTAGCCCCCCGACACATAAACTACTGCAGCATAAATACTGGAGGCTGAGACAGGAGGGGTCAGGAGACACTGTGGCCCACTCCGAGGACACCCCCGGACAGGGCCAAACAGGAAGGATATAACCCCACCCACTTTGCCAAAGCACAGCCCCCACACCACTAGAGGGATATCTTCAACCACCAACTTACCATCCTGAGACAAGGCTGAGTATAGCCCACAAAGACCTCCGCCACGGCACAACTTAAGGGGGGGGGGGGGGGGGGGGCGCCAACCCAGACAGGATGACCACATCAGTGACTCAACCCACTCAGGTGACGCACCTCCTCCAGGGACGGCATGAGAGAGCCCCAGTAAAGCCAGTGACTCAGCCCCTGTAATAGGGTTAGAGGCAGAGAATCCCAGTGGAAAGAGGGGAACCGGCCAGGCAGAGACAGCAAGGGTGGTTCGTTGCTCCAGAGCCTTTCTGTTCACCCTCCCACTCCTGGGCCAGACTACACTCAATCATATGACCCACTGAAGAGATGAGTCTTCAGTAGAGACTTAAAGGTTGAGACCGAGTTTGCGTCTCTGACATGGGTAGGCAGACCGTTCCATAAAAATGGAGCTCTATAGGAGAAAGCCCTGCCTCCAGCTGTTTGCTTAAAAATTCTAGGGACAATTAGGAGGCCTGCGTCTTGTGACCGTAGCGTACGTGTAGGTATGTACGGCAGGACCAAATCAGAGAGATAGATAGGAGCAAGCCCATGTAATGCTTTGTAGGTTAGCAGTAAAACCTTGAAATCAGCCCTTGCTTTGACAGGAAGCCAGTGTAGAGAGGCTAGCACTGGAGTAATATGATCAAATTTTTTGGTTCTAGTCAGGATTCTAGCAGCCGTATTTAGCACTAACTGAAGTTTATTTAGTGCTTTATCCGGGTAGCCGGAAAGTAGAGCATTGCAGTAGTCTAACCTGGAAGTGACAAAAGCATGGATTAATTTTTCTGCATCATTTTTGAACAGAAAGTTCCTGATTTTTGCAATGTTTCGTAGATGGAAAAAAGCTGTCCTTGAAATGGTCTTGATATGTTCTTCAAAAGAGAGATCAGGGTCCAGAGTAACGCCGAGGTCCTTCACAGTTTTATTTGAGACGACTGTACAACCATTAAGATTAATTGTCAGATTCAACAGAAGATCTCTTTGTTTCTTGGGACCTAGAACAAGCATCTCTGTTTTGTCCGAGTTTAAAAGTAGAAAGTTTGCAGCCATCCACTTCCTTATGTCTGAAACACATTCTTCTAGCAAGGGCAATTTTGGGGCTTCACCATGTTTAATTGAAATGTACAGCTGTGTGTCATCTGCATAGCAGTGAAAGTTAACATTATGTTTTCGAATAACATCCCCAAGAGGTAAAATATATAGTGAAAACAAAAGTGGTCCTAAAACGGAACCTTGAGGAACACCGAAATTTACAGTTGATTTGTCAGAGGACAGACCATTCACAGAGACAAACTGATATCTTTCCGACAGATAAGATCTAAACCAGGCCAGAACTTGTCCGTGTAGACCAATTTGGGTTTCCAATCTCTCCAAAAGAATGTGGTGATCGATGGTATCAAAAGCAGCACTAAGGTCTAGGAGCACGAGGACAGATGCAGAGCCTCGGTCCGATGCCATTAAAATGTCATTTACCACCTTCACAAGTGCCGTCTCAGTGCTATGATGGGGTCTAAAACCAGACTGAAGCATTTCGTATACATTGTTTGTCTTCAGGAAGGCAGTGAGTTGTTGCGCAACAGCCTTTTCTAAAATTTTTGAGAGGAATGGAAGATTCGATATAGGCCGATAGTTTTTTATATTTTCTGGGTCAAGGTTTGGCTTTTTCAAGAGAGGCTTTATTACTGCCACTTTTAATGAGTTTGGTACACATCCGGTGGATAGAGAGCCGTTTATTATGTTCAACATAGTAGGGCCAAGCACAGGAAGCAGCTCTTTCAGTAGTTTAGTTGGAATAGGGTCCAGTATGCAGCTTGAAGGTTTAGAGGCCATGATTATTTTCATCATTGTGTCAAGAGATATAGTACTAAAACACTTGAGTGTCTCTCTTGATCCTAGGTCCTGGCAGAGTTGTGCAGACTCAGGACAACTGAGCTTTGAAGGAATACGCAGATTTAAGGAAGAGTCCGTAATTTGCTTTCTAATAATCATAATCTTTTCCTCAAAGAAGTTCATGAATTTATCACTGCTAAAGTGAAAGTCATCCTCTCTTGGGGAATGCTGCTTTTTAGTTAGCTTTGCGACAGTATCAAAAAGGAATTTCGGATTGTTCTTATTTTCCTCAATTAAGTTAGAAAAATAGGATGATCGAGCAGCAGTAAGGGCTCTTCGGTACTGCACAGTACTGTCTTTCCAAGCTAGTCGGAAGACTTCCAGTTTGGTGTGGCGCCACTTCCGTTCCAATTTTCTGGAAGCTTGCTTCAGAGCTCGGGTATTTTCTGTGTACCAGGGAGCTAGTTTCTTATGAGAAATGTTTTTAGTTTTTAGGGGTGCAACTGCATCTAGGGTATTGCGCAAGGTTAAGTTGAGTTCCTCAGTTAGGTGGTTAACTGATTTTTGTCCTCTGGCGTCCTTGGGTAGGCAGAAGGAGTCTGGAAGGACATCAAGGAATCTTTGTGTTGTCTGTGAATTTATAGCACGACTTTTGATGATCCTTGGTTGGGGTCTGAGCAGATTATTTGTTGCAATTGCAAACGTAATAAAATGGTGGTCCGATAGTCCAGGATTATGAGGAAAAACATTAAGATCCACAACATTTATTCCATGGGACAAAACTAGGTCCAGCGTATGACTGTGACAGTGAGTGGGTCCAGAGACATGTTGGACAAAACCCACTGAGTCGATGATGGCTCCGAAAGCCTTTTGGAGTGGGTCTGTGGACTTTTCCATGTGAATATTAAAGTCACCAAAGATTAGAATATTATCCGCTATGACTACAAGGTCCGATAGGAATTCAGGGAACTCAGTGAGGAACGCTGTATATGGCCCAGGAGGCCTGTAAACAGTAGCTATAAAAAGTGATTGAGTAGGCTGCATAGATTTCATGACTAGAAGCTCAAAAGACGAAAACGTCATTATTTTTTTTTTTGTAAATTGAAATTTGCTATCGTAAATGTTAGCAACACCTCCGCCTTTGCGGGATGCACGGGGGATATGGTCACTAGTGTAGCCAGGAGGTGAGGCCTCATTTAACACAGTAAATTCATCAGGCTTAAGCCATGTTTCAGTCAGGCCAATCACATCAAGATTATGATCAGTGATTAGTTCATTGACTATAATTGCCTTTGAAGTAAGGGATCTAACATTAAGTAGCCCTATTTTGAGATGTGAGGTATCATGATCTCTTTCAATAATGACAGGAATGGAGGTGGTCTTTATCCTAGTGAGATTTCTAAGGCGAACACCGCCATGTTTAGTTTTGCCCAACCTAGGTCGAGGCACAGACACGGTCTCAATGGTGATAGCTGAGCTGACTACACTGACTGTGCTAGTGGCAGACTCCACTATGCTAGCAGGCTGGCTAACAGCCTGCTGCCTGGCCTGCACCCTATTTCATTGTGGAGCTAGAGGAGTTAGAGCCCTGTCTATGTTGGTAGATAAAATGAGAGCACCCCTCCAGCTAGGATGGAGTCCGTCACTCCTCAGCAGGTCAGGCTTGGTCCTGTTTGTGGGCGAGTCCCAGAAAGAGGGCCAATTATCTACAAATTCTATCTTTTGGGAGGGGCAGAAAACAGTTTTCAACCAGCGATTGAGTTGTGAGACTCTGCTGTAGAGCTCATCACTCCCCCTAACTGGGAGGGGGCCAGAGACAATTACTCGATGCCGACACATCTTTCTAGCTGATTTACACGCAGAAGCTATGTTGCGCTTGGTGATCTCTGACTGTTTCATCCTAACATCGTTGGTGCCGACGTGGATAACAATATCTCTATACTCTCTACACTCGCCAGTTTTAGCTTTAGCCAGCACCATCTTCAGATTAGCCTTAACGTCGGTAGCCCTGCCCCCCGGTAAACAGTGTATGATCGCTGGATGATTCTCAAGTCTAATACTGCGGGTAATGGAGTCGCCAATGACTAGAGTTTTCAATTTGTCAGAGCTAATGGTGGGAAGCTTCGGCGTCTCAGACCCCGTAACGGGAGGAGTAGAGACCAGAGAAGACTCGGCCTCTGACTCCGACCCGCTGCTTAATGGGGAAAACCGGTTGAAAGTTTCTGTCGGCTGAATGAGCGACACCGGTTGAGCGTTCCTACAGCATTTCCTTCCAGAAACCGTGAGAAAGTTGTCCGGCTGCGGGGACTGTGCCAGGGGATCCAGTGATGACATCAAAACTTTGAAATAACACATATGGAATCATGTAGTAACCAAAACAATGTTAAACAAATGAAAATATATTTTATATTTGAGATTCTTCAAAGTAGCGACCCTTTGCCTTTGACGACAGCTTTGCACACTCTTGGCATTCTCTCAACCAGCTTCATGAGGTAGTCACCTGGAATCCATTTCAATTAACAGGTGTGCCTTGTTAAAAGTAAATCTGTGGAATTCTTTCCTTCTTAATGCGTTTTAGCCAATCAGTTGTGTTGTGACAAAGTAGGGGCAGTATACAGAAGATAGTAAAAGATCAAGTTCATATTATGGCAAAGAAAAACGGCAGTCCATCATTACGTTAAGACATGAAGGTCACTTAATACGGAACATTTCAAGAACTTTGAAAGTTTCTATAAGTGCAGTTGCAAAAAACATCAAGCACTATGATGAAACTGGCTCTCATGAAGACCGCCACAGGAGAGGAAAACTCAGAGTTACCTCTCCTGCAGAGGACGTACATTAGAGTTACCAGCCTCAGAATTTGCAGCCCAAATAAATACTTCACAGAGTTCAAGTAACAGACACATCTCAACATCAACTGTTCAGCGGAGACTGTGTGAATCAGGCCTTCATCGTCGAAATTCTGCAAAGAAACCACTATTAATGGACACCAATAATAAGAAGAGACTTGCTTGGGCCAGGAAAAATTAGCAATGGACATTAGACTGGTGGAAATCTGTCCTTTGGTCTGATGAGTCCAAATGTACGATTTTTGGTTTGTGAGACTCAGAGTAGGTGAACAGATGATGAGGCATGGAGGAGTAGGTGTGATGGTGTGGGGTGCTTTGCTGGTGACACTGTCTGTGATGTATTTAGAATTCAAGGCACACTTAACCAGTATGGCTCCCACAGAATTCTGTAGGGATACGCCATCCCATCTGGTTTGCGCTTAGTGGGACTATCATTTGTTTTTCTACAGGACAATGACCCAACACACCTCCAGGCTGTGTAAGGGCTATTTGACCAAGAAGGAGAGTGATGGAGTACTGCATCAGATGACCTGGCCTCCACAATCACCCGACCTCAACCCAATTGAGATGGTTTGGGATTATTGGACCGCAGAGTGAAGGAAAAGCAGCCAACAAGTGCTCAGCATATGTGGGAACTCCTTCAAGACTGTTGATAAAGCATTCTAGGAGAAGCTGGTTGAGAGAATGCCAAGAGTGTGCAAAGCTGTCATCAAGGCAAAGGGTGGCTACCTTTTTAGTTACTACATGATTATATGTGTGTTATTTCATAGTTTTGATGTCTTCACTACTTTTCTACAATGTAGAAATTTGTAAAAAATAATTAAAAAACCCTTGAATGAGTAGGTGTGTCTAAACTTTTTGACTGGTACTGTATATATACAAAACATATATTGCCTCTTAATATTGCACAATCTGTGTGTCGCTTCATTGGCCTGGGCTATTGTTTGTTTGAATTCAAGACCAGATTGATCTCGGTTTGTCAGTATCAGAGTAGCCACTCATTTCGGCCGATTTTTTTCGGGCCCTGCAACAACAATAAAAAAATTGTGAAATCCTAAAACACCTCTGCTCATCTGTAGCCTATGCCACATGGCAATGATGATTATGGCTTCATCATAAAGAGGCTTTTTCTTCAGCAGTAAATTTACCACACATCCAATCACATCTTGGTGCACGAATAAGGGATACCACAAATAAGGGATACCTGTACCACAAATGGGGCTAGCAATGAAGAACAAAGTACTTCATAGTGCCTGGCTGGAAACCTGTGTATCATGATAAAGGTAGGCTATGCATTATGAATCCACAATGAATACTGTCTGCCTCCAAAGCAACTGTTTCAAGTATAATTTCTTGGTACTGTCTCTACGTCAGTCTTTCCCATCATTGATCTATACTAAGTGTTACTCTGCGTCTAGATGAAGTCTAACAGTCTCTGAGCTAGCTCATTGATCTACTGCTGTGTAAAGTGGTATCAGTTGATTGGCAGGGCCAGGGAGCATCGATCTGTGTTGCTAAGTGTTGCTGTTGCTCCTCTAATAATGTGCAATGATGTGTCAATGGACAGGATCATCGACCAAGCTCATCATCGCCATTGACTCGGCCAAGGGCATGGAGTGCCTGCACAACCTCACCCTAGCCCATCATCCACAGGGACCACAACAAGTCAATGTGGAAGGTGGGGGTCACTGTGTGTGTGTGGGGTGTGTGTGTGTGTGTGTCACATTTAGTAGCATTGGTAGTAAGGTTGAATTGTGACTATGAAATGAAATGTTGTGAGTTATTCTACTTATGATGATACAGTATTTGCCATTTCTAGTCATATTCTACTCGATGAGGATGGACATGACGTGGTGGTCAACTTTGGAGGTAAGCAGTTACAACAAACCTTTACAGTATAATGAAGACAGATCACCATAAAATAGCTATTTCCTGTAGTTAATTAGTCATTGACATCACTAATGTCATTATCAAGATCATGAACCCTTTTGTTCTCTCATCAGAATCCAAGTTCCTGTCACCTGAGGTTGTGGACAATATGACCAAGCAGCCCGGGGTTAGTCCAACTTCCTTATTCACCATACTATAAATGACTTCATAATGTGAATTAGGACCTGGAGGAAACTGCACTCAGGCAGAATGGGTCTATCACCATTGGGGATAGTGCTAGTTCTGTGGTTTTCAGCTCAGATGCTGTGTGTGTGTGTGTGTGTTATGCTCCCTGGGGTGAAGCCTTCGCTGAAGAACAATTTGTCCTCGGTAGCCAGAGTGTTTGTGCTGGTAATTGAACCTGCGCTGGATGGCCCCAGAGACATTCACTCAGTGTACCCACTACACTGTCAACGCAGACATGTTCATCTTTGCCCTGTGTCTGTGGGAGCTGCTCACTGGAGAGATTCCCTTTTCCCACCTGAAACCTGGTAATCCCTGCATGAATACAAACACACCAATCTGAAACTGTATTGGGAGAACGTGAAGCAATATGAGTAAGTATTGAATTGTTCCAAACATGTTATGTAAACTCAGCAAAAAAAGAAACGTCCTCTCACTGTCAACTGCATATATTTTCAGCAAACTTAACATGCGTAAGTATTTGTATGAACATAACAAGATTCAACAACTGAGACAGAAACTGAACAAGTTCCACAGACATGTGACTAACAGAAATGGAATAATGTGTCCCTGAACAAAGGGGGGTCAATATCAAAAGTAACCGTCAGTATCTGGTGTGGCCCCCAGCTGCATTAAGTACTGCAGTGCATCTCCTCCTCATGTACTGCACCAGATTTGTCAGTTCTTGCTGTGAGATGTTACCCTACTCTTCCACCAAGGCACCTGCAAGTTCCCGGACATTTCTGGAGGGAATGGCCCTAGCCCTCACCCTCCGATCCAACAGGTCTCAGACATGCTCAATGGGATTGAGATCCGGGCTCTTCGCTGGCCATGGCAGAACACTGACATTCCTGTCTTGCAGGAAATCACACACAGAACGAGCAGTATGGCTGGGGGCATTATCATGCTGGGGGGTCATGTCAGGATGAGCCTGCAGGAAGGGTACCACGAGGGAGGAGGATGTCTTCCCTGTAGCACACAGCGTTGAGATAGCCTGCAATGACAACAAGCTCAGTCCGATGATGCTGTGACACACCACCCCAGATCATGTCAGACCGTCCACCTCCAAATCGATCCCGCTCCAGAGTACAGGCCTCGGTGTAACGCTCATTCCTTCGACGATAAACGCGAATCCGACCATCACCCCTGGTGAGACATAACCAAGACTCGTCAGTGAAGAGCACTTCTTGCCAGTCCTGTCTGGTCCAGCAACGGTGGGTTCGTGCCCATAGGCGACTTTGTTGCCGGTGATGTCTGGTGAGGACCTGCCTTACAACAAGCCTACAAGCCCTCAGCCCAGCCTCTCTCAGCCTATTGCGGACAGTCTGAGCACTGGTGGAGGGCTTGTGCGTTCCTGGTGTAACTAGGGCAGTTGTTGTTGCCATCCTGTACCTGTCCTGCAGGTGTGATGTTCGGATGTACCGATCCTGTGCAGGTGCTGGTACACATGGACTGCCACTGCGAGGACGATCAACTGTCCGTCCTGTCTCCCTGTAGTGCTATCTTAGGCATCTCACAGTAGCGACATTGCAATTTATTGCCCTGGCCACATCTGCAGTACTCATGCCTCCTTGCAGCATGCCTAAGGCATGTTCATACAGATGAGCAGGGACCCTGGGCATCTTTCTTTTGGTGTTTTTCAGAGTCAGTAAAAAGGCCTCTTTAGTGTCCTAAGTTTTCATAACTGTGAGCTTAATTGCCTACCGTCTGTAAGCTGTTAGTGTCTTAATGACCGTTCTACAGGTGCATGCTCATTAATTGTTTTTACGGTTCATTGAACAAGCATGGGAAACAGTGTTTAAACCCTTTGCAATGAAGATCTGTGAAGTTATTTGGATTTTTAGGAATTCTCTTTGAATGACAGGGTCCTGAAAAAGGGACGTTTCTTTTTTTGCTGTTTTTTTATGCTGGAATGTATTTAGAATGATTCCTATCCTCATCACAGCTGCAGACATGGCCTACCACCACATCCGGCCTCCTATTGGCTACTCGATCCACAAACCCATCTCTGCCATGCTAATGAGGGGCTGAAACGACTGTCCAGAGGTCAGTGTCCTCTTACAATATATAGCCCCTTGATTTCAGAGAGTGTGAAATGACACAAATTCATGTGAGCTTAGTTCATGTATGCTATGTTCATATGAGCTTAGTGCAAATTATGCTACATTCAGATTAACTGAAAAAATATTTGTATAGGTGCTGTGAACTGTGTTGTTTTACAGGGTCAGCCATAGTAGTACAGAACACCTGGAGCAAATTAGGCTTAAGAGCCTTGCTCAAGGGCAGATTTTTCCCCTTGTCGGCTTTGGTATTTGAACCATGAGATCTTTCGGTTACTGGCCCAATGCTCTAACCACTAGGATACCTGCAACTATATGTGAGAACTGATTTTTTATTTTTTTTATTTTACCTTTATTTAACCAGGTAGGCAAGTTGAGAACAAGTTCTCATTTACAATTGCGACCTGGCCAAGATAAAGCAAAGCAGTTCGACACATACACAGAGTTGCACATGGAGTAAAACAAACATACAGTCAATAATACAGTAGAAACAAGTCTATATACGATGTGAGCAAATGAGATGAGATAAGGGAGGTAACGGCAAAAAGTTAATGTTCTAAGTATGCTAAATTCATGCAAAGTAGAGTGTAAAGTTCATGTGAGCTAAGGTTAATGTACTTGTAGAGGTGTTTCCACCAAGAGTCAGTGCTAAGGTCAGATGCTAGCAGAGGGGTTTAGAATGTGTCATCAAACCTATAATTAATGGAACTGTATTCCCCAGGTGCTGTGTTGTTGCATGAATCCACACAGCCACACAATCTACAGGTACTCATGAACCGCATGGCCATCCCATAGAGTCAGGCTGTGACGAACCCGCTAGATGTGGCATAGCTTATTATTCCCTCATTACCTGTTGCAGGCAGGTTGCGGCATTCATCTCTTATCTCCCATGGTGCTCCAGGGTCCTAGTTCTTCTGTTTGCAGGGCTGGGTTGCCAGACAACCATCTCTCTGGACTTAAATTTTGTGCTGTGGTGCTGTTATCAGCAGCTCTGCTCTCACGATCTCACCCGTAGTTACCTTCTCTTGTTACGGCCTGAGTGTCCCAGCCTACCCATCCCGAAACTGTGCCAAAGGTCATGTGCTTTAATTTAAGGTCCAGTTGGGGGCAGAATCAACATGCTTCTAATTATTTTTTGGTCGCCATGTACACATGGTCCAACCATTTCTAGGTTTCCACGGTTGTTCATCTTTGACTTTCATGTTTAAAGTGTAGAAACATGTGAATGAGCGTTGATTAAGATGATTATTAGCAATATACATCGATTAAAGCCTTTTAATTTTTGAGAAGGCTGATGAATATTGTGCCTTTTAATAATAGACACTCCCGAGAAGCACAATTTGGATAACCTCTTGGGTTTGCTCAATGAAAACGGCATACAGACCATGGCCACTGTGAATGCAATGTATTATTGAGTGCCTCTGGTCTGTGTTAGTTCTCTTACAGCGAAGTAGGAGATCTAAAGAGTGCTTTTGAAGCAGATTCATGCGTGGGTCGATCCAAATGACTGGCCTCCCGTAACAACAGCAGGTCCCTGTCACCCACTGCCTGGCGAGGGGCTGTCCTGGTCGGAGTCACGTGGCCGCCCTCTGCTCCTGCTTCGAGCTGGAGTATGCACTCAACGCCCACGCCGTCTGGACTCTGAGGTACGGCATCACTATTTTGATCCTAGATCTGTCATTGCCTGGCATTGATAATGATCATAGGTGTTGACTTCACAGCACAAAGTTATCTGGGACCAGACAAGGATATCATTATCTCCTAAACAGGCAGTGGGGTTAGAGTAAGAGTGGGTTAAATTAAAGTTTCACTTAGGGAGTTAAAACATTTATCTCTTCTCTATCTGGGCATGTTGGCTTGCGTTTCCTTTCTCTAAGTGCACAAACTAGATTGCTAGGCATAACCAAGTTGAGTGTAAAATCCAGTACTAGTAGGAATTCCACGAATGTCATGTCTGGGCCTGTAATGATAAAATTGAGCTTTGTGGCAGATACAGTACTCGCCTTGACCCATTGTTTTGAGCAGGGTACAACACTAGAGACACTTTACTGCAACGGTTAGAGGTGGAGTTGCCCGGATACGGGTCAGGGAAAACAAAGGCAAGCAAATGCAATTAAACATGAATTATATTCTGACTAAGGACTAAGGACTCCACTGGTGGCCAGCCCTGTGTGTGTGTGTGTGTGTGTGTGTGTGTGTGTGTGTGTGTGTGTGTGTGTGTGTGTGTGTGTGTGTGTGTGTGTGTGTGTGTGTGTGTGTGTGTGTGTGTGTGTGTGTGTGCAGAGAGAAGGGAATAGAGAGCAGTGAGCCTGGCAACGGTCTCCAGGAACACAGTAACTGGAGTTGAATGTGTGTATATGTGCTCTACTGCTGAAGTGTGTCTGTCCGTTAGAAATGTCCTGGCAGTAGATCAAAAGTGTCATAAATAAATTGTATTTTTACTCAACGTGAAAGTGAGAGGTCCTGGGGTGTCATGTTTGTCACGGAATTTTTATTTTTCAATAAAATAGAGAAATCACATTGAGTTTCATTCTAGATGATTTGACATTGATATGATATATACGTAAACAATTTATACGTAAACAGGAAGAATCCTAACCAAACTATGCCAAACTAGGCGACAGGTAGCTTAGTGGTTATAGCGTTGGGTCAGTAACTGCAAGGTCGCTGGTTTGAATACCCGAGCCGACAAGGTGAAAAATCAGTCGACGTGCCCTTGAGCAATGTCACTTAACCCTAATTTGCTCCAGGGGCGCCGTACTACTATGGCTGACCCTGTAAAACACAACATTTCACTGCACACATTTGCTGTTTGTGACAATAAACACCTTATTATTAAATACAGGATTCATAATGAATGGCAACTGAAGATGACGGCCTAGGAACAGTGGGTTAACTGCCTGTTCAGGAGCAGAATGACAGATTTGTACCTTGTCAGCTCAGGGATTTGAACTTCCAACCTTCTGGTTACTAGTCCACCGCTCTAACCACTAGGCTACCCTGCCGCCCCAACCGAATAAATAATTGAACCAAGAATGATACAGGTATTAGATGTGTTAGCAGCAACACATTTTGACACAAACTGTTTCCTACATAGGACATTTCACAATTTCTCCAACTATTATTACTGTTTGTTTGACCTTTGACCTTTTATTTAACCTTTATTTAACTAGGCAAGTCTTTATTATTACTGTTTATGTAGTTGTGTACAGCAGGCATTCATTGTATGTTTTATGTATGACATACAATATTTTCAAATGAACTGGGTGAATTTGATTTCAATGCATGTCCATTAAATTGGATTCGAAAATTCTCGAAAGGAATACATTGTAATCACTTACAAAGTTGAATGGAAATGCAGGGATACAATTTGTGACAACAGATCATGTATACGTTACAGATAAAGTGAAACAAATCTCTGGAGAGTTATCACCATGTAAAATATGGAAATATATCTCATACATCTTCTTTCTGTGTATAAACAATGAACATTATCTGTGTAATTAAGGTTATACATCCAGTATAAAGAGCCAACTGTATTTCCTCGCCCGTGCCAAACTATTATCCAATCAGGTCTTTGTCATCAACGCAAAAGTGTTGTAGTGCTTTAAGTCAGTGGTATTTTATTTTCTCTCCAAACCAATCATCACACGACCATGCCTTGCGAAGTGTGTTAAGGTGCTTTGGGGCAAGCTGGCCTCCACAAGGCTTAACGACTATGAATGATTTATTTATTTGTGCAGCGTGAATTGAGGGGTATCTGTTTACAGGGGGCTGGTGACAGCACCTGTGCTTGATACCTCCAGCAGACAAGGCCTCACTGTTTGTCCCCAAAAAGGGATGGTTGTAAACATCTATGCTACTATCAAAACCTTTTATAAAGACACATTTTCATGACCCAGACTTTTTTTGTTGGTAAAAAAAAAAGGGGGAAATCATTAAAGCTCTTAGTAAACTCAAACATGTATTCACAATTGTGGAGCGACTGTTCCTGCAGTGTCCTCTCATGAGAACCATTACAGCAAGTCCCTCTCAAGAATAACGCAACTCCGGAAAGAATGTGATGTCGAAGAATATCCTTCCTGGTCAGCCTGCAGTCATCTGATTGTCTCGTGTGCTTTGTAATATAGATAGAGCAAACGTCATTCCAAATAAAAGGCCTATGTGTTATTTTACTTTCTTGTTCAGATATCAACAAATCTCAGATATATAGAAATTGAATAATTGTGCAGCTTACCCTTGTGCCAGCCTGTTGCTTTCTAATAGTTACTGTCAGTTGGTGCAGTTGTCAACAGAGGGTATGAGGTGTGGCCAAACAGCGAAGAGTCTTCCACTGAGCAGGTGCTCAGCTGGTCAATCAGCTGTAGATCTTCTTTGTCTCCCCTCCTGCTTCCATCCAGTTGTTTAGAACGGAGCTGTACACTTTGGGAGTATTCCTGGCTCTCATTCTCAGATTTAGAAATGGCTCTTAGCTCTGTTATTTCTGTAACCTCTGCAGCCTCTTGCTCTTTCGGTTCCTTTGTATCTTTGGTGTCTTCTGGTTCTCTTGACGTTGTGCCAGATTCAGAGTGATTCTCTGGACTCTCAGACTGCTCCTGTGTTTCATCTCCATTTTTGGAAAGCGTTGTCAGGACGGTTATCTCTTGCAATGTTTGTTGCCCGTCCAACCCAGAATTGTCTTTGGTTTCTTCAGTCTCTGCTGGATCCTCAATGATCTTTTCAGGCCTGCCACTGGCAGCTGAATGGTTAGAGCCCTGTATCCTTTCAACATCAGTTTTGGACATTTCTGTCAGATCAGTTTCTCCCTGCATTGTCATATCTTTGTCCTTGTCATCCTCAGACATCCCTGTTGTTTGTTTGAGCTCCTCTGAATAACCCTGACCCTCCTCCCGTGGCCCAGCTGTGTCTTCTCTACTGCTGTCTTCAAGTTCAGCAGAGAGTGTGAAGAGAGTGACTTCTGTTCCCTCTTCCACCTCGAGAGAGTATTTCGTTAGCCCAGTTTCACTGGCGTCATCGTCTCTTGAGTGAGTACTACTGAGATCTGACTGGATCACTTCCACCTTGTTATTACTGTTTGACTCATTGTCATCCTTTGTGGATGGGGCTGCCTCTTTAAGTTCTGTAACTATACTCTCAACAATGGTGCCAGCTCCGCCTCCAACAGCTGCGCTCCTCTCCGAAGCATTGGTATCATGATCGTCAGGTTTCGGGTCTGGTGTCTTTGCCGTTTTAGTAGGTCTCTCTGGTCTGGAAATTTCGGTCACGTGTGTTGGCGCTATAGCCCTGGCATCCGAATTAGACTCACTGATGACATTGTCAGAAGTAAAGTCATCTAGGGGCTCTATGAATGTCTCAAAGAACTTTGAGGATTGATGTACATTCACCCAGTTAGTTACAAGATCCCTATTGTCTCCTTTCTCCAAGGTCTCTGGAGTTGCAGCATGGTCCTCAGCTTTAACACTTTCCTCAAGTACATTAGCGTCTTTACCTGATGCAGTGCTTTCTTTTTGTTGTGTTTCTGACTGAGGTTTGAGGACAACGCTGGCTCCTTCTTCAGATGGCTTGCTTGCCCCTTCTGTGGATTCGTCTTCCGTTTTACGTTCTTTTTCCTTCAGATCTGATTCAGTCTCTGTGGTATCTTCTAGCTCCATAGCTCTGGGTTCTGAAGCTGGAGCTTGTGTCTCTTCAGAAACAACAATCACCTCTGTAGTACCATCACTAACTTTCTCTTTGCCATCATCCAAGTGATCTGTGCTTGTATCTTGGTTCTTATCTGCACTCTCAAGTGTAGCATCTACAATTCGGTCCTTTGACTGAGTTTTTAGTTCAGACTGCTCTTGAGACTCTACAGACGCCTCTATCTCCTTGACATTCTTAGTCTCCTTATTAGCATTCTCTGACATAGCCTCTTCTTTGGATTCAGCCCCAGTGTTAACTGGCTCTGGGTCCCCTACGTGTGAACCAGCATGGCTATCTCTGTTAGATTCCTCAGCCTTAGATTCTTTGTCTTCTGTGTCTGCATCCTGATCTACTTTGGTATTTTCACATTTGTCATTTGCCTCTTCCTGGTCTTTAGGATCTTCCTCTGTCTCCACCTTGTTTAGGTCATCTGTCTTTGTTTCTGCCCCCTTGTCCTTTTCATCTACCTTGGTTTTGCCTTGGGTATCTTGGTTTGTGGACTCTGTCTCCCCTCTTGCGGTGTCACTCTGAACTTCAGAGGCTGCAGCTGTCTCTCCATTTTCAGAATCTACCTCACTGTCCTTTTTCTCTGTTTCTTTCCTGCTGACTAGGGTCTCTTCTCTGGCCGCAGTGCTATCTCCAACAATTGGAGCTGAGCCACTCTCTACATCAAATTCATCATTCTCGTCCGCATCACATACAGATTCTTGAACATTGTCTTTGATCTCAGTCTCTTCAACTTTGACCTCAGTTGTTGTCATGTTTTCTCCTTCCTCTGCTTTAAGTTCACTGGCTTCCTTTGCATCCACAACATTTTCCTCAACTACTTCCTCTCCCTCTTTCTCTCCTGTTTCATGCTCAGATATTTTTGCTGCTTTATTTTCTTCAACCATTTCCCCATGTTCTAGCTTGCCCTCTTCTTTTACAATTTCCTCTCCATCATCGTCTTCCTTTTCTGCCTGTCCAACCTTCTCTTCACACTCCACCTTATCTTCTACTTCTGCTGCCTTTTTGCTGTCATCTGTTTCTCCCTCCTCTGCCTTATTCCCCTGAGCATTTTCTCCACCCTGTGTCCCCTCTTCTGCGTTATCCTCCCCATCTTTCTCACTTCTGTCTACCTTACCCTCACTAACTTTCTCTTCATCTCTCTTAGCTTCTCCAGTATTTACTTCCTCAGTCTCTTGCTTTTCTTCTTTCTTATCATTTCCAGTTGTTTCACCGTCCTTTACTTTCCCTTCTTCAATTTGGGCAAAATACTTTTCTACCTTATCACTTGCCTTATCCTCTGTAGTAGTTTCTCCTCCAACTTCATCCGGACCAGCTTCTTTTTCTCGTTTGTCTTCCTTCATTGCCTCCCCTGTGTCACTCTCAAGTTTGGCTTCGGTTTCTCCAGGTGCATCCTCACTCTTCTCAGCTCCCTCTGCTGTCTTTTCAGCACAGACAGTAGTATCTCCACTTTTCTCTGACACGCTGCTTGAATTATCTGCTGTGACTTCTATCTCTGTGCCTCCAACCGTGTCCTCCTCCCCATCTCCCTGCCTGTCCCTGTCAGTTATAGGCATCTCTTTATGGCTATGGGACTCTGAATCCGCAATGGGCTTTGCTTTCATCTCTACTGCTTCACTCTCTGCCACCTCAGTCCCTGCCTCATCCGTCACAGCTGTTTCTATCTCAGTCTTGCTCCCTGGTTCTTCTGGTGCAGATGACTCATCTTTGGTGCTTTTCATCTCCTCTGACTCACTAGGTGGTATGTCAGGATCTGGTGTGTTTTTCTCTTCCTGCTGCTCTTTACTAGTTACAGAATCACTTGCTTTAGCTGGCTCGCCCGCCTGAAGATCCACAGCCTCATCTTCTTCCTGGTTGCCCTTAGTTTCTTCACCCTCTTCTTTCCCCTTTGTTTCTACTTTGCTGTCTGCCTCCTCTTGATCATCCGTCTCCGGACTGGCTTTTGGATCCTCCTCTTTCGCCTCTGTCACACCACTGGTTTCTTCAGTTATCTGTTCAGACTCCGGTGTACCATCTTCCTCCTCTTCCTTCAGCTCAGTCCCGACTTCTTTTCCCTCGGCAGAACTCTGTGAGGTAATTTCCTGTGCACTGAGTGAACTTTCCTCACACTTCACTTCCTCTGTACTGATCTGACGCTCCAGAGTAAAAGCCCCGGCTTGCTCTGGTTCCGTACCTGCGGGAAAAAAATAGGCGGTAGGTGAGTGACTAATGACGTTTTCTCACACACAAAATATACTGTGCAGGTGTTAATTAAGGACAAATAACTGGAGCTCTTACCAATGGTGTCCGGTTGTTGGTTTTTCTCAGTGGGGTCTTCCTCCGTCTCAGTGCTGGTGTCACTCAGCTCTGGCTCTGAGTGACTCTGAGCCTCCTTAAAAATGGCCTCTGCTAGTTTCTCCTGCACAGACTTGGCTTGGGTTTGGCGTGGGAAGGAGACAGAGACGTGAAGCATGCAATGAATGACCTTTACATGTCAACAAACACAAGCAGTATAATCATATACAAAAAGAACATCATGAGGAGCCATTAAAACAAAATAAACTGAAAGCAATGATTGGACATTAGACAGAACAAAGTAAAATGAAACTTCATTTCAGAGAGAGACTCATTTTAATATTTACATTAGCCAATTGAAGGAGAATAGTATAATGTATATCACATTTAGATGTTCAGCATGCATGAAATAAATGCAGGTTGACATTTATTGTCATGAATCTGGCCCTGGAGGCAGAACTGACCAATTTCTGCTAGATAGGCCAGCTGCAAAGTAAAAACCAGCTATATTGTACAAATTCATGAAAACAAACATTTGCTTTTTGGCCTTAATTTAAGGTTAGGGTTTTAGGCATTAGAGTTAGCAGTGTGGTTAATGTCATGGTTATGTTTAAAATCTGATTTTATCAGTTTGTGGCCGTGCCAGCTAGTGACCACTCTACAGAGCTGCCCCCAGAACAAGATTCATGACAAAAAACGCTAACCTGCTAAATAAACAAGCAAAAAGCAATACAGAGATAAAGTTCATGGGCCCAAACAAATAAAAAATATATATTTTGTGTTGGCCAAAATTACATCAACTTAACAAAGAACGCAGGAGAGCAAACCCAAAACAGACATTCACAATCCTCAGCTCAGTATTTTCAGACATAATTTGTCAGGTATACAGTACAAAGTTGTTCATTAAGAATCTGTTCAACCAATTCTGAGGAAGAACTACGGTGAAGTAATACAAATTCCTCAGAGGCATTCTACAGATCTAGGATCTTTATTTGATCACGCTGTTGCAGGAGAACTTTCCTGCAATCCAGGAAATGTAAAACTTATTTGAGGTGTATTTGAGGTTTAAAAATCCTCCTGAAGTTCGTAATTTCCATTTTGAAATTTAAACGACAAAAAGGAACCTTGAATTATAATCCACATAATAATTCACATTTCCTGTTGTTTAAGGATTATTTTCCTGCTGTAGCAAACTGGCTCAAATTAAAATCCTACATCTGTACATTACAATGTTTATCAAATTAAAGTCCAAAAACACCGGCACGCACTTGAATACAAACACAGATGAGACCAAAAAAAGCATGTTCCCACTTAGCTCCAACAGCCATCTTATTTATCATCACAATTACAATGGCGTGAAGGCGAATGAGAAAAGGAAAGGCAGGTCCAAAATGCAGCAGGAAATGGTTTCTCCCAAGCAACACACAGAATCACCTTTTCCACCATCCGAACTGACCTGTTATCTCACAATACTCAGAATTAAAATCGATGGATTCTTATGTAAAGGCCTGTATACATGGAAATATATCAAACTCAACTAATCTATTATATAGAAAAACTAACAGCTCTGATTATGGAAAAGGCCCCCGGGGAGGGGAGGGGTACAGCTCTCACTCAGGCGAGTCTGGATGTGACGGTACATACTTACCCCTCTCAGGCTCCTCCTCCTGTGTCGACTCACCCTCCGCCTTAGCCCCACTCTCCTTGTCATCTTCCTCCTTAGCCTCAGCACTCCCATCATCATTCCCTTTCCCCTCCTCCGAAAGCCCACTTGTGTCTGACACCTCAAGCTCTGTGGGTCTCGCTGTGCTGTCCCCAGGGCTGTACCCCAAGGTCCCTGTGTCTTCCTCCCCAGTCGAGGTGGTCTGGGGTGGGGTAGGAGAGCTGCTCTCTGTTGCTGTGGTGGGATCCTCTGTGAGTGGTTGGTCTGGATCAGGTGCTATGGTGGTGGGGGTGTCTTTTGCCTGTTCAGCCTGGGGAAGAGCCTCCTCTAGGTCAGCTGCCTGGTTGACTGCTTGGTCCTCCTTGGCCTCAGCCTCACTGTCATCCATGTCACTTCCTGAGGAGCTGGAGTCTGACCTCGACCTTGACCTTCTCTCTTCTACAAGGGAGACAGTGTTAACAGGAGACAAAGGAATAAAAACATTTATAATTTAAAGAGCTAAGATCTACGATGAATGGATGAGGTGGACTATATTTGGGTTCAGATCTACGATGAATGGATGAGGTGGACTATATTTGGATTCAGATCTACGATGAATGGATGAGGTGGACTATATTTGGATTGAGATCTACGATGAAGGGATGAAGTGTGATATATTTGGTTTGAAATCAACAATGAATGTATGAAGTGGACTATATTTGGATTGGGGTGTAAACTCTTCTATTAATTCATTTTCCTTTGATTATAAATCAAGATTTTTCAAGATTATTAACTAACCAACTTTGTCATCGTCCTCACTGTCAGACTGGTCGCATTTCTCTCTATCCTCTCCTTCTCTTTCCCTGGAGGGAGGAACACTTTTCTTGTCTTTCTCTTCTCCTCTGTCCTCAGCCTGCCCCTCGTCATCCGCCTCAAAGTCCTCTTCATAGTCTGTTGGGAAAAACAAATAGCGCCTTATGACTCCATAGCATAAAAAACGATTCTTAACATGATTAACTATCTTATTATTATGATTTTAATCTTGTACCATAGAGTGTTAGACAGAGCAACGACTATGCTTCTATTATGGGGTGGCAGGTAGCTTAGTGGTTAGAGTATTGGGCCAATAACCAGAAGGTTGCTGGATCAAATCCCTGAGCTGACAAGGTAAACATGTGTCTTTCTGCCATGAGCAAGGCAGTTAACCCACTGTTCCCTGAGTGCTGAAGACATGGATGTTGATTAAGGCAGCCCCGCGCACCTCTCTAATTCAGAGGGGTTGGGCTAAATGCCGAAGACACATTTCAGTTGAGTACATTCAGTTGGACAACTGACTAGGTATTATTAATAATTTTCACAAAAATATTGGTAACATATGCCTTGTTTATGACAGCCTATGATGGATGTTATGTCTTCATGTACAGTTGAAGTTGGAAGTTTACATACACCTTAGCCAAATACATTTAAACTCAGTTTTTCACAATTCCTGACATTTAATCCTAGTAAAAATTCCCTGTCATAGGTCAGTTAGGATCACCAGTCCCTCCTGCAGCAAAGCACCCCCACAAAGCACCCCCACAACATGATGCCACCCCTGTGCTTCATGGTTGGGATGGTACTCTTCGGCTTGCAAGCGTCCCCCTTTTTCCTCCAAACATAACAATGGTCATTATGGCCAAACAGTTCTATTTTTGTTTCATCAGACCAGAGGACATTTCTAAAAAAAAAAAGTATGATCTTTGTCTCCATGTGCAGTTGCAAACCGTAGTCTGGCTTTTTTTATGGTGGTTTTGGAGCAGTGGCTTCTTCCTTGCTGAGCGGCCTTTCAGGTCATGTCGATATAGGACTCATCTTCACAAGATCCTTTGCTTTTGTTCTGGGATTGATTTACATTTTTCGCACCAAAGTACGTTCATCTCTAGGAGACAGAACACATCTCCTTCCTGAGCGGTATGACTGCTGCGTAGTCCTATGGTGTTTATACTTGCAGACTAGTGTTTGTACAGATGAATGTCGTACCTTCAGGCGTTTGGAAATTGCTCCCAAGGATGAACCGGACTTGTGGAGGTCTACAATTATTTTTCTGAGGTCTTGGCTGATTTCTTTTGATTTTCCCATGATGTCAAGCAAAGAGGCACTGAGTTTGAAAGTAGGCCTTGAAATACATCCACAGGTACACCTCCTCCGATTGACTCAAATGATGTCAATTAGCCCATCAGAAGCTTCTAAAGCCATGACATAATTTTCTGGAATTTCCCAAGCTGTTTAAGGCACAGTCAATGTAGTGTATGTAAACTTCTGACCCACTGGAATTGTGATACAGTGAAATAATCTGTCTGTAAACAATTGTTGGAAAAATTCCTTGTGTCATGCATAAAGTAGATGTCCTAACCGACTTGCCAAAACTATAGTTTGTTAACAAGAAATTTGTGGAGTGGTTGAAAAACTAGTTTTAATGACTCCAACCTAAGTGTATGTAAACTTCCGACTTCAACTGTAGCTGTTATAAAGGCTTTATAAATGCATGTAAGGGGGGCTACAGTAAAGTATTACCAAAATGTCAATATAATATTGATATAACTCTCAGGTCTCCATCTGTGTAGCTCAGTGTACCATCTTTTGGTTTGTCCTCCTCTTCTGGAATGTCTTCTTTGATCTCTGTCTCCATGTCCTGTGGCTGAGTTGTCTCAGGCTCTGGTTGAGAGTGACTGTCTTTACCAATCATCTCCTCCTCCACCCCTGCAGTGTCCTTCCCAGTGTTTAGAGGGCGGGTGACTATGATTTCCTCTTTGACTCTCTTTGGATGAGGGGTGGGCTTCTTGTCTAATCCCATGGCTATGATACACCTGGAAAATGAAAAAGGCCTCACATACTGTATCCTTGTGACCTGATTAAACTGCAGACATTGAACGTGTATCACTGAGATTTCATCATAATTGGGGTTTTATTGACAAATTCAGATAGAGGTGCTAAAAAAAAAGAGTTTGGTTTGAATATACATTTTCTAACACTCAGGATAACATATTTGCTTTCGAAATGACCACTCCATTCTCAGACAGTAACACGTACTTTTAAAATCCTGCTGTTACTGTATCTCACCTGTAGCAGGGCGAGGCTCCCTCCATGCTGGAGAATCCAAAATGTCCGTGGCGGCCGCCTAGCCGGGAACCCTTCCTGTGTTTGAACTCACAGCAGGAGCTGAGGCGCTCCACCTGCAGCCCGTTGAGAAAGAACGTCAGGCTGAAGGGGAAGCCACGGTGGCGCCGCGACACAAACTGGAACGTCTCTAAAAAATAAATAGAGGTAAAGTGGATACGTTGTATTGTAGTATTTCATATTTTATGGGATGTTTACGCAGTCTGCATGCAAATGGTTTGAGATTAGAAAAAAAATGAATGCTATTAAAAAAAAGTGTTTTTTATTTTTATTTGGGCAAGACCGAATAGACCAGACTCTGTCTGTCACACACTCACTGACCTCCCTTCCTGCGTGTTCCCATACTGACCTCCCTCCTGGAGTCTGCCCTTGTACACACACAGGTTCTCTCCCCCACAGTGCTGCTGGAACACCTTCACCTCATCCCTCATGTCCATCAGGTCATGTGACAAGTGCACTGTCTTCCCAAAGAACACCATGCTCACACATACTTTGCTCTGCACAGAGGTCCGCGGGAGAGTAGAGTCCTGGAAGCAAAAACAGATTTGTTTTCAATGTGTCCTGCGGCCTTTTTAATACTGCAAAGGAATAATTAGGCCAGTAAGTACCCGCTGGGGCCATTCATTCAAAATGTATATACGCATGACTGTAAATCACTTCAGATAAAAGCATTTGCTAAATTGCTTATATTATTATTATATTACACTAAGTAAGCACCATAAAACCTGAATGGTTTCTATTGGGTATGATAGAAGTGGGCAGCTAACTTACAGTCACTGTGCCTATCTGGAGAGCCCTTGTAATCAAACTGTACTATAAATTGCAGCTGTGCACTGGTACTGAAGCATAGTATATCTGAGAGAAGTGTGATTTGGTCTGACATAAAAATCACTGTGTTTATTGTTGAGAATTTTTTTTTTTAACTCATGTGTAGAATGTCCAATCAAAATGGGTAGAATTATGTTAATTATGTAGATAATCCTCTAAGAAAAGCAATGGTCCAAACCTAATTTCTCTATCAGATAAAATAACATTGTTTTTTTAATCAGGAAAATTGCATCGCGTCAGCTAGGCTGGATTCTGTGCAAGAATTAAGGCTAAATTACTGGCTACCTGACAGGCTCACTTTCCCGTTGAACTCATCATCTTTCTTCTCGAATCCACAGGACATAAAAACAATATAGAGGTAAGATGGATATCGAGTTTGAGACATGACATGTAGTAGTTTCATATTGTTGTATACGCTTTTAATATAAAGCGTATCTCTGTGAAATATTAACAGAGCATACCAAGCTTATACCAAGCTTTTTATTTTCAAAGCCTTTTACATTTAATTCAGCTCGTGTCATGCTAATTTAGCTCTTTGCAACCCGCAGATAACGATTTTGAAGACGACGATCCCGAAATGTAAAATCCTCAACAGTTGTTACGAGAACCCTGCACCACTATGCCAACAGAGCTCAGTGATTATTATTGGATGTGTTAGGTTAGGAAATCTGACTTCTTTGATATAATGTTAATGATTACGTTAGAGAAAGACCCCACGGAACAATTCAGAACATGAATAATCATATTTGTCTTGGTAAAATGTATTTTATATCATAAGAAAGTGGAATTTCATAACCAAAGCACGTCTCCAACAACTCTGTTTGTTTATTAATAAAGGTACGTGGTGGAGTTCACGAGTGTGCGGATTTTATTTATTTTATACCGACTTTTTTCGACCCACACCCCCATAAAGTAGTGCGCATTTGATCAGACTTGACTATAGAATGGTTGGACACTCTACCATGTGTCATCTGAAGGGTGGAGGGAACTATGGTTGAAGAGACAGAGAGGGAGGAAGGGAGAAAAGAAGAGAGAGACCTCCGTCATTCCGGGACCACTTGGGGCCGTGGTGGGGCGCAGTCTCCGTCCCCTGAAAGTGCCATTGGGGGTACCCTTAAAACCGCCCCTCTCTTTCCTCTTAGTCGGTGGTGGCACTGGGGTAACAAAGTTGTTGATGACTGGAAGGCGGTAGGGGGATATACCACGGGAAAACTCTGTCCCGGTCAAATGTCTTCTGGAGTCTTTGTCCATCTGGAAAGAAAATACAAAATTCCTGTGATAACGCTTCAATTACAAGTTGCCCGGATACGGGTCTGGGAATACAAAGGCAAGCAAGTGCAATAAAACATGCATGGAATTCTGACTAACGGATAAAGACTCCACTGGTGGCCAAACCCGTAAGTCTGTGTGTGTCTGCGTGCGTGTGTGAGTGCTATAGTGTTATAAATAATACAGTCGACGTTGGTGGTCTCACAATGCAGTTGAAAGGCTGGTCCGTTTCATTGGAGGAGTCATGGGGCCTGTAGGGGGAGGTGTGTCTGTGGGAGGCTGTGGTGCTGTTACTATGGATGGGCTTCAGACGCACCGGCCTCTGCATCTTCCCTGGAGCCGTGTTGGGTCGAGACGAGCCCGGCTGAGGCACACACACACACACACACACACACACACACACACACATCAACCATGCATTCTAAGCAAGATACGTTTATTTTTTTTATTCTGATGGACATTTAAATGCTCATCATAGTAAATGTTTCAATATTTTAAACATGCTCTTATCTACAAATTTACTACACTGAACAAAAATATAAATGCAACATGCAACAATTTTAAAGATTTTACTGAGTTTACTGACTACAGTTCATATAAGAAAATTGGTTAATTTATATAAATACATTAGGACCTAATCTATGGATTTCACATGACTCGGCAGGGGCGCAGCCTTGGGTGGGTCTGGGAGGGCATAGGCCCACCCACTGGGGAGCCAGGCCCAGCCAATCAGAAGGAGTTTTTCTCCACAAAAGGGCTTTCCTACAGACATAAAAACTCCTCAGACTATCCTGCAGGTGAAGAAGCCGGATGTGGAGGTCCTGGGCTGGCGTGGTTACACAGGGTCTGCGGGGTGAGGCCGGTTGGACTTACTGCCAAATTCTCTGAAACGATGTTGGAGGCAGCTTATGGTAGAGAAATTAACATTAAATTAATGATTAATGATCAAGCTGTTTAATCAGCTTCTTGATATGCTACACCTGCCAGGTGGATAGATTATTTTGACAAAGAAGAAATGCTAATTTACAGGGATGCAATCACATTTGTGCAATTGTTTGTTGTTGAGAAATAAGCTTTTTGTGCATATGGAAAATGTCTGGGATTTTTTTATTCAGCTCATGAAACATGGGCCCAACACTTTACATGTTGCATTTATATTTTGTTCAGTGTATGTTTAACCAAGTGCTTTTAATGATATTTGAAGTATTTTTGCAACACTATATAGTAACAAGCCCCAACATGCTTGTGATACATTTGTTTGCAGATTTTGTCAAGAGACACCTTCTAACTTCTAGTAAACACAACAATCAAAGCCAGAAAAACCCAGGCAGGCGTTCACCCCTCGACATATGTTGATTCAGCCATTAAGCTACCACATCTTACATTTCAAAAGCGTGAGATAAACTTGTGTAATCCCACCACTTCACATTGAATACACTCTTAAACGAGACATTGAGCAAACACAAGAGAGAAGTGTTCTTCAGACCTGCTGACTAGAATGTCAACACCAACCTGGCAACTATCTCAGCACGTACGGCTATGTTTGCATCCTAAATGGCACCCTATTTCCTATATAGTGCACTACTTTTGACCAGGACCCATCCCTATATATGGAATAGAGTGCCATTTGGGATGCGCAGGCCATGAATCAGCTCCACACATGAAATACATTTTCCATGGCTGCTGTGTGGTTGAAACACCGTTCAATTTGCTACATGTGTATAACTCTTGTAACAATAACTCTTAAAACGTCAAACGTGATCAAGTTTAAAAACAAACATCATAATCGCCAACACTGATACTTATTTTCCGGACCTTTGTCACAACTATCCGGCATTACCTTGTCACAATAATGCGACTCTTGAGCAATCATTATCAAAATTGTTATTATTGTGCATTTGCCTTAATTGCTATAGTCTCAGAGGCATCACTCACAGATTCAGAGGATTCAGAGTGCTCCCCCTCTGGGCCAGAATGCTGTGCGTGGGAGACCCTGGGGCCCGTGGGCGGCCGTGGAGACAGGATATGGATTATCTCCTCCTCGTACCTCTTGGAACGTTCCACCTTCACCAAGACAAAGACTATGGTTATAATGCCTTTACTCATGACTCCCTCCAAAATACATGAGAGACATTGGGTTGCATACGATTATGTTTGATACAATACATTCAAAGGAGTCACAGGTTATACAGAATATTCATATCCAAATGAGGCACCTTGATTTTATGCACTCTCTCCCTCCGGGCAAAATCCTCCAACTTCCTCTTGATCTCGATCTGATGGAGACGCTGGATGAGAAGGACAATGTTTACGTTTCATGCAGAGGCAGGAAGAACCCACCGATCAGAAAAATGGGATCATGGTCTCTAGGACAGGGTCATATTCAGGAGCGTAAATGCAATTTTATTTAGGCTAAATCATGTTCTTATTGTTGTATGTTTTAATTATTTAATGTATTGATTGTTCCTGCCTTCTTGGTCAGGTCTCTCTTGAAAAAGAGACTCTGGGTCTCAATGGACTTTCCTGGTTAAATAAAGGTAAAAACAATTACTAAAATAAAAAAACACTAGTTGGGGGAATGCAAAACTGACCCAAGGTCAGCATCTAGGGGCAACTTCACCCTACTCCCTCTCTCACCTCCATGTCCAGCACCTTATGGAAGATGGCCTGGGCCAGGCATTCCCTCACATGCCTCTGGTGCGCTCTCTGCATCACATTGTGTCTGTACTCTTTGTCTGGGACAATCCGCCCACTCCTGGTGATCTGATAGAATATCACACATCACATTAGGAAGTGTTATTGTTAGCCTGTACGGTCCTCAAAATAAGATTTTTACTATCTTACCATTCTGTCTCCCATACACTTTAGTCATCATCACTACATCATGATCATCATCATTACAAAACTGGTTGTTTGGATCCTGGATGCTGATTGGACGAGCAGCGTTCCAAGCCGCGCTGTATTGGCCGTCACGGACACACCTATGCCTGCTATCTCAACTCGGTATTATTTCCCCTTACTTCAAAACCTACAGTAGCATTTAGTTTTGGTTCAGCGTTGGTAAATATAAGACTCGCTGTCTGCCTGTCCAACCTCAGAAACAATGTTTCACTTTTGAATTTCGATCTGTGTAGTACCATACATAGAGTGAACCGTGCCCAAACGAGACGATACAACTTTTTATGAGCCAGTCGAAATCACGCATCAATATCATTATCATGGACATACAGGCATAGCGAAATCAGCGATCACTTAGCCCGACCAAAACATTAAGAACACCTTCCTAATATTAATCCCCCCCACCCCCGTTTTTGCCCTGCGAACAGCCTCAATTCATTGGGGCATGGACTCTACAAGGTGTCGAAAGTGTTCCCCGGGAATGCTGGCCCATGTCGACTCCAATGCTTGACTGGTGGACCATTCTTGACACACACGGGAAACTGTTGAGCGTGAAAAACCCAGCAACGTTGCCATTCTTGACACAAACCGGTGTGCCTGGCCCCTACTACCATACCCACTTCAAAGGCACTTAAATCTTTTGACTTGCCCATTCACCCTCTGAATAGTTCACACACAATCGATGTCTCAATTGTCTCAAAGCTTAAAAATCCTTCTTTAACTTGTCTCCTCCCCTTCATCTACACTGATTGAAGTGGATTTAACAAGTGACATCAATAAGGGATCATAGCTTTCACAAAGAGCAGGTATCGTTAATGTTTTGTCCACTCAGTATGTGTGTATATATATTTATATATATATATATATATATATATATATATATATATATATATATATATATATATATATATATATATACACATACACATACAGTGGGGCAAAAAAGTATTTAGTCAGCCATCAATTGTGCAAGTTCTGCCACTTAAAAAGATGAGAGGCCTGTAACTTTCATCATAGGTACACTTCAACTATGACAGACAAAATGAGAAAAAAATATCCAGAAAATCACATTGTAGGATTTTTAATGAATTTATTTGCAAATTATGGTGGAAAATAAGTATTTGGTCACCTACAAACAAGCAAGATTTCTGGCTCTCACAGACCTTTAAGACATTTAAGAGGCTCCTCTGTCCTCCACTCGTTACCTGTATTAATGGCACCTGTTTGAACTTGTTATCAGTATAAAAGACACCTGTCCACAACCTCAAACAGTCACACTCCAAACTCCACTATGGCTAAGACCAAAGAGCTGTCAAAGGACACCAGAAACAAAATTGTAGACCTGCACCAGGCTGGGAAGACTGAATCTGCAATAGGTAAGCAGCTTAGTTTGAAGAAATCAACTGTGGGAGCAATTATTAGGAAATGGAAGACATACAAGACCACTGATAATCTCCCTCGATCTGGGGCTCCACGCAAGATCTCACGCCGTGGGGTCAAAATGATCACAAGAACGGTGAGCAAAAATCCCAGAACCAAAGTAACAAAGCCTACCATCAGTAACACACTACGCCGCCAGGGACTCAAATCCTGCAGTGCCAGACGTGTCCCCCTGCTTAAGCCAGTACATGTCCAGGCATGTCTGAAGTTTGCTAGAGAGCATTTGGATGATCCAGAAGAAGATTGGGAGAATGTCATATGGTCAGATGAAACCAAAATATAACTTTTTGGTAAAAACTCAACTCGTTGTGTATGGAGGACAAAGAATGCTGAGTTGCATCCAAAGAACACCGTACCTACTGTGAAGCATGGGGGTGGAAACATCATGCTTTGGGGCTGTTTTTCTGCAAAAGGACAAGGACGACTAAACCGTGTAAAGGAAAGAATGAATGGGGCCATGTATCGTGAGATTTTGAGTGAAAACCTCCTTCCAGCATTTCAGACAATGATCCCAAACACACTGCCCGGGCAACGAAGGAGTGGCTTCGTAAGAAGTATTTCAAGGTCCTGGAGTGGTCCATATCTCAACCCCATAGAAAATCTTGAGTTGAAAGTCCATGTTGCCCAGCAACAGCCCCAAAACATCACTGCTCTAGAGGATATCTGCATGGAGGAATGGGCCAAAATACCAGCAACAGTGTGTGAACACCTTGTGAAGACTTACAGAAAACATTTGACCTCTGTCATTGCCAACAAAGGGTATATAACAAACTATTGAGATAAACTTTTGTTATTGACCAAATACTTATTTTCCACCATAATTTGCAAATAAATTCATTAAAAATCCTACAATGTGATTTTCTGGATTTTTTTTATGTCTGTCATAGTTGAAGTGTACCTATGATGAAAATTACAGTTCTCTTTCATCTTTTTAAGTGGGTGAACTTGCACAATTGGTGGCTGACTAAATACTTTTTTGCCCCACTGTATATATATTACTGTACCAGTCAAAAGTTTGGACACACCTACTCATTCAAGAGTTGTATAATACATTGTAGAATAATAGTGAAGACATCAAAACTATGAAATAACACATATGGAATCATGTAGTAAGCAAAAAAGTGTTAAACAAATCCAAATATATTTTATATTTGAGATTCTTCAAAGTAGCCACCGTTTGCCTTGATGACAGCTTTGCACACTCTTGGCATTCTCTCAACCAGCTTCATGAGGTAGTCACCTGGAATACATTTCAATTAACAGGTGTGCCATGTTAAAAGTTAATTTGTGGAATTTCTTTCATTCTTAATGCATTTGAGCCAATCAGTTGTGTTGTGACAAGGTAGGGGTGGTATACAGAAGATAGCCCTATTTGGTAAAAGACCAAGTCCATAATATGTCAAGAACAGCTCAAATAAGCAAAGAGAAAAGACATAAAGGTCAGTCAATCCTGAAAATATCAAGAACATTGAAAGTTATTTTTTTAAATATTAATTTAACTAGGCAAGTCAGTTAAGAACAAATTCATATTTACAATGACGGTCTAGGTACAAAATAATAAAGAAAAACCCTTGAATTAGTAGGCGTGTCCAAACTTTTGATTGGTACTATATATATATATATATATCTTAGGAACTAAGTCTGGATCTCAACTTACTATTGAGAGTAAGAATAGTAGAATACACCAGGTGCAATTTCAAAATGTGTTTGTGCATCAGCAGTTTTTCTCTCGCTATGTCAGTCACTGACAGCCACTCAATTTGCCATGATCTCCACTCCATGGCAAAATGAGTAGAATTGCAGATTTAAAAAAAAAACAATTTTGACCCCCTTTTCTCCCCAATTTTGTGGTATCCAATTGTTAGTAGTTACTATCTTGTCTCATCACTACAACTCCCGTACGGGCTCGGGAGAGACGAAGGTCGAAAGCCATGCGCCCTCCAAAACACAACCCAGCCAAGCTGCACTGCTTCTTAACACAGCGCGCATACAACCCGGAAGCCAGCCGCACCAATGTGTCGGAGGAAACACCGTGCACCAGGCGACCTGGTTAGCGTGCACTGCGCAAGGCCCGCCACAGGTGTCGCTACTGCGCGATGAGACAAGGATATCCCTACCGGCCAAACCCTCCCTAACCCGGACGACGCTAGGCCAATTGTGCATCGCCCCATGGACCTCTCGGTCGTGAACCCAGAGTCTCTGGTGGCACAGCTAGTGCCCGAGACCACTGCTCCATCCGGGAGGCTGAATTGCAGAAAATGTGCTTTAATTAAAGGTCCAGCTCAGCTGTTTTTATCTCGATATCAAATCATTTCTGGGTAACAATTTGGTACCTTACTGTGATTGTTTTTAATTGAATGGATCAAAAATAAACAAAAATAGCTTCTTAGCAAGAGCAATTTCTCAAGAAATAATTTAGCTAGGACTGTAGTCTTGTGCCTTATTGCCTCACCATCATCATAATTTGCTCTGGTCCAAGGTGTTACGTGTGGCTTGTAACGCCCGGGACCAAAGCTACATCATCATCAACTAATACAAACTGAGGGGAATATTGCTGATGAGTGTTAACCACTGGTGTACTTGACGTACCAGGCCAACTCTCTGGAGATGTCTCCTGATCCGGGTGTTGTTGAAGTATCCAGTAAGGTGTTTGTCTGTCAGACTGTTGTAGGCTGAAAGTAGCCTAAAGAGAGAAGGCAAGTCCTATTACATTATGACAGAAAGGCTATTTATTTTTTATGTGAAAACATCATACGAACTGTATCCATTTAATGTGCCTAATGTCATGTATCAGTTACGTAATTCATTTTGACTGTTCTCCTTTATAGTGGGTTGTATTATGGATTGAGAATACCTGTCTAATTAATTAAAGTGGTTCACCAGTCTGCATCACCTCTGAAAGTAACAATTATGCTTAATTTCATCATTACAACATCTAGACTAAATGTCAATTAATCATCTGCGCCATTAGTTAAAAAAAAAAAAACTTCCATGTTGTTGTTTTTGTCATTAACTAGGCTGTCATGGTGTCAGGTCTACCCTCGGATGTGTTCAACTTCAATTCTGCCTAGCTCTTTCCAACACAGACTTGATTTCCTAAAGCGTTACAGTTTCCCCACAACTATTGGCTCTATTACCCGTGTCTGATTACCTTAGGAATTAAGGGATGGATAGCGCACTTAACCCAAGCGCCCTTTTGTGCCCATGTCTTTCTCTCCTGCTCTAAATAACATCGGTACGGATTTCTCATCGGGGTAGGGTCACCAGAGCTTGTCCAAGAGCATGGGATACATTGTCATCCCATACAAAGATATTCTGAGTGGCCAAATGATTTAGATACAATCTAAGATATGCTACTTAATAATAATATTGCAGCGAACTTAAAGGGATAATTCACAAAATTATAAAATGACATATTGGTTTCCTTACCCTGTAAACACTATACGGACATGGTACGACGGCAATCCTTGCTTTGGTTTGTTAATCTGACCACATCTTTTTTTTTTTTTTTTTTTTACATATTTCACATTTCCAATACAAGTCAATGGAAACAATATAAGCATTTTCACGCTTCCAAGTCCAAATCATCTCAAAGTAACAAAATAATTGAAATATTTTATTTGATACTTTAGGACGACTTGGACATGAAGCGTGGAAATGCTTATATTGTTTCCATTGACTTGTTTTAGATGTGTGCTGAAACAGTGGCCAGGTAAACAAAACCAAAGTATGGATTTCTGTCATACGGAAATTGATATGTAGTTTGTAATTTAAGTAAACTATCCCTTTAACACAACACCTCGAGATTTTTGTTACGATCGGATCTCTTGGTGTAATGGCTAAAGTAAGGTGATGACATTCACTGGACCAGCGTTCAAGTCCCGGTTGGGGTGACCCCCTGAAAATTCACAAAAAAAAACTGTTTTTGCCATGAGGCGTATACACAAGGAACTTAGTTTATAGAAGAAGCGCTTTATCGAAGGAAGGGATAATGTAGCGACCTGAACGTAACACCCCGTCGATCTCGTCAAGAGGTTCGGGATCTCTTGGCGTAACCGTCAAGGTGTTGCAATGACAGTAGCTGGACCAAGGTTAAGTTGCTATTTGCTAAAATATGATTAGCTATAAAGTCCTTAACAACTTTTTATATTGTATTACAATTCGTTACAATTCCCACCAATTCAGTTACGCCTATTGGCGAGCTGCGTAGGGTGTAGGCTATGCCTTTCACGCCGGTGAACCGAGTTCGCGTCCCGTTCTCTCCATTCGCTACTAATATTTATTGTTCACTCAATTCCATAAAGTCAAGCATTTTTTTTAAACAGAGTCCAATAGCCAATGAATTAAAAAAAATATTTCAAACATGAATAATAAAGTCTAATAATAAATTGTCAAAAAGTAGGCTACCCTATCATTCGGGTCTGTAGACAAGCCCTACTAAAACCTCTATCATCACTAGGGAACGTCGACCTGTAGAAAATGTCCAAAGAATGGCACCTACCCTGGGTATAGGTGACTCATGATTTCGGGATGCAGTTTCATATAATAAACGGAGCACTCCGGGTCGGAAGACTGTCCGCCTTGCTCAAATACATGCAAATATAGAACCAGACGATAGAATTCTGTCCTATTCGAATGCCCGGCTTGGTAAAACCTGACTGTACTTGCTACACTTCTTTCCGAGCGGAACTGATGACAATTTCCCCGTTGCTATGGAAAGTCACGTGACGATGCTATCGAGGAGGCTGGTCTCCACTTACAACTACAGTAAGGATTATTTTCTTTTTCTGCAGGGTATTTTTCTATCGTATTTTATTCTAGAATTAAAAAAAAACATGTCTGAATTATTGGACCTAAATTATATTCTATCTATTATCAGATATGCATGGACCCAATCTGTAGTTTTTTTGTCTAATTTATTTGAATTTTATTTGTAATTATAATTATGTAGGTAGCAACCCTGGACTGTATTCAGAGTCGGACTGGCCATAGGGCAGTTCTGGCAAATGCCAGATGGGCTGGGCCATCTTTAGCCTACTGGGCCTGTTGAAATTGGGGGTTTTGCACAAAAATGTATTTATTGGGCTTATAATGGGGGAATAAAGGTATAAAAAAAGGTCCGGTGTCAGAAATTCCTGAGACGATTTCTGGTCCCAGTCCGTTCCTGACTGTATTCAATTCACCTCTACACTATAGATGTGTGTGGAACCACAATTGAACTCATGCATTGCACTACTGTAGGCCTACTACCAATAACCCCTCACGGTATCCGTCTGCTGGAGATGAGAGACCAGACACAGTGATCACTAGTTACCAACAGCCTATGATATAGGAAATAACCCCAAATCCTCCTTATTGCAATGCATACCGTTGATCAAGTGACAAATTATACAAAATGCACTATTATATAATAATTAGGTGGGTGCTTACATTTGTCCTACTGTTTCACACATGTACAAGTGTGTGAACTGTACATTTGATGTTTTTCATATCCCAAAAAGCTACCTGCCACCCCACATAACAGGTCACTGAGCTCCACATCTATGGTCCATTCCACACAATATGAAAATATGTCATTTGGAATATGATGTAAATAATGTTATTGGGTCAACTGCATTCTTTACAGCATGCTACACATCTATCTCTGTCTCTTTGATCAAGGTTGCCAATCTTTGCTCAGGAACCGTTCCTGTTCCTTAATAAATGCCTCTCGCTACCGTCAGAGAGCACCTGTTTGCTGAAGAGGCCTCTGCAGTGCAGCAGTTGACCAGTAGATAGAGCCATCGGTCTTATACAAATGTTTGTGGCTTACAATATGATGACAATGTTCCTCAATGACCCTAGAGGGCAGCCAATCAATGTCTGGGTGATTGTTAGTTGTTTTTTAATTTATTTTTTATTTTACCTTTATTTAACTAGGCAAGTCAGTTAAGAACAAATTCTTATTTTCAAATGACGGCCTAGGAACAGTGGGTTCAGGTGCTGTTCAGGTGCTAGGTTGAGACAGGACCCTGCACATACTGCAGCCCTCCAGGCAGGGATGGACTGGCCAAAGGGCAATTCTGGCAAAAGTGTAGGAAATGCTTGTGATCCCAGTTTGTCAATGGTTGAAGAGCATGAGCTACTGAGCTCAGCATCTTCTTCACCCTCACAACTCAAACTCTTACAGTGCATTCAGAAAGTATTCAGACCCCTTCCCTTTTTCCACATTTTGTTACGTTACAACCTATTTCTAAAATTGATTAAATTATATTTTTTCTCAATACCCCATAATGACAAAGCAAAAACAGGGTTTTAGAAATGTTTGCTAATTTATTAAAAAAAAAATATATATAAATACTTTATTTACATAAGTATATATGATACACAAAAATAAAATATTTAAAATATTCCTATAATTGTAATATCATATTTGGTAATAATTGTGCTAATAAATCTATTAATTTTCATTTATGTGTCAATAACATTTAAATACAGTATCAGTCAAAAGTTTGGACACACCTACTTTATTTGTACTATTTTCTACATTGTAAAGTAATAGTGAAGACATCAAAACTATGAAATAACACATGGAATCATGTAGTAACCAACAAAGTTACCACCTGATTCCATATGTGTTATTTTATAGTTGTGAGGTCTTCACTATTACTCTACAATGTAGAAAATAGCCAAAATGAAGAAAAGCCCTCAAATAAGTTGGTCCAAACATTTGACTGGCATTGTATAGAAATTCAATATCAAGCTATTTTGATTGTTTTTCTTTTTCCAGTTAGATATTGAGAGCCAAGAGGAGCAGTAATGAAGTCTGTTCTTATCTCTAGATTCCTTGATTCAGCTAGTGCCTAATCTGGCAATTATAACATAGTTTAAATAGTTACAGTATTTGCAAGTACTGTAAAATTCAAGCATTGTAAAAGGATGTAGTACCAAAATGATTCCCTTTATGGTGAGTCTACATGGCCTGTTCCAGGTATAAGAGACATAGTGGCCTGTTCCAGGTATAAGAGACATAGTGGGGCAAAAAAGTATTTAGTCAGCCACCAATTGTGCAAGTTCTCCCACTTAAAAAGATAAGAGAGGCCTGTAATTTCCATCATAGGTACACTTCAACTATGACAAACAAAATGAGAAAAAAATCCAGAAAATCACATTGTAGGATTTTTAATGAATTTATTTGCAAATTATGGTGGAAAATAAGTATTTGGTCACCTACAAACAAGCAAGATTTCTGGCTCTCACATACCTGTAACTTCTTCTTTAAGAGGCTCCTCTGTCCTCCACTCGTTACCTGTATTAATGGCACCAGTTTGAACTTGTTATCAGTATAGTTATCAGTATAAAAGACACCTCAACCTCAAACAGTCACACTCCAAACTCTACTATGGCCAAGACCAAAGAGCTGTCAAAGGACACCAGAAACACAATTGTAGACCTGCACCAGGCTGGGAAGACTGAATCTGCAATAGGTAAGCAGCTTGGTTTGAAGAAATCAACTGTGGGAGCAATTATTAGGAAATGGAAGACATACAAGACCACTGATAATCTCCCTCGATCTGGGGCTCCACGCAAGATCTCACCCCGTAGGGTCAAAATGATCACAAGAACGGTGAGCAAAAATCCCAGAACCACACGGGGGGACCTAGTGAATGACCTGTAGAGAGCTGGGACCAAAGTAACAAAGCCTACCATCAGTAACACACTACACCGCCAGAGACTCAAATCCTGCAGTGCCAGACATGTCCCCCTGCTTAAGCCAGTACATGTCCAGGCCCTTCTGAAGTTTGCTAGAGAGCATTTGGATGATCCAGAAGAAGATTGGGAGAATGTCATATGGTCAGATGAAACCAAAATATAGCTTTTTGGTAAAAACTCAACTCGTCGTGTTTGGAGGACAAAGAATGCTGAGTTGCATCCAAAGAACACCATACCTACTGTGAAGCATGGGGGTGGAAACATCATGCTTTGGGGCTGTTTTTCTGCAAAGGGACAAGGACGACTGATCCGTGTAAAGGAAAGAATGAATGGGGCCATGTATCGTGAGATTTTGAGTGAAAACCTCCTTCCATCAGCAAGGGCATTGAAGATGAAACGTGGCTGGGTCTTTCAGCATGACAATGATCCCAAACACACCGCCCGGGCAACGAAGGAGTGGCTTCGTGAGAAGCATTTCAAGGTCCTGGAGTGGCCTAGCCAGTCTCCAGATCTCAACCCCATAGAAAATCTTTGGAGGGAGTTGAAAGTCCGTGTTGCCCAGCAACAGCCCCAAAACATCACTGCTCTAGAGGAGATCTGCATGGAGGAATGGGCCAAAATACCAGCAACAGTGTGTGAAAACCTTGTGAAGACTTACAGAAAACGTTTGACCTCTGTCATTGCCAACAAAGGGTATATAACAAAGTATTGAGATAAACTTTTGTTATTGACCAAATACTTATTCTCCACCATAATTTGCAAATAAATGCATTAAAAATCCTACAATGTGATTTTCTGGATTTTTTTCTAATTTTGTCTGTCATAGTTGAAGTGTACCTATGATGAAAATTACAGGCCTCTCATCTTTTTAAGTGGGAGCACTTGCACAATTGTTGGCTGACTAAATAATTTTTTGCCCCACTGTACAGTTGAAGTCGGATGTTTAAATACACTTAGGTTGGAGTCATTAAAACTCATTTTTAAACCACTCCACACATTTCATGCTAACAAACTATAGTTTTGGCAAGTTGGTTAGGACATCTACTTTGTGCATGACACAATACATTTTTCCAACAATTGTTTACAGACAGATTATTTAACTTATCACTGTATCACAATTCCTGCGGGTCAGAAGTTTACATACACTAAGTTGACTGTGCCTTTAAACAGCTTGGAAAATTCCAGAAAATGATGTCATGGCTTTAGAAGCTTCTCATATGCTAATTTACATAATCTTAGTCAATTGGAGGTGTACCTGTGGATGTATTTCAAGGCCTACCTTCAAACTCAGTGCCTCTTTGCTTGACATCATGGGAAAATCAAAAGAAATCAGCCAAGACCTTAGAAAACAAATTGTAGACCTCCAGAAGTCTGGTTCAACCTTGGGAGCAATTTCCAAACGAAGTTACCACGTTCATCTGTATAAACAATAGTACGCAAGTATAAACACCATGGGACCACTCAGCCGTCATACTGCTCAGGAAGAAGACGCGTTCTGTCTCCTAGAGATGAACGTACTTTGGTGCAAAAAGTGCAAATCAATCACAGAACAGCAAAGGACCTTGTGAAGATGCTGGAGGAAACAGGTACAAAATTATCTATATTCACAGTAAAATGAGTGCTATATTGACATAACCTGAAAGGCTGCTCAGCAAGGAAGAAGCCACTGCTCTAAAACCACCATAAAAAAGCCAGACTACGGTTTACAACTGCACATAGGGACAAAGATCGTACTTTTTGAAGAAATGTCCTCTGGTCTTATGAAACAAAAACAGAACTGTTTGGCCATAATGACCATCGTTATGTTTGGAGGAAAAAGGGGGACGCTTGCATCCGAAGAACACCATCCCAACCGTGAAGCACAGGGATGGCAGCATCATGTTGTGGGGGTGCTTTGTTGCAGGAGGGATGGGTGCACTTCACAAAATAGATGGCATCATGAGGCAGGAGAATTATGTAGATATATTGAAGCAACATCTCAAGACATCAGTCAGGAAGTTAAAGCTTGGTCGCAAATGGGTCTTCCAAATGGACAATGACCCCAAGCATACTTCCAAAGTCAAGGTATTGGAGTGGCCAACACAAAGCCCTGACCTCAATCATATAGAAAATATGTGGGGCAGAACTGAAAAGTGTGTGCGAGCAAGGAGACCTACAAACCTGACTCAGTTACACCAGCTCTGTCAGGAGGAACGGGCCAAAATTCACCCAACTTATTGTGGGAAGCTTGTGGAAGGCTACCCGAAGCTTTTGAACCAAGTTAACAATTTAAAGGCAATGCTACCAAATACTAATTGAGTGTATGTACACTTCTGACCCACTGGGAATGTGATGAAAGAAATAAAATCTGAAATAAATGATTCTCTTTACTATTATTCTGACATTTCACATTTTAAAATAAAGTGGTGATCCTAACTGACTTAAGACAGGGACATTTTACTAGGATTAAATGTCATGAATTGTGAAAACTGAGTTTAAATATATTTGGCTAAGGTGTATGTAAACTGCCGACTTCAACTGTATGCCTGGAGGACTCTCAACCCCCAAAAAATAGGGAACTCAGTTGGGGTCAACTTACTGAGAGTAAGAATAGTAGAATACACACTGTGCAATTTCGAAACGTATTTGTGCATAAGCTGTTTCTCTCTTGTTACAGTGTTTTCAGAAAGTATTAACACCTCTTTACTTTTCCCACACTTTTGTTGTGTTGCAGACAGAATTAAAAATTGAGATCTACACACCGATACCCCATAATGTCAAAGTGGAATTGTGTGAGTGGAAGGTTTTTTAAACTAATCAAAAACTAAAAGCTGAAATGTCTTGAGTCAATAAGTATTCAATGAATTTGTTATCCCAGGTAGTGGGGATTTTAGCATGTTAATCTTAGTTGGGCAATGCCAGCAACAAGGAAAATAAAGTGGGATGCATGCCAGCAAAGCTACAAAACAACACTAAACAATATATTAATTGCACTATAATGGTGACAAACGGTGCCCACAAACTGTTAGGGCCGACATAAAGCTGTCCCAACAGCAGTCCTAACATCTTACCACTGCTACACCTGGCTATCAGCGGAGCCTAGGCTAGCAGCAAAACAGTTAATTCAGTCTCATTTACTGCCTTTAAAAAAAACATAGCTAATATGACTGACTTGCCTAAACAAATGTTGTTTCTAATGACAATTGAGATGTACAAACTATGGCATAAGTGAACGTAAGCAGATTAGAGGACATCTGTAATTTTGATTAAGACGTTAATGAGCAAGCTAGGATGGACGTAGTCAATATAACTATTTGTTTAGTACTTTTGAAATGTACAGCGACAGAATTTAGAACTTGGGCCATTTTTACTGGCCAGGTTGGGCCGTTCTGCCCCTGAACAAGGCAGTTAACCCACTGTTCCTAGGCCGTAATTGTAAATAAGATTTTTTTCTTAACCTACTTGCCTAGTTAAATAAAGGTTACATTTATATTAAATGTTAAAAATACAGTGTTCTCCCTGTACACCAAGTCAGAACCATAGGATAAATAAAGGAGGCATGCTTGCAGACAATGAAAGTTCTTACAATATTTTAAGATTTAATTTCTCTAAAACAGGTTATAGGCTACATGTGCACCAAGTCAGATCATGCTTCATTGACAGCATGGCCAATGTTGAATGTTTATCAATTTAAACTTGGAAAAGAGCCCCGTTATCCCAGATCTAGGACCACACAGACACACCACTGAATAGCAGGCTAGTGATTGCTTTGCAATGCTTGCAGTTAGCCACTGATTTCTTCCAAACCACTCAGTTGAATTTGCGATTTCCAACTTGTTATGTAAAGTTTATGTCCAATGGCCAATGAGCACCGATATGTTTTATCTATAATTTCACTTCATTACTTCTCTTCATATGACAAGGATGAAAAAATATTTTCCAGTAGATTGTCGTCTTGACTCATAATGATCACGGCTAGCTAAGATTTTGAAAGTATGATGTTGACATGTTCAGTCCAATCAAAGCTACTGTACATATAATGTGATTTGACATAATTTGATCTGTGGCCAATGACCTTGAGCCATCTTGGATTGGCACTTCTAATGTAACTCTATGGCAGCACCCAGGGGGATAGAATTTTCTAGCTCTACCCTGATCACTGAGCCAATCTCAGTGCAACGCTTCGTATTTTCTGCTGACTTGCCCCACCACCACAGAAAGCACTGAGCTAGGCTGAAACACCTGCATTTTGGAGCTGCCTTACTCAAGAGAACAAAAAAAGAGACCATGTATGTATGCGGCTTTACTAACTCAGTGATATATATATTTTTTACATTGTTTGCAAACTGATATGTGACATGTATTAATGCCAAAATAACATGCAAAACAGGCAAGCTTTTTTTATTTTTTGCAAAAAATGTGGGGCTCAAAACAGGTGGGGTTCTGGCCCACCTGCCCTTAATGACGGGTCGCCACTGATGCCAGGCCTAAATAAGTTCAGGACTAAGAATGTACTTAACAAATCAAATAATATGTTGCATGGATGCATTCTGTGTTCAATAAAAGTGGTTAACATGATTTTTGAATGACTACCCCATCTCTGTACTGCACACATTCAATTATCTGTAAGGTCCCTCAATCGAGTAATGCATTTCAAGGACAGATTCAACCACAAGGTGAGGTTTGTCAATGCCTTATAAAGAAGTGCACCGATTGGTAGATGTATACAATTAAAAAAGCAGATGCTGAATATCCCTTTGAGCTGGGTGAAGTTGTTAATTACACTTTGGATGATGTATCAATACACCGAATCACTACTAAGACACAGTTGCCGGAGAGGAAGGAACTCTTTAGAGATTTCACCATGAGGACAATGGTGATTTTAAAACAGTTACAGAGTTTAATTGTTGTGATTCGAGAAAACTGAAGATGGAGCAACAATATTGTAGTTACTCCACAAAACTAACCTAAATGACAGAGTGAAAAGAAGGAAGCCTTTACACAATATAAATATTCCAAAACATGCATCTGTTTGCAACAAGGCACTGAAGTAATACTGTTAAAAAAATGTTCTGAATACAAAGCGTTACGTTTCGGGCAAATCCAACACGACTGAGTACCACTGTTCATATTTTCAAGCATGGTGGTGGCTGCATCATGTTATGGGTATGCTTGTCATCGGCAAGGACTAGGGAGTTTTTTTTTAGGATAGAAAGAAACAGGATACAGTTATAAGCACAGGCAAAATAATAGAGGAAAACTTAGTTCAGTCTGCTTTCCAACAGACACATGAGAGACGAATTCACCTTTCAGCAGGACAATAACCTAAAACACAAGGCCAAATCTACACTGGAGATGCTTAACAAGAGTGGCCTGAGAGGCCTAGTTACGAATTTGACTTGAAATGATCAACAACTAACTTGACAGACGGGCACAATGGCAGTAGGTGGCACTCGATATTCTGATGCTAGCAATTCCCTTGTTGCCACCTCATACTCCTAACAGATTTCCCATTTAACCATGGGATTCAAACCATCAACCCTGCAGTTACTGGACTGCTTCTCTAACTTAGAGGCTAGTGTAGAAGTAGGAATCATAGACAGACCAGACCAGACCAGACCAGACCAGACAGACAGACAGAGACACAGACAGACAGACGGGCAGACTGGCAGACAGACAGACAAACATGGGCAGATGGGCAGACAACCAGACAAACATGGGCAGATTGACAGACAGACAAACAAACAGACAGATAGACAGACATGGACAGATAGGCAAACATACAGACAGACAGGCAGAAAGACAGACAGATTTGCATTTAACATTCCCTTCTCGTCAAGTTGGTGGAATCGAGAGGTACAGTGTGTGTGTATGAATACCTCCAATGCCCATATTAAACATAGTAATCAAGGCCGACATTTCCCTGGAAATAAACGTCTAATATAATTCTTAAAATAACAATTAGCCTGCAAATAGATGTGGGGTGATTATAAATTCCTTTCAGGAGGGGCGGCTTGGCTTTAAGCTGGGGGGAGGGGTGGCAGGGAGATCTAGAGGAGTCATGCGGTTTGGGGATGAAGGGGGGGGGGGGGACAACCAGTCTTTGCAATCAGCGTTAAATAGAGCAGTTTTGTGCCTGTGTGATTGTCAAGTGGGCCATTACTGGCTGATAAGGGCACTTTTTCCCCCACGTCGCCCTGATTGGGCCCGAGTACGTCGCACCACCTCGCATGCTGTCCTGATGCAATCAGAGCCCTTTTGCCACTGCCATTTTCACCGCCGTGATTTCTACTGAATCCCTCATCGGCCCCCAGTCAACACCAGGCCCCCTTGAGCCTCAACGAGGAGCCATTCACATCAAGGAGAAAAGGTCACGCCAAAGTCATTGTTTCAATTATAAACCACCACAATTTGGCCTCATTTCAATGAAACAAATAAGTAGTTGAAGCCCCAAAGTTTGAAAGAAAGCAAGGAAGTAGCAAATTATGGGATTTTAGAAGACTCCTTCTTGGCCAATGCTTGTAGTATCTATTATCAACAATGCCCCAAATCTTGCACCTTAATCTTGATTTGATCAAGCTGAATTATTATCTGTTCAAAACCCCTTGAATAAAACTATTGACATAATGACAATGTTTTGTTTCAATCAAATTCTTAGAGAAATTTCAAATAATCTACTACACTTATATTTGGTTGTGTGTGTGACTGGGCCCGGTTTCCCAAAAGCATTAAGGCTATGTTCATCGTTGGAACCTTTGTAGGAGCATTGTTAAATCTCTGAGCTGTTTCCCAAAACCATTGTTACTAAGGTTGCTCTTGAAAGCGCTTTTTTAAATATAAATGAGGATTGCCGATTCATTTTGGAAGTGGGCCTACACGGGGCACGTGATGTCACCGTGTAACTATATACACTACATGACCAAAAGTATGTGGAGAGTTGCTCGTTGAACATCTCATTCCATAATCATGGGCAGTAATACGGAGTTGGTCCCCCCTTTGTTCCTATAACAGCCTCCACTCTTCTGGGAAGGCTTTTCACTACATGTTGGAACATTGCTGCGGAGACTTGCTTCCATTCAGCCACAAGAGCATTAGTGAGGTTGGGCACTGATGTTGCGCAATTAGGCCTGGCTATCAGTCGGAGTTCCAATTCATCCCAAAGATGTTCAATGGGGTTGAGGTCAGGGCTCTGTTCAGGTCAATCAAGTTCTTCATCTCGACAAACCATTTCTGTATGGACCTCGCTTGGTGCACGAGGGCATTCTCATGCTGAAACAGGAAAGGGCCTTCCCCAAACTGTTGCCAAAAAGTTGGAAGCACAGCATCGTCTAGAATGTCATTGTATGCTGTCGTGTTAAGATATCCCTTCACTGGAACTAAGGAGCCTGATCCATGAAAAACAGCCCCACGCCATTATTCATCCTCCACCAAACTTTACAGTTGACACTATGCATTGGGACAGGCAGGGTCTTCCTGACATCCACCAATCCCAGATTAGTTTGTTAGACTGCCAGATGGTGACGTGTGATTAATCACTCCAGAGAACGTGTTTCCACTGCTCCAGAGTCCAATGGCAGTGAGCTTTACACCACTCCAGCCAACGCTTGGCATTGTGCATGGTGATCTTAGGCTTGTGTGCGGCTGCTCGGCCATAAAAACACATTTCACAAAGTTCCCGACCAACCGTTATTGTGCTGACGTTGCTTTCAGGGCCAGTTTGGTACTCGGTAGTGAGTGTTGCAACCGAGGACAGATGATTTTTACGCACTGTGCTCTTCAGCTCTCGGAGGTCCTGTTCTGTGAGCTTGTGTGGCCAACCACTTCACGGCTGAGTCATTGTTGCTCCGAGACGTTTCTGCTTCACAATAACAGCACTTACAGTTGACGTCTGAAGTTTACATACACTTAGGTTGGAGACCATAAAACTTGTTTTTCAACCACTCCACAAATTTCTTATTAGCAAACTATAGTTTTGGCAAGTCGGTTAGGACATCTACTTTGTGCATGACACAAGTAATTTTTCCAACAATTGTTTACAGACCGATTATTTCACGTATAATGAATTGTATCACAATTCCAGTGGGTCAGAAGTTTACATACACTAAGACTGTGCCTTTAAACAGCTTGGAAAATTCCAGAAAATGATGTCATGGCTTTAGAATCTTCTGATAGGCTAATTTACATCATTTTAGTAAATTGGAGGTGTACCTGTGGATGTATTTCAAGGCCTACCTTCAACCTCAGTGCCTCTTTGCTTGACATCATGGGAAAATCAAAGGAAGTCAGCCAAGACCTCAGAAAAAAAGTCTGGTTCATCCTTGGGAGCAATTTCCAAATGCCTGAAGTTACCACGTTCATCTGTACAAACAATAGTAACCAAGAATAAACCGTTCAGGTAGGATGCGTTCTGTCTCCTAGAGATTAACGTACTTGGTTGCGAAAAGTGCAAGTCAATCCCAGAACAACAGCAAAGGAACTTGTGAAGATGCTGGAGGAAACAGGTACAAAAGTATACATTTCTTCAGTAAAAGGAGTCCTATATCGACATAACCTGAAAGGCCGCTCAGCAAGGAAGAAGCCACTGCTGCAAAACCGCCATAAAAAAAGCCAGACTACAGTTTGCAACTGCACGGGGACAAAGATCATACTTTTTGGAGAAATGTCCTCTGGTCTGATGAAACAAAAACAGAACTGTTTGGCCATAATGACCATCGTGATGTTTGGAGGAAAAAGAGGCTTGCAAGCTGAAACACACCATCCCAACCATGAAGCACAGGGGTGGAAGCATCATCTCTACTTCCGGTGCCGACAGAGATGGCCGCCTCGCTTTGCGTTCCTAGGAAACTATGCAGTTTTTTGTTTTTTTACGTGTTATTTCTTACATTGGTACCCCAGGTCATCTTAGGTTTCATTACATACAGTAGACTGTACAGTTTACTGGGGCAGCACTCGAAGGTCAGCAATTTGACAAACTGACTTGTTGGAAATGTGGAACGTTGAAAGTCACTGAGCTCTTCAGTAAGGTAATTCTACTGCCATTTTTTGTCTATGGAGATGCATGGCTGTGTGCTCGATTTTATACAACTGTCAGCGACGGGTGTGGGTTGAATATCCGTATCCACTAATTTGAAGGGGTGTCCACATACTTTTGTATATATAGTGTAGCTCCACTACACATTTTATTGTAAATGTCTACTGCTTGCAAAATCTATTTTTTCAACTAGGTTATGAAATAATGTTTTTTTTGCAGGACAAGAATTGACCTGACTTTCAAGAATGCCTAAATTGGTTTGTCTTACTATTCTGGTTGGCTGGCAAGTTTCACCATCGACTATTTCAGATCTACAGGTGTGGAGGTTTCACCATGGCACATACCGTGGTGACATGTTGGCACATGATAATTATTAGAATATGGCAAATATTAGTCAATTACATTCTAGCCATGCTTGCTTTCACGAGCTAAGCCTACCTGAGACATGAAACAGATAGGTGGGAGGGCATACAGGCTATCGTGGATTTGTTTGCCTAAAAGGGTAATGGAAAAAATACATGTTATTTATCTACACAAGATAGTTGTGCTAAATGGAAACACACCATAGCATGCAGGCAATTGTCGCATCTATTTTCTGTCCGAACTTAAATGTCGAAAAAAAACATCACTGGACAAGTTCATGGAAACATTGCTACTGATAATAATACAAAGTTACCAATTTCTTTGCATATCTAGTGAAAGATATAGAGGCTTCAAATGAAAACTGAGATTACTGTATTAAAATTACTGTAATTTTTTCCTTTATATATTTCATCATGTGTAACATGTGCGCAATGATGTGCCAAATCTTGATTTAGTGCATTATTATAGGGTAAGCATTTAGAATAAGCCTCAATATTTGTAACCATAGGTGATAATATTTCTCTAGAACAATGGTATTCAAACATTTTCAGCAGTGACCTCTTTTTTAGGCGCCACAATTTCCAGGGACCCCATTATATCCACAAGAATTTCTCCCCACCCCAACCCCCCAAAAAAATAATAAAAAAAATAAATAAAAAAAAAATCGGCAAATTTTGGTATTTGTCGATTTTTTACATCAACAAATATCATTCAATTCTAATGCATTTTCATCTCATTTTCATTTTTTCCCTGAAATTATGTTTCTCAATAACATTGTCTCATAGAATAATCTGTACTCTTAATTTTTGTTCCAAATTTTTTTTTTACAACTTTGAATTTCACTGCTCTAGGAGCTGATCTATCATCAGTAGGCCATTGGGTTTGAAGGCTCCGTTGCGAGATCGACACGGCATACTAATTTTTGATTTAACCTTCATTTAACTAGGCAAGTCAGTTAAGAACTAATTCTTATTTACAATGACGGACTACTGGGGAAAAGTGGGTTAACTGCCTTGTTCAGAACGACATATTTTTACTTTGTCATCTTGGGGATTCTAGCCAACACTAACCACTAGGCTACCTGCCGCCCCACTTGCTCTGTATACTTGCTCTGCATAGCTCCGCATTGACGTGATTAGTTGATGGTAGGTGAGGGTGGGGAGGTCCTGTATAAACACCAACTGACTTCCTTGACACTTCCTTCACAACAGCTCCGCACTGCTTGGCTAAGCACAATAAGTATGAATACCCTAACTTCTGCAAAGGCCATATAACCATGAATGCTGCACGGACGATGCAAACGTTGGATTGGCCATGTAGCGCTTTTAAGCCTAAAAGGCGCTGCAGCGTCAATCTGACGTCTGCATTAGCATTTTGCATTTACGGTGATGAGCAGATGAGGTCCAAAAATGTTCAGCAAGTTTTTACCAAAAGATATATTCAGAGTTAGATAAACTTAGATTTTTTGCAAGGCATATACAGTATACAGGATGCGATCCTCCACAACATAACCTTCACTCCAAATCAAAACTCCCAACCTACAACCTGATTTTGGACGGAATTACCTGGAAGGCTTCCTAATACCAGTGATTATTATTCCCAAGCTATACAGAAAATGCTCTGGCAAACAAACAGAAACCTGAAAACACCATCCAACCTGGAACTGATTGAGTAATGTTGAGTCTGAAGTAATTTTTTATTTTCAAAAGCCTAGAAGAAAAATACATTACAATGATATATTTTACTTTATAAGAACTGAATGCTAAGTTAAGGCTACCAAGCTTGGTAGGACAAAGAGATACAACTTCATTTAGCACTGACGTGGGAAGTGAGAGGTGTCAAAGCCCTTGAGCCCAACAATGGCAGGAGAGTCGCACAGCCTGCCCCAACCAAATGCAGAGGCCTTTGAAGCCCCATCCTGCTGTTCAGAGGTAATTAAAATACACTACCCTCTATGTAAAAAAACAATAAGTCACAAAAAGAATACAAAATGAAACTCCTTATGGAAAATCAAGAGACACTTTTTGCTGACTGTTATAAAAATGGGAACATAAGCAATTTAATCTTCCACACAGACCATCCCCACAGACAATGTTATCAACACACCACCCCTCTGTTGAGAGGGGAGGTGTTACCGATGGGTGGAAACTCCGGATACTAGACAACGAGGACTCGATGAGTCAGCAAATGTGAACGTGTTCACACCTGGAACAGTAAAGGTACAGGGAAACCCCAAACGGTTTCAGCTGGACGTTCACATTATCAAAGAGATAGCTCAGCAGGATAATCTCTCTCTTGAGAAAGTATTTCCCGTGACTGTGCCGTGAAACCAAATGTTTACCTGGCTCCACCCTGGTCCACCTATACAAGGCAGCAGTGCCCACCTTCGTCCGGACCCTGAAGGACATCGCCCTTAACCGCAGTCCCAACACGTCACACAGGAGCAACAGATCAATAGACACCTCGCCCAGACCAGCGAGACACTCTCCGAGACCTGCGGGACCCACTGGTTGCCCTCTAGGTTATAGAAAGCTGGTAGTCCCATCCACCAAACTACCAGGTGTGAAACAGGGAAGGGACTCAGGGGGTATGCTAATTTGTTATAGAGCAGACCTAACTCACTCTATTAAATTAATCAAAACAGGAACATTATACATTTGTCAAGAAATTGAAAAGCAAATTATTTCAACAGAGAAAAATGTCCTCCTGTGTGCTGCCTACAGTATATCCCCCCCCCCCCCCCCCCCCCCCCGCCCCCCCCACTAGAATCCCCATACTTTTTTTTATGAAGACATCTTCTCCATCCTGGAGGGGAAATCAATCATTTCCAGGCCCATGGACATGTACTAGTCTGTGGCCACATACATTCCAGAACTGGACAAGAACCTGACACCCTCAGCACACAGGGGGACAAACACCTACCTGGAGGTGACAACATTCCCTTCCCCATATGCCCCTCTAGGCGCAACTGCGACAACATAAACAAAAACGTGTCACAATTCCTGCAGCTCTGTCGCACGCTGGGTATGTACATAGTCAAAGGTAGGCTTCGAGGGGACTCCTATGATAGGTACACCTATAGCTCATCCTTTGGCAGTAGTACTGAAGACTACTTTACCACTGACCTCAACCCAGAGTCTCTCAGAGCGTTCACAGTCAGCCCACTGACACCCCTATAAGAAAACAGCAAGATCACAGTCTACTTGAACAGAGCAATACTCAATCATGAGGCATTAAAGCCAAAGGAACTGAATAATATCAAGAAATGCTATAGATGGAAAGTAGTGTGGAAACCTACCAGAAAACAATTAGACAACAATAAATTCAATCCCCTTAGAAAACTTCCTGGACAAAATGTTCCGATGTAATAGTGAAGGTGTAAACCTCGCAGTAGAAAACCTAAACTGTATATTTGACCTTAGCCTCCCTACCTTTTGCACATATACCATTCCAGTGTTTAATTGCCATATTGTAATTACTTCGCCACGATGGCCCATTTATTGCCTTAACTCCCTTATTTTACCTTATTTGCACTCACTGTATATAGACTTTTTGTTCTACTGTATTATTGACTGTATGTTTTGTTTATTCCATGTGTAACTCTGTGTTGTTGTATGTGTCGAACTGCTATGCTTTATCTTGGCCAGGTCGCAGTTGCAAATGAGAACTTGTTCTCAACTAGCTTACCTGGTTAAATAAAGGTGAAATACAAATGTAAAATAAAAATAGAAAATCAAATCAGAAAATGTCAAACAGAAAACCTAAGAAAATTAACAACAATGACACATGGTTTGATGAAGAATGCAAAAAAAACAAGAAAGAAATTAAGAAACCTATCCAACCAAAAACATAGAGACCCAGAAAACCTGAGCCTTCACTATGGTGAATAACTAAAGCAATATAGAAATACTTTACGGAAAAGAAGGAACAACACGTAAGAAATCAGCTCAATGTATTTGAAGAATCCATAGACACTAACCACTTCAGGAAAATTGAAAAACACTAAACAAACAACAACACGAAGAGTTATCTATCCAAAATGGAGATGTATGGATAAACCACTTCTCCAATCCTTTTGGGCCTATAACAAAGAACAAACAGCAAAAACACATACATGATCAAATACAAATCTTAGAATCAACTATTAAAGACTACCAGAACCCACTGGATTCTCCAATTACATTGAGTGGACTACAGGACAAAATACAAACCCTCCAACCCAAAAAAGCCTGTGGTGTTGATGGTATCCTCACTGAAATAATAAAATATACAGACCACAAATTCCAATTGGCTATACTTAAACTCTTTAACATTATCCTTAGTTCTGGCATCTTCCCCAATATTTGTAACCAAGGACTGATCACCCCAATACACAAAAGTGGAGACAAATTTCATCCAAATAACTACCGTGGGATATGTGTCAAAAGCAACCTTGGGAAAATCCTCTGCATTATCATTAACAGCAGACTAGTTAATTTCCTCAGTGAAAACAATGTACTGAGCAAATGTCAAATTGGCTTTTTACCAAATTACCATACGACAGAACACGTATTCACCCTGCACACCCTAATTTACAAACAATCAAACCAAAACGAAGGCGAAGTCTTCTCATGCATTGTTAATTTCAGAAAAGCTGACTCAATTTGGCATGAGGGTCTGCTATACAAATTGATGGAAAGTGGTGTTGGGGGAAAACATACGACATTATAAAATCCATGTACACAAACAACATTTAAAAAAAAAAAAAAAAACGGCAACAAAAAAAACACATTTCTTTCCACAGGGCCGTGGGGTGAGACAGGGATGCAACGCTCTTCAACATATAAATAAACAAATTGGCGAGGGCACTAGAAGTCTGCAGCACACGGCCTCAACCACTAGCATCTGAAGTAAAATGTTTACTGTTTGCTGACGATCTGGTGCTTCCGTCACCAACCAAGGAGGGCCTACAGCAGCACCTAGATCTTCTGCACATATTCAGCCAGACTTGGGCTCTGACAGTAAATCTCAGTAAGACAAAAATAATGGTGTTCCAAAAAAGGTCCGCTTACCAGGACCACAAATACAATTCCATGTAGACACCATTGCCCTAGAGCACACAAAAAAACGATTACATACCTCGGCCTAAACATCAGCGTCACAGGTAACTTCCACAAAGCTGTGAATGAGCTGAGAGACAAGGCAAGAAGGGTGCTATCAAAAGGAACATAAAATTCGACATACCAATTAGGATCTTGCTAAAAAAAAATACTTGAATCAGTTATAGAACAAATTGCCCTTTATGGTTGTGAGGTCTGGGGTCCACTCACCAACCAAGAATTCGCTAAATGACTCTGCATGCAGAATATTGCTAAAATATCCTCTGTGTACAACATAAAACACCGAATAATGCATGCAGAGCAGAATTAGGCAGACGACCGTTAATTATCAAAATTCTACAAGCATCTTAAAGGAAGCGATTCCCAAACCGTCCATAACAAAGCCATCCCCTACAGAGAGATGAACCTGGAGAAGAGTCCCCTAGGCAAGCTGGTCCTGGGGCGCTATTCCCGAACACAAACAAACCCCACAGAGCCCAAGGACAACAACACAATTAGACCCAACCAAATCATGAGAAAACAAAAAGATAATTACAATATTAACACATTGGAAAAAATTAACAAAAAAACTGAGCAAACCAGAATGCTATGTGGCCCTAAACAGAGAGTACGCAGTGGCAGAATACCTGACCACTATGACTGACCCAAACTTAAGGAAAGCTTTGACTATGTATAGACTCAGTGAGCATAGCCTTGCTATTGAAAAAGGCTGCCGTAGGCAGACCTGCCTCTCAAGAGAAGACAGACTATGTGCACACTGCCCAACAAAATGTGGTGGAATCTGAGCGGCACTTCCTCACCTCCTCCCAAATGTATGACCATATTAGAGACACATATTCCCTCAGATTACACAGATCCACAAAGAATTTGAAAAATAAACCCAATTTTGAGAAACTCCCATATCTACTGTGTGAAATACCACAGTGTGCCATCACAGCAGCAAGACCTGTTGCTTCAAGAAAAGGGCAAACGGTGAAGCACAAACATCATTGTAAATACAACCCATATTTATGTTTATTTATTTTCTCTTTTGTACTTTAACGATTTGCTAATTTTTACAACACTATATATCAACATTTGAAATGTCTTCTGTGAGTGTAATGTCTACTCTTAATTTTGATTTCACTTTTGTTTATTATCTACTTCACTTGCTTTGGCAATGTTAGCATATGTTTCCCATGCCAATAAAGCCCTTGAATTGAAAATAGAAATGAATTGATATGGCCTCTGCAGATGGCAGGAGATTAAAACAGTGCAGAGCTGTTGAGCAGAGCTCTTGTAAAGAAGTGAGTTTGTGTTTATACAGGACCTCCCGCCCTCACCTACCATCAACCAGTCATGTCAATACGAGCTATCGCGAGCCCTCTTCATTGTTATAACATTTGGGAGGCGCACGGCGATGAGGTACGGAGTTCAAATTGGCCACTGCGAGCCTCCAGAGCTCCACGATTGCATCACATCCTTCATATGGAGCGTCCAACCACATTTTTGGATCAAGCATAAATTGGCTTGACGTTCCATCTACCGGTTTTTCAAAAGCATCTGTCATATTCTGTTTTGTTCATATTCATTTTGTTACCACAGAGCAAGACTCTACAGGATGGTAACATCAGAAAGTTGAACAATGAGACAATATTTCTGAAATGGAAGGGTCCGTTGGTACTTAAAGAATACGATATCAGATCAGTCATTGTTTTGGTAGGTTGTTACTGATGATAGGACGACGAAATTGTACCTTTGAAAGTCTGCACATTCTAAATTCAGCCAAAAAAAGTGTGTAAATATTTGTATGAACATAACAAGATTCAACAACTGAGACATAAACTGAACAAGTTCCACAGACATGTGACTAACAGAAATTGAAAAATGTGTCCCTGAACGAAGGGGAGGTCTAAATAAAAAATAACAGTTCGTATCTGTTGTGGCCACCAGCTGCATTAAGTACTGCAGTGCATCTCCTCCTCATGGACTGCACCAGATTTGCCAGTTCTTGCTGTGAGATGTTACCCCACTCTTCCACCAAGGCACCTGCAAGTTCCCTAACATTTATGGGGGGAATGGCCCTAGCCCTCACCCTCCGATCCAACAGGTCTCAGACGTGCTCAATGGGATAGAGATCTGGGCTCTTCGCTGGCCATGGCAGAACACTGACATTCCTGTCTTGCAGGAAATCACACACAGAACGAGCAGTATGGCTGGTGGCATTGTCATGCTAGAGGGTCATGCCAGGATGATCCTGCAGGAAGGGTATCACATGAGGGAGGAGGATGTCTTCCCTGTAATGCACAACATTGAGATTGCCTGCAACGACAACAAGCTCAGTCCAATGATGCTGTGACACACCGCCCCAGACCATGACGGACCCTCCACCTCCAAATCGATCCCGCTCCAGAGTACAGGCCTCCAGCATGAAGAAGCGGAAAAAATGTGATAACCCAGACAAGTCACTATGACGAGACGTGGAATTGCCGGACAACAGGTCTGCCAAAATGTACACCCTTAGCAAGGACGTTAACATTCAAATTACCTCCGCTCTCACTCAAGACCCTATCCAGGGCCAGCTAGATCAAGACACAAGCGCGCAGGCTTTGTCTATAGACTCTGATAAAAAGTTTGCGAAGAAAAAGGTCAGAAACTTTGCAGGATCAAATTCCACTCGAAACCCGAGAAGTCAATCTGTTTTCACCATGTACAGAAATGACACACCACGTCATTGCAAACGATCACCCCACTTTGTGGGCTACATGACCACAAAACGCAACTCAAGGCGCCCATACCTGGAAACAGTCCTGGAGGACTGCTTAATAACCTGTCATGTGCTAATAGAGTCGGGCTCGACTAAATCACTCATCGAACGCTGTTCGATGATCTCAAAAATGAACAGAACAATGCAATACTTTCCTTTTGAGGTGTCACTCAGGCTACCTCGCCTCTCACAACGCGAATCATTCTAAAACTACTTTTCCAAGACGTATCGATTGTTCACCCTGTGTATGTTACCAGCCTCGAATCTGACCCACTGCTACTCGGAACAGACCTGATGGATCGTTTGATCCCTTTGATGGATTGGAAGACCAACCAAGTATGGTGAGAGGCAACTGTGCAGTCTCCACCGACCACACTGTCGTCTCCAACCGCTGACTGCAACAGTCACCCACAAGAACCATCTATCACAAGGACCCCATTTGAAAAAGATGTCTCGACACTTCTCGTTACTGTATCTGACCCAAGGAGATATTATGATATCTCGTAACCTTCAATCAGCGAACCTAATTGAAAAGCGCAATACTGTTGCTGAGATGAACTTCTCTTGTCCTCCAGACACTTCCGCAAGCACTGCAGGCGTCTCAGGATTAAAAGCATCAACACGCAGAGTGTACTCTGCTTCCGATGATACATTTTCCGATTTGAGGGGGACTGAAACCCTGTACAATGAATCGAACAGCATCAGTCCTGCAACTGACCCGATGATTCGCAGGTACTGGAACGGTCGCTACACACGGACGCTGTGGTGACTGACAGGCCTCGACAGCCACTGAGCGTTTTGAAGCAAAAACACCAGGAGATTTGGTTGAATGGTTACAGCCAATCTACAACCTACGTGGCTGCTGACAACTTGTACACAGGCCTTTTCATTTTTCCGACCTTTTCATTTGTGCCTCGGATACCCACAACAACCGCTGGTGGGGGGGTCCTGAGACACAACGGGGGGGAATACCAGCCCAGACCCATGAGCCTCCTCGAGGCCGCTAGGGGGGTCGTAACTAGTAAAGTGCTCTAGTAACTAGTAAAGTGCTCTAATGATTTATTCCGGTGGGATAACATTTCAGAACAAATCGGTAGGATACCTGGTCCCCTTGAGTACCAGTACCAATGCCAGCAACAATTAATCCAGCTACAATCAGTAAGAAGGTTAGAGACCTAACAAATCAAATTGAGCTTGACAACAGCGAGAGAGTAGTTAGGAGTCACTCAGATTGCAACACATGGAAGGGAATCTCCAGAGCACTCTCTCAATGGTTAACACACATGCCACTAATAAATTGAACCCTCCATTCAGGAGGAAAGTTATTAGAAGTCATGAACCATGATCACACCACGTACGACTGGTTCAGTGCTTAGAGTACTTCCGTCGTGAGGTTAACTCCTCCATGGATAACAGAGCTATGAAATAGACTTCTTCATACCTATCGCCCCTACAATAGTGGAAGACACAGTGACTTGTAGTAAAACCACTACAGACTCCCTCGACACCAATTCTGACTGACCTCCAGGCGATAGTGTCCTATGCAACACACTGCAAATGAGGTATGCCCTAGACATGACATTAGCGACAATGCCATGATAGTCATTTTGCCAAGACCTTGGACGTATATAGAATACAGTCCAATTAGATGATTAAGGTGTGATGACTACATTTTGTATTTATCGTTTGTTTATGCTTTTTTTTCATTTCATTTTCTTTCATTTTCTTTGACACTTAGGAATTATAGAGCCATAAACAACTTCCCCATACAACCATCAGTTAGTGCCACAACGCCGCTCATTTGGGAGGAAACATAATCATATATTTTGTGAGTATGTGTGTGTTGTTAACATCTAAGTTACTGCCCAGATCCTCCAGTCTGGATGACCAGACGACAGGTCCGGAATGGCGATCCCCGACCCGGACATCAATCAATCAATCAAATTTCTTTATAAATAAAGCCCTTCTTACATCAGCTGATGTCACAAAGTGCTGGACAGAAACCAAGCCTAACATCCCCTGGCCATCCCTGTGGTGCATTGCAGCATCCAAAAAACCTACCAAGGTAAACCACCAGAGGGGGACAGCAACGATGACCCACAACCAGGACAACCCACTGTCTTTTTTATGTTTGTTTGCTTCTTGCAGGATAATCGCAAGATTGAACCCAACAGAGGGGGATTGTCATGACTTTGCCCTGTTGGGTGAGGGTCATAACCCCCCCCTTCCCCCCCCCCCCCCCCACCAGTTTATGACCTATCATAAATACTGAAACTCTCTCTCCACTCTACAGAATTGACTTTTGGAAAGCCCTTTTGTTACCACAGAGAAAGACTTTACATGATGGTAACATCAAAAATTTTAACAATGATACAATATTTCTGTAATGGAAGGGTCCGTTGGCACTTAAAGAATATGATGTCAGATCAGTCATTGTTTTGGTAGATTGTTACTGACGATAGGACAACAGAATTGTATCTTTCAAAGTCCACACATTCTACTTGTCAGATTTACATCAAAATGTTGCAAATTTTGTGATTAAACATGAAACTATTTGTGAGAAGATAAAATGTGATTTTAGCTTCTAAATGAGAGAATTGTTTCATAAGTTAACTTATGCTCAATCAGTAACCCCACCCACAGGAGCACAGATGTTGGTTAGAAGGGTGAACCATTCCCCTTCTCCTCCCCAGTACAAAAGCCCCGGTAACGATCATTAACATTTAGTTCCAGAAATGTGAGGACTGCTGTCCAAATGTTTAGAAGGGCGATCACCACGCTAAAATGGTGAATTTCGACTAGACCAGCCAGAATACAGCACAAGCTGGTTATGGCAGCTTGGTATGAGCTGCTGCTCCAGTTTAAACTGTTCTGCCTTATTATTATTATTCGACCATGCTGGTCATCACCTAGACAAACACTGATTATTATTATTTGACCCTGCTGGTCATCTATGAACATTTGAACATTTTGGCCATGTTCTGTTATAATCTCCACCCGGCACAGCCAGAAGAGGACTGGCCACCCCACACAGCCTGGTTCCTCTCTAGGTTTCTTCCTAGGTTTTGGCCTTTCTAGGGAGTTTTTCCTAGCCACCGTGCTTCTACACCTGCATTTCTTGCTGTTTGGGGTTTTAGGCTGGGTTTCTGTACAGCACTTTGAGATATCAGCTGATGCACGAAGGGCTATATAAATAAATTTGATTTGATTTGAACTATTATTCACTAAAGAAGAAGTGATAGATACTAGACGTCGCATTATCAGCTGCAGCTGTAAACTTACGTGGCCTAGGAAAGGACAGGCAATCTCCTAAGAACGACGGGGTACTTCAATGTATCCGCTCTACAACACTACGACCAGAAAGATTCTTCAAAGGACAATAGCGATCTCTGCTGGGCAAACCGGTCTTTCATCTATCGAAGTGCAGCTCTGAGTAAATATACATCTTGCATTTTCCTTTTCCGAATGGGCGGGTATTAGAATGCATAAGATTCTGTATTTATGGTAGCATAGCTTCTCAAGGTTTTTATTCGGAAGACAGCAGCTCTATAAACATGCTTCCGTGGTGCCCAAGGTTATTAATGAGTTGCATGGTTTAATTCAATCAGACGCTCAAGGTCCTAAACAATATCATAACCACCATCGCTAAGAAACAGTTCTGTGCAGCCGTCTTCATCAACCTGGCCAAGGCTTTCGACTCTGTCAGTCACCGTATTCTTATCGGCAGACTCAACAACCTTTGTTTCTCTAATGACTGGCTTGCCTGGATCACTAACTACTTCTTAGATAGAGTTCAGTGTGTCAAATCAGAAGGCCTGATGTCCGGACCTTTGGCAGTCTCTATGGGGGTACCACAGGGTTCAATTCTTGGGCTGACTCTTTTCTCTGTATATATCAATGATGTCACTCTTGCTGCGGGTGATTCTTTGATCCACATCTATGCAGACGACACCATTCTGTATACATCTGGCCCTTCTTTGGACACTGTGTTAACAAACCTCCAAACGAGCTTCAATGCCATACAACACTCCTTCCGTGGCCTCCAACTGCACTTAAATGCTAGTAAAACTAAATGCATGCTCTTCAACCGATCGCTACCCACACCGCCCGCCCGCCTAGCATCACTACTCTGGACGGTTCTGACTTAGAATATGTGGACAACTATAAATACCTAGGTGTCTGGCTAGACTGTAAATTCTCCTTCCAGACTCATATCAAGCATCTCCTGTCTAAAATTAAATCTAGAATCGGCTTCCTATTTCGCAACAAAGCCTCCTTCACTCATGCTGCCAAACATACCCTCGTAAAATTGACTATCCTGCCGATCCTTGACTTCGGCGATGTCATTTACAAAAGCCTCCAACACTCTACTCAGCAAATTGGATGCAGTCTATCACAGTGCCATCCGTTTCGTCAACAAAGCCCCATATACTACCCACCATTGCGACCTGTATGCTCTCGTTGGCTGGTCCTCGCTACATATTCATCGCCAAACCCACTGGCTCCAGGTCATCTATAATTCTTTGCTAGGTAAAGCTCCGCCTTATCTCAGCTCACTGGTCACCATAGCAGCACCCACCTGTAGCACGCACTCCAGCAGGTATATTTCACTGGTTATCCCCAAAGCCAACACCTCCTTTGGCCGCCTTTCCTTCCAGTTCTCTGCTGCCAATGACTGGAACGAATTGCAAAAATCACTGAAGTTGGAGACATATCTGCCTCACTAACTTCAAGCATTGGCTGTCAGAGCAGTTTACAGATTGCTGCAGCTGTACATAGCCCATCTGTAAATAGCCCATCCAACCAACTACCTACCTCATCCCCATATTTGTTTTTAGTTTTTTTCTGCTCTTTTGCACACCAGTATTTCTACTTGCACATCCTCATCTGCACATCTATCACTCAACTGTTAATTACTAAATTGTAATTACTTCACCACTATGGCCTATTTATTGCCTTACCTCCTTACTTCATTTGCACACACTCAATACAGCTTTTCTATTGTGTTATTGACTGAATGTTTGTTTATCCCATGTGCTTTATCTTGGCCAGGTCGCAGTTGTAAATGAGAACTTGTTCTCAACTGGCCTACCTGGTTAAATAAAAGTGAAAAATAATAATAATAACAATTTAAAAATCACGTAATCAATTAAACGTTAGGTAATCGATTTGATAAAATAGCCTGTCGTCTCATTTAATCATAGTCAGAGACATAACACATCTTAGGGCTAAATTCATCTTTAGAACCTAGAGCATCGTTAAATCTCCAAGATGTTTACCAAAACAAGCGCTATTAAACGTTGCACTTGAACACTATCTTATTCCAACACCTGCCTCAGACCGCCTATAGAACAGCTAAGTGCGTTGTTACTCTTACATATGGAATATCTCCACTAAACCTAGAATCACATGGTTTATCCATCTCTCTGCGACCGCCATCACTTCAGATCAAAGTTGACTACAAGTACAAAGTTGCCAATGTCTTTGCAATTGATACAAACAAGAAATGTATACAAAAATGCTTCAAATGAAAACTAAGATGACTGCATTGAAATATAGATACAGTAGGCTATAGTTCTATTTCAATCATATTGAAATACATTTCATGTTCAATAAATTGAGTTGTATTTTTCTACTTGGGCTACTGTCTGTAATTTGTCTGAATACATGTCATGATTTGTAGCCTCACATGTGGGCAATGATGTGCCAAATCTGTAATTTTGGGATTTTTTATTGAGTACACATTAGAATAAGCCGCCTCACTGTTTGCTGCCGAGGTGGTAATCAGTGGGGGGAAAAAGTACCCAAATGTCATACTTGAGTAAAAGTAAAGATACCTTAATAGAAAATGACTCAAGTAAAATTGAAAGTCATCTGGTAAAATACTACTAAAAAGTCAAAAGGTATTTGGTTTTAAATATACTTAAGTATCAAAAGGAAATGTAATTGCTAAAATAGACTTAAGTATCAAAAAGTTAAGGTATAAATCATTTCAAATTCCTTTATATTAAGCAAACCAGACAGCACAATTTTCTTGTTTTTTTAATTAACAGATAGCTAGGGGCACACATATAATTTACAAACAAGGCGTTTGTGTTTAATGAGTCTGTCAAATCAGAGGCAGTAGGGATGACCAGGGATTTTCTCTTTAAGTGCGTGAATTTGACAATTTTCCTGTCCTGCTACAGTAAGCATTCAAAATGTAACAAGTACTTTTGGGTGTCAGGGAAAATGTATGGAGTAAAAAGTACATTATTTTAATTATGAATGTAGTAAAGTAAAATAAATAAATAGTAAAGTACAGTAAAGTAAAGTACAAAAAAATACTTAAGTTGTACTTTTGAGTATTTTTACTTAAGTTCTTTACACCACTGGTGGTAATACAGTATCTCTCTAGGAGCTGAATTGAGAAAGAAAGGCAGTGCTGCTCTCAGATAATATTTCTCAATTCAAATCTTACTTTAACATTACAATTATTTCACAATACTGACTGCGGATCAGCTCTTAGAGAGATAGGCTATTACCACCTAGTCTGCAAATATTGAGGCAGTTTACTTTAATTCGCATCCAATACAAATGCACTAAATCACCGGTTGGAGTGTTTCCAAGGGTAATGGAAACACTACAACCACTACATTTTTATTACACACTTGGTTTTAGTGGGATTTTCTTTTTATACAGGTGTGACGTCATTAAGTCCAGCTGTTTTTATCGACACAAGATAGTTAAATGGAAACGCACCCTATTCTGCTAACGGTGGAACAGGCTAAATCTGATAACACAACAACAACTTGATGGCAGTAGACAACTACTGTAGCTAACTAGCCAGCTAACTTCTGTAACTAGCCAGTAAGCTAGCTAGCAAAGCTAAAGGGATTGCAAACAGGTTAACATAAACCTAGCCAAACAACAACAACAATAACATTTTCAAACTAAGCTAGCTGGCTAGCATTTATGAAACCAGAAAACATGTTCCTCACACGCTAGGTACGTATCTCCTACAACATTTAATGGAAAAAAATTACCTCTTGCTCCCAAAACACACATTTTCTGGAGACTTGTGGGCGGAGTGCTGCTGACATCGCACACTGTAGGCACTTTTGGTAGCCTGATTGCATCCAGACCAAAGGCGACCCATCATTCATGGTTCACCTGTTTTGAGACACACTCCTTTTTAGCCTGAAAAAAAGTTTTGCATGTTATTTTTGCATTAATGTGTCCCATATCAGTTAGCAAACCATGTAAAAAAAAATACAAAAAATGAAAAATCATTGAGTTAATAAAGCCGCATACAAACATGCAGGTGTTTCAGCCTAGCTCAGTACTTTCTGTGGTGGTGGGGCAGCCAGCGGAAAATATGGAGTGTAGGGGTTGGTAATGCTCTCTAGTTGAACCGGGATTGGCTCAGTGTTCTGTCACTCATGGGGACACTACATCACCGCCAAATCTAAGGGTAGAGCTCGAAAATGTGCGCCTCTTGGGTGCTGCCGTAGAGTTACATTAGAAGTGCCAATCCAAGGAGGCTCAAGGTCATTGGCCACAGATAAAATGATGACAAATCACGTTATATCTACAGCAGCTTTGATTGGACTGAACATGTCAACATCATACTTTCAAAATCTTAGCAGCAGTCATCATCATGAATCAAGTCGACAATCTAACGGACAATCCTTTTTAAGCATTGTCATATGAAGAAAAAGAATGAAGAGAAATTATAGGTACATAAACATTACACAACAAGTTGGAAATCGCGAATTCAACAATCAGTGGTTTGGAAGGAATCACTGAAAGCATTGCAAAGCAATCACTAGCCTGCAATTCAGTGGATTGAGTGTGTGGTCCCAGGTATGGGTTTAAAGGTCTCTTTTTCCAAGTTTAAAAGGATAAACATTCAACATTGACCATGCTGTCTGTCCAGCATGACTTCTGCCACGCTCAAAAAAACTGGAAACTCAAAACTGGGAAATCTGACTTCAGTGAGTTCAAGACAACTGGGAACTCTGGAAAAAACAACCTCTGACTGGGAAAATACATATTGAAATTGTAAGCCGGGAAATCGGGCCTCTTTCTAGCACTCCGACCTGAAGATCACTGACATCATCATGATTCGACCATGTTTTTTCCCAGTTGTCTTGAAAGCACCATAAATCCAGAGAATGCCAGACTTTGATGTTTGATGACAAAGTTTGACCATGAAGGATCGCCACCCCACCTTCCTGTTCAAGTGAGAACAGCACAACAAGGTGAGTACAGTTATGTCTTGTATGCTGCTGCATAAATGATGTAATATGCCAGGGAAATATGTATACTGTAGCTAACAAAGTCATACTAATTGTATGTTGTGTAGTAAGCTGTTTGTAGCCCAAGTGCCTCACCCTAATAATTTGGTCCCTTTTCCCCTCTTAATTTCACCTACTGTTCTGACTTGGTGGTGCACATGTAGCTTATAGCCTGTTTTAGAGAAATGTAATCATCTAATATTTTAAGAGCTTCCATTGTCTGGTCATGTGCTCTCTTTATTTATCCTATGGTTCTGACTTGGTGTACAGGGAGAATATTGTAAAAACGGCCCATGTTTAGAATTCTGTCGCTGTACATCTCAAAAGTGCTGAACAAATAGATATATTGACTACGTCCATCCTAGCTCGCTCATTAATGCCTTAATCGACATTGCGGATTGTCTCTTATCCGCTCGTTGTCCCCTTAACCATAGTTTCAATGGCCATTAGAAACCACATTTGTTTAAGAAAGTCAGCCATATCAGCTGTTTTTTTTAAAGGCAGTAAATGAGGATGAATTAATTGTTTCACTGCCGACAAGGCTTCGCTGATAGCCAGGTGTAAGGTGTTGGGACTGCTGTTGGGACAGCTTTATGTAAGCCCTAAAAGTCTGTGGGCACCATTTGTCACAGTTATAGTGTAATTAATGCATTGTTTAGTGTTATAGTGATATTTTTTGGGGTGATATTTTTGCCCCACCAAGATTTACAAGCTAAAATCTCCAATGATCCAGACTGAAGAGAAATCTGCACATAATGTGTCCCTGATCACCTGAAGTGGTCAGCCAGATCTGAACCCAATCCTGTAGTTACATGTCAAACTCCGGTGGCCACGAAGTGTAAAATTTAACCAATTTAACCAACACTGCTGCATTTAAGGCATGTCTGACAAAATTATGATTCTAGCTTGTTAAAATATATATATACTGTAGAAACCATTGATTTTATCTTGAGTAAATTGGCTTAGTCTTGTAGTGAAGAGCCTAAAACGTAGCTAGATTCATAAACATATTTTTGGAATTCTGAAATGTATCGGAGTAAATGACCAAACTATTAAACTAGCTTGCCAGCTTGCCAGCTATGGGTAGCTAGCTACCTGACAAGAGTGCTAGCTAGCTATGTTAGCTTGCTAGGTGCATTAGTAGATTTAGGTGGGTTGCTATTAAGCTCAACTTCAAGATTTCCACAAAGGACTTGCCTCTCTGATCATCACTCTCCCTCGCTTGGGAAAGGGACATTTAAGGTACACTCGAATGTAACGATGTAAAACGTCATTCAAGGGCTGAGGGTTTAGGGCTGTCTACTTTAAGTTTGGACTGTAGCCCTGGAGTGAGGATTTTGTTCCAGCTAGGTACCTCAACTGACCAACTGAGCAAATTGATCAGTTCAGTGATTTCCTAAATTCAACACACCTGGTCTTCCAGTTCAGTTCAACCAAAAACATGAAGTGCCTGCGGCACTCCAAGACCTGGGTTGCCTACCCGTGGTTTAGCCTATCCATCTCTCTGTGACCACGATAACTACAGAACAAAGTTGACGACAAATAAAAAGTTGCCAGTGTCTTTGCAATTGATTCAAACAAGCAACATATACAAATACACAGTTGCCAATGTCTTTGAAATTGATACAAACAAGTGGCATATAAAAAAAAAAGCTTCAAATGAAAACCGAGAGGATTGCATTAAAATATAAACAGTAGGCCTGAGCTACAAGCCTATTCAGTGGCGATTTTTAGCATGTAAATCTTGGTGGGGCTAAAAAAAGAAAAGTGGGTTGCATGCCAGCAAAGCCACTACACAACACAACACTAAACAATACATTAATTGCACTAAAGCGGTGACAAAAAGTGCCCACAAACTGTTAGGGCCGACATAAAGCTGTCACAGCAGCAGAGTTCCAACAGCAGTCCCAAAACCTTACCACTGCTACCCCTGGCTTTCAGCGGAGCCTTGTCTGGCAGCGAAACTGTTCATTCAGCCTCATTTACTGCCTTTAAAAAAAAACATAGCTGATATGGCTGACTTGCTTAAACAAATGTGGTTGGTGCTGACAATTGAGATGTACAAACTATGGCATATGGGGACGACAAGTGGATAAGAGGAAATCCTTAATTTCGATTAAGACATTAATGAGCGAGCGGAAGTAGTTAATATAACTAATTGTTCAGCACTTTGAAATGTACAGTGACAGAATTTAGAACATGGGCCGTTCTTACAGTTTACTCCCTGTACAACAAGTCAGAACCGTAGGATAAATAAAGGGGGCATATAAAAAGAGACAATGAAAGCTCTTACAATATTCGATGATTACATTTCTCTAAAACAGGTTATAGGCTACATGTACCCCACCAAGTTCGAACAGTAGGCGAACGTAATAGGTGAAAATAAACCAAATTATTAGGGTGAGGCACATTGAGCGCCGTTTGGGTCTTTGCGTGTCAAAAAATATACACGTTATATACCACTATTTAACGCATTAAAATAATATTTTAATTTGACACGTCAAATAACACAATTCTAAAATAGAATGTTGTGTATGCTGAATGTGCACGTGCAAGCGAAGCGTCACCACTACTATCAGTAGCACTTTCAAAGCTGTACAAAAATAAGTTTGCAATCAAACACACACGGGCCACGAAAGATGTGTTTACAATACCACGCTGGTGAAAATAGATCCAAATAGACCAGGCACGTGGGCTGCTAACAGCTTACTACACAACATAAACTTAGTATTACTTTCTTAGCTGCAGTATACACATCTCCCTTGCATATGACATAATTTATGCAGCGGCATACAATACATTTTTGGACTCCCCTTGTGAAGGTGGCACAGCGGTCCTTTGTGGGCAAATTTTGTCACCAAAGTCTGGTATTCCCTGGATTTAAAACACACAGCCACTCAATTAAATAGCAGGCTAGTGGTTGCTATGCAATGCTTACAGTTAGCCACTGAGTCCTCATTGTTGAATTTATTTCCAACTTGTTGTGTAATCTTTATGTCCAATGGCCGATGAGCATCGATACGTTTCTATAATTTCTCTTAATTTTTTTATCTTCATATGACAAGGATTGAAAGTGATTTGCCAGTAGATTGTCAACTTCATTGATGATGATGACTGCTAGATAAGACTTTGAAAGTAAAATGTTGACATGATCAGTCCAATCAAAGCTACTGTACATATAACGTGATTTGACGTAATTTTATCTGTGGCCAATGACCTTGAGCCTTCTTGGAAGGGAACTTGTAATATAACTCTATGGCAGGACCCAAAGGGCTGAAATTTTGGATGTCTACACTTACTAAGGACTTACATTTGGCGAGGACGTACTGTCCCCATGAGTGACAGAACACTGAGCAAATCACAGAGCAATGCTCTTATTTTCTGCTGGCTCACACCACCGCCACAGAAAGCACTGAGCTAGGCTGAAACACCTGCATTCTGGAGCTGCCTCACTCAAGAAAATAATAAAAAGAGACCGTGCTTGTATGCGGCTTTATTAACTCAATGATTTATATATTTTTTCATTGTTTGCAAATTGATATGTGACACGTATTAATGCCAAAATAACATGCAAAGCTGGCAAGCCCCCCCCCCCCTAAAAAAAAATATTTATATTAAATATATTTTTTTATGGGGGGGCGGGGGTTGAAAATGAGGGGCTCAAAAGAGCCCCACCTGCCCTGAATGACGGGTCGCCACTGAGCCTATTTCAATCATATTGAAATACATTTCATGTTCAATCAATTGGGTTCTATTTTGGTACTTGTAGGCTGTTTGTAATTTGTCTCAAAATATTTAATGATGTGTAGCCTAAGATGTGTGCAATGATTTGTCAAATTGGTGATTTTGTGGATTTATATTGGCTAAGCATTAGAATAAGTCGCTTCAAAAGCAGCGCTCTCTTTCTTTCCGTCCCATCTCCATCGACACATGCTCCAACGACAGACTCAGCGACCGTTATCTCTGCGTGGCGTTTTGGGAAAAGCGTGATACATCTTCGGCCGTTGTAGGAAAGATGCATCGTTAAGATACTCGTAGGACTAAGTTCCATCGCTATCTGGAAACCGGTCCCAGACCTCGCCAGAGCTCACCCACGACAGTAAGGCAGTGATGGCAAGACAAAAGCTGGAAACTCTCCCCCAAAAAAAGTTCCTTGGCATGTTGATAGAGGAGGCACTTCTACCCTCTCTCTTATCGCTCATGTTTTGTCTGGTCCGCATCATGCGATACATTTGGGGATTCACTCAGCCATGCAAATGCCTAGAACTTTTAGTTCCTGGTTCAAACCTTACACATGCAACACTTGAAATCAGTTAAATATCCTATTGATATTGATTTTGTAATGTGATGTGACGCAGGTAAAGAAGTCAATGTTATTGGTTTGGTTCTGTGTTTTGATATCTGCGAGGATTCTATTAGGCACTCCTAGCCATGGGAATTTTGGTGGTGCATGTCCAGGGGTGCAGGACACATATTGCATTTGCCCCAGGCCGCTATTTTCATGCCACCCCCAAAAGTGTTTGTCTGCTACAATGCGCCATGCTTGAGATGAATGTTCTGATAGGAGAGTATTCATCTCCAGAAGGCGAAACAGGACGCATCTCGATGGAAGCACGCTAGGCCCTTTTATCCACCACTGCAGCGGAACTTAGATGGAATGATAAGGCACATTGCTCATACCACTGCAGGTCTCCTTTCTCCTTGTGTGAGAGCGAATGCGTGCGTAGGTGCATGTGTGTGCGTGCATGTTTTTTTCGAGTGTGTGTGTGTGTGTGTGAGAGAGAGAGAGAGAGAGAGAGAGAGAATGCAAAACACTGCATGTGTGTATCTGCTTGCAAGGCAGATATTTACAGAATTCCTTTTCCTCACTCCCACCCCTTCCCCTCATCTCACATGTATTGTTATCATCACCACTGACAAATGCTCAATCCAGTCAATTTGAGGTGAAAGAAAAATTGGTAGTGAGTCTTGTATGATAGTAACATTTAATGAATAGCCCCATATCATAAGATGAGTTGAGATGGATATGTTGATGATTTGCATGCTGATTTAGGAAGTATGGTAATAGTCATAAAACATGTTTTCCAATAGCCACCTCTCAGTCATGCAGAAACACTGTCCTCATCTGAAGGAGTTTGCATTTTGAGAGCATGTGAGCTGGCTCAATGGACTTCTTATGGAGACAGTCAATTCAATTCAAGTGCAATGGAGATTTTTATTTTGCATGTGGTTTATTATCAAAACCTAAGGGACTCACCGACAAAACCAATAAAATGAACCGCCTAATCGTTAATTTAATCAATGAATGAATAATCGTTTTACGATGAAAATAAATACCTACGACCAATAAAAGGAATGGAAAATAACACCCTGAAAAAAAACATGACATTCTAACCGACTTCAGCATGTTTCCAGCCTTGGGTGTGCCATAAAAAGCGACATAAGAGGACAAATGAATTTCACTGAAGGTAATACAGTATATGACAACTAGGTACAACTTCCTAGTACCGGACATGTGCTATCCTGTCAACTCCTTGTCCTGGAATGGCAAGGAGTGGCATGATGGCACAACAGACAGGCTATAACTCTCCTTCATCACGACAAATAAAAATATAGAGGTTGAGAGAGGTTGAGCTGAAAAGAACTTGAGGGTAAATTGAGATGACAATTCTTCACAATCTGATGGTATATGTTGAATTTGATAGTAAAACGAGCAATGACTATGAAACATCACTCAACACTCTAGCAAGCTTCGTGTAGAATTACTATTTCAATATCTTGTGAGATTTTGTCATGAAGCATTGGTTATGAAACACGAGATACAGGCTGGAACTAAGTGACATTTTGTTGCATCTTTTTATTCAAATAAATTAGGTAGTCTAATGATCATATTCAGATACTATACAACCAGCCTTTCATTACCAATGAATTTAAATAAATGTTGTATTGTCAAATGCCCATGCTATAAATACGCACACTGCCTAGCCTGTCGTTTCATTGTTTGTGCTCAAAATGTTCTGTGCCGTTTCATAAAAACGAATTTGAATCGAAAGTGATTTAATTTGAAATAACCACTTGGGCATACACTTACATGCCTTTACATAGGCTATCAAATACTCAAAAACAATGGCACCTATTAGAATACTCCATTGGGGTTAATTATATGCCATTGAATGGCATTTTCCTCCTCCTAGGCTTATACAGTAGGCCTATAGATTTTTTTTTTAAACGATAGTGAACATTTGACAGTAGGCGCGGCCAAAGCAGACAGGGAAATATGAATTATGTCCCTCCCTCAAGAAAACAAAACCTCCTGGGTTGGTATAGGCTAAATCTATAAGTAGGCTATTCTCGGAGTCGAAGGAGACAAAAGGAATAATCTTACCACAAATTTAACTACTCTTGAAAGGGATATTGACATTTGAAACTGTCAGGAAGTTGCTGTTGGGTTGTTTAGCGCACTACCGATAATTACATTTTAAATGCACTGGAAAAGTGAACAGAAATTAGAATGTTGCAATGTTGTTGACGAGAATGAAAACGTTTCCAACGATGGGGTAAGTTCTGTTTTTCTAGCCTAGGACTAACCTACTTAAAAAAGAAAAGGATGCGTCACAGATTCTGCTTTCATCGGAACAGGAATTGGGCCATCCTTTCACCGCAGCCTGCAAAGATATAGCTATAGGTGTATTGTAAAAAAAAAAGTGCGCAAAATGATAACAAAAGGGGTTGAAATAGAATTGCTTGAAATTACTTTGCCAATTATACCTGTCAACATTATATTGTCCGTCTTATATAGCGGCAGGTTCAGTGTTTTCACTTCCTAAATATTCAGCAATTAAGACTCCTCAAGTAGTTAATGAGACCTCTTCACCTTTAGGTTGTCCCGGGCAAACGTTTGTGTCAAAATTAATTGGTGTTATTAAATAAATCAATTCCCTTTCCCTGTCTACCTCGCGCTGGTTTTGATTGACATGCGAAATTGATACATTGGGGAGTCAAGCGATGTGCTAAGCAGTTCAAAATCCCCAAATGCAAATCTCAAGAGCATAATGCACATTTGATAACTATTACCTCAAGTGTCGCCTGTTTTTTTTTTTAAGTAATGGCTATCCTTCCCTTTTTAAATGTAATTTTGATAATCGCTGGGGTTGTCATGTTAAAAGGTGAAGAGGATGATAGTTATGGGATGTAGCTTGGGGAGGTTTTTTTTAAAGTCGCTGAGTGTGGCAGACCAAAATCCCCTGTTCCTATAGCTTGTAGTCATGTGTGAAGATTGCAAAGGCGACGTAGAGGTTATCAGTAGGTGGAGAGAGGGCAGGAGAGAAATTCGAATGGTAAAATTTCCTAATTTGATCTAATGAATAATTTGAAAACTAAAACATATGTTTTGCTTACAAATTCACCATGCACTAGGCTACTCACATGCGATTATTTTTAAATTATAAAGGTAGAGATGTTTGTTTGTTTGTTTGTTTTGTTTCAATCGCATGAGCCTGTCAAAATAATGTTAAAAAAAAGTCATTTAGCAAATAATAATAATAATTGGAATGAACCGGATAACCCGAGACGTCTAATTCCCGCATTAGTAACTGCCACTAATGCGTAATTTGCGCCAACGTTTTTGTTAGCAGGTGTATAAAGTAATATTCCGCAGAACCTGCGTCTTAACCGCGGTATGTTGTTCTATTCAGGGCACACCCGTGGAAGTTTTGGGTGACGATTCCTGCTCCCTCGGCTCATCCTCCCCGTCGCTACAGGCGATGGTGTCTGCACCTCTGTTGGGTAGAACTGTTTGTGCAAGTTGCAGTGAGGACATTTTGGATAAATACTTGCTGAAGGTAACATTTGTGATAGCATCTTGTTGCAACGTTTCACATTTTCTTGGGGTGGTAATTTTCGTGCATAGCTTGTACCTTTTGGTATTGATTTTAGTCGACTTACTATACCAAAATAGTCACTTTTTTCTATTAGCATTAGCCTACTACTAAATAACGTAAGAATATTCTTGTTATTTCATTACTGTATGTTTTTTTTTTCATAGGTTAACGACTTGTGCTGGCATGTGCGTTGTCTCTCCTGTAGCGTGTGCCAAACATCGCTTGGCAGTCATACAAGTTGTTACATCAAAGAAAAAGAGGTCTTTTGCAAATTGGACTACTTTAGGTATTTGAAATTGTTCTTGAATACATAAACGATACAATCGATTTTTTTTGTTTTGAATGTAAGGCATTTCTATGCGTGTTCACATCATCGTATTTGGCCTAAATAATACATCAATAAATAAACATATTATTATAATTTATTGGTGCATGTTATTTACAAGATTGGATAGCATGTTGCGGCTACATTTAAAAAATATATATTTTACCCTTATTTTACCATGTAAATTGACAGAACACATTCTCATTTACAGCAACGACCTTGGGAATGGTTAGGGGGGGGGGGGGGGGGGGAATAAGTCAATATGCTATTTATGATGTCCTTTTATTTGATTTAGCATTTAATTCCACGACTAAACCACCATCTAACCGAAATGGCGAGTATTTGCCTGACTATTAAAACCTGTAGACTATTTATTACAGAAGATATGGAACATGGTGCGCGTGCTGCGGTCGAAATATCCACTCTACAGACTGGGTCCGCCGGGCGAAGGGCAACGTGTACCACCTGGCGTGTTTCGCCTGTTTCTCCTGTAAGAGGCAGCTGTCCACGGGGGAAGAGTTTGCCCTGGTGGAGGAGAAGGTGCTGTGTCGTGTCCACTACGACTGTATGCTGGACAACCTGAAACGCGCCGTGGAGAAAGGTGAGCATTCTGCAGCAGAGTAATACAAATATTAGAACAATTTATGCTGGTATAGCGACCTGAATTATGATGGAAAATAAATCGAATAACCATTATGAAAAGCAGCAATCTTTGTCAATTCAAACATGTACTAATGTGTATTTATTATCAACATAGGTCAGGTGGAGGCTAAATAAGTAGTACTAACAAAATAGATGATGTTCAAAGTGTTTCTTACTTAAATATCTGATATTTCCACCTGTTCCTGAATAAACCAATGCTTAATGTGGTGCCCGGAGCACCAGCAATGTATATTGTATTATGTTTGTTAATACGTTCTGGAAACCACTGATGAAATAATAATACGATGAATGCATTGTCTTTGATTCATAATTTCTGGTCAAATTGATCATATATATGTATACCTTTACTATACTGTAAAATACATCAACCAAAAGATAAAGCCCCTTGACATTTATAATAAAACAGCCTAAATTAGTTTGTCAATTGATTTAAAAATAAATAAAAACTGCCTATTGTCTCTGATAGGGAACAAAAGTAACTTCCCATTTCTCAGATAAGAAGCCATTTGGTGTATAGATGTCAATAAACAAGATAAGCTTTAATATTATTGTCTTATGCTTGCCATGTCGAGTATCATGATTATGAGCTCATTAATTAAGAAGATCCATCATCTCTAATCAGGAAGTGGTGTGAACCTAGAGGGGGCGATGCCAACAGAACAGGAAGTGAATCAGCCTAAGCCGTCGAAAAGAGCGCGCACCAGCTTCACCGCTGACCAATTACAGGTGAGTATCACCGTACTGTCAATCTCTCCCAAACATAGCCACAATATATATTACATAGCATTGTGAGATAGCTGGATATTGAATTTTGGTTCAATATGGATTAATGCCACAAGTTTGTTCTATTGAGATTTCAAATCTTAATGGGAGCATAAATTCTGCTTGGCAAGCATTAATTGTCAATAGTGTCTGATTGTTCCCAGTCAATGGGTTCAGGCCAAGTGAGGAACAATGGATGACCACATGTGATTGACCTCTTTAGACCTTATGACCCCTCCAGGTGATGCAGGCCCAGTTTGCCCAGGACAACAACCCAGATGCCCAGACCCTGCAGAAGCTGGCAGAGCAGACAGGCCTGAGTAGGAGAGTCATACAGGTTAGATATTCATACACAGTTCTAATCAACGCATGCCTTAATCAGCATAGGATATGACTGAATTTCTGCAGTTCATTCGTAATATTTTTGAGGATTTGTTACGTTGAAAAACAACCTACGAAAAACACCCTTCTGGGTTTCCCGAAATTTCCTCAAAAACAGCATTCTGGGATTGGTACATCTGTTTACCAAAACAAGTGGTGGGGTGACGGCTTTGTTGTTGTTTGAATTTCAGATTTCCCCTTTAACCCTCACACTACCAACATATTTTACATAAATGGATTACCAACTGGGGTCATTTTGACCCAATAAGAAACGCCATTAGACATGTAATAATCAGCAATAAAAAAATTAATGAAAACAGACTGTTTAGTAAAAGTACAGTTAATTAGCATATTTTGTTAAAACCAAAAAATAATATATAATATATACACTACAGTTCAAAAGTTTGGGGCCACTTAGAAATGTCCTTGTTTTTTTAAAAGAAAAGCTAAAATTTTGTCCATTAAAATAACATCAAATTGATCAGAAATACAGTGTAGACATTGTTAATGTTGTAAATGACTATTGTCGCTGGAAACGGCAGATTTTTAATGGAATATCTACATAGGCGTACAGAGGCCCATTACCAGCAACCATCACTTCTGTGTTCCAATGGCGCGTTGTGTTAGCTAATCCAAGTTTATAATTTTAAAAGGCAAAACATTACAATTAAATCAATTTTAATCCCAACACAACACAATGTTGAAAAAGTAAAGGGGTGTGAATACTTTCTGAAGGCACTGTATGTGGATTGTACTTTGGAAATATTACATATATATATATACATATATATATACACTTACACAAAATACTGAACTCACACAAAATACTCTCTAATGTCATATATACAATCCACATACAGTGCCTACTCTCTAATGTCAAAGTGGATGAAAAATTCTAACATCTGTAAACAATTCATGAAACATAAAACAGAAATATATATTGATTAGATAAGTATTCAACCCCCTGAGTCAATACATGTTAGAATCACCTTTGGCAGCGATTAGAGCTGTGAGTCTTTCTGGGTAAGTTTCTAAGAGCTTTCCTCACCTGAATTGTGCAACATTTGCCCATATATTTTCAAGATGATTTAAGTCAAAACTGTAACTCGGCCACTTAGGAACATTCACCGTCTTTTTGGTAAGTAACTCCAGTGTAGATTTGGCCTGGTTTTTTAGGTTATTGTCCTGCTGAAAGGTGTCTCGTGGAAAGCAGACTGAACCAGGTTTTCCTCTAGGATTTTGCCTGTTCTTAGCTCCATTCCATTTCTTTTTTATCCTGAAAGACTCTGTAACTGTCTTAAAGTCCCCATTGGCCTCATGGTGAAATCCCTGAGCGTTTTCCTTCCTCTCTGGCAACTAAGATAGGAAGGATACCTGTATCTTTGTAGTGACTGGGTATATTGATACACCATCCAAAGTGTAATGAATAACTTTACCATGCTCAAAGGGATATTCAGTGTCTGCTTTTTAAAACGTTTACATATCTACCAATAGGTTCCCTTCTGCGATGCATTGGAAAACCTCCCTGGTCTAAGTGATTGAATCTGTGTTTGAAATTCACTGCTCGACTGATAGACCTTAAAGATAATCGTATGTGTGGGGTACAGAGATGAGGTAGTCATTTTAAAAAAGTATGTTAAACACTATTCTTGCATACAGAGTGAGTCCAACTTATTATGTGAAACGTTAAGCAAATCTGTACTCCTGAACATATTAGGCTTGCCATAACAAAGGGTTTGAATACTTATTGACTTTTTAGCTTTTAATTTTTTATTAATTTGTACAAATTTTGAAAAACATAATTCGACTTTGACACTATGGGGTATTCTGTGTAGGCCAGTAACAACACATCTCAATTTGATCCATTTTAAATTCAGGCTGTAACACAACAAAATGTGGAAAAAGTCAAGGGGTGTGAATACTTCCCGAAGGCACTGTCAGTACAAAAAAAAATCTGATTTAGCATCAGTTCATTGTAGTATCATTTCATTTTTAGAATTTTTAAGTAAATACTAATTACGTCATATTTATGTGGTAAAAACAACCCCAAAATTCGAAATATACTTCATTTTATTGACAAACATTTATTCATACATTGATCCTGAGAGACAAGGACCATGAATATGGCATAGTTTTCTTTAAGTACAGCCAGCAGTAGTACCTATGGCATAGTACCTATGGCAGGATGCTTCAAAAAGCATGCCCAAATCCTAAAAGTCACTTCAAACCAAATGTTACAGCAACCCAAATACCATAACAAGTGGTACATATAGAATATTGGACAATATTATAGGAAGTCTGGTATTTATATAACATTTCCCAAATAATAACTTTTTTCCCAGAAAGTAAACACCAATACAGCACTATGCACAGTGCATTCGGAAAGTATTCAGACCCCTTGACTTTTCCCACATTTTGTTACATTTTAGCCTTATTCTAAAATTGATGAAATAATTTCCCCCCTCATCAATCTATACACAATTCCCCATAATGAGAAAGCAAAATCAGGTTTAGAAATGTTTGCAAATGTATTAAAAATATAAAAAACTGAAATAACACATTTACGAAAGTATTCAGACCCTTTACTCAGTACTTTGTTGAAGAACCTTTGGCAGCGATTACAGCCTCAAGTCTTCTTGGAGATGACGCTACAAGCTTGGCACACCTGTATTTGGGGAGTTTCTCACATTCTTCTCTGCAGATCCTCTCAAGCTCTGTCCGGTTGGATGTGGAGTGTTGCTGCACAGCTATTTTCAGGTCTCTCCATAGATGTTCGATCGGGTTCAATTCTGGGCTCTGGCTGGGCCACTCAATGACATTCAGAGACTTGTCACGAAGCCACTCTTGCGTTATCTTGGCTGTGTGCTTAGGGTCGTTGTCCTGTTGAAAGGTGAACCTTCGACCCAGTCTGAGGTCCTGAGCGCTCTGGAGAAGGTTTTCATCAAGAATCTCTCTGTACTTTGCTCCGTTCATCTTTCCCTCAATCACAACTGGTGTCCCAGTCCCTACCACTGAAAAACATCTCAGCAGCATGATGCTGCCACCTCCGTGCTTCACCGTAGGGATGGTGCCGGGTTTCCTCCAGACGTGACACTTGGCATTCAGGCCAAAGAGTTCAATCCTGTATTGATCAAACCAGAGAATCTGGTTCCTCATGGTCTGAGAGTCCTTTAGGTGCCTTTTGGCAAACTCCAAGTGGGCTGTCATGTGCCTAAACTGAGGAGTGGCATGCATTTGCGACTCTACCATAAAGGTCTGATTGGTGGAGTGCTGCAGAGATGGTTGTCCTTCTTGACGGTTCTCCCATCTCCACAGAGGAACTCTTGAGCTCTGTCAGAAGGACCATCGGGTTATTGGTCACCTCGACTGACCAAGGCCCTTCTCCCTCGATTGCTCAGTTTGGCTGGTCGGTGAGCTGTAGGAAGAGTCTTGGTGGTTACAAACGTCAATTTATGAATGATGGAGGCCACTGTGTTCTTGGGGACCTTCAATGCTGCAGAAACTTTTTCGTACCCTTCCCCAGATCTGTGTCTCGACACAATCCTGTCTCTGAGGTCTATGGACAATGCCTTTGACCTCATGGCTTGGTTTTTGCGCTGACGTGCGCTGTCAACTGTAGGACCTTATATAGACAGGCGTGTGCCTTTCCAAATCATGTCAGGTGGACTCTAATCAAGTTGTAGAAACATCTCAAGGATGATCAATGGAAACATGATGCACCTGAGCTTAATTTCGAGTCTCATAGCAAAGGGTCTGAAAACTTATGTAAACAAGTTATTTCTGTTTTTGAATTGTAATACATTTTCTAACATTTCTAAAAAACATTATGGGGTATTGTGTGTAGATTGATGAGGATTTTTATTTGTATTTAATACATTTTAATCAAATCAGATCAAATTTATTTATATAGCCCTTTGTACATCAGCTGATATCTCAAAGTGCTGTACAGAAACCCAGCCTAAAACCCCAAACAGCAAGCAATGCAGGTGTAGAAGCACGGTGGCCTGGAAAAACTCCCTAGAAAGGCCAAAACCTAGGAAGAAACCTAGAGAGGAACCAGGCTATGTGGGTTGGCCAGTCCTCTTCTGTCTGTGCCGGGTGGAGATTTTAACAGAACATGGCCAAGATGTTCAAATGTTCACAAATGACCAGCATGGTCAAATAATAATAATCACAGGCAGAACAGTTGAAACTGGAGCAGCAGCACGGCCAGGTGGACTGGGTAACAGCAAGGAGTCATCATGTCAGGTAGTCCTGAGGCATGGTCCTAGGGCTCAGGTCCTCCGAGAGAGAGAAAGACAGAGAGAAAGAGAGAATTAGAGAGAGCATACTTAAATTCACACAGGACACCGGATAGGACAGGAGAAGTACTCCAGATATAACAAACTGACCCTAGCCCCCCGACACATAAACTACTGCAGCATAAATACTGGAGGCTGAGACAGGAGGGGTCAGGAGACACTGTGGCCCCACCCGATGACACCCCCGGACAGGGCCAAACAGGAAGGATATAACCCCACCCACTTTGCCAAAGCACAGCCCCCACACCACTAGAGGGATATCTTCATCCACAACCATCTTCAACCACCACATTTTAGAATAAGACCGTAATGTAACAAAATGTGGAAAAAGTCAAGGGGTCTGAATACTTTCCGAATGCACTGTATACATTTAGAGGGTTGCTGGTTTCTGTGTTACAGTTCTACCAAGTATTCATACCACTGAAATACTTTTATGAGCTGTTTTGACTGCAACAAAGCATATATGATTTTGTACAGTGTCATACATAGTTATACATAGTTATAACTTGGTATAACTATAGGACAGTGCATAAGGTGCTCCATATCTGCAGGTGATCTGTCTATCTGGACAAAATCACTGATACAGGGCCCCCTCCACCCACTGATGTATGTATAACTGAATGTTATGTCTCCAAAGAAACCTGGATTTAAAAAAAATACTTAAAAAAATTTGGCCTAGAAAAACGACCTTTCAGAGAAAACACACCAATACAACTCTCTGTAGATTCAGAGTGTTTCTGAGCTCTGTAGTGCAGTTCTATCAAATATTTATACCATTGACAGATGTTGTATACCTTTGGCAGATTTTTATTGCAAAAAAAAAGTAACTTTTTCTTTTGTACACAGTCGTACGAAACGTGGTATAGAAAAGTACAATGTCAGACAATGGTGTGCTATATCTCGGCAGATGATCGGTCTATCTGGTCAAATTCACTGATACAGGTCCCCCCTCCACCCTCTGGTGGTATGGATAACTTGAGTAACCTAGATTCACATAAAGGTCCTATTTATCAAATGACTACACTCTTCGAAAAAATAGTTCCCATAAGGGTTCTTTGTGGAGGGATAGGGTTCTACCAATAACATGTTTGATCAGAAGAACCCTTTTTGGAAGTCAAGGGTTCTTTGTAAGGCACAGAGTTCTACCAGGAACCTTTAACACATTAAGAACTGTTTTTGGAAGAAGAAAAAAAGGTTATTTGATGATTCTTTGGAAGGCAAGGAGGAGTATTTCAAATCAAATCAAATGTTATTGGTCAAATACAGATGGTTAGCAGATGTTAATGCGAGTGTAGCGAAATGCTTATGCTTCTGGATCCGACAGTGCAGTAATATCTAACAAGTTATCTAACAATTCCCCAACAACTACCTGTGAATGAGAATATGTACAAATAAATATATGGATGAGCGATGACTGAGCGGCATAGGCAAGGTGCAATAGATGGTATAAAATACAATATATACATATGATATGAGCAGTGTAAGATATGTAAACATTATTAAATTGGCATTATTTAAAGTGCCATTGTTTAAAGTGACTAGTGATCAATTTGTTAAAGTGACCAGTGATTGGGTCTCCATGTAGGCAGCAGCCTCTGAGTTAGTGATTACTGTTTAGCACTCAGATGGCCTTGAGATAGAAGCTGTTTTTCAGTCTCTCGGTCCCAGCTTTGATGCACCAGTACTGACCTCGCCTTCATGATGGTAGCGGGGTGAACAGCCAGCGGCTCGGGTGGTTGTTGTCTTTGATGATATTTTTGTCCTGTGACATCGGGTGGTGCAGGTGTCATGGAGGGCAGGTAGTTTGCCCCCGGTGATGCATTGTGCAGTCCCTCTGGAGAGCCTTGCGGTTGAGGGCGGTGCAGTTGCCGTACCAGGCTGTGATACAGCCCGGCAGGATGCTCTCGATTGTGGATCTTGTATAAGTTAGTCAGGGTTTTGGGTGATAAGCCAAATTTCTTCAGCCTCCTGAGGTTGAAGAGGCGCTATTTGCGCCTTCTTCACCACACTGACTGTGTGGGTGGACCATTTCAGTTTGTCGTTGATGTGTACACCGAGGAACCTAAAACTTCCCACTTTCTCCACTGCTGTCCCTTCGATGTGGATAGGGGGGTGCTCCCTCTACTGTTCCCGAAGTCCACAATAATCTCCTTTGTTTTGTTGACGTTGAGTGAGAGGTTGTTGTCCTGACACCACACTCCGAGTGCCCTCTCCTCCTCCCTGTAGGCTGTCTCGTCGTTGTTGGTAATCAAGCCCACTACTGTTGTGTCATCTGCAAACTTGATGATTGAGTTGGAGACGTGCGTGGTCACGCAGTCGTGGGGGAACAGGGAGTACAGGAGGGGGCTGAGCACACACCCTCGTGAGGCCCCAGTGTTGAGGGTCAGCGTGGTGGAGATGTTGTTTCCTACTTTCACCACCTGGGGGCGGCCCATCAGAATGTCCAGGACCCAAGTTTTACTCACATTGGCCACGGAGGGAGGGGGGGGGGCACAGTTCTTGTTAGCAGGCTGCGACGGTGGCACTGTATTGTCCTCAAAGTGGGCAAAGAAGGGGTTTATTTTGTCTGAAAGCGTGACGTCAGTGTCCGTGACGTGGCTGGTTTTATTTTTGTAGTCTGTGATTTCCTGTAGACACTGCCACATGTCTAAGCCGTTGAATTGCAACTTCATTTTGTCCCTATACCGGCTTTTCTCTTGTTTGATTGCCTTCCGGAGGGAATAACCACTTTTTATATTCATCCATATTCCCAGACCTCTTTCCATGGTTAAACACGGTGGTTAGGGTAGGTTTTTGAAGGGAAGGAGGGTTTCACATAGAACCATGAATTATATTTCCCAGCATGCTCTATTGCAGGGAGATTTTCTTTTACTTTGTAAACTGGGTGGTCCAAGCCCTGCATGCTGATTGGCTGAAAGCTGGGGTTTATCAGATCGTATAACATCGGTATGACAACAGTTTTATTTTTACTGGTCTAATTATATTGGTAACCAGTTTATAATAGCAATAAGGCACGTCATGGGTTTGTGATATATGGCCAATATACCACGGCGAGGTGCTGTGTCCTAGCACTCCGTGTTGCGTCGTACATAAGAATAGCCCTTAGCCTTATTGCTTAAGTAATAGCTTTGTTTTTCCATGCACATTGATTGGCTGATTAATTTAATGCTACACAAAGGTAAATAACATACCGTTTTCTAAACTAATCCAATCTGTTAGTAATTGGATTCATTGCACCAGTTACTGAGATGGTTGTTACAGTTTGAATACTGAGACTACCTCAATTATCTAATCTTCCCTACCTTGGAAGTCATTCTGACTGCAGGTTGTGGGTGATTAACAAATCCACTTGTTGGATACCCTAACTCTGGCTGGATTCCAATAGATATTACACATCACTTTGAAAGCCAGCACAATGTGACTTGCAGGCCCGATGTGGCCTGTCAACCAGGGGATTCCTAACACCTCTGCGTTAGGGTATAACTAGGCCCTCAAAGAAAGGCCTTATGACATACAGTACAGTATGTAATGTATTGTCATAAATAATACAATTTTAAATGCTAATAAGGCTGGTGGAACCGTTTATAGAGGGTTCTAGGAAGAACTCTCCAAAGATAAATGGGTTCTTGTTAGAACCCTTCATAGAGTGTTCTAGGTAGAACCATATAAAGGGGGTTATTTGAAGAACCCTACATATAGGGTTTTAGAACCCTCTGCAAAGGATTCTACCCAGCACCAAAAAGGGTTCCCCTATGGAGACAAACCGAAGAACCCTGTATGGTTCTACTTAGCCCCTTTTTTTCCCTTTTTTTTCCCCTTTTTTTCTGTAAAGGCAGAATTCGGTCCTTTTGGCTGGGGTCAAAATTACCCCAAAGGTCCATATTGATACAGAAACGCTAAACAATTGTATGGATTTATTAAGAACAAGTTGATTGACAGTCATGAAAAATTTGAGTAATTAAACAAACCACCCTAAAATGACCCCCAGTCGGTAGGTAGTAAGTATGAGGGTTAATTAAGTGTGTCCCTATTGAATGCCAGTACTAAAACATGACACTTCTTATATCCAATCCAGGTTTGGTTCCAGAACTGTAGAGCGCGCCATAAGAAGCATGTGAGCCCCAACCACTCCTCAGCCACTCCCCTGTCCTCCCTGCAGCCCGGTCGCCACTCCCAGCCCACCCCGGCCCCAGAAGAGCTGCAGTACACAGCCTACGGCACCCCGGAGGGCTCCATGCTCACCGCGCTGCACTCCTACATCGATGGTAAGCTGAGATAGCCCGCGAGATAGCTTACACCCCAAATGACACCCTAGTCCCTTTATAATGCACTACTTTTTGGCCCTATCAGCCCTGGTCAAATGTAGTGCACTATAAAGTGAATAGGGTGCCATTTGGGATACACAATAGGCTGCACCAGAGCCATATAGAAATACATATGAGTATATCTCTGGGCTGCAGTGTGTTCAGCAGTCAAATAGAGTTATAGGAGCAGTAATCTCTTCTGGACAGACTGGAACATAAATGGTATCATTTAAAGTTATGTCTGTCAAGAGACTGTGGGTTGCGATGACTTAAAAGAGACAGTATCTCCGGTGCTCTGGTTTTCTGCCACTGGTTATTTGGATGTATCAGGATTGGGTGATGGTGGTGCTTCAAGTGGGAGGGGGTATTTCTAGCAATGATTTCAAGCTTAACGTTTCGGAATGGGTCGAGTTTCTGACCCAATTACTCAAGATTTTAGTTCTGGTTTTCTGAAATTATAGAAAGATTTAATAGAAGAGATATTAGGGCTTTGACGAAACATTTGTTTTCAATATGGGATACGTCCCTAATGGCACCATATTCCCTATATAGTGCCCCTACTTTTGACCAGAGCTCTATGTGCCCTATAAGACCAGAGTAGTGCACTATAAAGTAGTGATGGATGTATTATTAGTGTCTCATGCTTGTCCTCTATCTCCACAGTGCACTCCCCTCAGTCTATGCTGTTCCATCCCCTGCTGCCCCCCCACGCCATGACCTCCCTTCCTGTGACCCACGCCTGAGCCAGACAAACACACACACACACGCACACACAATTTGCCAGAGCCTCACACACCACCAGGGATCTTCAGCCTAGTAGGTTTCTTCTTAACAAATTAATTAAGTGTAACATTTCATGTGACTTGTCAGTAAGGGTCATGTTAGAAGCCTTGTCTGTCTGAAAGGGGCCCCCATACACACTTAAGTTGTACAATTGATGTTCAATGCATTTGTCACAATGGTTGATAACAGCAGTTTATTTTTTCACTTCCAAAAATATACACACAAGTACAATGGTTGAGTAAACACGTTTGTGCGTACAAACTATTTTTTGTACAATACAAATATGAGTTGCATCACAACCATTGTGTCATACTTTATACATCAGTTGGATAACTGTAGTGTGTACAGAGCTTTGTGTATTTATTGCAAAGTGCCACAGTTTGATGCCGATCTTTTATCTAAGGGGGTGGGGGGGGGGGGGACTAGATTGCCATTGACAAACCATTGTGAAGTTTATCTTAAACGATGAATTATTTGTACATCAGTATTTTAAATTATTGTTGTTTCATGTATTTATTGTATGTGATTAAGAAAATAAATGTCTATTGACAAAATGACTTTATAGAATAGTGACCAGTTTTGACTCACAACAACAACCACAATGAAGCCGAGCTAAACAGGAAAAATGGACTCAACGTCATGAATGTAATGTACATTTTTTGAGATTGATACATGGCATGGAAGGCCCCTCCGTATACTCAATAAGGCACCAATGGTTGATTAGCATCAATTTCTAAAAAAAAAAATTTTTAAAGAAGCAAACCCCAATCAAATATTCGTGTTATTAAATAATATGCTTATATACAGTCCAAACATTCATACATACTCACTGTTATTTAAAATAAAGCATAGATATGCAAAATTCTTTACATAAAAAAAAAACACATCACTGAACAAAGTTAGGAATCTACCATTGGAGAGAAGATACAGTAGGCGTAGTGTATGCATCAGTCACAGACATGTCCGGCACTCTCTCCGAGTCTTTTGGCGCCTTGTCGCCGTGCTGTTTGTGATCCGTCCACGCGACGTGCTTGAGAGGTAGAGGGGAATGTAAGGCACACACTAACCATGAGCTTTTACGTGCGTCTACTCGTTGACGGTGGTAAACCAAAAATAATTCACATCCCAAAGAGGGAGGGATTCCTCTTATTGACCTCCTTGTCCGATTTGTCAAAAGGTAGTGTTCTACCACACGGCGATGGAAATGAACGGGTGAGTAGAAAGATACGACTCTACAGACGGTATATTATTTTGTCATCTTGTACAGTGCCTTCAGAGCGTATTCACACCCCTTGCCTTTTCCACATTTTGTTGTGTTACAGCCGGAATGTCAAATTGACTGGCCTACACACAATACCCCATAATGTCAAAGTGGACTTGTGTTTTTAGAAATGTTTACAAATTAATAAAAAATGAAAAGCTGAAATGTCTTGAGTCAATAAGTACTCAACCCCTTATGGCAAAACTAAAAAGTTCAGGAGTAAAAATGTACTTTAATGACTACCTCATCTCTGTACCCCAACGTTCAATTATCTTGAAGATCCCTCAGTCGAGCAGTGAATTTTAACACAGATTCAATCACAAAGACCAGGGAGGTTTTCCAATGCCAGGCATAGAAGGGCACCTATTGGTAGATATGTAAAAAAACAAAACAAAAACAAACAGACATTGAATATCTCTTTTAGCATGGTGCAATTAATCATTACACTTTGGGTGGTGTATCAATAAACCCAGTCACTACAAAGATACAGGCGTCCTTCCAAACTCAGTGGCCAGAGAGGAAGGAAACCCCTAGGAATTTCACCATGAGGCCAATGGTGACTTTAAAACAGTTACAGAGTTTAATGGCTGTGATAGGAGAAAATCGTAGTTACTCCACAATACTAACCTAAATGACAGTGAAAAGAAGGAAGCCTGTACAGAATAAAAAAATATTACAAAACATGCATCCTGTCTGCAATAATTCACTTACAGTACCAGTCAAACGTTTGGACACACCTACACATGCAAGAGTTTCTTTTATTTGACTATTTTCTACATTGTAGAATAATAGTGAAGATGTCAAAACTATGATATAACACATAGAATCATGTAGTAACCACAAAATAACAAAGTGTTAAACAAAACAAGATATATTTTATATCAAAGTAGCCACCCGTTGCCTTGATGACAGCTTTGCACACTCTTGGCATTCTCTCAAAATCTTCTTTCACTTACTGATTATTTAGTGTAGATCGTTGACAAAAATGACAATTCAATCCATTTGAATCCCACTTTGTAACACAACTAAATGTGGAAGAAGTCAAGGGGTTGTGAATATTGTCTGAAGGCACTGTACATACTATAGCATAGGCATAGATAGTTTATTGGCATCGTTGCATTAAAGCGGGACTGTTCTTTCATGGCAATAACAGGGAGAGAAGAAAACACAGGCGCCTGTAGTAATCCATTCAAATTATTCTCGGATGTGCATTACTTCCATATTTACACGATCATAAAGTTGTTGTGCCCTTACACAGGTCGAATTTCAATAACAAAAATGGTATTGGCGTGTGCATGTATGGGCATGTGCTACTGTACTGTGTACCAGTAGGAAAGGATGCTCCATCTCTGATACTGGCAGTGATGCCACTATGGGACAGACGACGCAGTAATGGCACATGATCTGTCCCCACAGTGCTGCTGCACAAAGAAGGAATGGGACGAAGACCTTCGACCAAAAACTTTGAATGGCATACAAGAGGGAAACATCATTTGTAACACTGTGATTTATGGTCAACGGTGGCTAGAATCCAATACAGGTAAGGGTCCTCAACGCTGCATTCCTGCTGATTTCCAGTTGCTCTTTGGCACTTACTGAAGCACCTAATTGTAGAGCTATTACATTCTTACAATTGGACAAGTTAGAAGGTTGCTACAACGAGACATTAGCACAATGGACAATGTATGGCAAATAGCTTTCTCAATAGGAGAAAATAAAAGTTAGTGCTCCAAGGAGCTTGAAGAGCATAATTATACATGGTAACTACGGACATTTCATGTACAGTATTAACCCAAGCAGCCCTTCACTCAGTTGTCTTGGTGTAACCTCTTGGGAGGTTTCTTAAAAGGCCCAGTGCAATCAACATTTATATTTCCTGTTTTGGTGGGATGGAGTTTTGGCCTGCCTGGTGACACCACCAGGTGACAAATGAGCTAATAGACCAATAAGAACCAGAGTTCCTAACCTCTCTGCCAATAAAAGCTGGTTTCCCCCTCCCGACTCAGACCAGTCCCAGACAGTCCTAGCATAATTCTTACTTGAGAAGATGCTCTTTCGCTAAGCTATTTTTGTTTCTCTTTGACCACTTTAATTGAAACCACAGTAACGCACCTAAATTGTTACCCAGACATGATTTGATATCGCAATTAAAAACCGCTGTACTGGACATTTAAGATGTCCACCTTAAGAGTGCCATCTTGTGGCTGGTTTGAGTTCCTGCATACAGAATGACACAGGCCTGCTGACAAGTAGCATGTGGTGCAAAATATTATTATACAAATGTACACTTCGCTGTTCCCTCAAGTAAGTGCTTCACAGTACATTGGTAAAACCAAGAACTTGCAGTTGCCTTTAAATGCATGATTTGGCCACAGATAAGCTAACTGCACTGTTGCCATTGTGCATTCATGGTGATACATTTGTTAGTACATCCAAGTACTGTAAGGCAAGATAAGACAATTCACATATTATGTCCAAAGAGCATAATAATAATGGTATCAGGTACAATATGGACCAGGATTAGAATAGTCTTGTCTTCTATCTCTACATCATGCACCGGTGCCTTCCCCCCAATCTCCATCACCTCTCCTGCCTCAGTCTCCTCCAGTCACCCTGTATCCATTCCTCTCTTCTCATGTTCCCCGCTCTCGCTTGTCTTTCCTCCTCTTGCTGTTCTTCTTGTCGAGAATTTGTCTCAGGGTGCTGCTCATGTAGAAGGGTCTGGCAGCAGAGCCGCTGTTCACCTCCAGATCCACCACTAAGGACAGGAACACAAAGCCAGTCACATACCACAGACACTATGTTACATACCCTTAACCTACCATTAAACATTCTCTAACACAGTCATATTCCTACAAATCTATTTGAAATGCCAAACTCATTTTTCATACTTACTCTCAAAGCATGGTTTCATAAAATCCACTTGATCCCAACCAAACCATCTTTTATTACCATTGTTTGAGAACAGGTCTTCCCCAAATCCTGTGCAATACCACAAACCCAGTGTCAACGTAAATATTTCATAAACCCTCTGTTTAATACAAATTAAGATATCAATTACCCAAGAGTTGTGCTATAATTGAACCTTTCACAAAAACAACCCCCCCCCCCCCCCCCAAAAAAAATGGAGTCATCGATACAAAATAATTCTGCTGTACAAAAACATTCAAAACATTCCAAAACAGATGCGAGTTACAGTACCTAGTATTAAAAACAGCACTACTATTCCATATAAAAGGACTAAAAATGGCTTTAACATCCTTGTAGAAACGGTATTTCTTTTAGAAACGGTTCTCGGCGTTAGAATGTAAAACCACAAAACCAATAAAGAGGAACATTTCTCCCATGTAGAATTAGGCACGTTTACTAGCAACTGCATTCGGGAATTCCTGAAATGTGTCAGGGTCTATTCAAATCTCATTCTTAGCATCAGCATCCGTGTGTACAAGAAGTCTTGAACCTTCGTCAGTCAACATTATATCGGTCACTTACAGCATATCAAGGATTGTTAAACCAAACCGTCCTACAAGTGTCTGTGACTCTGTAGACTCGTGGGTGTGTTCGGGTTTATCTATGTAGCGTTACACGTTACGTTTGGAGCAGTGTTCTTGTGCCCAGGACTCTGTAGAAGTATCTGTAACAGTGTCAATAAATATGGTGGACCAAAAGTGCCTCTTCACCTAATGTTAAGCATAAACAGCCAAAACAACAATCATGCTTGACAGAAAAGCCACCTCGAAGTTATTTTCCACACACGAGTGCCTAAAACAGCTCTGAGGTTGGGTAAAACCTCCCCCAATCCTAACCTTAACCACTGGTGAGGAAAATGCTAAACAGACCAACCCAAGATCAGCGTCTAAGGGCAACTTCACCTTAAACATGACCTTACATGACAGTACATATAACCGTTGCACAAACAGAGTAGTGTCAGAAGGGGGTGCCCTTGTACTGTGCCACCCCACAACTCCATAATGTCTTGACCATCTGAAAAAGTACACCAATTGCATCTGAAATACAGAGATCTCCTTTTGCAGTATGTGTGCCTCTAGCTATGTGTTGGGCTAATGGCAATTTCACCCTTGTCACACACACACACACACACACACACGTCCACTGTGCTGCTGCAGCGCTCTCCAAGTAAGGCAGAGATCAGCAGTGTCGGCACGGCAGAGAAAGAAAGGGACAGAAGCACGACAGAGGAAAAAAGGCAAGTATCAGAAGTATCAACGGCGGTGGCGGCGAGAGGGAGGAAGTTGAATAGACATAACCCCCACCCACATACACCACCCTCTTGGGCCCTGCCATGTCCTGCCAAGGCCTCTCTGGTCAGTCCTGGCCAGTCTGGAGTCTAGCCCAACCATTAGGCTCTGCTCTAGTATGCTCCAGACCACAAACACACCCACACAGACGGTGAATGGGCCAGTCCTTCAGCGAGTCAGTGTTCTTTCCTGTCACTAGGCAGATGTTCAGCGTGGTGGCCTATCAGGAGGCAGCATAGAGTTTGGAGCCCTGCTCTCTGCGGAGGATTCGGTGCAATTGAGGGGACATGTAAAAGGGCTTGAGGGGTGAGCCGTCGTTCCTCTCCAGGTCTTCACCTTAACCGGGCCCCAGGGGATAGGAAGCATTGCCACAGAGGAGAAGGAGGAGAGGAGCAGACAACATGTAGGTAGGAAGGCAGAAAGAGAGAATACGAGAGAAAGGAGTTAGCAGAGCCAAACGATTTAGAAAGTCAAGCAGCAAAATTAATTAGGAGAAAAGTTTAGGATGGTTCAAGTCAGCCAAAATGGCCAGTGAATTATAACCATCTAGATTAGAGTGCAGCCAAGGCAAGGTTTGACACGGGACATGCAAATAACACTGTCTCCATACAATTCAAATAAATTGTATAGTATAACATTTAATAGTCTTCACTAGTTCTTCACTGTAAGAACACGTGATAGAAACAATTTAATTGGTAAAACAATAATTACAGTGTAAAAAAACACTACGCAAGAATAACCTTTCGCCTGACTTATTTAAGAAAACGGTCCACCACTAACGTTCTAATAGGGTCATATGACATGGAAAACCTTTCAATTCACCAACAAAGTTCCAACACAGACCCCCTTTGTATCATATAAAAGGCCCTTGCACCCCCAGGCTGGGCTGTATTTAAAGAGGTGAATGGTGTACTTACAGAAACAAAGGAATAAGGTGTCCACACACATAGCATAGACATTGAAGAAGCCATGGGCAATTAGGTAGGATCCAAATATCACCGTCTGTCAATGAGAGAAGAGTCAAAGTCCGTGAACACACTTAGCAACAAGCAATGCTAACCCAAACTACATTTGATGTAATGATATTTCTTACCAGCAGGGGGACCCAGTAGTAATTTAGTGATGGCACTTCTTCTTGAATAACTGGTATCTTACGAGTGAAGAAGAAGAACGCTAGAACACCTGGGGGGGGGGGGGGAATAACAAAAGAAAAATGAACGACTAAAAACGAGAATACAAATAGTGCCTTTCAAAGAGATGCCTGAACTCCAGCATGCACAGTGTCACTGTTTCAAAGTACTCCTTCCCTTTGTGTATTGTGACTCATACAGTGGTTAGACATAGTCAGTACACCAGTGTGTGGGAAAGACAGGGAACTCACCAACACTCCCTGAAATAAGCACTTTTCCCAAGAAGAGCAGAAAGTCTGTCACCTTGTCCAGCACTGCCACCCTACAGAGGAGAGGAAACTCATTGGAGAAGCCCAGAGACAGACAGTCACCCCCATGATAGACAGACTCACTCTATTCTAATGGAAAGCAAGCTTTACAGTGCCTTACCTCACTACGTTCCTCATCAGGAGGAAGAAAGCATCCTTAGCCGAGGTGCAGAAGTTCTTCCCATATATCGCGATCTGGTGCGAGAAAGTATTCATGATTCCAACAGTTTGCGTAAGATAGTTATCAGAACTGCCATATCTGCTGTTCTTGAAGGAATGGTATCGAAAGTAAATGTCTGACAACAAGAGATTTAACTCCGCACCGTCCCAAACTCACCATGATGTAGGCGTTCCTGTTCATGAACTTGATGAAATGCTCCAGGCACCAGAAGCAGCATTTGAGACAGCAAATCAGGAAGCGGGCAAAAGCATTGTGCGCACCTGAAAAGACATGACGACCATGATCAAATAAATGTACACCACTGTATATAAACATATAAAAAAGGCAGTGGGTTTAGTATGAGCACAAAACCCACCTTTGAGTTTGTGATCCAGATACTCCAGAACAATGCGGAACATCTGCACTACAGCCAGAATCAGAGAGCCAAACGCCAGAGAGCCTGTGTGGTACCTGGAAGAGACACCATACACTCTATTACCAAACTGCTTGTGTGTGTGTTGAAACCATTTTGCTTAGAGTACATTTGGAAAGTATTCAGACCCTTTACTTTTTCCAAATTTTATTACATTACAGCCTAATTCTAAAATTGATTAAATTGTTTTTTCCCACCTTATCAATTTATACACAATACCCCATAATAACAAAGCAAAAACAGGTTTTTTAGAAATGTTTGAAAATATATTACAAATAAAAAAATTGAAATATCACATTTACCTAAGTATTCAGACCCTTTATTGAGTACTTTGTTGAAGCACCTTTGGCAGCGACTACATCCTAGAGCCTTCTTGGGTATGAGGCTACAAGCTTGGCATACCTCTGTTTGGGGAGTTTCTCCCATTCTTGAGATCCTCTCAAGCTCTGTCAGGATGGGGAGCACCGCTACACAGCTATTTTAAGGTCTCTCCAGAGATGTTAGATCGAGGTCAAGTCAGAGCTCTGGCTGGACCAATCAAGGATCTTCAGAGACTTGTCCCCAAGCCACTCCTGTGTTGCCTTGGCTATGTGCTTAATGTTGTTGTCCTGTTGGAAGGTGAGCACCTTCCCAACACCCTCCTCCTTCATTCATCGTTCCCTTGATCCTGACTAGTCTCCCAGTTCCTGCAGGTGAAAAACATCCCCACAGCATGATGCTGCACCACCATGCTTCACCGTAGGGATGGTGCAAGGTGTCCTCCAGATGGTGCCAGGTTTCCTCCTTCAATCTTGGTTTCATCAGACCAGAGAATCGTGTTTCTCATGGTCTGTCCTTTAGGTGCCTTTTGGAAAACTCCAAGCGGGCTGTCATGTGCCTTTTACTGAGGAGTGACTTACGTCTGGCCACTATACCATAAAGGCCTGATTGGTGGAGTACTGCAGAGATGGTTGTCCTTCTGGAAGAATGATGGAGGCCAATGTGTTCTTGGGGACATTCAATGCTGCAGAAATGTTTTGGTACCCTTCCCCAGATCTGTGCCTCGACACAATCCTGTTCCTTAAAGCTCATGGCTTGGTTTTTGCTCAAGTGTGTGCCCGTCTATATCAATTGAATTTACCACAGGTGGACTCCAATCAAGTTGTAGAAACATCTCAAGGATGATCAATGGAAACAGGATGCACCTGAGTTCAATTTCGAGTCAAAAGGCGAAGGGTCTGAATACTTATGTAAATAAGGTGTGTTTTTTTGCTATACATTTGCCAAAATGAAAAATAAAAAAATTATAAAAACTGTTTTCGATTTGTCATAATGGAATACTGTGTCTAGACTGATGAGGACACGTTTTTATTATTTAATCCTTTTTTAGAATAAGGCTGTAATGTATCAAAATGTGGAAAGAGTCAAGGGGTCTGAATACTTTCCGAATGCACTGTACACATCCACCATACACACACTCACTTCCCCCTTCAAATCATAGGCTTAAACACCTAAACGCACTTAGGGCCAGTTTCCTGGACACAGATTAAGAGTAGTCCTGGACTAGAAGGCATGCTTAATAGAGACTCTCCATTAATATAGCTTTTTAGTGCAGGACTAGGATTACTCAACCCCCTCCTCCTTATGTGCTAATCCCATATAACTGAGAAAGGGAAAGTCAGTTGAACGACCTTCCGCATTTAACCCAACCCCTCTGAATCAGAGAGTTGCGGGGGCCTGCCTTAATCGACATCCACGTCTTCGGCGTGCGCGGGAACAGTGCTCAGGAGCAGAACGACTGATTTTTTTTTACCTCGTCAGCTCAGAGGATTCGATCCAGCAACCATTCGGTTACTGGCCCAATGCTCTTACCGCTAGGCTACCTGCCGCCCCATTCAATGAACGTGAGCGTTTTCTGTCGAGTGAAGTGATTTGAGCAAGTCTACCTTACAGCCCTACTGAAGGAGGAGAACAGTGGACAGGACGGTATATCCTGGGGCTTCCTCAGGGCCCAGTAGTAGGAGGCGAAGGCCCCGGCCAGGGTGCACTGTCCCAGGGCGATGGTGAAGTTGACCAGCCACAGGAACACCAGCAGGTTACACAGCTGCAGCACAAATATGTAGCGGTGGTAGAGGCTCTCGCCGCCGTAGAAGGCAAAGGTGCACTGGGAGCCAGGGCACACCTTGGTCACGTTGGTCTGACTGAAGGTCTAGAGAGATAGGGGAAGTTATTCGGTTTGAAGGAAATGCCACCCAATTCCCTATATTGAGCACTCCCCTCTGATCAGAGCATACAACAGCACCCTTCTCCCATTCTCGATTTCCCTAGAATAGGGACTAGGGTGCCATTTCATGAAAGACCGAATGTAGCCAGAGCTCACAGATGTTGTCACTGGCTAGCTATTTCACAGCTGAATGATGTGTACTCCTGTTCAGGATTTCAAGGCCAATAGCATACAGTAGTTTTCAATACAGCTATAACACCAATGTGATAAAGAGGAAGAGAGCAGAGAGAAAAACAAACCTCTGGATCACAGGTGAGGTTGGCATACACGCATTTGTCCGGCGTCGACATGACCTTGTAGACAGCATCGCCGGAAGACGCCAAGAAGCTGAGGGCAAAACCAGTAAAGGGCAACACAGAGGAATGGAAGCAGAAACAAGCATCACAATTTGTACCTGCCTATGAGCCATCAATATTGGGATTTCCACTAATGGCTCAGCAGTTTTATTAGGTTCAATTCAATTCCAGTCAAGTTCAAGTATATTCCAATCACTATGACTCCATGGGTGATAGCTCAGAATGCGTCACCCGTAGCTACAATAGGTAACGCTGCATGTCAAGATAACTGTGTAAAGTGTACACATAGCAGAGTGAGGATGAGGCTTGGTAAATGTATAGAGAGGATACACAGCAGTGACCGCCCAGTACGCTATGCAGATGGCCAGCAGCACAAAAGTGATGATCGGATAGAAGAGAGTGGACATGATGTAGCCAATGGCCCTGGAGAAGAGAGAGAGGAAGAGAATGGAGAGAAAGTGGTTGTGTGGGGGGGGGGGGGTTAAAAGTTAGGTTAATTTTCCCACACCGAGCACACAGACGACGGGTTCGATTCAAAGTGACACAACAAGAGAAGGTCAAGAGGTCACTCTCCTGAGAAAAGATTGCCACTCACCTGCTCCCCTCCTTCAGCAGAGCGATGGCGATGCGTACTCTCCTCCTCAGGAATATCAGGATTATTATGATGACCGCCTCAATGACCGACAGGGAGATCACTGCAATATAAAATTATAACAATTAAGCAGAAGAAAAAAGATGCTATTCCTCAGACCAGAGACTCTCCTGGCGTTTGCCCAATTAATTTTAGCAATTTCAGGTTGCATACGGTTAACAGGAAATCCTATGGTTTCCCCATCTCTAATTCATCTACTGATTGAGAAGCAAAAGCAAAAACCAGCAGACATGCTTATCACCCAACTGCTTCACAGCAAGTCCAAGAGACTCTGCACCTTGTGATAAACACAGTAAAACTGAGTCGACAGCCTTGTGCTAGGCTAGTAGTTCCCGTGCTAAACAAATAGATGGGAGAAGTGGATGGCCACACACTGAAGATGAGCCAGGTCTGACTGAGCTGCAGGTAAACTCGGAAGTCCGTCTGAAAGCCGATGTCAGAGATGGTGACGTCCCCATCCCCGTATGGCTTCCCTCTCAGTGTACTGAACTCCCAGTAGCAGTGCCAGATCCCTGAGAAAGACAGAGGAGAGAGAAACAGAGAGAGAAAGAGATGTGACACGTTGAGATACTGCACCTGTACATCTGCTACATTTAGCTTGCCATGACAACAGAGGGGTTGACTGACAGCTGGAAGTGAGAAGATGTGGACACGGTCTCCCACACAAATCTACATACAGTAGCGGTATGTTGACCTTCAGTACAGTATGGGCTGGTGAAGTGTGGATAATGTACTCAGGCTAAAGATGGCATTGTGCTCTTTTAGTGAGGCAATAGTAGCTTTTGGGTCAGTGACGGAGAGCGTACTGCATTACTAACCGTAGCCCACCACAGCGATGACTCCGAAGATGATGAGCCACAGGAGCACTCCGGCTGTGAACCGCAGCAGCAGGATAAAGGCCAGACTGACCACCATGGTTATCACCAGACCTCTAGAAACACAAACACACCTGGAGTGAGGACCACAGTAAAACATATACACATACAAAAATACATGCATGAATGCATGAGGACACACGTGTGTCGGTCTTACATTAAGATCCAGTACCAGGAGTTGGCATAGTCCTCAAAGATCTTCATGCCAACCTCCTTGGCGTCTAGCAGACTGGTAATGCCACTGTGAGGGGAGGGAGAGGAGAAGCGAGAGCAAAAGATTGAGGGAGAAATAAAGAATGAGAACGTGCTCATTTACGGAGAGAACATTGGCCTGTGTTGTTTTGCAATCCCTCTCACTTGCACACACAGCACAGGGCCATGACACACTGCAGTTTATGAGGGGGCTGTACAGCCCTGGGAGACGGCACAGGTTGTAGGCAGGCGTCCCTTATAAATGTGTCACATGTCAACATATTAGTGTTATCAAAGCGCTAGGAAGCAGCAATGCTCTCTATGACTCTGAAGCAGCAGGTTACTACTCCACCACAGTAGCAAAATAACCCTCAGGAACGAGGATTGTTAACAGGAAAAATACATACAAATGAGTCTTGAAGCTTAGCTATTCCTGTAGGCATCTCTTTCTGTCATAACTACATGAACAAGCAGAAAATGGTAACAGTTCAATGTACAGTACAAGCTTGACAAAGAGCTGATGGCAACAATCACCAGGAATACTTCACCAGATATCCACTGTACCCACAGCTCTACCTACAGCTCTATCTAGAACCGTAGTGTTCTTCGGCTGTCCCCATAGGATAACCCTTGAAGAATCCTTGTTGGTTGCAAGTAGAACCATTTTACAGAGGGTTCTACCTGGAACCCAAAGGGGTTCTATCTGGAACCAATAGGGGTTATCCTGTGGAGACAGCCAAAGAACCCATTTGGAACCTTTTTTTCCTAGAGTGTTATTGTAGACATCGGACCCAAAGTATTCCCTGGTGCTTTTACTCACTATATTATCAGCCTCTACGGGACTGGTGAACAGCAGTAGCAAGAGACTAGAACCAACCTTCCCCTGGAGCTGTGCAGAATGTCTCGTGAGTGGAGCACCAATCTCCGTCTGTTTTATGAGGACAGCTACCACACGTCAGGAGGAAAGCTCACTCTAGGCATGAATTTCATCTCGACCATCATATTTCTCTAAAAAGCCCATGACCGTACAGCTATAATAGCACATAATGCAACCTACTCAAGTAATTCATGTTGTTATGAAAAAGGAGCCCTAGTAATACCAATGAAACCCTACCGATGTACCAATGAAACCAAAAGTGCTGTGCCACTGTGCCTAACGCACTCCACAGACCAGGCTATAACAGATGGAGTTTGGCCGAACCTGTCGAAAACAAAATAATTGATGCTTTGTTAAAGGTTTTGGTTGGAGGCAGTGTAATTGGAAGGAAATGCTCTGTCCTTGGACAACTCTTTGAAGTGCTTGGCATTCAGGGGAAAATATGTGAAAGGCACTAGTGGGCTGTTGACAAATCATGCGTGAGGGTGAGATGAGCCTAGCCATGCCTGAGGGTTCACCATCAGGCATAACAGAATAATAGCCGGAGAGATGATTATTATTATTATTTTTTTACTTTGACAAAAACGCCCCTCTACAAAGACTGTAATTTCTAATAGGAAATGGTGGCGCAGTCATCAACTACAGATGCTGAGGACATACACAGCTCAAAGTTTGGGCGAGATGAAAGATGGCATTACACCCGTCATAACAAAAGCATTACACCAGTCAAAACAATGACATTACCAGTCAAAACAATGCAGATGAAATTCACCTGTGGAACTCTATTTGTGTTCAAATATAGTCTATTAAAGTCAGAGGTAGGCATATATATATATATATATATATACATATATATACATACATACATACATACATACATACATATATATATATATAACTTGTGGTAATTACTGTGGTAATAACGCTAATTACTGCATTAATGTGATGCTGAGGCTGCTCTTATCCAGTTTCACGAAATGAACCTTTGCAAACATTATGATGAGAAAATATCACGGAAGGAAGATGTTGATGAAAGCTAGGGGGTGACGTAAGTCTCAGCTTTTAAAGCAATATAGTACATTAACTGTAAGCCAAGTTGTTACTCGTCTTTGCTAGGGCTTCAATATGGATGTTAGCTCCACATCAGGGCAACATTTGAAGGTAATCTGTCCTCTTTCCTTTCCACAGCCACAAGCCGGAGAGGAACAGCAGCAGATTACCCATGACGCACAGTCAGGTGGGAAGGTTAGTTTGCAGACAGTGAGCTCGGGGCTACAGAAGGTTACGGTTCAAGGTTAAAATACTGTAATTAGTTTGAGACCTTTCCACTCCTTGCTGCATGGCGGTAACTCGGCTAAAAAAGAAAAAAGCATTCAACTGGTCATAACATCCTTCTTTCAAAGGCAAACATGATGTACTAATGATGGCAGCTCGTTAACACAAAACGATCAAGACCCTGCATCGGTCTTAATTGCTGTTCTCTTATCTCTCCCACAAGTTAATCCATATACGTATTGATCGTTTTATAGACTGTATATGCATAGCATGAGGAAAGTCACTTAACTGTACTACTCTGAAGCTACAGCGTGAGCTGCATTTCCATGCAAACATGCATAGACGGATTTCAATGTGCATGAATGATCCACACTCTACTGGGCATGAGGGATCATGGCCCAGTTGTCCTACCCTGCAATAGCTGTCCAGTTGACTCTGGGTTCCAAGTTAGAATCCCTATGACAATATAATAGCTTAAATGCATTTGAATTCCCAAACATGGCCTCAATGAAGCCACAGTGAACAGATTTGTACAGCGTTAATTCATCTTTCAGGTTTACTGGTCAAAAGATATTCAACCATGTGAATCCACCACCCCTAATAGGCCTCCCACTTATACAATTCATCCCATAGTCTCTCTCGGCAGAAATTCCAAGATTTCGACAACAACAAAGGCTTCTGCAGAGCGACATTGGGGAGAGCAGGACTTACTTGGCAGCGTCTCGGAGATCGATCACGCTCCTTGTTTTACCTAAGCCGTCTTTGAAGACTGTCTTGTTGGCGACAGTTAGCGTCCCGTTCCTGGTGATGAAGTCTGGGAAGCACCGCTGGAGGACTGAAACACACAAACAAACAACTTGGTATTTCAATTTCATACACTGTGATATTATTATGGTTTTATATATATCCCTTTTCCAACCAGTCACATACCCTCCCCTCCCACAGAATCTAAGTCTTAGGAATAGACCGTATGAAAGTCACAATAAGGATAGTGGATGAACCGTGTGCAGAACTCGGATTCACTTACAAGGTCTGCTTGGCACTATCATGGAAGGGCAGTCCTCATCTCTCAAGACTTGTGCAACGGACTAAACAGAAAAAAGGCGAGAGGGAGAAGAAGTCAAACAATACCCACTGTGTGACGTCAAAGCCTCAGACTTGAGTTTTTAATAAGTCGTCTGTTCTTTCGACTAATAAATTGGTCGGAATATTAAAACGTGTATTTTAGGTTAGGATGACTGGTAAGACATCCTATCATCATATCCTATGACTTTGCCATTATCCAACAGGACCATGAGGAGAGTGGGCGTGTGGCTGAGTTGACTAGGAACAGACGACTGTCTGTCATACAGTACAGAACAGACTGGTAGGGAACCCTTTCTGCTCTATCTTCTATTCCTCAAATGAGCACTCTGCTCTGGGTACTGACTGAGTAGACACAGTGTGGGTGGGAGAACCAACGATTCAGCAGTAACAGTGTGATTGTGTGATTATGAGTTCCCACACACCATCTCACACACTCTCCCTTCCCCCCTTTCTCTCTCTTTCTGTCTCTCTAAGTCTCATCTGAGGTGCCATGCCAGCATGTCTGACGAACACGGACCAGTATCACAGTCTGTGTCCCACAAACCAACTCGTCAGAGCTGTGAGTGACATCAGCAGATGCCGCCTTCCTCACGCTTTTCTCTCACAGGACTTTCAAATGACATTCACATCATGTTTCCTTTACATAGTACATTAGGCCCAGTACTTACAGAAAAACGCATCCAATGATATTACTTTGTATCATTTCTATACAACAAGATATATTCTATGCAACAACTAAATGACTCAATCTGACTCCAATAAGATTTGAATTCCTGAAGAGGAAGGGCCTCGGTCGCTACTATTGAACACTATTATTGATCTTAATTTAATTCCAAAAACAAAAGAACGTTTGTTTAAAGGCCCAGTGTCGTCAAAATCATGATTGTCCTGTGTTGAATATAAATTTCCACTAGGGCTGTCCCCGTCTAAAACAAATCTTGGGTCGACCGAGAGTCACCTGTTCTTTCGACTAATAAATTGGTCTAAATATTAAAATTTGTATTTTCCATGTATAGACACACCCTGTGTGATTAAATAAAATCAACTATATGTATTGAGCTTATCTGATCCTTTCAGCACACTGTTTGATGAAATAAGACACAAATTACTCAAGAGAGAGCCAAATAACAAGATAACCCCCCCCCAAAAAAAAAAACTTAACCTGACCCGAACATCCTCCTCTCCCTCCTGCTGGCTTTTGCAGATTCTGACGTTACTCTCCTGAAGATGCTGGTAATAGGCTACACGAGGATTTGACAACCTTCCTCATAAGGAATGCCAATTTATCTTACCATTTCTACCCATCTGCCTTCCAGTTATGGTTTTCATATGCACATTTTCATGGAACTGATTCATTTCATTCATAATAACATCTTCATATCTCAAAATCATTGTCAAGTGGTTCATCTAAATTCTATCCAAATCTAAATGAAAAAGTGACACAAACCTAAAACATAACCTTCGTTGCCATTGCCATTGCCAATGCTGATACGCCTACTCCCGCTCCGGTGCTTGACGCCGCCAGACTACTAACCACCGGTCCTTGCAACCTACATTATGCACACCTGGCAACAATCATTACACACACCTGCTCCCCATCGTTATGCACACCTGGACATCATCATTACTTTTATTACTTCACCTTTATTTAGCCCTCATTAGCCTCAGTCTTCAGGCAGTATTGGTTTTGTATATCTTCATGTTCCTTGTAAACTTACCAACTGCACTTGCTTCCTGACTCCCTGTGTCTTCATTACAAACAATGTAAAAAAAAAAAAAAAGAAAGCCCACATAAAGCCAACAAATAAAAACATTGCAGCCTGCAGGTAGAAAATATCCCGATAAAAATAAATATCATCTAAATCACACTGGCAATGCATGGCCTGTCTGCAACAAACTTGAAGCACTGTATCAATTTGGGTCAGTCTCAAAGCTTGTGCTAGCAAACTTGCAACATCGTATAAAATATCCTGGGAGCTTATTGTTTCCTGCAGCAGTGAGCTCAGAACAGACACAGTTGTAGGCTATTTTGCGCAAGGGATAAGAGGTCATTAGGCAGGCCTGTTTCATGATGTTTCCACTGGATCACAGCGCTGTGATGTTTTTCCCCTTTCATGCGGAGTGGTTATTGAAAGGAAGAGCTGGAGAGACGTTTCTCAACGGATGTAAAAAAAAAAAAACAGACTTTGTTAACTTGCTGTTTGAGGTGAAAAAAAAGCATTACTTTGAGAAGCTCCACAACTCATTAGTGGTGGTGCATTAAGCCAATCAGAAATACTATCAGATCCCCAAATGGGCACATTTACATGCCTACATTTGTAGCCTATAAGCCTACTTCTATGCGTAATCAGGTGCACGTCCTTACTCAACATTGACATGAGGGCTCCAAACAAAAAATGACTAAATTGACAAAACTCGGAAATGGAATGAAATCAACCAAAACTGGTTTCTCACAAGCATAGGTTGTGTGTTCTGCAAACAACGTGTCCACTCCGACAATGAGAACGGTAAAAGACTGGAATAATAATATATTGAATGCATTAACAGAAATGACCGTAACATTGTAGATTAGAAATGATAGGAATTCATGGTAAATGTACTACTGGTGATATATGTAATGGGGAATTGATATACACTAACAATCCAACACAAACCATTCACAAAATGAAGTTACGAAAGAAACAATAAATGTGCACAAATTGTAGTGAGAGAGCGCATTCTGCAGAGAGATGTGCATTGTAGCCACACTCCCCTTCTTCTTGGGCTGTGCCATCCCTACGGCCTCCGCAATGGATTCGTTTACTGAGATGGATGTGAATCAGACAGGTTTCTCGTGTGCCATAAAAAAATATATATTTGCTACTGCTCAAAAAAAAATCTTGGTCGACCAACAGCCTATCGACCAAACAATCAACCAGTCGACTAATTGGGGTCAGCCCCAATTGGAATAATACTGTGGAATTGTGTAAGAGCTGTCTGAAAAGACTGCCTGAAATTTCTGCCTATTTTGGTGAGATGGAGTTTTGGCCTGTCTGGTGACATCACTAGGCGGTAAATTAGTTAATAGACCAATACGAAAGAGAGTTCCAAAACTTTCTGCCAATAACAGCTAGTTATCAGTTTTCCCCTCCCCACTCACACCACTCCCAGACAGTCCTAGCAAAATTCTTGCTTGCTCTTTGCTAGGTTTATTTTTGACCATTTTAATTTAAAACAAATCACAGTAATGTACTTAAATGCTCCATAGAAAATATTTTAATATTGAGAAAGAAAATGGCTGCAGTGGATGCGAGTACTCCACCGACTTATAGATCGATAACCATTACAGAAGATAGAACACTCAACGACTTGATAAGTGAGACCACAAGTAACTGGAGGCATCAGTCTCGGTACCTTTCTTGGATTGTCGAAGCCCGGCTTGCAGAACTGCCTGTAATACTCCCAGTAGCTCTTGTTGTACCTGTAGTTGTATTGCATGTCGAGGTATGTGGCAAATCTGTCTGGGCACTTGGAGACGCAGAGCTGGGAAGAGACGAGAAAGGGACAGCCAAGCATCAAATCAACGCTTAGTGACAGAGAACAAGCGAGAAAAAACGAGCAGGAACTTAATAGCATAATGTCTGCAGCGTTAAGAGGCAGCACTCACCTGGGTTGTAGGGCACTGGAGGTTAATGAGAACGGCAGGATTGGCACATTGCAATATGTTGAAGTAGAATAATATGGCTTTGTTGCTGTAACCACAGGGAAATGGAGAGAATAGTCATTAGTTTCCCAACACAAAGACAATGACAGTTTTATTAAGAGAACGCGGAGAACAAACGTGGTATGGAAAATCTAACAGCAGATTGATCCGTCTGTCAAACAGTGTGTAAAAACACAGGGAGCAGGAACGTCCGTGGCGGTTGTTGCAGGAACGTCCGTGGCGGTTGTTGCAGGAACGTCCGTGGCGGTTGTTGCAGGAGCGTCCGTGGCGGTTGTCAATGCTTCTTTGTTAAGCGCTTTTCATACATGGTGCGCAAAGCACTCAATAAACAAACTATTACAGACAACAATACAACTAGTAGGCAGCCAGTGCGGTGCAGGAAAACCCATTGAAAAATTATACTCAGATTATATTGACAAAGAATAGGTGTAAGGAGCAGATCAGCCTGTGATTGTCATAACAGGACGCACAACTGCAACTGCGTTTCAACTATAGTCTTCTTCAGGCAACGTTGCTCCTTATTTGTATTGTTATCAATCTAACTTGCATATAGTTAAAAAAAAAAAATTAAAAATCCTGCATCATACTGGCCTTGTTACATACTTGTTTTCTTTACTGGGTTACCTGCCATTTAGAGGGCCGACCTACCCCTGTCCTCAACTCACTGAGACTAATACAACTGACATGCTGAGGCCGGATATTAAAATGGTAGGAAATAGCAGTTTCTCTGCATTATGATTTCTCTCATATTGTTTGTGCCATATTGCGGGTGTCAAAAGTGTTCGAGCCGACACACCTCCCAAGCGGCTTTGGTATCTCTTCCAAGTGCACTAAAAGATTGGCATCCGTCTTTATACTCACGCGTTGGGGGTCCCCTGCTGTCCACAGAACTGTCCGTGGCTGTCGGTGGGGTAGACCACCTTCCTGGGGTCGCCATGGATCCAGGCTGAAACCAGACAAAAACGGCCGCATCATTAGCCTTTCCCTGCCCCTTCAACTGTCAATCACTCTGGGCATTTATGAGTCAGTGACAGGACCTCCCTGGCTGTGTGTGCATGGTAATACTCTGCCCGCCTGTAACGCACACTAACATAATCACTTCCGAATTTAAAGAAGCAGGTCAAATGGGATCAAAGGTAAGACTCCTATTATGAATCACAAATCAGAAAAACCAGATATGAAAAGATTAGCGAGTCAAGCTGAGAGCTGGCTGCTCAGCAATTACAGGACAACCTGAAAACCTTGAGACTACCCTTACAGAATACAGAGAGATCATTTGAGTGAAAACCACTGGGTTGTTTCACCAATTAGGTACCTTTTGAGAAGTGTAACCTAGTATAAAACGTTTTGATTTCAACTACTTTTAACATTGTCATAAAGAACACATGTTTAACTTCATAAAAAAAACAAGTTTTCCCATCTCAAGAGGTTACATTTAAAAAAATGACTTCAGTAAGTGCCTGTTAAGTGCCATATAAAGTAACAGCCAAAAATCCCCTTGTGACAGGGGGAATGGAAGCTTGATTTGTGCAACAGGGAGAGACAATTGAATGCAATACATTTAATTGTAGAGTAAACAGCCTATGGGTTACAGGGTTTACATATTATGGTCTGTTTTCCATCACAAAACACCAGAAAATGGCCAAAAAGGGTAAAACCAGCTCACCTGCTTTTACACTATGATTTGACCATTAGATGTTCAATGTTTCTTTAGAAAATAATACTTAAAAAGGAATAGTTTACCCATATGAAATCAAGAGTTCTGCTTTATGTAACAGGGTTGAACTTAAAATGAGGGCCATACGTAAATGAGTCACTAGTCACAATAAATAAATAATAATATTTTAGAAATGACTGTCAAGGCAACAAAATAACTAGGGTATAACAATAAATGGTGAAAACTTGTTGAAATCTTGGGATTAAGTGGGTTAAATTCTCCCTGGAAGTCACAGAAGGGGCCCCTGAGGGACATGTAAAAATGCTGAAATGTGGCACTTTAGCAAGTCTTTATTCACATCAAAAAATGTGTTTGTTGAAATTGTTGAAACAATTGATTTGTTGAATTTTCCTTGTGGTCTATATTAAAAAGGGCACTATATTAAAAAAGGGCACTTCAAAGTATTTTACAATTCAATGTTGGGGCACAATTTCTATTTGAAATATCAAAGTGATGCAAAATGCACTCTTTTCATGGAACGACACCACCAACAGAACCAAGGCCAGTCTGTATCTTTTGAGACTACTCTGAAATTCAATCCAAGCTGCAAATTTGTTTTTCTAACCTGTTTCAGTCATTAAAGTAATTATTTTCTGTTAGAGGACAAGGCATTCTATTCCCTTTCTAGCCAACAACACTGTACCTGCCTCACCCAATAGTCCGGATGAAACAGAGTTTATGCATGAGGAAGACCACGGGCGAGGAGAAAGAATGAAAAGCTGTTCACGTAATTGCAAACACGCCAGCGTCTATTTGAAGTCACCTCCATTTTCATGGCTCTGGCTCTCTTAAAGTAATTGGGCAACAGACAGTCCTTCCTCTGCCCAGACTGAGACGTGACTCCACTGCACACGGGAGTCAGAGGGACTGCACTTTGAGAAAAGACAGTTGATTTGACTCATTTAGGGTGTATGTGTGGGGGGGAGGGGTGTGTGTGTGTGTGTGTGTGTTTGGTTTTACTGTCCTTCTGGTTCTCACAAGGAAAAAAATATATTTTAAGTTTAGGGGTTAGCTTTAAGGTTAGGGTTAGAATTATGGTTAGGGGTAAGGTTTAGGAGATCGGGTTTTGAATGGGAATCAATTGTTTGGTCCCCACAAGAATAGTAAAACAAATGTGTTTGTGTGTGGGCACGTGTGTGTGTGTTTAAGCATGCATGTCTGTGTCTGTACAGACTGAGGTGTGTGCATGTGAGGAGAGTCACATGATTGATTCCAATCTACTGAGAGGAACACACTGCAGTAAGGCTGCGTTTACATCGTCAAGCACAACTTCTCTAAGTCCCTTAAAAGGAATGGAGGCCAGAGGATGTCACCCATAACCCTGGAGAACATGGTCAAAACCCCCAATCAAGAGATTAGACACACAGATTAGGGAGATGCCATACAGTAACCTCAGAAACAGAAAGTGACTCACATAAAATCATTAGACTCTGATGTTGCAGACTCCCACTCATTAAGGAATGGGTCTGACTCTGGGGAAATTCAAGTACTCATATTTCCACCTCCCACACACTTCACAACACCAGAAGCTCTGTTGCCCAACGCAAAACGGGATCCAATACAAAACGTTATCTAGCATTTAAATGGCAGTCGGTGGAACGCAGTTCGAATCCCGAGCCGGCAAGGTGTAAAAAAATTGCTCCCTGGGCGTCGATGACATGAACATCGATCAAGGCAGGCCCACGCACCTCTCTGATTCAGAAGGGTTGGGTTAAATGCAGAAGACACATTTTGCTCGAATGCATTTCCCTTTCCCACCCAAAGACTTTGTCAAGATGAGAGCTAGGCAAGCAGAAACTCATGAACACACACACACACACACACTCTCTCTCTCTCTCTACATGTACATGGGACTTCGACTCGCACAACGTGGAGCATCATCATAGGGTGGGCTGTGGTGTTACGAAACCAACGTGTCTGATGAAATAAGCAGCAACATGACAACTCACCCACGGTGCCCAGAGCGATGTAGCCGAGGATGAAGATGACGAATACGACACAGCACACCACATCCGTGCAGCCCCTGGAGAGAAGACAGAGAAAGAGAGGGACAGAAGGAGTGAGTTAAGAGAGAAAGAGTGTCAATTAGATGAGCCTAGTACCAAGGGCTCTGCCCTTGCCATGGCATCCCTGACAGTGGGCTTGTACTTGAGCTCCTAAGCTGGGTGCAGCATTTGCCACCTGACAAGACCAGGTGGCATCTCAAGACACAGGGCTCAGAGAAAAACATTCCGAGCTCCAATTTCTAATGAGACACGCTCCAACCCCCAGAGTTTATGTTCTCCACAGAGATCCCTCCAACAGAGGTTTTGAAGGTTGGATTGCACAATAGTATGTTACATCTCTGCTTTAGAGAGGGGAGGCTCTCTCTCACAGCTGGGGTTTCTCCTCCTGTCCACAAATAAGAAGTCCTCTCTCGTCTCTCACACTTCTCTCACCCCCAGAGAAGCTGTCAGCCTTGCCCCGCCAGGGCCCCGTCCTCAAAAACCCTTCCCAACTTCCACCCTGTTGTGTCCCCTCAGAGCGAGTACAATCCAAGTCTGAACTTTATCATACAGAGCATGCTCTGTGAAGGCTACAATAAGGAACTACACACCCGAAAGTAAGACCCTTGTGCTTTAAACACTCCTCTTTCATCCCCAGGAAGAAAGCCAGTGTCGAGTGGAGGCCAGAGGCAGGTCTGCTGTGGCGCTCCTTTGAGGTAGCTGCTTGTCCTTGTTTTGTATGCAGCGTGGTGCCACCATAGACTCCACGAGCAGTACATACGCACATTGCTTTTGAGCCTCCAAACACCATTTTTGTTATTAAATAGCAGATGGTCCTGCGGAGCTCAGGCCACAGATGCACATAGAATATCAATTTCATTGCAATGGATATTAAAAAGGATAAACTACTTAGATAGAGAAATACACAGAAACAAATATGCTGTATACACATACAAACACACATGCAAGAACGTTTAGGTTACCAAGGATGGCTCTTAAACTGATTTAGACTGAGGGAGTGGCACAGTTTAATCTTTGCATCACAAATTATCCAGGATTGTTTTGCTAGTGCTGTTGCTACTAAGCAGAAAGATCATAGCCCTACATAAATACTGTAGGTAATTGCAACTGCATTTGCATTCCATGCTAATGAGTTGTATTGGTGAAAATGGGGCTTGTTTTGTTCAACATTAGTGAAGATTTTGATTTCTTCACAGTTAAAAATGGCTGAAATCCAGAACTACAGTACCTATAATAAACAGATTTCTCACTGCTGAATTAAAATGGGCCTATTATTACCAATCTCATCTGAATTACATGGGCTTGATTGCAACAAACAGTCAGAACTTAACATGCTCCTGCAGGTTAACGCTGGATTCCTTTGAATCAAATCCAAATGTATTTATCACATGCGCCGAATACTACAGGTCAGCTCTGACAGCTGATGCTTAAAGTTAGAGAGGGAGATATAAGACTCCAGCTTCAGTGATTTTTGCAATTCGTTCCAGTCATTGGCAACAGAGAACTGGAAGGAAAGGCGGCCAAAGGAAGTGTTGGCTTTGGGGATACCAGTGAAATATACCACTATGGTGTTGAAAGCTGAGCTTTAGTCAATTAACAGTATTTTCACATAGGTGTTCCCTGTGTGTGGAGTGCGATTGAGATTGCATCATCTGTGGATCTGTTGTGGCGGTATGCGAATTGGAGTGGGTCTAGGGTTTCTGGGGTTATGGTGTTGATGTTAGTCATGACCTGCCTTTCAAAGCACTTTGTGGCTACTGACGTGAGTTCTACTGGGTGCTAGTCATTTAGGTAGGTTACTTTCGCTTTCTTGGGCACAGGGACTATGGTGTCCTGCTTGAAACATGTATACTACCATTCAAAAGTTTGGGGTCACTTAGAAATGTCCTTGTTTTTGAAAGAATTTTTTTTTTTTTTGTCCATTAAAATAACAGCAACTTGATCAGAGATGCAGTGTAGACATTGTTAATAATGTAAATGACTATTGTATCTGGAAACGGCAGATTTTCTATGGAATATCTACATAGGCGTACAGAGGCCCATTATCTGCAACCATCACACCTGTGTTCCAATGGCACGTTGTTAGCTAATCCAAGTGTATCATTTTAAAAGGCTAATTGATCATTAGAAAACCATTTTGCAATTATGTTAGCACTGTTAAAACATATATTTTTTTTTAAACAGCTGAAAACTGTTGTTCTGATTAAAGAAGCAATAAAACTGGCCTTCTTTAGACTAGTTGAGTATCTGGAGCATCAGCATTTGTGGATTCGATTACAGGGTCAAAATGGCCAGAAACAAATAACTTTCTTCTGAAACTCACCAGTCTATTCTTGTTCTGAGAAATGAAGGCTATTCCATGAAAGAAATTGCCAAGAAACTGAAGATCTTGTACAACGCTGTATACTATTCCCTTCAAAGAACAGCGCAAACTGGCTCTAACCAGAATAGAAAGAGGAGCGGGAGGCCCCGGTGCAAAACTGAGCAAGAGGCCAAGTAGATTAGTGTCTAGTTTGAGAAACAGACGCCTCACAAGTCCTCAACTGACAGCTTCATTAAATAATACCTGCAAAACACCAGTCTCAATGTCAACAGTGAAGAGGCGTCTCCAGGATGCTGGCCTTCTAGGCAGAGTTCCTCTGTCCAGTGTCTGTGTTATTTTGCACATCTTCATATTTTATTTTTATTGGCTAGTCTGAGATATGGCGTTTTCTTTGCAACTTTACCTAGAAGGCCAGCATCTCAGAGTTGCCTCTTCACTGCAGATGTTGAGACTGGTGTTTTGCGGGTGCTATTTAATGAAGCTGCCAGTTGAGGACTTGTGTCATTGCACATGGTGATCTTAGGCTTGTGTGCGGCTGCTCGGCCATGGAAACCCATTTCATGAAGCTCCAGATGAGCAGTTATTGTGCTGACGTTGCCTCTAGAGGCAGTTTGGAACTCTGTAGTGAGTGTTACAAATGACAGACAATTTTTGTTGCGCCTCAGCACTCGGCGGCCCCGTTCTGTGAGCTTGCGTGGCCTATCATTTCGAGGCTGAGCCATTGTTGCTCCTATGTCACACCCTGTTCTGTTTCACCTGTCTTTGTGATTGTCTCCACCCCCCTCCAGGTGTCGCTCATCTTCCCCATTTCCCCTGTGTATGTTTGTCTGTTGCCAGTTTGTCTTGTTTGTTCAAGTCAACCAGAGTTTTGTGTCTCTGCTCCTGCTTTTCCCAGTCTCTCTATTCTCGCCCTCCTGGTTTTGACCCATGCCTGTCCTGACTCCGAGCCCACCTGCCTGACCACTCTGCCTGCCCCTGAGCCTGCCACTGACCTGTACCTTTGCTCCCCTCTGGATTACCAACCTCTGCCTTGCCCTGACCCAGAGCCTGCCTACCGCCCGGTACCGTTGCCCCACCTCTGGTTTACAGTGAGGCCATTCTACTGCCAATGTTTGTCTGTGAAGATTGCATGGCTGTGTGCTCAAATAGCCGAATCCACTAAATAGCCAAATTCACATACTTTTTTATATGGAATGCAACAACATTGAAAGACAATTAAAATGTAATTATAAAACAAAGCACTTCGCAACGGTTTCTTTGGTTAAGATAACGATTTCCAAATAATAAGAAATTACTCTCCCTACCACATTTCTTTCCAATTCAGAAATCCACGTCACAGAGTGGTAAATCGGTGACGGATGATGGTTGCAATTGACATCAGCTGTGCGGGTGATTTTAGAGCGTAATGATGGTTTAACGAGAGATCAGCTGGTGATAATCTAGTGGCCATCAGTGATTACAATTTTCCCATTAAGACCTGATACTTAATTGTGAATGTCCAATTTGAGATATCTCTCCAAATGACATTGCCCATAAATCCCCTCCAGCTAATAACTGACCCATGGACCATCTGTTCAGATCTGCATTCTCCTGTCAAAGACCATTACCCACAAAAATCCTGACCGTAAATCATATTTGATGGCATAGACTCAAGGAATGACACAAGTCTATAACATGATGGCTATGGAACTGAGACTTTAAAGGCTAAGACATATTTCACAAACAAACCCAGTCCAAGGGAGCCGAGGCAGAAAATGTCTCCATCCTCACACCGACAACATTCCTGTAGAGACAGTGTGATACAGTGTGAAGTGGACCTGCGGTGTGCCCAAGGCACTGCCGGCTCTGATATTAAACACGGTATTAAAAAGAGGCAGACGAGGGACTACTTTTTCATTTCATTCAAAAGACAAGGAACAAGAGCTGTCGAGGTTGCCATGGTGAGGACTGAATTTCTCAGCGTCCATTAGGAGTTGAGTCAGGTAGCGGACCAGAGGGCAGCTAGGAATCATGGGTGATTAGTCGATGAGATCCAGGGGGTGGGACCCTGAAGCAGACCTTCTGTCACCTCTTCACCGTGAAGTGAGTCTCCACTGTCTTCTACCCAAACCCCCAGGGCCTAGAGACTTCCTAGTCCTCGCTGAATGAAAAGCATACCCATAATATGACGCAGCCATCACCATACTGAAAATATGAAGAGTGGTACTCAGCAGAGTATGTGAGCGGAGTTGAGCAGTCAGAAATCCCTCTTATCGCTCATGGAGTGGTGCTTTCCGGTGCGCCAAGTCCTTTCCAACTGCACCGCGAAAAACCGCTCCTCGCTCACAGGGGGGGAAAAAATGACACTCCAAATGTGTTCGATTCATTAAAATCACAATTTAACCAACACCCATCTATTTTTGTGACTACCTGGACCTCTCATCTGGTTTTGAAGTAATGAAACCAAACTGTACAACTTGAATGAAAAGTATTTTCATAAAAAAAAAAAAACAGGAAAAGGGGACTGTAAGAAGCGCTCATCATTTCAAATAGGCTACATTAGACAGAGACGACCTATTAAGGCAAAGTCAAAGCTAGCACTACAGAGCTAACACAGAACAACCTTTGAGTCAGGTGAACGCTGAAAGGAAGCTGGTAAACGAGACAAAAAAAAACTAGGTATCTTTCTCTCATCTCTGTGACGCAAAACGCAGCCCAACTGCAAATGTGGTCCAATGCCAAATCCCAGTCATAGTCTAAAAGTCTTAGATCTCCATAGCTGAACCAAAATCTCTTGGCTAGAACAATATCCTTTCCCCTGCTGGGTTGGTATGTACAGTGCCTTGCGAAAGTATTCGGCCCCCTTGAACTTTGCGACCTTTTTCCACATTTCAGGCTTCAAACATAAAGATGTAAAACTGTATTTTTTTGTGAAGAATCAACAACAAGTGGGACACAATCATGAAGTGGAACAACATTTATTGGATATTTCAAACTTTTTTAACAAATCAAAAACTGAAAAATCGGGCGTGCAAAATTATTCAGCCCCTTTACTTTCAGTGCAGCAAACTCTCTCCAGAAGTTCAGTGAGGATCTCTGAATGATCCAATGTTGACCTAAATGACTAATGATGATAAATACAATCCACCTGTGTGTAATCAAGTCTCCGTATAAATGCACCTGCACTGTGATAGTCTCAGAGGTCCGTTAAAAGCGCAGAGAGCATCATGAAGAACAAGGAACACACCAGGCAGGTCCGAGATACTGTTGTGAAGAAGTTTAAAGCCGGATTTGGATACAAAAAGATTTCCCAAGCTTTAAACATCCCAAGGAGCACTGTGCAAGCGATAATATTGAAATGGAAGGAGTATCAGACCACTGCAAATCTACCAAGACCTGGCCGTCCCTCTAAACTTTCAGCTCATACAAGGAGAAGACTGATCAGAGATGCAGCCAAGAGGCCCATGATCACTCTGGATGAACTGCAGAGATCTACAGCTGAGGTGGGAGACTCTGTCCATAGGACAACAATCAGTCGTATATTGCACAAATCTGGCCTTTATGGAAGAGTGGCAAGAAGAAAGCCATTTCTTAAAGATATCCATAAAAAGTGTCGTTTAAAGTTTGCCACAAGCCACCTGGGAGACACACCAAACATGTGGAAGAAGGTGCTCTGGTCAGATGAAACCAAAATTGTACTTTTTGGCAACAATGCAAAACGTTATGTTTGGCGTAAAAGCAACACAGCTGAACACACCATCCCCACTGTCAAACATGGTGGTGGCAGCATCATGGTTTGGGCCTGCTTTTCTTCAGCAGGGACAGGGAAGATGGTTAAAATTGATGGGAAGATGGATGGAGCCAAATACAGGACCATTCTGGAAGAAAACCTGATGGAGTCTGCAAAAGACCTGAGACTGGGACGGAGATTTGTCTTCCAACAAGACAATGATCCAAAACATAAAGCAAAATCTACAATGGAATGGTTCAAAAATAAACATATCCAGGTGTTAGAATGGCCAAGTCAAAGTCCAGACCTGAATCCAATCGAGAATCTGTGGAAAGAACTGAAAACTGCTGTTCACAAATGCTCTCCATCCAACCTCACTGAGCTTGAGCTGTTTTGCAAGTAGGAATGGGAAAAAAATTCAGTCTCTCGATGTGCAAAACTGATAGAGACATACCCCAAGCGACTTACAGCTGTAATCGCAGCAAAAGGTGGCGCTACAAAGTATTAACTTAAGGGGGCTGAATAATTTTGCACGCCCAATTTTTCAGTTTTTGATTTGTTAAAAAAGTTTGAAATATCCAATAAATGTTGTTCCACTTCATGATTGTGTCCCACTTGTTGTTGATTCTTCACAAAAAAATACAGTTTTATATCTTTATGTTTGAAGCCTGAAATGTGGCAAAAGGTTGCGAAGTTCGAATACTTTGGCAAGGCACTGTATGTGTGCTGCTACTCTAAGTGCTGTGAGGCAGTGGGTACCGGCTGGCATTCCTGTCAGTGACATGTGAAGCTCTGTGACAGAGTGTTCTATTCGTAAAGCTGACTCCACTTGGGGAGCCATTGGTGCCATGGCTGTGGTGGTGATGACCGGTCGACGCTGCCACAGAATAGCGTGGCTGAAATTCTGGTGTGTCACCATTGGCCGACTGTTTCCACCACACAATGGAAATTAACAGGGAGAGAGTTTGGGAGAGAGGGGTAGAGATAATGGATTCTCACATGTTGAAACACACCGGGAAGTTTCTCAAGGTCTGGAGAGCCAATAGATATAGCAGTGGAAGGCACAGGGGTTTTGAATGTTTTTCAACTTCCCTGCAGAAGTCTCAAGGACAAATTTACAGTCCATGTATGTGTATTGACTAAAAGGTGTGCAGTCCACTATTCAGGGCGGGACGATACCAATATCGGGATATTTTTTTCAAGGCAAAAATGAAAACAAAGCAGACCTGTATGTAAAATATTGTGTGCTGTAGCTTGGAAAATAAATAAAATGTGACTCTGGATGACAACATAATGATGTTGGTTTCCAACATTAGGGCTGTTTTCCTAAAGAATTGAAATCTGCTTCACATTTTGTTTCCTTGCCTCGATACTAATGGGAATCCCGATACTGGTATCGCGCCAGCCCTAGTCAATGGCATCATTCAATTCATACATTATTCAGATGTACTTTATGGATTGATATATCACCCGTACCGCAGCATAATGGAAGCCGGAATTATTCAGAGCTACAAGGCATCTCCATTTTCTCTACTCTTTTAGAGGACTGTTCAATAACCACAGATACAGACTTAATTTAGGCGGTGAGCTTCTGAGAAAAAAAGACAACCGAAGGAGAGTCAGTCCTCTCTCAGTTCTCATTTAAAAAGAAACTCTAAGCCAGATAAACATCAAAGTGTCTTCACTTTAGTCCACAGCTGTAGGAGTAAAACGAACTTGCGAGGGTGAGATAAAGGCTCGTGGGGGGGACGACATGCTTTCCCCAGCAGTGTATATGAAGCTGGTCCTGAATATGTCTATTCTACAGTATGAAGTAATGAAACGCTTCAGGGCAGAAATTAGTGGTGTAAAGAGTAAAATCACAAAGTTGAAAGGCTATAAGACATACACAGCTGCATCCTAAATTGGTAATTGAGAAATCTTGTTTACGATGTTGTCTTGTGGGATGGCGGACTCCAGTGAGAGCCAATGACAATCCAAACAAATGTAAACAAGACATAACAACAGGACATTGGTATATGTACTAGATAAAGCCAGGCATTCAAATAGAAAGGACGTAGCCAGGTTATACATGAATGGTATATGTTGGAAAGAAGTACTTAAATTGGCTGCTTCCCTGTGATATACGAGTTTGTGTTCCTCCGGTCTCCCAGGCTGGTTAACAATGTGTGTCATTGGGCTAACGCCAGCCGATCGTGTGACTAATAGCTATTGATCTGTGTGATGTAGCGAAGACAGCTGCCAGCACTCAGCCTCCCTCTCCATTAACAGTGCCTGGCAAATTATCAATCCGTCAACACATAGAGTGACGTGCAAAAGAGCTTATGAAACAATGAGGTTCATATTTTTATTTGGAGATAATAGAAGAAGAATAAAATAAGATGTGTAGTGGTTTTGATAGAATGCACAATTCAATTCTATGGCAGATTGAGAAGAAGACGATAGGCCCATCTTTGGCGCAAATCAAAAATCAACCTTTGGGGAATAACTATCAGTACGCTGTTGAACGTCCAACGTGGAGTCAATTACAAGCGCATTACTGAACATGTTTCTATTGCTTCTTCGTGCAAGGGAAGTTGGAGGAGACCAGAGGATACAGTACCTGTTATGGATAGGTCCTCTGAAGCCCGGGTCAAACTTGCGTGGCTCACCTGTAAGCGAAGCAGATCATTGCATGGTTAGCCTCTAACATGCAAAACAACTGTGCCCTTGGTGAACTACAAGGCTTAGAAACAGGAACATCCACAGTAAATCTCCAATAACCAGACAAGTGACATGTAAGAGAGCAAATTATAAGTTATTGCATGTAGACTTAGACTATAGAGCAGAAACTGTCCTCGAGAAACATACGATAACTGCACATGGCATTACTGACAGGAATGCTCATGGCGATCAATGAGAGAGTAAAACAACAGCACACATTAGTCATAATATTGTGTCTGGTCCTGTCCTGCAATAAACATAACATGCAACTGCCTGGGAGGGCACTAACTATCCCAGTTCACAAGTCCTTTCTGTGTCTGTGTCCAAAATGGCACCCTATTCCCTATATAGTGCACCACTTTTTACCAGGACCCATAGGGCTCTGGTTAAAAGCAGTGGACTATGTAGGGAATGGGGTGCCATTTGGGACACATCCTATGTAGCTGTACTGAGGTACTAACATGATGCCAAGCTACTATAGATCAGGGGTTCCCAAATTCAGCACGGGGGAACATCCCACGTCTATTTCTGTCTTATACTCTGTACACAAGCCTCTTGTTGGTGGAAGGCTTATTTCCTGCAATCCTACACATTTTGTCATAGGGTGAACAGAGCATTTTGCAGTTTTAAAGCTAATTGTCTTGTAATTCTATACATTTTGCCATGTCGTATGTGTATTCATGTGATATTTGAGTGACTCAAAGATTACAACAAAATCTATGGACTTAAAAAACATTAGCTGGCATAGACTAGTGGTTCTGGACATTTCTGACAAGTTATAAATAGATCTCTAAGGTATGCAATGACAAGAGGAAAACTGATGATGCATTACCCAATTTCAAAATTGCACCTTGTGCATTCTACTATTACAACTTTCAAGAGTAAGTTGAAAGCCGGACTGAGTCCCACCCCACAGTTTGGGAACCACTGCTACAGATAACAGAAAGTTCTGTGTTTCACACAGAGCCTTTGGGGGTATATAAATCATCGAATTTAACTGCACAGAAGCACAGAAGGCATATCTGGGTCACTGCACAGGAATCTCCACTTGACCCTGTAAATGTTATCAGTCCCACTTTAAACACACTATACACCACCCCACGTGGCCCTCCTAAAAATCTGGTTATGTGTGTGTGTGTGTATATGTGTGTGTGTGCATGCGCACGTGTGTGCCTGTTGCCTGTAAACTTGTGTGTGTGTGTGTCGACGTGTATGCCCACACGTGTGTGTATGCATAATGCATATGGTTTGCTAGTGCCCCCATGGAGTTGCAGTATGAACGGTTCCTGTGAGCACATTCATCATCACACAGAGTGTAATTTCTCAGAGCAGCATGAGTGGGCTTATCTCCCATCTGCCTGTCTCTGAAGACCTGCTTCTGCTCTGAGAGATACAGCTCACTTGGCAGAACCCAGAACCATGGATACTGTACTATGCACTGGGCCTCCTAACTGAGCACTCATTAATCACTGGATGTCATTGGCTGAGACGGCGAGAGAGTGAGAAAGACGCATGGAATCACTCTTATGTCGATGATCAATCCCATGGCTGTGATGTTCATCTTTTCTGGTTGAAGACATTCTCTGAGCGGCACTGTTAGGATATTCAGGGATGACATTCGGAAGAGTCATTAGTTAATTAGCATAACATTCGGAAGAGTCATTAGTTATTTAGCAGATGCTTTTATCCGAAGCGATGTACAGAATGTATCAGATCCAAGGGAATTGAACCCATAACCCTTGCGACAGAAACACTATAATCCAAACCACTGAGTATGGAGCCTATTGTTCTGTACTGCTGTTGTGTTTTGATTCTAAATAAAAAGATGGGGACCTTGGAGATTTTCTTGGATCTCTCAGCCAAGGACACGTAGACACAGGACCAGGTGCAGTCGTAGTTGATGTGTGTTAATAGCCTGGTCATGTTTTGCATGACAATGACCACAGGAGTTTGCAAAACAGCCCAAACAGATCTGGGACCAGGCTAGTGTGTGTGCTAGTGCCTTATACAGCACATTTACTTATTTTAATTGGCAAACTACATCGATATGATAGAGACACGGATGCAAATTGATGCTATAAAGATATGAGACATCAATGATGCAGTGAAATGCCATTTACTGTACTATGGCAGTATGCTTTAGCTTGCCATGTTCCAAGACGTGAAGGTCATGACAGCAACAACATCTATTTCCTTAGGCAAAAGCAGCAACAAAAAAAAAACTTGGCATTAAAATCAGTGCAAGATGTTGGAATGGGACCCAGGACACCTGCACCAGGTATAGACCTGGGGTTTTCAAACTGGGATCCGCGGACGAGGTACTGCAGGGGGCCCATGATTTTATTTGGGAGGGGGGGATTTTGGGGGATTTTTTATGTGGAACATTATTACTTTATGACCATCACTAGCTGCAACAGAATACCTTCGCGGATACCCTTTTTATGTCTCTGCATCCAGGAAATTACAGTCATTGGAGCATTTTATTTTTTTTTGTATAGAAAATTCTTAGGCAGGCCGTCTAAGTGTTAATTTTAAAGAATGGAAAATCTGTTTCAGTGTCAAGTTAACATTACTATCTTTGAAAAGTAAAGCCTCGTTCACACTGTAGGCCTTATTAACGCTCAAATCAGTTTTCCTTTTCAAATCCGTTTTCTTACAAGTGACCAAATCGTATGTGTGTGTTCTGACAAAAGTCCTTTGCTGACATGGCTACGCTAGTTGACATGGTAACGATGGGTCCGCGCACAGTGGTGTAGGCTAATTTATGGTGGTGCTCATGCTCGTGCAAGCTAAGGTGACAACAATGCCTGCCATGGACATTTCCCAGTTGCTTTGAATGTTCAAAATTGTAGTGTGATAATGATCTGACTTACAAAACAAGTCCTTTTTGGCTAGCCAAAGCAGTCAACTAGCTAGCTAGGTAGCTGCTTCGCTTTCTAGCACATTCCCTATTTGTTTGTGGACAATTACCAAGCTAGTTAGCTACCACATGTCCTTGTCAAACTGTCAACAGAGTAGCTAGCAAGCAACAAGATATGCCAAATAACAATGTAAAAACCACTTGAGGGGCAAATATATCCAATTGGCCAAGAATCAGATTTGTATCCGACTTCAAATAACCCATGAAGGTGGTTTTAAAATGTGGCTTAAAATATCAGTTTCCATGTGCTTTTTGGCTGTTCAGACTTCAAGAAAGAGAACAGTTTTGAATTGAATATGATTTATTTTTATATGATTTGAGTCACTTCTAACTGACAATAAGAACAAGGCTTTACAATCAAATAAAAGCTAGACACTCGGGGAGAATCAAAAGCGGAGAAACATAGCATTAGCCATGGCAAAATGCATAGACTTGCAGGAAATTAGCTTTAAAACTGCAAAATTGTCTCTCAGCTCCATGCCAAACTGTTTAGAATTGCTGGAAATTATCTTTACAACAGCAACATTTTCTCTACACCGCAAAGATACCTTTCTAGCTAATAGACTTAGATGTTAGTTTCCACTTCCTCTTCCAATGAACTGTGGGGAGGTCAAAATAATGACACTGTCTACCAAATCTATTAATTTGAAATATTGATTACTTATTTTCCATTAACATTCACGACAAGACATTACTTTTTTGTTGTTGATAACATGATGGGGGTCCCTGGGTTGCCGGTTTGCCTGTGTGGGGGGTCCCTGGGCAAGAAAAGTTTGAAATCCCCTGCTATAGACGCTTCCAACAGAACTTTCACAGCCAGCTCGAGTAACTGGCAATGACTATTGGCCAAACAGACTCGCCATTGACAATTCCTACAGTATATGGCTTCAGAGTAGATATTGAAAGTGGGTCCTGTGCAGTAGGAGATTGGTTGGATCTGTGTCAGCACTTCCGCAAGGCGTATGATACTAATAGAAACTTGCTACCTTTCTGTGATGCATCATTAGTTGCCTTAAGTTGTTTTTATATCCCGGTGGATGTTCTTACAAACCGGTGGCTGGCAGGTTGCATCACATTAACTCATATCAGAGCTAATTAGAGCTCCAGCTGCCGGGGGTTGTGAGCTGGCTATCTGTTGGACCGGAACTCAAGCAACCAGGCAGAATGCAAATCGACAGAAAACATTTTTTCATAGATATTGCTATGTGTGTGAATATTTCAAGCGACTGAGTGCTCCCTGGTCTTTGTCAGCCATCGTGGTGAAAACAGACGGGTCGGTATCAAGGGGAGGATTGAGGATGGGAATTCATACAGAGATGAAGGGAAGCCAACGGCAAGAGGACAGATTGTGCAACAGCAAGGGGCAGGAGGAAATTGTCTTGGGAGAGCCTGAGATATCGCTCTCTCTCTATGTCAGTGATGAACACTCAGTAAGTCCATGCAGAGGCCCGCCAGTGTGTTCTACTGGGGAACCAATGGGGGCCGTGGGCATCAGCCTCTTGTTAGGGTGTAAAAAGCGGTCACCAGCTTGGCGATCAATGTCTATACCATACTATTGGGTGCATATACTCACAGACCTAAATGCAAGTTTCCAGAGCACTCTTACAACATTAATCAACAACATGAGTGGCTGAAATTCACTAGATTCTCATCAGTACAAACACACCAAACCAGGATTTGCTTATTGGGCACAACCTGTGAATCCTGAACGCTTAGCTTTATTAGTGTACTCACCACAGTAGCCTGGCATTTCCTCCTCTCAGAAGGCCTCTGAGCTTTATTCTGGTTCACAAAACTGACTATAGACCCATTATACATTACCGGCGGGCCCGACATTCACCAGTAACACTGAACCACCAGTATACTTGGCCTTGGTTGATGACTGTACTCAGACTTGGCCAGTGCAAAGAGAGTAGTGGATGTGTGATGTGTTGCTGGGGTCAGGATGAACGAAGGGCTATAGTCAACAAAATGTGGAAAATGCCTGCGAGGCATATTGTGGCAGTTAGATAACATCATTGTGTTGGCTCTGTTGAACCCGTGCACAGCAACATCGAGGGTGCAAACTGATGGTGCCTGATGTCCTAAAGATAGCAGCATCATTTTTGAAGGTAAATATTGAACTTTTGCTAAATAAGGTGTTCAATAAACAGTCAAGTAACATATACTTATTTCAAATTTGATTCCCCAGCATTTAGAACTGCATGATTTTCTAAGCTTTGACTGTCATGTTTCTAACTAATTACTTCAAGAAATGTCTTCAAATGTGTCTGTCCCATTTTGTTTCCAAAGGCTGAAGTTAATTGAGAATTTCTGTGCAGCCCTGAAGATCATACTGTATGTGTAAGCACTAAGCAATGGTGAATAAGGCTTGGAATTGTGAGTCAATGCTAAGAATTTTGTCAAAGGGAATGGACTAAATGTGGAAGAAAAATGTTAAGACACGCTGCAATCCTTTTTCAGGATAATGCACATCATTTTAAATTCTAAATTGCTGATCTGCAATGAATACACCTAAGTACTAATTCCACTGTCCACACCAACATTGATGGTTTTTGGTCGTTTTTGGTTTTACTCTTATCAAAACATTGCATCTTTAATTTACAATCTGTAGAAACTTTGAGAATAGAAAGGTGCAACACTTTTGTCTAGCACAATTGAAACATATATGGCTAATAGAAGCTGAAGGGTCAGAGTAAAACATCTACCCAACACATTGATGGTGCCTGCCTGATGTCTTTATGATAGCAGCATCCTATTTGAAGGTAAGATTGAACTTAAATGGAATATCAGTTCAATAAACGCTCAAACAATTTTCTGTACAGCTATGAAATCAGATGAAATAACCCACCAAAGTCAATCAACAACCCATATTCAGTTCTAGAATAGTTTTAAATAAAATATTTACAGATTAAGAAGTAACTCAGTGTGTTTAGTTTATGTTACATTTAAAATATAGATATTTTTAGATCCATTTCCACAATGCATTAGATAATATAAAGATTTGGCCAAATCATATATTTTTCAGACACATTTTTTAAATGCAATTGTCTCAAGGCTTCAAAATCCTTTTTTAACATGTCTCCTCCCCTTTATCTACACTGGTTGAAGTGGATTTAACATCAATAAGGGATCATAGCTTTCACCTGGATTCACCTGGTCAGTCTATGTCAGGGAAAGAGCAGGTGTTTATAATGTCCAGATGTATTTCAATGTATTAAATACATTTTTGATAAATATATGATTTACGTATGAAATTAGAGATGACGGTGCATGTTGTGCACGTAGGGCACAGACAAATAGGTTGTCTGTAGTAGAGGTCGACTGATTATGAATTTTGAAAACTATTTCCCTCTATACCATTTGTATTTCATTAACCTTTGACTATTGGATGTTCTTATAGGCACTTTAGTATTGCCAGTGTAACAGTATAGCTTCCGTCCCTCTCATCGCTCCTCCCTGGGCTTCGAACCAGCAAGGCTGAGCGAAGGCTCAGAGCGAGTGACGTTTGAAATGCTATTAGCGTGCGCTAACTAGCTAGCCATTTCACTTCGGTTACACCAGCCTCATCTCGGGAGTTGATAGGCTTGAAGTCATAAACAGCGCAATGCTTGATGCACAACGAAGAGCTGCTGGCAAAACGCACGAAAGTGCTGTTTGAATGAATGTTTACACGCCTGCTTCTGCCTACCACCGCTCAGTCAGATACTTGTATGCTCAGTCAGATTATATGCAACGCAGGACACGCTAGATAATATCTAGTAATATCATCAACCATGTGTAGTTAACTAGTGATTATGATTGATTGTTTTTTATAAGATAAGTTTAATGCTAGCTAGAAACTTACCTTGGATTACTGCATTCGCGTAACAGGCAGTCTCCTTGTGGAGTGCAACGAGAGAGAGGCAGGTCGTTATTGCGTTGGACTAGTTAACTAAGGTTGCCAGACTGGATCCCTCGAGCTGACACGGTGAAAATCTGTCGTTCTGCCCCTGAACAAGGCAGTTAACCCACCGTTCCTAGACCGTCATTGAAAATAAGAATGTGTTCTTAACTGACTTGCCTAGTTAAATAAAAGGTATAAAAAAAATAATACAAATAAAAAAATCGTCACCCAAAAATATCGATTTCCGATTGTTATGAAAACTTGAAATCGTCCCTAATTAAATCGGCCATTCCGATTAATCGGTCGACCTCTAGTCTGTAGTTATCTGTAGGTAGTATGTGTCTGTAGTTGGTTTGTGTTTACAGTGTTTAAATATGGAATGAGGATGTTAGCAATATGTATACACAAATGCAATGTACAGTTTGCAAGTATGTGTGATGTGTGCTGTAGTGAGGGGTTAGTCTTGCGAAGCCAGATGCCGTAGTCTAGACAGAGGCTAGTGGCCATTATTTGTCCAAGCAAATAACAAGGCTCAGCAAATCTCTCATGTCTAATGTTAGCAATTTTTGTAGGAGAATTTCATCATCCAATGGAGATTTCATCATCCAATGCAAATGAACTGGTCATTATAGCTACTCTCTGGGGCATTGAGAGCAGACTGGGTATGGAATTACATATCACAAATCATTGTACTCCAATCCCATTTGCATCCTCTGTCTGCCAAAGCTAAAGATTATGGGTCAATCTACACCACAGCATTGACCTGCCATCATTGACCGTGACATAACAGATTGATGGTTTAACAAAGTTGTGTCACTCCCCTCAAATTCCACATTCCAATCATTCAGTGGTTAATCAATGGATGTCCTTGAAGATATACACTCACCGGACAGTTTATTAAGTACACCCATCTAGTACCGGGTCATAACCCCCCCTCTTTGCCTCCAAAACAGCCTGAATTCTACAAGGTGTTGGAGACATTCCACAGGGATGTTGGTCCATGCTGACGCGATGGCATCATGCAGTTGCTGCAGATTGGACGGCGGTACATTCATGCTGCAAACAACCCGTTCCATCTCATCCCAAAGATACTCTATTGGGTTGAGGTCTGGGGTCTGCGCAGGCCACTCACTGTCATGTTCCAGGCAATGTTTTCACACTCCTCAATTGTTCAGTGTTGGTGATCGCGTGCCCACTGGAGCCGCTTCTTGTTGTTTTTAGCTGATTTGAGTGGAACCCAATGTGGTCGTCAGTTGCAATAGCCCATCTGTGACAAGGATTGACAAGTTGTGCATTCCGAGAGGCATTTCTGCACACGACTGTTGTACTGTGCCGTTATTTGTCTGTTTGTGTCCTGCCTGTTAGCTTGCACGATTCTTGCGATTTTCCTTCAACCACTGACATCAACAAGCTGTTTTTCGCCCACAGGACTGCCGCTAACTGGATGTTTTTTGTTAATCGCACCATTCTCGGTAAACCCTAGACACTGTCGTGCGTGAAAAGCCCAGGAGGGCGGCCGTTTCTGAGATACTGGATTCGACGATCATACCACACTCAAAGTTGCTTAGGTCACTTGTTTTGCCCATTTTAACATTCAATCGAACAGTCACTGAATGCCTCGATACCGGTCTGCCTGCTTTATATAACAAGCCACAGCCATTTTCCTAAACGGGGTGGAGTACCTAAAAAAAATTGTCCGGTGAGTATTATAGGAGAGTTTCAACTAGACAGTCTTCGTTTCAGTCAGGCCGATTCCAAACAGTAAGCTGAGTGGTGGGAAGCAACTTCAAAATGCCTGTGCTGGAGCCTTTCCAAACGTAACAGCCCGGCGTGGGGTGATAAAGCTCAGCGCTTCAGGGAAAATCATTTGAGGGTGTTTTTCATCATGTTGTATTTCAAGTTTTTTGGTGGAAGAGAACATAATGCTGTTACTACTGGAGCCCTCCTGATGGGGCTGGTTGTAATAGTGTAGACTTATGGAGTTCGTGCCCAAACTGATTCACCAGGCAAATAGTCTGTCTGATACCGGATAATATAACAATTCATTCAGTCAATTCTTGGTCTAGTTCCATGTGAGAGCAACGTAGATATAGCAGAAACTAAAATGTATCTTATTACTGGGAGAGAGAAAAAACTACTAGGCAAAGATCTTTTCAAATCACTGTAAATGTAAAAATTCTCTTTTACTGAACTGAATTGTGTCATTAGCCTTGGTCGGACTGGATGTCCTTGGTAGAGGGCTGTGATAGGGCTGAAGAGGCTTTGTAAAAAGGCTAGAAAGGGATGCCAGACTGACTGTATTTGTGTCTGTTATAAAATCATTATTCAGGGATGAGGTAAGGCCACAAAAACAGCAGTATATTCCTTGATTAAATGCCTCTTTATGGAGATATATATTGGGCTTTTGTATTTTTGGTTGTCCTCATATACACTGTTGTCAATGTCAACCCAAGTACAGTATGGCACTGTTTCCCCTTGCTCTCATCTCTCTCCCCTCCTCCTCCTCCGACTTTCTCAGCCTTTCCCCATAAACACATCCAGTACACAGACACAACAACACAGGCGGACACAGGCACCAGTGTCCTCATGTTCCACTATGTAACACAGGCTTCTTTCATAGGGTGGCCAGGCAAACGGCTCCACCACTGCAGGTGCAGCGCCTGGGTTGGAGCTGAGACGCCTTTCAGTTGGCCTTTTCCATTCTGCCCATTCATGAACATAATTAGACGGAGTGGCTGGCTGCAGAATGTCGGGTGTTTCTCATCTTTGAGGGTCGGGTGTTTCTCAACCCCTTTCACCCTTTTTTCAGCATGGTGTCATGCAGGAAAAAAAAACTTCAACGTTCCGCATTGCAAATATCAATAGCTTAGCAAAGCAAGCACAGCGTGCAGGTTTGAGAGAACTTCTCTTTTCATTCATATTTGATGAGGCAAAGCCTTATTCTAAATTCAAATTTTTTATTTATTCATTCATCAATCTACACACAATGCCACATATTGACAAAGCAAAAACAGGTTTTAGACATTTGAAATATCACTTTTAAATAAGTATTCAGACCCATTACTCAGTACTTTGTTGAAGCACCTTTGGCAGCAATTACAGCATTGAGTCTTTTTTGGTTTCTCCCATTCTTCTCTGCAGATCGTCTCAAGCTCTGTCAGGTCTCCAGAGATGTTCGATCGGGTTCAAGTCCGGGCTCTGGCTGGGCCACTCAAGGACATTCAGAGACTTGTCTCGAAGCCACTCCTGCCTTGTTGTCTTGGCTGTGCGCTGAGGATCGTTGTCCTGTTGGAAGGGGAAATTTCACCCCAGTCTGAGGTCCTCAGTGCTCTGGAGCAGGTTTTCATCAAGGATCTCTCTTCACTTTGCTCCGTTCATCTATGCCTCGATCCGTACTAGTCTCCCAGTCCCTGCCGCTGAAAAACATCCCCACAGCATGATGCTGCCCCTACCAGGCTTCACCGTAGGGATGGTGCCATGTTTCCTCCAGTTGTTTCCTCCAGTTCAATCTTGGTTTCATCAGACCAGATAATCTTGTTTCTCATGGTCTGCGGGTCTTTAGGTGATTTTTGGCAAACTCCAAGCGTGCTGTCATGAGCCTTTTACTGAGGAGTGGCTTCCGTCCGGCCACTCTACCATAAAGGCCTAATCGTTACGATTTGGTCCTGCGGTACATACCTACACGTACGCTACGGTCAAAAGACGCAGGCCTCCTTACTGTCCCTAGAATTTCTAAGCATACAGCTGGAGGCAGGTCTTTCTCCTATAGAGCTCCATTTTTATGGAATGGTCTGCCTACCCATGTGAGAGACGCAGACTCGGTCTCAACCTTTAAGTCTTTATTTTATTGAAGTCCTATGATTGAGTGTAGTCTGGACCAGGAGTGTGAAGGTGAACGGAAAGGCGCTGAAGCAACTAACCACCCTTGCTGTCTCTGCCTGGCCGGTTCCCCTCTCTCCGGTTCCCCTCTGGGATTCTCTGCCTCAAACCCTGTTACAGGGGCTGAGTCACTGGCTTACTGGTGCTCTTCCATGCTATCCCTAGGAGGGGTGCATCACTTGAGTGGGTTAAGTCACTGATGTGATCTTCCTGTCCGGGTTAGCGCCCCCTCTTGGGTTGTGCCGTGGGGGAGATCTTTGTGGGCTATAGTCTGCCTTGTCTCAGGATGGTAAGTTGGTGGTTGAAGATTTCCCTCTAGTGGTGCTGTGCTTTGGCAAAGTGGGTGTGGTTATATCCTGCCTGTTTGGCCCTGTCCGGGAGTATTGTTGGACAGGGCCACAGTGTCTCCTGACCCCTCCTGTTTCATCCTCCAGTATTCATGCTGCAGTAGTTTATGTGTCGGGGGGCTAGGACCAGTCTGTTATATCTGGACCCTTTATCCTGTCTTATCCGGTGTCCTGTGTGAATTTAAGTATGCTCTCTCTAACGCGCTCTCTAATGCTCTCTCTCGGAGGACCTGAGCCCTAGGACCATGCCTCAGGACTACCTGGCCTGATGACTCCTTGCTGTCCCCAGTCCACCTGGTTGTGCTGCTGCTCCAGTTTCAACTGTTCTGCCTGCGTCTATGGAACCCTGACCTGTTCACCGGACGTGCTACCTGTCCGAGACATGCTGTTTTCAACTCTCTAGAGACAGCAGGAGCGGTAGAGATACTCTGAATGACAATTACTCCTGAGGTGCTGACCTGTTGCACCCTAGACAAACACTGTGATTATTATTATTTGACCCTGCTGGTCATCTATGAACATTTGAACATCTTGGCCATGTTCTGTTATAATCTCCACCCGGCACAGCCAGAAGAGGACTAGCCACCCCTCATAGCCTGGTTCCTCTCTAGGTTTCTTCCTAGGTTCTGGCCTTTCTAGGGAGTGTTTCCTAGCCACCGTGCTTCTACATCTGCATTGCTTGCTGTTTGGGGTTTTAGGCTGCGTTTCTGTACAGAACTTTGTGACATCAGTTGACGTTAGAAGGGCTTTATAAATGCATTTGATTGATGGATTGATTGATTGGTGGAGTGCTGCAGAGATGGTTGTCCTTCTGGAAGGGTCTCCCATATCCACAGAAGAACTCTAGACCTCTGTCAAAGTGACCATCGGATTCTTGGTCACCTTGTTTTTTACTCTGACAAGCACCTCCAACTGTGGGACCTTATAAAGACAAATCATGTCCAATCAATTGAATTTACCACAGGTGGACTCCAATCAAGTTGTAGAAACATCTCAAGGACAATCAAGGTTAACAGGATGCACCCGAGCTCAATTTCAAGTCTCATAGCAAAGAGACTGAATACTTATGTAAATAAGGTATTTCTGTTTTTATTTTTAATACATTTCAAAAAAATTCTAAAAACCTGTTTTCTCTTAGTCATTATGGGGTATTGTGTGTAGACTCCACACACAGAGACATGTACAAAGCTCTCCGTTGCCCTTACCATAACTCTACCCTGCAAAGCGCTACAGAGGGTAGTGCGTACGGCCCATTACATCACCGGGGGCCAGGTTTCCTGCCATCTAGGACCTCTATACCAGGCAGTGTCAGAGGAAGACCCCAAAAATTGCCAAAGAATCCAGCCACTCTGCTACCGCACAGAAAACGGTACCGGAGCATCAAGTCTTGGTCCAAAGGCCCCTCAACAGCTTCTTCCCTCAAGCCATAAGATGGGTGAACAGCTAATCAAATGCCTATCCGGACTATTTGCATTGACACCCCCCCCCCTTTTTTTTTTACGCTGCTGCTACTCACGGTTTATTATCTATGCAGAGTCACTTTACCCCTACCTACATGTACATATTACAATACCGGTACAGCCTGTGTATATAGCCTCATTATTGTGTTCCTTTTTTAAACTTTAGGTTATTTAGTAAATATTTTCTTAAGTCTTATTTTTCTTAAAACTGCATTGTTGGTTAAGGGCGTGTCAGTAAGCATTTCACGGTAAGGTCTACACCAGTTGTATTCGGTGCACGTGACAAATACAATTCCACTTGATTTGATTTGAAAACCGTAGCAGTTCTTTGAGGCTCATCTTCTTCTCTCTGGCCTGTATACTGTATCGACCCAGTCCGTCTGTGTTGTGTTCTGTCATAACCCTCCACCAAACCCAACTTATCACAAGCTTGGGACACCAAGGGTCAAGAGAGCGGATCTTTAGGGCAGACCTTCGGCTTCAAAGTGTTATTAGTATATTAGTAAACCCCACTGAACGTGCGAGCATGCACACACACACACACACACAGTGAGAACTGCCTTAACATAAAACCGCGCTGAGCCTCACATTGGGTGCAGCATGCTGATCACACTACCCACTCTCCCTGCTATGGCCCAACCTAAATAAAGGATTTGGAATCCATCACAGAAGAAATCAAAGCGGTCTAAACACTCTAGAGGGCTGTATTATATTTTAGTTTATTAGGACATGCATACACAACCACTCTCTTTCTATCAGCACTGTTCCCTATCGCTCTCACTAATGTCACATACACCTGGAAAAGTCTATCCTCTCCTTTAACAAACTAGAACTCCCAAATGTCTGCACTTATATCAGACTCCTGAGTCCTCACTCAGCTTAACTCAATTACCCCCAATAGATCCTCTGCCTATGCAGGAATCAAATCCACAACTCTGACTTAACAACCACCATGCTCCAACCAACTGAGCCACCAGAACCACAGATGCACTGTGGCTGGCATATCTGGAGTGGACTTCAACATAGGAGCAATATTTAAACAGCCCCCTGTTCCAAAACCGTAAGACACCACACTGACATCCACTCTGTAGGAGGGAGAGAGGCAGCAGGGCACAGGGTGGGCTCCCCCAGGGGGTTAGGGTTAGCATTTTAGTGTCAGCCTCTGACAGCTAGCCTGCAGCAGACAGAGCCAGAGTAGAGAGAAAGAGAGGCAAGCAGGCAGTGTGTTTGGGGGACTGTGACCTTGGCTACTTGTTTGATGTAGCAGGGTGTGATGGGAGGTGGGGGGGGGGGGGGGGGGCTAGGTCCCCAGGCATGTCACTAGCAGCCCTGTTTTCCTGTGAAATGAGTCTCATTCTGGACCAGTGACAGGCTCAACTGGCTTTGGTTTGGGTTTATATGGATTTTAGTGGTGAGACGCGGGAAACGACGCCTGTTTATTAATCTCGATTCACCTTCGGGGACTTGTGTAATATGTAGGTTTGGGGAGAGGCACCACAGTTTAAATGCTAAATCAAGTACACACACAAACGCATGCAATGTTGTTCCTTTATTGTTATTAACACTACACATTGCATTTCAGACTAAATCCTCTCCCTAATACAGTGATCAAATCAAATCATATGTGATTGGTCACATACACGTATTTAGCAGATGTTATTGCGGGTGTAGCGAAATGCTTGTGTTCCTAGCTACAAAAGTGCAGTAGTATCTAACAATTCACAGTAATACACACGGAAAGCGGTACCAGAGCGCCACGTCTAGGTCCAAGAGGCTTCTAAACATATTTTACCCCTCAAGCCATAAGACTCCTGAACATCTAATCAAATGTGACACTTCAATGACGTGCACAACAACTCTCTAATATCAGTCTGTTGCCAATTTGACTAAAGTTGCATGTGGCGTTATAGCCAGTACCCAAAACAATCACTTAGTTAACTTAATTGATTAAGTGACAGTAAGAATTGATTTTGGGGCCTTGAGGGAGGGCCAGCCTCTTAATGTGGTTAATGTTCATTTAGAACCTCTTGGTGCTTATCCTCAGGCTAAGGGATTCTCATAAGCCTATGCCTCAAGCGCTTTTTCCTTTCTCGCTCTCCTCTCTCTATTTCTCAGTCATTTTCTAATTCACATCAATGTGGAGTTGGCTGAGAACCCAGTATAATAGCATATCCCTGAAGTGTTTTACATAAAGGCCCTCACCTCTGCAGCCCCACGTACAGAATAAATAACACGGGAGCAGCAATCGATGACTTTCATCTCAGGATAATGATCCAGCTGTGTGTGGAATCGGTTGTTGGACCTGAATCATTCGACACCGTGTATTCTCCACCACCGTCATCATGATCCCCGACCTCACAGTATCACAGACTCAAACAAAGACCTGAAGCTGTTTGCATGCTGCGATTGCAGCCGTCTCATTCACTCTGTCTTTGGGTTGTGCTTAATAAATCACTGTCGTTGTAAGTTAGCCCAGCAGTCCAACACAGAGAGGGACTGTATCCATGCTGCAAATTGGATATTGAAGCAACGCCTGTGTGCATAGCGTTGCCTGAAACAAAGAGACATAGTTGTCCATTTAGAGCCAACTCTGTTCAATTTGCGCAGGGTCAAGAAAAGGCAGTTCATGTTCGCCTGACTTGATACAATGTGTGCTTGTGGAAGTTTTTAACTGACTCAAGTCTGTCATCATCTCCGAAACTTCAGGCAACCGTGATAGGCTCCACTGTAATAGTCTGAGGAAAGTGCTGAGGCATTTCACATGGGAAGAACATAACCTTGTTCAAAATAATGAGTACGAGCATCATACAGAGTAAACGAAGGTGTGTAGGAGTACCACACTGTGATACCATCAGTCTTCATATTGAGTGAGTGGTAGAAGAGAGCCGAGGCACTTAAAAGCCAATCATGGGTGTAAAAATGCCACACTCAGGCAAGCTGATCATGCGAGAAATGTGTTAATTATTAAGGTGCCCAGCTCATCATTTTTTGACGGTGAACGCTACTCTATCTAAATTGTCACTTAATAACGTTTTTTTGATTGTCTGTGAAAAAGCACTGGAAGTGTGAAAGTTGGTGTGTGATAGAATGTGCACAAACTGAGCATGTCTGCAAGTGTGTATCAAATCTATGTGTATTGTTGCTTGCTTGCCTAGTGTGTGTGTGTGTGTGTGTGTGTGTGTGTGTGTGTGTGTGTGTGTGTGTGTGTATGTGACTATCTCATCCATTTCCATTTTGCTAAAGGCAGGTTGGGGAGGACGATAGACTTTTTACCCCTAGTATCCCTCTCTGCCTGTGAAAGACCATTTGGACAGGCTGGCTGACTGAGCAACAGCACCAGAGAGAGGCCATTTGAACAGATCAGCTGACCTAAACATGGGGAGTCAGCACAACTCCATCCCATGCGCCACTGACTAAGTCTCCAACTGCCCAGGTTGCATTTAAAGACGCAGAGCCTCAATTCCCTTCTCAGATGGAGGAGCTTATTCCCATCCTTTAGATAATTACAGCAACGTGTTGCATTGGAGTGATCAGGTAGTTTACACCATAAGCATACAATCAAATGTTGAAACTTTATGTTCAGAATGTTGCAGTAAAGCTTTCTCTCTAGCTCTGCTTCATCACAGTGTTAAAGGGATAGTTCCGGATTTTGTGTGAAGCCCTTTATCTACTTCCCCAGAGTCAGATGAACATGTGGTACCGTTTTTATGTTTCTGCGTCCAGTATGAAGGAATTTGGAGGTAGTTTTGCGAGACTTCGTTAACTAGCTTAGCGCAAAGACATGCTAGCCTTTCCCGACAACATCCAGTCTTTGCGTTAAGATAGCGCTGACACTAGTTAGCAGTGGGCGCAGATACATAAAAATGGTACCATAAGTTCATCTGACTCCGAGAAAGCGGATAAAGGGCTTCATTGCCAAAATCCCGAACTATCCCGTTAAAGTGTGGGCTGAATCCTGAGTTTGGGGTAAGAGGTCAAACTCCAGCTGACATGCTAGAAACATGATTGGCAGGGGCCTGGAGTCATGGGAACCGAGTGACACACAGGGTTAGTGTGGAGAGAGATGACAGACACTGCAACTTTCCCATGAAGTCATACTGAATATACGGACCATGACACTCACTAACAATGACAAGTTCTACTATAGACACTCCCCTACATATTTATTTAGAACTTGTCTCTATACTTTGGCTCTATACTCCAGCATTGTGTTTTATGAGGTGACAGTACATAATGTCACCTTTTATGTGAGGATATTTTCATACATACAGTATCTTTTTTTATACCATTTAGAAATGAAAGCACTTTAAGTATCTAGTCCTTCCATTTGAAGGCGTTATAAGTATTTGGACAAATTCACTTATCGTGTATTGCACTTAGTCAAACGTCTAGTATTTGGTACCGTATTCCTAGCACGCAATGACGACATCAAGCTTGTGACTCGACCAACTTGTTGGATGGATTTGCAGTTTGCTTTGGTTGTGTTTCAGATGATGCTATGCCCAATAGAGATGAATGGCAAATAATGTATTGTGTGTCATTTTGGAGTCACTTTTATTGTAAATAAGAATAGAATATGTTTCTGAACACTTCTACATTAACGTGGATGCTGCCATAATTAAGGACAATCCTGAAAGAATCGTGACTAATGATGAGTGAGAAAGTAGCAGATGCATAAATATCATAGAACCAAGACAATCCTAACCTCTCCAGTTGGTGGTAATGGTGATAGGTTAGCATGTTATGGGGCATGACCTTTCTGCATCTATAACTTTCTCACTCATCATTATTCTCAATTCATTCATGATTATCTGTAATGATGGTAGCATCCACATTAAAGGGATACTTCAGGATTTTGGCAATGAAGCCCTTTGTCTACTGCACCAGAGTCAGATGAATTGGTGGATAACGTTGTTAATGTTTCTGCGTCCAGTATAAATCACGTTAGAGGTAGTTTGGCGAGCCAAGGCTAACTAGCGTTAGTGCAATGACAAAGTCTATGGTAAAACTAGCCTGCTAGCTTTTACCATAGACTTCCAGTCATTGTGCTAAAGTTAGTTAGAAATTTCCTTCAAACTGCACAGAGAGAGATAAAAATGGTATCCACAAGTTCATCTGATCCTGGGTAAGTAGATAAAGAGCTTCATTTTCATAATCGCGAAGTATCCCTTTAATGTAGTTCAGAAACATATTATATTCTAATTAACAATAAAAGAGTGGCGCCAATATGACACAATACATTACTTACCATTAATTTCAATTGGGCACAAAATAATCCCAAAACACAACCAAAACAACTGCAAATGCATCCATCATGTTTATAGAGTCACAAGCTTGTTGTAGTCATTGCATGCTATGAATATGGGCCCAAATACTAAACTTTTGATTCAATTGAATACACTATATGACACATTCAAATGGGGGGACTAGATACACTATACAGTGGCAAGAAAGAGTATCCGAACCCTTTGGAATTACCTGGATTTCTGCATAAATTTGTCATCAAATTTGATCTGATCTTCATCTAATTCACAACAACAGACAAAATAGGGTGCTTAAACCAATAACACACAAATTATTGTATTTTTCTTGTCTATACTGGGTACATATTTTAAACATTCACAGTGTAGGTTGGAAAAAGTATGTGAACCCCGAGGCTAATGACTTCTCCAAAAGCTAATTGGAGTCAGGAGTCAGCTAACCTGGAGTCCAATCAATGAGACGAGATTGGAGATGTTGGTTAGAGCTGCCCAGCCCTGTAAAAAAACACTCACAACATTTGAGTTTGCTATTCACAAGAAGCATTGCCTGATGTGAACCATGCCTCGAACAAAAGAGATCTCAGAAGACCTAAGATTAAGAATTGTTGACTTGCATAAAGCTGGAAAGGGTTGCAAAAGTATCTCTAAAAGCCTTGATATTCATCAGTCCACGGTAAAACAAATTGTCTATAAATGGAGAAAGTTCAGAACTGTTGCTACTCGCCCTAGGAGTGGCGGTCTTGCAAAGATGACTGCAAGAGCACAGCGCAGAATGCTCAATGAGGTTAAGAAGAATCCCAGAGTGTCAGCTAAAGACAGGCTAACATCTCTGTTGATGAGTTTACAATACGTAAAACACTGTAAAGTATGGTGGAGGAAGCATCATGGTTTGCTGATGCTTTGCTGCCTCAGGGCCTGGACAGCTTGCTATCATCGACACAAAAATATATTCCCAAGTTTATCAAGACATTTTGCAGGAGGCTATCTGTCCGCCAATTGAAGCTCAACAGTAGTTGGATGATGCAATAGGACAACGACCCAAAACACAGAAGTAAATCAACAGAAGAAAATACGCTTCAACAAAAGAAAATATGCCTCCTGGAGTGGCCAAAGGAGGGTCAACCAGTCCAAGGGGTTCACATACTTTTCCCACCCTGCACTGTGAATGTCTACAGACTGTGTTTTTCTTTTGTTGTGAATTAGATTAGATCACATTTTATGACACATTTTTCCAGAAATCCAGGTATTTCCAATGGGTTCACATACTTTTTCTTGCCACTGTATATACACATATTCACTTAGTGTTTTCAATTTAGTCAAAAGTTTAGTATGTGGGTCAATACTCGTAGCATGCAATGACTACATCAAGCTTGTGACTCTATAAACTCGTTGGATGCATTTGCAGTTGTTTTGGTTGTGTTTCAGATGCTGTTGTGCCCAATATAAATTACTGGTAAATAAGATATTGTGACATATTGGAGTCACTTTTATTGTTAATAAGAATAGAATATGTGCAGTATCAGTCAAAAGTTTGGACACACCGACACATCCCTGGGTCGCGAGCGACTGGAACGAGCTGCAACAAACACTCAATCAAATCAAAGTGTATTAGTCATATGCGCCGGATACAACAGGTGTAGTAGACCTTACAGTGAAATGCTTACTTACGAGCCCCTAATCAACAATGCAGTTAAAAAAAATGTTTTAAAAAATGTGAATAAGAAATAAAAGTAACAAGTAATTAAAGATCAGCAGTAAAATTACAATAGTGAGACAATATATAAGGGGGTACCGGTACAGAGTCAATGTGCGGGAGCACCGGTTAGTTGAGGTAATATGTACATGTAGGTAGAGTTATTAACTAAAGTGACGATGCATAGATAACAACAGAGTAGCAGCAGTGTAAAGGGGGGGGGCAATGCAAATAGTCTGGGTGGCCATTTGATTAGATGTTCAGGAATCTTATAGCTTGGGGGTAGAAGCTGTTTAGAAGCCTCTTCGACCTAGAACTGGCGCTCAACCTCAACCTTGCCAGTTGGTCAGCGCATTCTTGCAGTACACGTCCTGGTAATCCATCCATGCATGTTTCAGTGTTATTTGCCTCGTGTCACTGGGCAGCTCTCGGCTGTGCTTCCCTTTGTAGTCTGTAATGGTTTGCAAGCACTGCCACATCCGATGAGCACCAGAATCGCTGTAGTACGATTCGATCTTAGTCCTGTATTGACGCTTTGCCTGTTTGACGGTTCGTCTGTGGGCACAGCGGGATTTTTTATAAGCTTCCGGGTTAGAGTCCCACTCCTTGAAAGCGGCAGGTCTAGCCTTTAGGTTAGTGCGGTTGTTGCCTGTAATCCATGGCTTCCGGTTGGGGTATGTACGTATGGTCACTGTGGGGACTACGTCATCGATGCACTTATTGATGAAGCCAATGACTGGAACATCCCGGAACATATTCCAGACTGTGCTAGCAAAACAGTCCTGTAGCTTAGCATCTGCTTCATCTGACCACTTTTTTATTGATCGAGTCACTGGTGCTTCCTGCTTTAATTTTTGCTTGTAAGCAGGAATCAGGAGGATGTAATTATGGACAGATTTGCCAAATGGAGGGCGAGGGAGAGCTTTGTATGCGTCTCTGTGTGTGGAGTAAAGGTGGTCCAGAGTTTTTTTCCCCCCCTGGTTGCACATTTAACATGCTGATAGAAATTTGGTAAAACTGATATAAGTTTCCCTGCATTAAACTCCCCGGCTACTAGGAGCGCCGCCTCTGTGTGAGCATTTTCTTGTTTGCTTATGGAGGAATACTGCTCATTCAGTGCGGTCTTAGTGCCAGCATCAGTCTGTGGTGGTGTGTAAACAGCTACGAAAAATACAGATGAAAACACTCTAGGTAGATAGTGTCGTCTACAACTTATCATGAGATACTTTACCTCAGGCGAGCAAAACCTCAAGACTTCCTTAGATATCGTGCACCAGCTGTTATTTACAAAAATTGAGCACACAGCCATGCAACGTCCATAGACAAACATTGGCAGTAGAATGGCCTTACTGAAGAGCTCAGTGACTTTCAACATGGCACCATCATAGGATGCCCCTTTCCAACAAGTTCATAAAATCTCTGCCCTGCTAGAGCTGCCCTGGTCAACTGGAAGTGCTGTTTTTGTGAAGTGGAAACGTCTAGGGGCAACAACAGCTCAGCCGAGAAGTGGTAGACCACGCAATCTCACAGTACGTAACCTCTATCTGTCCTCGGTTCCAACACTCACTACCAATTTCCAAACTGCCTCTGAAAGCAACGTCAGCACAAGAACTGTTCTTCTGGAGCGTGATGAAATGGGTCTCCATGGCCGACCAGCCGCACACAAGCCTAAGGTCACCATTCTGTGCTTCCAACTTCAAATCAAATGTTAGTTGTCACATGCGCCAAATACAACAGGTGAAATGCTTACTTACAAGCCCTAACAACAATGCAGTTTAAAACATTTATTAAAAAATAAGAATAAGAAATAAAAGTATCAAATAATTAAAGACCAGCAGTAAAATAACAATAGCGAGGCTATATACAGAGGATACCGGTGGCAACAGTTTGGGGAATGCCCTTTCCTGTTTCAGCATGACAATGCCCCCGTGCACAAAGCGAGGTCTATACAGAAATGGTTAGTCGAGATCGGTGTGGAAGAACGTGACTGGCTTGCACAGAGCCTTGATCTCAACCTCATCGTACACCTTTGGGATGAATTAGGACACCGACTGTGAGCCAGGCCTAATCGCCCAACATCAGTGCCCGACCTCACTAATGCTCTTGTGGCTGAATGGAAGCATATCCCTGCAGAAATGTTCCAACATCTATTTGAAAGCCTTCCCATAAGAGTGGATGGAGTCTGTTATAGCAGCAAAGGGGGGACCAATTCCATATTAATGGAATGATTTTGGAATTAGATTTTTGACGAGCAGGTGGCCACATACTTTTGGTCATGTAGAGTACATGAAGTGCATTCATTTCAAAATGGTAAAACAGATAGCTATGCATGAAAACATTTGATCTCAAATTCAAAATGCTGGAGTATAAGAGCCAAATAAAAAAAATGTTGCTTCACTGTCTAAATAAATACTAGGGAAGTGTAGCCTACCTTTGCCTGTTGTCTCAAAGACTACATTGTGGATAAGATACTGTATGTGTTCAGATAAGCTGCTTGGACTGGGCTGGCTCACACACTGGTTTCAGCTATTCAGCTATTATAAGGATGACCCAATTATAATGATTGATCATGCACAGTAATGATTGATTATAATGAGGGTCAAGCCATCCTATAATCATGACCTTAAAATCACTACTTATAAGACGTTGTGACATGTACTTTCTGTAATAACAACAGACATGAGTAAAATAGCCTTCAGTGTATTGACTATTACTCTGTAATTACATAAGCCATAGCTAGAGCTTACATAGCTCTGCCTGCAATACTGTATCAGTGCTCCTTTGTCTAATAATCTGCGGCAAACTGTGTTATTACCGTATTATTGCTCATAAAAGCTGTCATTTCACACTTGAAATACTGTAGTTATGTGGCTTCTATGGCATCTGGCACGAGTCCAGGATTATATCATTTTCATAAACAACCTAACAAAGAGGACCAGCTAATGGACAGTCAATCTGCCCAGAGATTGAATATCCATATGCCAACCAGTCCGAAAACTGTCACTTAGGGACAAAGGGAAACAAATACTCTCTTTACATTGCTTGCCTATTTGCCAAATAACAATGGACATTGTTTATGAGCATTGTTGTTTATCTTGGCTTTCAGATGCAATTCACTTGTTTTCTTCATCAAACCAATACATTTAAGTCATCCATTGTCAATGGTTGAACAGGAAAATGGAAACGTTTTAATAATAATTGTTGAATTTAACCAGAGTATGCGTTTAAAACTGTAACAATAACCTTTTGTACCAATATGTTTGTGTACACTGCACGCCAAGTGTTAATCCCCAAGAGGGTGCACTGTATTCTGTGATCAACAAAAGCAGAGCTCCATAGCCAAACTATAATAGAAAGTTTCACTTGTGTTACATTTCATGACTGGAGTGAATTAAACAATATCATGACATTATTATATCCAGTAGGCCTACTTTCGAAATTAAAACATTGTTATTTTGGTAGCCAACACGCATGGTTAATTCGGCATCCAGTTTTGTAACAAAGTATTGCTTTATATGAGCGTTACATGTGCATAATATTGTATTGTATCTTGCTACAATGTTAGATTTTGGAAATCAGAGCTAGCGCCAGAAGCGACCCAATAACAAAAGTAAGCATACTGTTGTAGGCTATCCTTTGTCATGTCTTGAAGAAAGAACGGTTACCGACGTTAAACAAAGACGAACGTGGCGACTCACCATAGTATGAAGGAGGAATGTCAGTCTTCCTAGCCATTGCACCTCAGACAGGAGATTCTGCAGATATCATATGAGGAGGTGAACAGCGTTTTAATAGCCCAGTCTACGTAAATACAGTAGCCTACCTCGGGCCCTTGGTATGAGCTGTCTCCGCCACGCAGCTGAGCGAGCCGTGTTTACAGCACGAGAGAGCGTCATCAACCGTGTGATAAAACACTCTTAAAGGAGACGCATTCAGAGACTGGCACCAAGGTAGGCACGCTGATGGCAAATAAGAATGTTATACATGAATCTCGATATAGCCCTGATTCACACTTGACACTGTCACCATAATCTATATTGTGAATGTGTTAGTAAAATTGGAAAGCAATGTATCAATCAGATTGATTTATAAAGCCCTTCTTACACCCCAAACAGCAAGCAATGCAGGTGTAGAAGCATGGTGGCTAGAGGAAAAACTCCCTGGAAAAGGCCGGAACCTAGGAAGAAACCTAGAGAGGAACCAGGCTATGAGGGGTGGCAAGTCCTCTTCTGGCTGTGCTGGGTGGAGATTATTACAGAACATGGCCAAGATGTTCAAATGTTCATAGATGACCAGCAGGGCCAAATAATAATAATGACAGTGGTTGTAGAGGGTGCAACAGGTCAGGAGTAAATGTCAGTTGGCTTCTTTTTTTTTGAGTGAGTGATACGAGAACACTTTAAAATGATAATTTCTTTGATGCAATCTATAGCTATAGGCTGACTGATATAGTTGGTCTATATCCAGTTGGCTCTATTGCTAATATCCACCAGAAGTAAGAATGGATTGATAGCATATAACCTAATTCTGTGGCCTGTACTTAGAGCTTTCTCTCAGACAACGTTCACTATTTTACTGTGCAGCGTCCCTTGACTTTGACATGGACCCTTTGTGGAGAATCACTGTCCTCTGCAGGGCTTCTTGTGGCAGCACAGATCCCATCTCTGCCTGCCAGGATTTGGGAGAAATGTCATGTTAGGGTCAAGGCAAAGCAATGAGTGTTAAGCTCAAGCAAAAGTATCCAATTAACATTACTAGTCATGCATGACACAAAGTCTGTACCCCTAACCAGTTAAGAGTGGTTTGAGATAGTCCTCACATAGAGCTCCTTTAAGCATGTGACATCCAGTGGAGAAAAGTGGTGTTGAGCTGAAAGTGTCCATCTCAGTACGACAAGTTAATTATCGAGGGACTCTTACCATTGCTCAAATTCTTTGGGAACGTCTCTCTCACACACACACGCACGCACGCACGCACACACACACACACACACACACACACACACACACACACACACACACACACACACGCACACACGCACACACACACACACACACACTACAGTAGATGAGCATGGCCAGGAGGTGGCAGCAGAGGGTAGGAAAAGCCATGAACATACTGTAGGTTTGGTGCTGGCAGGATGTAATGTGCATATCTGCCTATTTGTACTGAATATTTATGTTTTATGTACTTTAACATGAAATACAACTTCTTTATCATTATTTTACAAGCCATACCCTGTGTTCAAATAAGGGAATATGTTTTAAAGGGATGGTTCATACAAATGACAAAAATACATGTTTTTCTTACCCTGTAAGCAGTCTATGGACAAGGAATGATAGTAATTCATGTTTTGGTTTAGTTTCCCTGGCAACGTTCCCACGTGCTAACGTTTTAGCATTTGTGTCACAAATCCCATTGAAGCGCATCATGTTCAAATCATGTATAAGTGACTTTGTTGAGCTTCACAATCAATTTTAGACACTTTCGAATGATTTGGATATTAGCGAAAAATGCTAAATTCGGTACGATAACTTTAATGGGATTTGTGCCACAAATGCTAAAATGTGCCATGGAAACAAAACCAAAGCATGGATTGCTGTTATACCTTGACCAAAGACTGCTTCTGTCTCTCTCTAATGCTGACGTCGATGAAACCCATTTAAAGTACTAAAGTTTCAGAAACGCAATCAATAAAAAGAGATTGATTTCCCTCGGGCAGATTATATGGTGATTTACTGATTTGCTGCACTGAAATGAGGAGTTGTTTTTTTCTGCTTTGAAGTAACTTTCATCTACATCCTGATTAGTCCTGGAGATCAGAATGCATTCAATGCAGTTGAAGATATTCAATTCCCTCCGAAAAATATATCTCTGGTATTGTCAGTGGTGACTCGTCATTCAGGGCATGTGTTTTGAGCCCCACCTGTTCAGTAAAAAAAAAATGTATATGTATATACAGTACCAGTCAAATGTTTGTACACAACTACTCATTCAAGGGTTTTTGTTCATTTGAACTATTTTCTACATTGTAGAATAATAGTGAAGACATCAAAACTATGAAATAACACATATGGAATCATGTAGTAAACAAAAAAGTGTTAAACTGTAACGGCTGTTGGAAGGAGAGGACCAAGGTGCAGCGTGGTACGTGTTCATACGTTTATTTGAACTGAACACTGAAATAACAAAAATAACAAAGAGAAAGAACGAATTTGAAACAGTTCTGTCTGGTAGGGACACAAAAACAGAAAACAACTACCCACAAAACACAGGTGGGAAAAGGCTACCTAAGTATGGTTCTCAATCAGAGACAATGATAGACAGCTGCCTCTGATTGAGAACCACACCCGGCCAAACACACAGAAATAGAAAACATAGAACACAAAACATAGAATGCCCACCCCAACTCTCGCCCTGACCAAACCAAAAATAGAGACAAAAAAGGATCTCTAAGGTCAGGGCGTGACATAAACAAATCAAAATATATTTTACATTTTAGATTCTTCAAAGTAGCCACCCTTTGCCTTGTTACAGCTTTGCACACTCTTGGCATTCTCTCAACCAGCTTCATGAGGTAGTCACCTGGAATGCATTTCAATTAACAGGTAAGTCTGGGTCTTCCTTTCCTGTGGTGGTCCTTATGAGAGCCAGTTTCATCATAGCGATGGATGGTTTCTGTGACTGCACTTTAAGAAACATTCAAAGTTCTTCAAATGTTCCGGATTGACTGACCTTGATGTCGTAAAGCAGTGATGGATTGTCATTTCTCTTTGCTTATTTGAGCTGTTCTTGCCATAATATGGACTTGGTCTTTTACCAAATAGGGTTATCTTCTGTATACCCATCCCTACCTTGTCACAACTGATTGGCTCAAATGCATTAAGAAGGAAATCATTTCCAAAAATTAACTTTTAACAAGGCACACCTGTTAATTGAAATGCATTCCAGGTGACTACCTCAAGAAGCTGGTTGAGAGAATGCCAAGTGTGTGCAAAGCTGTCATCAAGGCAAAGGGTGGCTACTTTGAAGAATCTCAAAAATATTTTGATCTGTTTAAAAAAAAAAAAGGTTGCTACATGATTCTGTATGTGTTATTTCAACAATGTAGAAAATTATAAAAAATAATGAAAAACACTTGAATAAGTAGGTGTGTCCAAACTTTTGACTGGTACTGTATATACAGTGGGGCAAAAAGTATTTAGTCAGCCACCAATTGTGCAAGTTCTCCCACTTAAAAAGATGAGAGAGGCCTGTAATTTTCATCATAGGTATACTTCAACTATGACAGACAAAATGAGAAAAAAAATCCAGAAAATCACATTGTAGGATTTTTAATGAATTTATTTGCAAATTATGGTGGAAAATAAGTATTTGGTCACCTACAAACAAGCAAGATTTCTGGCTCTCACAGACCTGTAACTTCTTCTTTAAGAGGCTCCTCTGTCCTCCACTCGTTACCTGTATTAATGGCACCAGTTTGAACTTGTTATCAGTATAAAAGACACCTGTCCACAACCTCAAACAGTCACACTCCAAACTCCACTATGGCCAAGACCAAAGAGCTGTCAAAGGACACCAGAAACAAAATTGTAGACCTGCACCAGGCTGGGAAGACTGAATCTGCAATAGGTATGCAGCTTGGTTTGAAGAAATCAACTGTGGGAGCAATTATTAGGAAATGGAAGACATACAAGACCACTTATAATCTCCCTCGATCTGGGGCTCCACGCAAGATCTCACCCCGTGGGGTCAAAATGATCACAAGAACGGTGAGCAAAAATCCCAGAACCACACGGGGGGACCTAGTGAATGACCTGCAGAGAGCTGGGACCAAAGTAACAAAGCCTACCATCAGTAACACACTACGCCGCCAGGGACTCAAATCCTGCAGTGCCAGACGTGTCCTCCTGCTTATGTGTCCTCCAGTACATGTCCAGGCCCATCTGAAGTTTGCTAGAGAGCATTTGGATGATCCAGAAGAAGATTGGGAGAATGTCATATGGTCAGATGAAACCAAAATATAACTTTTTGGTAAAAACTCAACTCGTCGTGTTTGGAGGACAAAGAATGCTGAGTTGCATCCAAAGAACACCATACCTACTGTGAAGCATGGGGGTGGAAACATCATGCTTTGGGGCTGTTTTTCTGCAAAGGGACCAGAACGACTGATCCGTGTAAAGGAAAGAATGAATGGAGCCATGTATCGTGAGATTTTGAGTGAAAACCTCCTTCCATCAGCAAGGGAATTGTAGATGAAACGTGGCTGGGTCTTTCAGCATGAAAATGATCCCAAACACACCGCCCGGGCAACGAAGGAGTGGCTTCGTAAGAAGCATTTCAAGGTCCTGGAGTGGCCTAGCCAGTCTCCAGATCTCAACCCCATAGAAAATCTTTGGAGGGAGTTGAAAGTCTGTGTTGCCCAGCAACAGCCCCAAAACACCACTGCTCTAGAGGACATCTGCATGGAGGAATGGGCCAAAATACCAGCAACAGTGTGTGAAAACCTTGTGAAGACTTACAGAAAACGTTTGACCTCTGTCATTGCCAACAAAGGGTATATAACAAAGTATTGAGATTATATAACAAAGTATTGAGTATTGAGTATTGAGTATTGGGGTGGCAGGGTAGCCTAGTGGTTAGAGCATTGGACTAGTAACCAGAAGGTTGTAAGTTCAAACCCCCCGAGCTGACAGGCAGTTAACCCACTGTTCCTAGGCTGTCATTGAAAAAAAAAAAAAATTCTTAACTGCCTTGCCTAGTTAAATAAAGGTAATAAATTCATTAAAAATCCTACAATGGGATTTTCTGGATTTTTTTATCATTTTGTCTGTCATAGTTGAAGTGTACCTATGATGAAAATTACAGGCCTCTCTCATCTTTTTATGTGGGAGAACTTGTACAATTGGTGGCTGACTAAATACTTTTTTGCCCCACTGTATATATATATATATATATATATATATATATATATATATATATATATATATATATATCCATATATATATTTGTTGATGCCTGTTTTGGCATTAACATGTCACATTTCAGGTTGTAAACAATGTAAAAAATAAAACATTAAAACAGTTTCTTTTTGCTTTCTTGAGTAATGCAGCTCCAAAATGCAGGTGTTTCAACCAAGCTCAGTGCTTTCTGTGGTGGAAGGGCAGCCAGTGGCTAACTGCAAGCGTTGCAAAAGCAATCACTTTTTGCCTCCCCCTTCCTGCTATTCGGTTGAGAGGGTGTGTGGTCCAAGTCTGGTTTTAAGGGTCTCTTTTCCAAGCTTGATTTGATTTGATTTGATTGGGATCTCTTTTAGTCCTCATTTTGACTAATCGTCCAAGAGTCCTTAACATTAAAATACAATTTATATTACAAACACACTTTCACATATAACACACTATTACAAACATACATAATATGCTAGCATAATGACCCAATAAATACTCAATCTAAAAAATATTGATTCTTCATCTACTATAGTCCCACAACATTTCTATATACTATATTTAAATTGTTTTTAAATAATGTTTACATTTATATATTGAAAGGTTTCTAGTTTGCTCAGTTAATTTATTCCATTTCTTTATTGCTCTAAATCGAAATGTTATTTTGCTTCTTTTCTGTCTGGATAACGCATAGATGGTGGACAATCTATTCCTAGTATTTACGGGAATGTCTCTCTCTTACCAACTGAATACCATTGTGAAATTAACTTGGCCATTTTTAAATTATGTATATTATAAAATAAAATAAGCATGTTTTTTTCAATTATCTTGTCAATTGATGACCAACCAAGAACACTGCGCATGACTGCAACAGAAGAACCATATCTCCACCTTAAAACAATCCTTGCTGCTTTATTCTGTGCATTCTGCAGCCTCCTAACTTCACTTGATGATGCATTTCCCCAGACCACCGAACAGTAGTTCACCTGACTCTCAATTAATGCTTGTGTTATTTGCTGAAGAATTTTTCCTGGTAAATATTTTGCTATCCTTCTGATTATGCATGCTGATTTAATATTTTTTTTACATAGATTAGTAATTTGAGACGACCATGATAAGCAGTTGTCTAGCTGCACTCCCAGTAGTTTGGTTTCTGCCACTTTTTCAATTTGTACTCCTCCCATACTTAATTGTATCCCATGCTGTTTTGGCCTTTTCCTAGTTGAACAGACCAACATAACTTTGGTTTTCTTGGTGTTTAAAGCAAGTTTGTTTTGGCAAACCGATTTCCTGATATTCTCCAAATCTCCTTGTAAAGCTTGCTGTACCTGTTGAACCGATTGTCTTGCTGCATAAATTGTAGTATAATCTGCAAATATAGTAGCTTGAGTTTCAACCAAGGCATAGGGAAGGTCGTTGGTATATATTAAGTAGAGAAGTGGCCCAAGGCAGCTGCCCTGCGGTATTCCACATTTTAACACTTTAGGGGAGGAAAATGAACCATTGATATAGGTGGACTGTTTCCTGTCAGTTAGATATGACTGTACCCAATTCAATGCTACCTCCTTAAAACCATAATGCATTAATTTTGTCAAAATTATTTCATGATCCACTAAATCAAATGCTGCACTGAAATCTAAAAATAGTACACCTACAAACTTGCCATTATCCATAGCATTGAGCCACTGGTCAGTCATGTCAACCAATGCAGTGGTAGTGGAATGATTTTTGCGATAAGCATGCTGATTGGCTGTAATCAGATGATTCTTTTCCATATACTCCCATATTTGTCTACTCACAATACCCTCCAATATCTTACTGAGTGTAGGGAGTAGACTAATTGGTCGACTATTGGCAGGAGTAATGGGTTCTTTACAGTCTTTTGGAATAGGACACAGTTTCGCATGCTTCCATACATTTGCAAACAACCCCTTTTCCAGTGACCAGTTAAATCAAATCAAATCAAATTTTATTTGTCACATACACATGGTTAGCAGATGTTAATGCGAGTGTAGCAAAATGCTTGTGCTTCTAGTTCCGACAATGCAGTAATAACCAACAAGTAATCTAGCTAACAATTCCAAAACTACTACCTTATACACACAAGTGTAAGGGGATAAAGAATATGTACATAAAGATATATGAATGAGTGATGGTACAGAGTGGCATAGGCAAGATACAGTAGATGGTATTGAGTGCAGTATATACATATGAGATGAGTATGTAAACAAAGTGGCATAGTTAAAGTGGCTAGTGACACATGTATTACATAAAGATGCAGTAGATGATATAGAGTACAGTATATACATATACATATGAGATTAATAATGTAGGGTATGTAACATTATATTAGGTAGCATTGTTTAAAGTGGCTAGTGATATATTTTACATCATTTCCCATCAATTCACATTATTAAAGTGGCTGGAGTTGAGTCAGTGTGTTGGTGGCTGTTTAACAGTCTGATGGCCTTGAGATAGAAGCTGTTTTTCAGTCTCTCGGTTCCAGCTTTGATGCACCTGTACTGACCTCGCCTTCTGGATGATAGCGGGGTGAACAGGCAGTAGCTCGGGTGGTTGTTGTCCTTGATGATCTTTATGGCCTTCCTGTGACATCGGGTGGTGTAGGTGTCCTGGAGGGCAGGTAGTTTGCCCCCGGTGATGCGTTGTGCAGACCTCACTACCCTCTGGAGAGCATTACGGTTGTGGGCGGAGCAGTTGCCTTACCAGGCGGTGATACAGCCCGACAGGATGCTCTCGATTGTGGATCTGTAGAGGTTTGTGAGTGCTTTAGGTGACAAGCCAAATTTCTTCAGCCTCCTGAGGTTGAAGAGGCGCTGCTGCGCCTTCTTTACGATGCTGTCTGTGTGGGTGGACCAATTCAGTTTGTCTGTGATGTGTACGCCGAGGAACTTAAAACTTACTACCCTCTCCACTACTGTTCCATCGATGTGGATAGGGGGGTGTTCCCTCTGCTGTTTCCTGAAGTCCACAATCATCTCCTTAGTTTTGTTGACGTTGAGTGTGAGGTTATTTTCCTGACACCACACTCCGAGGGCCCTCACCTCCTCCCTGTAGGCCGTCTCGTCGTTGTTGGTAATCAAGCCTACCACTGTTGTGTCGTCCGCAAACTTGATGATTGAGTTGGAGGCGTGCGTGGCCACGCAGTCGTGGGTGAACAGGGAGTACAGGAGAGGGCTCAGAACGCACCCTTGTGGGGCCCCAGTGTTGAGGATCAGCGGGGTGGAAATGTTGTTGCCTACCCTCACCACCTGGGGGCGGCCCGTCAGGAAGTCTAGTACCCAGTTGCACAGGGTGGGGTCGAGACCCAGGGTCTCAAGCTTGATGACGAGCTTGGAGGGTACTATGGTGTTAAATGCCGAGCTGTAGTGGATGAACAGCATTCTCACATAGGTATTCCTCTTGTCCAGATGGGTTAGGGCAGTGTGCAGTGTGGTTGAGATTGCATCATCTGTGGACCTATTTGGGCGGTAAGCAAATTGGAGTGGGTCTAGGGTGTCAGGTAGGGTGGAGGTGATATGGTCCTTGACTAGTCTCTCAAAGCACTTCATGACGGAAGTGAGTGCTACGGGGCGGTAGTCGTTTAGCTCAGTTACCTTAGCTTTCTTGGGAACAGGAACAATGGTGGCCCTCTTGAAGCATGTGGGAAAAACAGACTGGGATAGTGATTGATTGAATATGTCCGTAAACACACCAGCCAGCTGGTCTGCGCATGCTCTGAGGGCGCGGCTGGGGATGCCGTCTGGGGCTGCAGCCTTGCGAGGGTTGGCGCGTTTAAATGTTTTCCTCATGTCGGCTGCAGTGAAGGAGAGTCCGCATGTTTTAGTTGCGGGCCGTGTCAGTGGCACTGTATTGTCCTCAAAGCGGGCAAAAAAGTTATTTAGTCTGCCTGTGAGCAAGACATCCTGGTCCGTGACTGGGCTGGTTTTCTTTTTGTAATCCGTGATTGACTGTAGATCCTGCCACATACCTCTTGTGTCTGAGCCGTTGAATTGAGATTCTACTTTGTCTCTATACTGACGCTTAGCTTGTTTGATTGCCTTGTGGAGGGAATAGTTACACTGTTTGTATTCGGTCATGTTTCCGGTCACCTTGCCCTGATTAAAAGCAGTGGTTCGGGCTTTCAGTTTCACGCGAATGCTGCCATCAATCCACGGTTTCTGGTTTGGGAATGTTTTAATCGTTGCTATGGGAACAACATCTTCAACGCACGTTCTAATGAACTCGCTCACCGAATCAGCGTATTTGTCAATGTTGTTGTCTGACGCAATACGAAACATATCCCAGTCCACGTGATGGAATGGTCTTGGAGTGTGGAATCAGATTGGTCGGACCAGCGTTGAACAGACCTCAGTGCGGGAGCTTCTTGTTTTAGTTTCTGTCTGTAGGCAGGGATCAACAAAATGGAGTCGTGGTCAGCTTTTCCGAAAGGAGGGCGGGGCAGGGTCTTATATGCGTCTCGGAAGTTAGAATAGCAGTCATCCAAGGTTTTTCCAGCCCTGGTTGCGCAATCGATATGCTGATAAAATTTAGGGAGTCTTGTTTTCAGATTAGCCTTGTTAAAATCCCCAGCTACAATGAATGCAGCCTCCGGATAAATGGATTCCAGTTTGCAAAGAAGTCAAATAAAGGTCGTTCAGAGCCATCGATGTGTCTGCTTGGGGGGGAATATATACGGCTGTGATTATAATCAAAGAGAATTCCCTTGGTAGATAATGCGGTCGACATTTGATTGTGAGGAATTCTAAATCAGGTGAACAGAAGGACTTGAGTACCTGTATGTTGTTACGATCACACTACGTCACGTTAACCATGAAGCATATGCCCCCGCCCCTCTTCTTACCAGAAAGATGTTTGTTTCTGTCTGCGCGATGCGTGGAGAAACCAGCTGGCTGCACCGATTCCGATAGCGTCTCTCCAGTGAGCCATGTTTCCGTGAAGCAAAGAACGTTACAGTCTCTGATGTCCCTCTGGAATGCTACCCTTGCTCGGATTTCATCAACCTTGTTGTCAAGAGACTGGACATTGGCGAGAAGAATGCTAGGGAGTGGTGCACAATGTGCCTGTCTCCGGAGTCTGACCAGAAGACCGCTCCGTTTCCCCTTTTACGAAGTCGTTTTTTTGGGTCGCCGGCTGGAATCCATTCTGTTGTCCTGGGTGGAAGGCAGAACACAGGATCCGCTCCGGGAAAGTCATATTCTTGGTTGTACTGATGGTGAGTTGACGCTGCTCTTATGTTCAGTAGTTCTTCTCGACTGTATGTAATGAAACCTAAGATGACCTGGGGTACCAATGTAAGAAATAACACGTAAAAAAACAAAAAACTGCATAGTTTCCTAGGAACGCGAAGCGAGGCGGCCATCTCTGTCGGCGCCGGAAGATAAATATGTATCTCAGAGGAACTGCAATCTGGGGAGCAGCTCAGCGAAGCAAAAAATTGTCCATAAGACCATAACCTGTAGATTTACCATCAGGTAATGACTTCAACAGGTTTAACACCTCCTCCACTGACACCGTTTGTAGACTAAAAGAGCAGATCTTATTGCTCATAATATGATCATCAATCCATTGGACAATAGCTTGTTTGGAATAATGCATGTCTACATTATTGCTTAGTAATTTAATTTTCTGTGTAAAAAAATCTACAAAATGATTGGCAATATCAACTGGTTTTGTTATTATTCTCCCGTCAACCTCCACACTACATGGGCATGATGAGATAGATTTACCAAGTAAGCCCTTAACTGTGTTCCATACCCTTTTAGAATCATTTTTACAATCAGTAAAAGCATTGTTGTAAAATAACTTTTTTTTCTTTCTATTCAATTTAACTGCATAATTACGTAATGTTCATTAATTCTGTTCATCAATTTCTAATTTTGACTTGGCTGCTAAGACTTTTGCCATATTTCTTTGAGAAAAAGCTTCACCCAGTTCATCATCAATCCATGGAGATGGACGGGCACCAAGATGTTCTCTTTCTTACAGGGGCATGATAGTCCATTACCTCCATGAGCAAATCAATAAAACATTTTGTAGCGTGATTTAAATCATCCTTTAGATTAATCAGCTCCCAGGGTACAGCAGCTAAATCATTTAGAAATAACTCACGATTAAATGTTTTAAAATGTATTTTGACCACAATCCTAGGGGGTTTCTTTGGAACCTTGGTATTCATGGTTATGATCACAATATTATGGTCTGTCCAGCCCACTGGCATTGATCTGGCTTTTAAGCATTGCAATGGTATATTAGCTTAAAAGGATAAACATTCACACGCAACACCATGGGCCAGAAAAGGTTGAATACATTGGCCATGCTGTCAATCCAGCATGACTTCTGCCGCTCTCAAAACAACTGGAAACTCGGACCTGGGAAATCTCAGAATTCATTAAGTTAAAGAAAAAAACTAGCTCCTACTGGAAAAATACATTTTGAACGGTCATCCAACTCGGAATTCCAAGTCGGGAACACGGGCCTCTTTCTCGAGCTCCAGCCTGAAGTACACTGACTTTATGAGTCAACCTTGTTCCCAGTTGTCTTGAAAGCACCATAAATCTAGAGAATGCTAGAATTTGATGACAAAGTTTGATGACAAAATTTGCCCATAATGAAATTTGCCACCTTCCTGTTCAAGTGAGAACAGCACAACAAGGTGAGTCCAAAAATGTATTGTATGCTGCTGCATAAATTATGTAATATGCCAGGGAGATATGTTTACTGTATCTAAGAAAGTAATACTAAGTGTATGTTGTGTAGTAAGCTGTTAGTAGCCCATGTGCCTCCCAATACTTTGGTCCCTTTCCACCTCATAACTTAGCCTACTGTTCTGAATTGGCAGTGCACATGTAGCCTATAGGCTGTTTTAGAGGAATGTCATCATCGTCTACTCCCATTCCTGACGTCCTGACGTCGCAGGTATACTAACCACCGGTCTTGGGATCCATCATTACTCGCACCTGCACGTCATCATGAGGCACACCTGGACTCCATTACCTCACTTAGTACCTCCCCTATATCTGATACTACCATAGGGTCTTTCCCCAGTCAGTAATGTTCCTGTGTTTATGCGTAGATGCTACTGTTATGTTGTCTCGTTCCTTGTTTGTTCTTTTATTTAACATTTCACCTCCTTCTCGACTTTCAGCGTCTCCGTCACAATGACGTCATTGATCTTCAAGACATAGCTCTAGAAAGAAGCGGGAGTTACAATTCTGAGTTGGATGACCATTCAAAACATACAGTACTTCCCTGTTGTCTTGAACTCATTGAAGTCAAGTTTTCGCAGATCCGAGTTAACAGTTGTTTTGTGACACAAATCACGCTTCATTGTCAGCATGGCCAATGTTGAATGTTTATAATTTTAAACTTGGAAAAGAGCCCCTTAATCCCAGATTTGGGACCACACAGCCACTCTGTCACAACCTGTCGTTGTGATTGTTTCCACCCTCCTCCAGGTGTCACCCATCTTCCCCATTATCCCCTGTGTATTTATACCTGTGTTCTCTGTTAATCCGTTGCCAGTTCGTCTTGTTTGTCAAGTCAACCAGCGTTTTTGTTCTCAGCTCCTGCTTTTCCCAGTCTCTTTTTCTCGCCCTCCTGGTTTTTGACCCTTGGCTGTCCTGACTCTGAGCCCGCCTGCCTGACCACTTTGCCTGCCCCTGACCCTGCCTGCTGACCTGTACCTTTAACCCACCTCTGGATTGTTGACCTCTGCCTCCCCTGAGCCTGCCTGCCGACCTGTACCGTTGCCCCACCTCTGGTTTACTGATCCATGCCTGCCTTGACCTGTCTATTGCCTGCCTCTGTTGGAATATTAAACCATTGTCAATTCGATGTGTCTGCATCTGGGTCTTACCTCGATTCCTGATACACTCCACTGAATAGCAGGCTAGTGATTGCTTTGCAATGCCTGCAGTTAACGTTAGCCACTGTCACTGTTTCCTTCCAAACCACTCATTGTTGAATTTGAGATTCCCAACTTGTTGTGTAATATTTATGTCCAACGGCCAATGAGCACCGATGCATTTTACAGTGGGGCAAAAAAGTATTTAGTCAGCCACCAATTGTGCAAGTTCTCCCACTTAAAAATATGAGAGAGGCCTGTAATTTTCATCATAGGTACACTTCAACTATGACAGACAAAATTAGAAAAAAAATCCAGAACAATCACATTGTAGGATTTTTAATGAATTTATTTGCAAATTATGGTGGAAAATAAGTATTTGGTCAATAACAAAAGTTTATCTCAATACTTTGTTAGATACCCTTTGTTGGCAATGACAGAGGTCAAACGTTTTCTGTAAGTCTTCACAAGGTTTTCACACACTGTTGCTGGTATTTTGGCCCATTCCTCCATGCAGATCTCCTCTAGAGCAGTGATGTTTTGAGGCTGTTGCTGGGCAACACTGACTTTCAACTCCCTCCAAAGATTTTCTATGGGGTTGAGATCTGGAGACTGGCTAGGCCACTCCAGGACCTTGAAATGCTTCTTAAGAAGCCACCATAATTTGCAAATAAATTCATTAAAAATCCTACAATGCGATTTTCTGGATTTTTTTTCTCATTTTGTCTGTCATAGTTGAAGTGTACCTATGATGAAAATTACAGGCCTCTCTCATCTTTTTAAGTGGGAGAACTTGCACAATTGGTGGCTGACTAAATACTTTTTTGCCCCACTGTTTCTATAATTTCTCTATTTCTCTTCATATGAGAAGGATTAAAAAGGATTTGCCAGTAGATTGTAGACTTGATTCAAGATGACTACTAGCTAAGATTTTTGAAAGTATGATGTTGACATGATCAGTCCAATCAAAGCTACTGTACATATGTGATTTGACGTAATTTTACCTGTGGCCAATGACCTTGAGCATTCTTGGATGGACACATCTAGTGTAACTCTAGGACAGCACCCAAAGGGCTAGAATTTTCTAGCTCTCCCCTTAGACTTGGTGGTGACGTAGTGTCCCCATGAGTGACAGAACACTGAGCCAATCACGGCGCAACACTCCGTATTTTCTGCTGGCTTGCCCCACCACCACAGAAAGCACTGAGCTAGGCTGAAACACCTGCATTTTGGAGCTGCCTTACTCAAGAAAGCCAAAAAATACCATGTTTGTATGTGGCTTTGACTCAATTATATATACAGTTGAAGTCGGAAGTTTACATACACTTAGGTTGGAGTCATTAAAAACTAGTTTTTCAACCACTCCACAAATTTCTTGTTAACAAGCTATAGTTTTGGCAAGTCGGTTAGGACATCTACTTTGTGGTTGACACAAGTAACGTTTCCAACAATTGTTTACAGACAGATTATTTCACTTATAATTCACTGTATCACAATTCCAGTGGGTCAGAAGTTTACATACACTAAGTTGACTGTGCCTTTAAAAAGCTTGGAAAATTCCAGACAATGATGTCATGGCTTTAGAAGCTTCTGATAGGCTAATTGACATAATTTGAGTCAATTGGAGGTGTACCTGTGGATGTATTTCAAGGCCTACCTTCAAACACAGTGCCTCTTGCTTGGCGACACAGGAAAATCAAAAGAAATCAGCCAAGACCTCAGAAAAAAAATTGTAGACGTTCACAAGTCGGGTTCATCCCTGGGAGCAATTTTCAAACGCCTGAAGGTACCACGTTCATCTGTACAAACAATAGTACGCAAGTATAAACACCATGGGACCACGCAGCAGTCAAACCGCTCAGGAAGGAGACGTGTTCTGTCTCCTAGAGATTAACTTACTTTGGTGTGAGAGATGCAAATCAATCCCAGAACAACAGCAAAGGACCTTGTGAAGAGGCTGGAGGAAACAGGTAGAAAATAATCTATATCGACAGTAAAACAAGTCCTATATCGGCATAACCTGAAAGGCCGCTCAGAGGCTTGCAAGCCGAAGAACACCATCCCAACTGTGAAGCACGGGGGGGGGGGGGGGGGGACAGCATCATGTTGTGAGGGTGCTTTGCTGCAGGAGGGTCTGGTGCACTTCACAATACAGATGGCATCATGAGGTAGGAGAATGGTGTGGATATATTGAAGCAACATCTCAAGACATCAGTCAGGAAGTTAAAGCTTGGTCTCTAATGGGTCTTCTTAATGGACAATGACTCCAAGCATACTTCCAAAGTTGTGGCAAAAAGGCTTAAGGACAACAAAGTCAAGGTATTGGAGTGGCAATCACAAAGCCCTGACCTCAATCCTATAGAAAATGCGTGGGCAGAACTGAAAAAGAGTGTGTGAGCAAGGAGGCCTACAAACCTGAATCAGTTACACCAGCACTGTCAGGAGGAATGGGCCAAAATTCACCCAACTTATTGTGGGAAGCTTGTGGAAGGCTACCCGAAACGTTTGACCCAAGTTCAACAATTTAAAGGCAATGCTACCAAATACTAATTGAGTGTATGTGTAACCGATGTGAAATGGCTAGCTAGTTAGCGGGGTGCGCGCTAATAGCTTTTCAATCGGTGACATCACTTGCGCTGAGACCTTGAAGTAGTTGTTCCCCTTGCTTTGCAAGGGCCGCGGCTTTTGTGGAGCGATGGGTAATGATGCTTCTTGGGAGGCAGTTGTTGTGTGCGGAGGGTCCCTGGTTTGAGCCCATGTAGGGGAGAGGATAGGAATGGAAGCTATACTGTTACATTGATGCTGTTGACCCAGATCGATCACTGGTTGCTGTGGAAAAGGAGGTCTTACATCTTCTTTCACATGCAAAATCGCTCTAACACACGACCCCTATTATTGTGACAGCCATGAAGCTAAACAATAACAATTTCAGTACAGTCCAAAGAAAATGACAATAGATATACAATGCACAATACTTGGGTCCTTGAGTGAGTCTTCATGTGTGCATGCGTAAAAATGCATACCTGCAGTAAAATATTTAAACAGTGATGACAGGACGGTCACAACCTTCACTCGTTAGGTAGGACACAATATACAGTATCTTTTAGACAGGAGCAACAGTAATGATACATGCCCTCAATGTGAAATGACATTAATCCATAAATACAGAGCACAACCCTTTTTATATAAACCCTTTAAGGTAGTAAGAAAATAAACATTCACTTAATATTTCAATGAAGAAGCAAACACTTGATTAACTTTCCGAAATAGGCTTTAAATACATTAACGGCAACATAAATATATACATAGTCACATTCACTATTGACTATGGGATATATGAGCCAGTTTTCCAAAGACACTATTTCGTTATAGAGTTGTAAACAGTTTTTACATACAGAAGAAGGAGACACAAACCTGCTCTCAGAATATCTCTCTCAGACTGAAGAGCAGACAGACCAACTTTCCAAATAGGGGAGAAGCACTCAAAACCCACTAGTTGTTCTTTCAAGGAAAATAATACAAAAATGTTACGTCTGAAGACCTCTCGTATTGCCAACCTTACTACATGGCAGCAAATATTTGTATGAATTCGACAACACATAATGAAAGGAAACTTGATTAATATCACACCTTTTTCTGAAGTGAATGGTTTCACCCACCACTCTGCCGGCAGAACAGCAGTGTTCATTTTCTGCAGCTCGAGCAATGTTGATCAAAACTACATTTTTACTGTGTCACCCATGTAATGTCGGATCATCATGAACGAAGGTATGTTCTTCGGCAGATAGCCTAGCAGTTAAGGGCATTGGGCCAGTAACTGAAAATCACTGATTTGAATCCTGAGCCGGCAAGGTGGAAGAATCTGCTGTTCTGTCCTTGAGCAATGCAGTTAACCCAAACAACTGCTCCCTGGATGCCAATGATGTTGATTAAGGAAACCCCCTACACTTCTCTGATTCAGAGGGGTTGGGTTGAATGCATTCAGTTGTGCAACTGACTAGGTTTCCCCTTTCTTTGTGTATTTATGTGATGGTCTTCTTGTAACGGGTATGAATGTGTCCTTGGGCTGAAAGAGAAGACTGGTTAGACCGGAAACAGGTTTGTCCTCTCCATCCCCTCCCGGAGGACCTGAGCCCTAGGACCATGCCTCAAGGCTACCTGGCCTGATGACTCTTTTCTGTTCCCAGTCCACCTGGTCATGCTTCTGCTCCAATTTCAACTGTTCTGCCTGCGGCTATGGAACCCTGACCTGTTCACCGGATGTGCTACCTGGTCCCAGACCTGCTTTTTTCTACTCTCTCTACCGCACCTGCTGTCTCGAACTCTGAATGCACCGCTATGAAAAACCAACTGACATTTACTCCTGAGGTGTTGACCTGTTGCACCCTCTACAACCACTGTGACTATTATTTTTTGACGCTACTGGTCATCTATGAACATTTGAACATCTTGGCCATGTACCGTTATAATCTCCACCCAGCACAGCCAGAAGAGGACTGGTCCCCCCTCAGAGCCTGGTTCCTCTCTAGGTTTATTCCTAGGTTCCTGCCTTTATAGGGAGTTTTTCTACCGAGCTTCTGCATCAAATTAAATCAAATGTTATTGGTCACATACACATGGTTAGCAGATGTTAATGTGAGTGTAGCGAAATGCTTGTGCTTCTAGTTCCGGCAGTCCAGTAATATCTAACAATTCCCCAACAACTACCTAATACACTCAAATCTAAAGGGATGGAATAACAATATGTACATATAAATAAGCAATGGCCAATCGACATAGACAAGGTGCAATAGATGGCATTTACTTAACTAGGCAAGTCAGTTAAGAACAAATTCTTATATTCAATTACAGCCTGCCCCTGAACTGCCTTGACAGATTTTTACCTTGTCAGCTCGGGGATTTGATCTTGCAACCTTGCAAGTTACTAGTCCAACGCTCTAACCACTAGGCTACCTGCCGTTTGAAGGTACAGCATAGACATATGAGATGAGTAATGTAAGATATGTTAAAGTGCCATTGTTTAAAGTGATCCATTTATTAAAGTGACCAGTGATATGAGTCTCTGTAGGCAGCAGCCTCTCTAAGTTAGCGATGGCTGTTTAGCAGTCTGATGGCCTTGTTTTTTAGTCTCTCTGTCCCAGCTTTGATGCACCTGTACCTCGCCTTCTGGATGATAGCCGGTTGAACAGGCAGTGGCCGGTTGATCTTTTTGGCCTTCCTGTGACATCGAGTGCTCCAGGTGTCCTGGAGGGTGGGTAGTTTGCCCCGGGTAATGCGTTTGGCAGACCGCACCACCCTCTGGAGAGCCTTGCGGTTGCGGGCGGTGCAGTTGCAGTACCAGGCGGTGATGACAGGATGCACTCAGTTGTGCATCTGTAAAAGTTACACTGGCTTGTCTGGCTGCCATGTTTTTATTTTAACCTCCCATTCCCTTATCTACACTGAAATAATATCATTTCAGCAGGCCTCTATTGTCATTTTTTCCCCCTATCTCACATAGCTCATTAGCACACTCTTGTGGTTGAATATATATGTATATATTGTAGGTCCTAGGATACAATAATGAATAATGTGGAACAGCAGTGAAAACCAACCTGCCAATATTTAAGATTTAATAAATAAACTATTTTTTGGTACAGTTATGTAATTCATTTATTTTCACAGATTTTTTTGGTTGTACACAATCAAAGTCTGAAATACTGAATTCTGTTGTGTGGAATATGGAGGAGGTGGTTACTGTGTGGGTGGATGGTTCTGCCTGTCACTTGTTTTCAACAGGCAGCCAGTCTCGGAAGGGGGACGTGAAGAGGGAGACTGCAAAGTCCAGGCACTGCTGCTCTCTTTGTTCTGAGTGTTTGCAGTGCTAGTGTTTTTAATTAATCTGTGTATCTCACATATTATGAGCCCAGTATGATGGAGCAAGAAAACCTTCTTAGCAGATAATGACATGACAATAACAGTAGCTGTAGATGATGTAATGAAAAGTTGGAGGGTGGTTGGTAATGGAGGGCATCAGGTGGATCCACGTCTGGGTGTTAGGCAGAAACCCTAGGTCCCGGAGAACAGGAGCAGAGTTAAAGGGAACAGGGGAGGAGACAGAGACGTAAACAAGCAAACACAGATTACACTTTACTAAGAGAAAATCTGATGGATTAGTGCAGTGTTATAAACGGATATGTACTTTTCAACACTTTTGGAAGGTATAGCCTACCTCAAGCTGGTCCCCCTCCGACTCAGAGCACAGAGAATCAGACTGATCCAAACTCACTGGTGGGTGGGATACCTCCTGGGGGGCTAGGACAGTCTGTCCTAAAGTCATTTGGAGAGATACATTTAAGAGGTACATTTTTACAAGCTCAGCAGAACTACCATTTCTTGCTTTCTCAAATGTCAACCGAAGCTTAACACACTTTGTCTATTGGGCTTCCTTGAAGTGTAGGGCGTCAGTGCTTTCAGTGATCGACCGTCCAACTGCTCCAACTGGAGAAGATTGTTGGCTTCAACCGAGGTAACTCTAGGAAGACAAAGTCAAAAATATCAGGTTTAGGGAAACTAAAACTAGCTTCAGGACATTTTGTGTTGTGTGCAAAGAGAATTGCCTTCAGGTTGTTCTCCCACCCTTCCTGGTACCAATCAAGGGACTTGTCCATGGCAGTCTTGAGAGTCTGGTTGGTCCATCCCCAAACCTGGAGGAGGGGTTAGGAAAGCGACACCTATTGACAATGTAAAATAGTAAAATATTGAAATATGTCTGATTATGTATCATGGAAAAACAACAACAAATTGTAAAAAATAAATAAAACAAACCACTGGTGACAGAATATAACCTATAACATCCGTACCTTGTTCCAGCGTTCATGACCTCGGTCACTCAACATGACCTCAGGAGAACAGTGGGTGTTGAAGAAGTCCATCATCGCCTTGGAGGTGGCCTCGCCACTCTTGTCCTTGATGGGTATCATACAAAACGAAAACCTATTTTTGGTTCAAAGCACACTTTTTTTATGGGTTATAGAAGGGAATTTAGAGTTAAGCACGTACTCTTCCTTTACTGACCTTAATGGGTGTTGCCTCCATCCACTTGGTAAAGTGATGGGTCGCCGTCAGACACCAGCTGTTGCCATTCCTGGATTTAGTGAAGGGTCAGATGAGGTCCACCCCTAACATTTAGAGTGTTAGAGAGATTACTTTATTCTTACCCGTATCTGTGTCATACAGTATGCATATTTTCATATTTGTAAGGATACTGACACACATACACACACATTCTATAATATTCAACTCTGCTGTGGTCAAATATTTTTTGACCACAGGGACACTTACCGATCATGTGCCATCGTGCAAACAACTTTGATGGGCTTCAACTCCAGCGCCACAGTCTTCGCCCTTTCAAAATTCTGGCAGGCTAGACAGGGTGCTGAGCTTTTAAGCAAAAAGTGACAAATTTAAACATTGATATGACATTCATTGAAGTCATAATATTTTCAGATATAATAGAATGTGATTGATAACCAAAAGGTTATTTCACTTTCCCAGCTGTCCCACTCCTTGGCAATTCCCTGTCAGACTTTGGTTGACTTTGGCAATCAAATCAAATCAAATCAAATCAAATTTTATTTGTCACATACACATGGTTAGCAGATGTTAATGCGAGTGTAGCGAAATGCTTGTGCTTCTAGTTCCGACAATGCAGTAATAACAAGTAATCTAACTGATCCAAACTCACTGGTGGGTGGGATACCTCCTGGGGGGCTAGGACAGTCTGTCCTAAAGTCATTTGGAGAGATACATTTAAGAGGTACATTTTTACAAGCTCAGCAGAACTACCATTTCTTGCTTTCTCAAATGTCAACCGAAGCTTAACACACTTTGTCTATTGGGCTTCCTTGAAGTGTAGGGCGTCAGTGCTTTCAGTGATCGACCGTCCAACTGCTCCAACTGGAGAAGATTGCGCTTCACTCCGAAATGCCCAGCACGCATCTCGGTCAGCATGGCCTCTTTCTCTTCCTTAGTACAAATCCTCCTCCTGTGTGGCTGGCCATCCTCCCCACGTAGGTACATATGATTGCCTAACAAGTTGGAAGAGAAGAGTTGTTGAAATACTCAAGTCTAAGTACATTTGCACTGCTATCTTTCTCTCTCTCCATCTCTCTCTGTCAGTCTTCCACTCTCTTCCCACCTCTCTCTCCCCTCTCAATTTCATCCTATCTTTCTCACTTTCTTCCTCTCTCTACCCCCCAATGTTGGCACATTGGCCATTATTTAGAAAAATGTATGGAATCATTCCTCTAAAACGGTCTGGCTAGCTAGCTAGCTAGCTAACAAACATACAGTGTAGATGATCTTCAAATTCATTGCTTTACACTATCATATCACAGCAGTGGCAAGCCATGGTTGACCAATAACACACCTCACCATAGTATGAATTAAAACAGACACCACCAAACCGATCCTATGTGTGTTCCTATCACTTTGTGGACAAGAGGCCGACTGAAGAGCATCCTTTCCCTGAGAAGTGGCTGGGCTATGACAAGTACAGACCAGAAGGTGACATCTCATCAGGACATCAACAAATATAGGTAGCTGTTAGCTAGCTCCTACTCGCTAGCTATCGTCACAGATGGTTGTCCTGAATCGGGCAGAAGTTAGCTAGCTTAGCTAATTATGTTACTAGTTGGTAGCCACTCCTAAGTCCTAACACACTGTACCTAGCTAACTGTTGCCTAGCTTACTCACTTAGCTGGCTAGCTTGAGGACAGCCCATCTGATACAGTTTTGTTTGCTAACTAGCCTAGCTAATTAGTCCCTACATTGTTAGCTATCAAACAACTTCTGTCTGACAATGTCACCCCCATGCCAGGAGTATCCCCATCATTGCTGGCATGCCACTGGCCATGCTCATGACATGTCTGACTAGCTAAATTATTAAACGTTCAACTATTTTCTTTTTTCTTTACCTAACCATGACCAGTAGGCTGTCTGTGTATTTTATTGTGTTAAACTTGTGGTCTCTCTTATGTTTGTTTGACAGATGAAGACAACTGTGGTGATGCAGAGTCTGATCTGTGTGCCAATGCCACCGCAGCATAAAGATGCTGATACTCAATGGGAGGTTCCAGCACTGACTGATCGCAGCTACGTGTCAAGAGAACCAGTCAACAAACAAACCCAATGTGGTGGTGCAGAGCCATTTGACCCACACCATCCTGAAGAATGACACTAGCTCAGAGTTGTATACTGGCCTTCCTCATAGTGTTTTCTTTGACCATGTAGCGTTTCTGCAGCAATTCGACACGGCTAACTTCAAAATGCATATCACTGATCAAACACTGATAACCTTGATGGATCTGAATCTACTCCAGGGTGATCTTGCTGAAGGCTTTGCTGTGTCCCAGGGAGTATTGAGCAGAATACTTTCCTACTGGATTGAAACAATGGCGGAGCACATGAGGAACTACATTCCATGGCTGCCGAGGGAGACGATCCAGAACACAATGCCTCAGTGCTTTAAAGAGATGTTCCCCAACACCACTTGCATCATTGACTGCTCTGAAACCACTCATCAGAAAGCACACAATCTCCATTCCAGAGGGGAGTCATTCAGCCACTATTATTCCAGCAATACTCCATGTGGAGGCAGATGCAGTGACAAATTCATCACCCAAAACTCTGGCTTCCTGGAATACCTTAGGCCTGGCGATGATGTTATGGCAGACAGGGGCTTCACCATCCGAGATCTGCTGTATGAGAGGAAGGTAAACCTTGCCATACCAGCCTTCACTCAGGAAATGAGAGCAGCTGTCTGACGAGGATGTCACAAGCACGAGAAGGATAGCTAATGTATGTAAACATGTTGAGAGAGTTATCGGACGATTCAAGGTGTTCAAAATCTTCTCCCAGACTGTTCCCATCAACCTGACGCACAAAATGGACAAGGTCATGGTGAGATCATCCATGACTGAGCAGTGAGAATGTTCATATGAAATGTAACTCTATATACACTATAATTTCATCCACATGAGACCCTGTGTGTACATATAGATTCCTATTTAATGTGAATCATTTTGATGTTCCTACATTAGAAATGTACTGTAACTTTGCCTGTTCCTGATCCTTACAGGCACCCGATAGGTGCCGTTATCATGCCTTCTTCAATCTATTTCAAACACATTTTCTTCAACACCAAAAATGTCTCTAACAGACCAACAGTGAAGACAACTGCTTTCGGGGAACAGCGAAGACACCGTTTTCTTCATTGGTGCCCTTGAAAACCAAACCCAGAATCAAACTGAAAACACAATTTGAAACCTTTAGACATGCCTCCTCGTCCTTCATTTCAAAAGGTTAAGTATCAAAGAAAATGTCAAGAAAGTTTAATTTCACAGTGTTTTTATTAACACCACAATTTGCCAGGTGCAAGATGAATTATGGTATGCTTAGATAAGTTCATGAAGTGCCTTAATATGAAAAAGAGCTACACAAGGTACAATACAAATATTAATACATCATAAGGAGTTAGATAAACATGAATGAAGAGAGCTGTACAAGGCAAGATATAAAAAAAACATCAAGAATTATGCAAATATAATCAGGTAAATGTGCATATGAAGAGAACTGTGCAAGACTAAAAAAACACCAATCAAGAGTTATGCTTAGATAATAAGGTAGAGCTGACAGAGAGCTTTACAAGGCACAACATATATGAACTATTTAAAAACACAGAAGTATTAGGCATCTAGATACCACATAGATTAACATATTTGGGGCACAGAGTTAGTCTACCTGACAGGAACTCATCTACTGTCCTTGGCAGTATATGTGTGAAATACAATTCAGAGATAACATCAGCACAGAACTTCACATCAAAAGGCACATCAATAACAATCTGCTCAGATGGAGCCCAGGCAAGCAGTTTGCATCTCTCCAGTACTGTGCAGAACATTCCCATTTGCACCTGCATGTAGTACCCACGGGCTCCATTAGGTTGCCGCTGAGAAACCCCATCCATCAGCTTCACATCGGTGAGTTTGCCAGAGAACAGTTCAGTCAGAGACTGAATGTCCTGTTCTTACTCAGAACAGGACATTTGATTTCTAATAGTTCTTGAGAGTGTAACACTCCATCTGGGCTTGCAGAAAGCCATGGCTCCTTGACACACTACTGTGCCTCTACGCTCCAGACTAAAACCACAGCTCTCCATCCACCTGCTCGTTCTCCTTGCCATATGTGGTTGCAGAGTTGCCATGGAACCTGGGGAAGAGATGCTCCCGCACAAAGTTGCCGGGATTTGTTGAGGTGAGCACAGGAACCTTCTTTGTTGAGCAGTGATCTGAAGTTTGCGCACAGCCATACCACGCATGGGAGGCAATCTGTGCTTTAGTGACCTCCTCCAAGCTGGCACATTTACACTCCTCCGGCTTAACATAAACGTCATAAAATGAGAGCGTTTCTGACACTGCATGTTGATGCCGTGTTCACCATGAGGCTGCTGTAGCGGTGTGGCTGCTGCTGGAACCTGATGACTGTTTGGCATAGCTTTGATGCACTTGTGCAGAAGGCTCCCCACTGGAACTTTGGCCACGTCCAAACTATTCTAAAGTGTGTTGTGGGAGTGGTATGCAGGAGTTGGAGGTAGAGATGGAAAAGTGGCTGGGGTGCTGTCAGAGAACTCGTCACTCGGTTTGTGACCTTTGAAACGGATCTCACTCAACCTTTTTGGAACTAAAATCCCGCTGCATCCCTGAGTTCCACTGGCATTGCTCATCTGGTACAGGACACCCCTATCAATCCTCCATACACAGCATTCTGCACCTTCAACAAAATACTACTGTTAGAATTGTCAATTACAGTACAGAACACTAGTTTACATGGTGTACACAGCTGACTAGTTTACACGGTTTCCTTTAAAAAAAATGTAACCTTTATTTAACTAGGCAAGAACAAATTCATAGTTACAATGACGACCTACTAAAATGTAAAAGGCCTCCTGCAGGGACGGGGGCTGGGATTATAAATACAAATGTTAATAAAAATAGGTCAAAACACACATCACGGCAAGAGACACCTCAACACTCCATAAAGAGAGACTTAAGACAACAACATAGCATTGCAGCAACACATGAAAACACAGCATGGTAGCAACACAACATGACAACAACATGGTAGCAACATAACATGGCAGCAGCATAACATGGTAGCAGCACAAAACATGGTACAAACATTATTGGACACAGACAACAGTACAAATGGCAAGAAGTTTGAGACAACAATACATCAAGCGAAGCAGCCACAACTGTCATGGAGAGTGTCCATTATTGAGTCTTTGAATGAAGAGATCGAGATAAAACGGCCCAGTTTGAGTGTTTTTTTGCAGCTCGTTCCAGTCGCTAGCTGCAGCAAACTGAAAAGAGGAGCGATCCAGGAATGTGTGTGCTTTGGGGACCTTTAGCAGAATGTGACTGGCAGAACGGGTGTTGTATGTGGAGGATGAGGGCTGCAGTAGATATCTCAGATAGGGGGATGTGAGGCCTAAGAGGGTTTTATAAATAAGCATCAACCAGTGGGTCTTGCGACGGGTATACAGAGTTGACTAGTTTACGGAGTAGTATAGAGTGCAGTGATGTGTCCTATAAGGAGCATTGGTGGCAAATCTGACAAGGTAAACATATGTCATTCTGCCCCTGAACAAGGTAGTTAACCCACTGTTCCTAGGCTGTCATTGTAAATAAGAATTTGTTCTAAACTGACTTGCCAAGTTAAATAAAGGTTAAAAAAAAACTGCTGATCTATAAATTATGTCTCTGTAGTCTAGCATGGCCAGGATGGTCATCTGAATCAGGGTTATTATGTCAGCTGAGGTGAAATAGGAGCAATTACGATAGAAGAAACCAAGTCTAGATTTAACCTTAGCCTGCAGCTTTGATATTTGCTGAGAGAAGGACAGTGTACAATCTAGCCATACTCCCAAGTACTTGTATAAGGTGACAAGCTCTAAACCCTCAGAGGTAGTAATCACACCAGTGGGGAGAGGGGCATTCTTCTTACCAAACCACATGACCTTTGTTTTGGAGGTGTTAAGAACAAGGTTATGGGCAGAGAAAGCTTGTTGGACACTAAGAACGCTTTGTTGTAGAGCGTTTAACACAAAATCCAGGGAAGGGCTAGCTGAGTATAAGACTATCATATGCATATAAATGGTTGAGAGAGATTCCTACTGCTTGAGCTATGTTGTTGATGTAAATTAAGAAGAGTGTGGGACCTTGGATCGAGCCTTGGGTTACTCCCTTGGTGACAGGCAGTGGCTGAGACAGCAGATGTTCTGACTTTATACACTGCACTCTTTGAGACAGGTAGTTAGCAAACCAGGCCAAAGACTCCTCAGAGACACCAATACTCCATAGAATGGAATGTTCTACCGTATCAAAAGCTTTGGCCCACAAGAATGGAATGGTCTCCCGTATCAAAAGCCTTGGCCAAGTCAATAAAAAATAACAGCACAACATTGCTTAGAATCAAGGGCAATGGTGACATCATTTAGGAACTTTAAGGTTGCAGTGACACATCCACAACCTAGCTAAGTAACTAGCTAACGTCAAACGTATCAGTCATAGAAAGGGTTAATGATAAATAAAAAGCCAGCGAGCTACCTTCCATAGTATTACAGCTGCATAACTGCAAGACTTCCCCTGCCCTGCAGGACTTAAATATGTAAGCTTTGCAGGCCTTCATTTTACATGGGTATTAAAAACATTTTTTTAAAGTTAACAAATGTTCCAGGTTCGCAATAACTATCTTTCACATGGACACTGAAAAAATCCGCAAATGGCTCTATGTGGTATGGATCAAGGACAGGAGAGGTGTTCGAACAGAGGTGCTTAAAGGAAGGTGCACAGGTAGGCCTCATGAAAAACAATGTTTCATATGCTATTTTTAATCACAGTAATAGGCAGTGATTTGTCAGTCAGCGTGAGCTTGATATCGTGAAAGAATCCTTTTCATAGCATCACTTTCATATACTGTACATTAAGACAAATCCTTCTATGTTGAGTATTAGAAAGCAGTTTACATAACCTGAAAATAACTTGATATTTGAGTGCATTCACAACAAGCCACCTGCAGACAACTTACAAAATGCAATAGTGCATTCGAGGGTTTGTTTTCCTGATGAAAATAGTTATTTGATGCATGGCCTACTATTTCTAACTGGGAAAATAAATTCCTACGTCTTTTGTGAGTAAAATCCTTTTTCCAAAATTGATTTAGGTACATTTTTGTGAAGAGGTATGAGGGTTGTGATATGGGTCATTTAATAGTAAAATCATTTAAGGGATCAATACATTTCTATATTGCTTCCCCAGTATCTGCATGAACCATCAGGCCAAGTGTTTTTGGTTGACCCTACTGGATAGATTATAGTAATAAGGAAAACAGCATACACATTTGGCTTGTGTATTCATTTGCATATAACTAATCAGAATTCCATTATGTTTACATAAAAAAGAGAATACTTCAAAATGAGAAGATCCTGCCATGAAAAATACGACTGGGTGGACATAAAGTGGAAAGGAGGGGAAATAACTCCCACCATGCAGCAGGACACCTTCAGCTGCGTGGTCTTTGTAATGCAGGTTTGATAGTTATAATTTCAATAATGTGACAATTAGGTCAAAAACTCTTATTTTATTTTTTTGGTGTATATGGCAAAGGAAGTTGCTCAGAACTTTGACCAACATCCCCTCCCAAATTGATATGGAACCTTCGAAAACACATGGAGCAACTGCGAAACTTCTTATTATGATCCCACGAAATTTTGAGCTAACTAGCTAACGTTCGCAAACGGCAAAAACGCCACAACGGAAGCCCTCCATAAAACATAACGTTCAGACATTGTTTTGATTCCGGGTTCTTAAATAAGGTGAATGGGTAATTGTTTACAAGTTGTTAGTTATCCCATAAAACCATCACCGAAAACCCATATTTTCATTTTCTTCTGTGGTTTGGTAACTTCCTATTCTTCGACGGACTCTGGCTGAACTGAGGACAACCGAAAGGGGGGCGTTGCATTTCCAATCCGTTGTGGATGTCCCCATCGAAATGCATGACATCAGGCGCAACGTAAATGCAGTGTTTGTGCGTAATTTGAATGAGGCTTCAGTCTTCACTCGTTCATTGCAATCCTAGCGAATCATTCTTGCAAAAATTATATCCAGGTTTGTCACACAGTCCCTTGTTGATGAGTAGTAAAATTAATAATGGTTTCCAGTATGCATAGACAGGTTCCAGTTGATATTGGTAACAGGTACAAAAACTATCAAGATAAAAATGATGAAATGAAACCGTTTAAAGAAAGTTAAAATAATTAAAAGCAAGATTGAAAACGGTATCTTAACTCGCAGTCTATCTAGCAGGCTCCAAAATATCTTCAATACAGTTTCTTTCACATACAAAATGTCTCTAACAAATGCATTCACATAAGCTTCCCAATGTTATTCCTTGCATGTCTGTATTATTTATTTATTTATTTTTATTTATTTCACCTTTATTTAACCAGGTAGGCTAGTTGAGAACAAGTTCTCATTTGGCCAAGATAAAGCATAGCAGTGTGAACAGACAACACAGAGTTACACATGGAGTAAACAATTAACAAGTCAATAACACAGTAGAAAAAAAGAGAGTCTATATACATTGTGTGCAAAAGGAGGTAGGCGAATAATTACAATTTTGCAGATTAACACTGGAGTGATAAATGATCAGATGGTCATGTACAGGTATATATTGGTGTGCAAAAGAGCAGAAAAGTAAATAAACAAAAACACTATGGGGATGAGGTAGGTAAAATTGGGTGGGCTATTTACCGATAGACTATGTACAGCTGCAGCGATCGGTTAGCTGCTCAGATAGCAGATGTTTGAAGTTGGTGAGGGAGGTAAAAGTCTCCAACTTCAGCGATTATTGCAATTCGTTCCAGTCACAGGCTGCAGAGAACTGGAACGAAAGGCGGCCAAATGAGGTGTTGGCTTTAGGGATGATCAGTGAGATACACCTGCTGGAGCGCATGCTACGGGTGGGTGTTGCCATCGTGACCAGTGGACTGAGATAAGGCGGAACTTTACCTAGCATGGACTTGTAGATGACCTGTAGCCAGTGGGTCTGGCAACGAATATGTAGCGAGGGCCAGCCGACTAGAGCATACAGGTCGCAGTGGTGGGTGGTATAAGGTGCTTTAGTAACAAAACGGATGGCACTGTGATAAACTGCATCCAGTTTGCTGAGTAGAGTGTTGGAAGCTATTTTGTAGATGACATCGCCGAAGTCGAGGATCGGTAGGATAGTCAGTTTTACTAGGGAGCTGTTGGCCGAGGTTGGAGTAGCCAGGAGGAAGGCATGGCCAGCCGTTGAGAAATGCTTGTTGAAGTTTTCGATAATCATGGATTTATCGGTGGTGATCGTGTTACCTAGCCTCAGTGCAGTGGGCAGCTGGGAGGAGGTGCTCTTGTTCTCCATGGACTTCACAGTGTCCCAGAACTTTTTGGAGTTAGAGCTACAGGATGCAAATTTCTGCCTGAAGAAGCTGGCCTTAGCTTTCCTGACTGACTGCGTGTATTGGTTCCTGACTTCCCTGAACAGTTGCATATCGCTGGGACTATTCGAAGCTATTGCAGTCCGCCACAGGATGTTTTTGTGCTGGTCGAGGGCAGTCAGGTCTGGAGTGAACCAAGGGCTATATCTGTTCTTAGTTCTGCATTTTTTGAACGGAGCATGCTTATCTAAAATGGTGAGGAAGTTACTTTTAAAGAATGACCAGGCATCCTCAACTGACGGGATGAGGTCAATGTCCTTCCAGGATACCCGGGCCAGGTCGATTAGAAAGGCCTGCTCACAGAAGTGTTTTAGGGAGCATTTGACAGTGATGAGGGGTGGTCGTTTGACTGCGGATCCGTAGGGGATACAGGCAATGAGGCAGTGATCGCTGAGATCCTGGTTGAAGACAGCGGAAGTGTATTTGGAGGGCCAGTTGGTCAGGATGACGTCTATGAGAGTGCCCTTGTTTACAGATTTAGGGTTGTACCTGGTGGGTTCCTTGATGATAATGTCATAAATGTCATAAATGAATCATGCATGTATTATATAGCACATAATATATCATACACATAGCCTGAAGCATGTTTAATATTCATCCATGTTCATTCTAACATCAGAAGCAAGTCCAATTTGACCTCTGGATCATGAGTGATAAGGATTTACCCCCCTCATTAGTTGTGTTTTGCTATAACATGTAATCATTTGCACAGACATTAAAGTTGCATTAGGCATATTAAACAGCCTGATTAACAAAAAAAAAAAAAATGTCCCAGAGTAGCCAAAAGCTGCCTGTCACACCGTCTGATCTACAGCCATTGGAAATGGCTTTCCAGCAGCTTGATAATGACATCATCTGTAATGTTCCCATTTTGTTTCAAACGGATTACTTGCTGTTGCTGTACTATTTGCAGACACAATGGGTCATTTAACCCAATGCAATTTTCCATTTGAAATGTTTGAGCTGAAGTGAGTTCATAATCAGAGCGGACAGGGCAGAGTAATGCTTATCTAGACTATCTCTGTTTCAACTCAGTGGATAATAAGGAACTGCAGTTGCAATCGACCCCAGTGACTCCCTATAATTGAAACCCATGAAGTGAAATGGGAAGTGATTCAATAGAGTTCTCTCTGCTATTGCGCTCGAAAACAAACAAAACAACAAAACAAAGGAAAATGTTCCCAATAACAAAACAAACCTGAGAGTATTATGCTGTAAAAGATTAGGTCTATCTGAAAGAGGAAATTGCATCCATAATTGGTATGATGGGTATTGCACTGGTACACCGACAGTTTCTTCAAAGACGAAGTGACTCTCCGGCTTGAAATATAGGCCTGTGTGGTGTACAACTGGGCATTAGAGAACTGAACATTCACCTTCGGTAGTAGTATGTTCTGCCAGATATCCATTCACTGGAAGCTGTTGATATGGGAGTCTCTTGGCAGTTGGAACCGTCTGAGTCATGTACTCAGAGACTGCTCTTAGACACCCCCCCTGGGGACCGCAGAGTCAAAGCTCCCACCCAGCATCTGTCCAGAATACATTAACATTCAGCAGCTTTGTCCACCTCTGACCTGCTATTATCTGTTGCAGATTGTGTAATGTCCACTGCACTGCCTTCCGTATAGCTCCTTTTAGTTTGTGTGGCTATCTATCCCTACACTACCTCCTATGCTTATTTGCTCACCAATATGTATTCCTATCGAATACAAGATGATAGCATATACAATTCACATTGAATAGGTTTGTCTGAAAGTTATCCAGTAAGTACATCTAATATACAAAGCCAAAATGTGATTGCCCATAATCACTATCACATAGATGACACTTCACAGAGCTGGACTTATGGAGTGAGTGACAAAAAAGCGTGTGGAATATCAAACAGATGGGGGCAGAGCTGCTTACTCCCCTTCTGCATTGTGCTTGGGCGAGCCGGCCATCTGCCATTTCACTGTAAAATACAGCCTATTTAATCAAATTTAAAAAATGTTGTTCCACAGACAGCATTTGCTTCCTTTATGTCACTGTGGTCCCCCTTAAGCTCATTTCTGAGATGCATAATACCTCAGGGAGCTATCTAATTAAACACATATACTGCTTGTGGGAAACGAGGGAATAGCCAGCTAATCCATCCAAGCATGGTCTTTCACTTCAATAACCAACTCATCGGCCTTGGTTCTACTGCACATTTTGAAACTGCCCTGTGAAACACCTGTTGTTAGTTAGTCTCCCTAGGCAGACAGTTTGCCTCCTGCTATGTAAACAATGCTGGTCCAACTCAAGATGTCATAAAAAAAATGCATCCCCCTATCCATCCTAAAAAATATTTTCCCATTGTACTGTAAAATAAATTGAACACCGTCCCCCCCTCATAGAATAAACTCAAAATAATGTTTTATGACCACAAGTAACAATAACTATAGCAACCCTGTGTTTTTAAACATGGATATCTACTTTGCTTTTGTGGCACAGTCGATGCCACACCGGGCTACTGGTCAGAAGGCTCAGGGTTCATCGACTACCACACAGGAGCTCACTCTCCCTGCCTGCTTCATTACTTCACGATCAGAGCCAGTTGCAGACAAGGGGGAAATTAGATTTTCAACATTTTGATGCTATATTAATAATTATATAAAATATATGCTAAGAATTTTCCACCAACAGGTTTCTGTGCCAATGTACCACACAACCAATAAACAAAACATACCGACATGGTTTGAATTTTCAACACCATAATAAAACACATCCCTCCCTACCTTGTTGGCTTAATCAGTATCGAAAGTTTGGCTTGACTATCTCTGAATGGCATTAAACTTTTTTGGTGTTTTGTAACAGATGTGTCTTTCCATTCATCTAATTGCCTCTGCACAATTTGGGTTGATTGATTGTTTTATTGATTTCCTAAAAAAAAAAATGTTTAATGTGACCGGGATTACGCAATAAAGTGGGACTTATTTCCATTGTGGTCCCTACATTTGCTGGGGCATATGCTACAGTAGTATAAGGACTGAAAGCACGTCTAATTTACACATCTCCATCTGGCTTTCGGGGGTCAACTTATTTTTTTTGTAGGCCATATTGGATAAGGACACAATCGTTTGTGCCTTTTCGGGCTTGTGGTCATAAAATGTCTTTAATGTAAGGCTCATAAAAGGTATGTAATGTAGGGCTCATAAAATGTATTTAATGTATGCTACCGCAACAGGCTAGCATCAGACATGAATCTTCAAGCCAATCAAAGCTGGGTTATTCTCAGGATGGAACATTTGTAAAACACATGGAAAATATTCAACCCCAGTCTGTAGCTTATTCTTTAGATGTTTGGGGCTGCTTCTGAACCATGATGTGCAGACATAATCAAAGGGACAGTGGACTAGCGCACTTGCCAGAGTCTTTAGGGTGTCTGTAGGTTTCCATCCAATTGGCTACAGATTTTCAATGCGAAAATTCAAATCTGCATAAAAACAATATGCACATTTCTGGGTTTCCAACAGGAAGATTTGCCGCGGGACAACGTGACTGGGAAGATTTGAATTTACCGGACATCCATTTGCTTGGCGGAGACAGTTCCATCAATAAACTAGGGATATTGGCCAAATGAGCCACATTTACATGTCCTTGAAAACAGCCTATAGCAAATTACAAAAAATACTATTCCCTGTGTTTCGATGTGAAGCACATGCAGAACTTTGTAACTAGAATCCTGACTAGAACCAAAAATTTGATCATATTACTCCAGTGCTATAGCCTCCCTACGCTGGCTTCCTGTTATTAAGGCAAGGGCTGATTTCAAGGTTTTACTGCTAAGCTACAAAGCATTACATGGGCTTGCTCCTACCTATCTTTACGATTTGGTCCTGCCGTACATACCTACACGTACGCTACGGTCACAAGATGCAGGCCTCCTAATTGTCCCTAGAATTTCTAAGCAAACAGCTGGAGGCAGGGCTTTCTCCTATAGGACTCCATTTTTATGGAATGGTCTGCCTACCTATTTGAGAGACGCAGACTCGGTCTCTACCTTTAAGTCTTTACAGAAGACTCATCTCTTCGGTAGGTCCTAGGATTGAGTGTAGTCTGGCCCAGGAGTGTGAAGGTAAACGGAAAGGCACTGAAGCAACGAACCACCCTTGCTGTTTCTGCCTGGCTGGTTCCCCTCTCTCCACTGGGATTCTCTGCCTCTAAACCTATTACAGGGGCTGAGTCACTGGCTTACTGGTGCTCTTCCATGCCGTCCCTAGGAGGGGTGTGTCACTTGAGTGGGTTGAGTCACTGACGTGGTCTTCCTATCTGGGTTGGCGCCCCTCCTTGGGTTGTGCCGTGGCGGAGATCCTTGTGGGCTATACTCGGCCTTGTCTCAGGATGGTAAGTTGGTGGTTGAAGATATCCCTCTAGTGGTGTGGGGGCTGTGCTTTGGCAAAGTGGGTGGGGTTATATCCTGCCTGTTTGGCCCTGTCCGAGGGTATCATCGGATGGGGCCACAGTGTCTCCTGACCCCTCCTGTCTCAGCCTCCAGTATTTATGCTCCAGTAGTTTGTGTCTAGGGTCAGTCTGTTATATCTGGAGTATTTCTCCTGTCTTATCCGGTGTCCTGTGGGAATTTAAGTATGCTCTCTCTAATTATCTCTTTCTCTCTTTCTTTCCTAAGCTCTAGGACCATGCTTCAGGACTACCTGGCCTGATGACTCCTTGCTGTCCCCAGTCCACCTGGCCTTGCTGCTGCTCCAGTTTCAACTGTTCTGCCTGCGGCTGTGGAACCCTGACCTGTTCACCGGATGTGCTGCCTGTCCCAGACCTGCTGTTTTCAACTCTCCAGAGACAGCAGGAGCGGTAGAGATACTCTGAATGATCGGCTATGAAAAGCCAACTGACTTTTACTCCTGAGGTGCTGACCTGTTGCACCCTCGACAACTACTGTGATTATTATTATTTGACCATGCTGGTCATTTATGAACATTTGAACATCTTGGCCATTTTCTGTTATAATCTCCGCCTGGCACAGCCAGAAGAGGACTGGCCACCCCTCATAGCCTGGTTCCTCTCTAGCACTTTGAGATATCAGCTGATGTAAGAAGGGCTATATAAATCAATTTGATTTGATTTGTAACCAATTATTATTATTATTATAATATATTTTATAAATCAAATTTACATAACTATTCAGACCCTTTACTCTATACTTTGTGGAAGCAGCTTTGGCAGCGATTACAGCCTCGAGTCTTCTTGGGTATGACACTTTAAGCTTGGCACACCTGTATTTGGGAGTTTCTCCCAATCTTCTCTGCAGATTCTCTTAAGCTCTGCTACTTTCAGGTCTCTCCAGAGATGTTCGATCGGGTTCAAGTCCAAACTCTGTCTGGGACACTCAAGGACATTTAGAGAATTGCCCCGAAGCCACTCCTGCGTTGTCTTGGCTGTGTGCTTAGGGTCGTTGTCCTGTTGGAAGGGGAAATTTCACCCCAGTCTGAGGTCCTGATCGCTCTGGAGCAGGTTTTCATCAACGAGCTCTCTGTACTTTGCTCCGTTCATCTTTCCCTCAATCCTGACTGGTCTCCCAGTCCCTGCAGCTGAAAAACATCCCTACAGCATGATACCGCCACCACCATGCTTCACCGTAGGGATGGTGTCAGGATTCCTCCAGACGTGACGCTTGGCATTCAGGCCAAAGAGTTCAATCTTGTTTTCATCAGACCAGATAATCTTGTTTCTCATGGTCTGACAGTCCTTTAGGTGCCTTTTAGCAAACTGCAAGTGGGCTATCATGTGCCTTTTACTGAGGAGTGGCTTCCATCTGGCCACTCTACCATAAAGGCCTGATTGGTGGAGTGCTGCAGAGATGGTTGTCGTTCTGGAAGGTTCTACCATCTCCGCAGAGGAACACTGGAGCTCTGTCAAAGTGGCCATCGGGTTCTTGGCCCTTCTCCCCCGATTGCTCAGTTTGGCCAGGCGGCCAGCTCCAGGAAGAGACTTAGTGGTTCCAAACTTCTTCTTTTAAGAATGATGGAGGCCACTGTGTTCTTGGGGACCTTCAATGCAAAGGGTCTGAATACTTGTGTAAAAAATGTGCAAAACAATATAAAACCTGTTTTCGCTTTGTCATTATGGGGTACCGTGTGTAGATTGATGAGGAAAAATGTGTATTTAATCAATTTTAGAATAAGGCTGTAACGTAACAAAATGTGGAAAAGGTTAATGGGTCTGAATACTTTCTGAATGCACTGTATACCTGCGGTATAGTTAAGCAATAATGCCCGAGGAGGTGTGGTATATGGCCAATATACCATGGCTAAGGGCTGTGTCCAGGTACTCCACGTTGCGTCGTGCATAAGAACAGCCCTTAGCCATGGTATATTGGCCATACAGTGGCAAGAAAAAGGATGTGAGCCCTTTGAATTACCTGGATTTCTGCATAAATTGGTCATCAAATTGAATCTGATCTTCATCTAAATCACAACAATAGGCAAACGCAGTGTGCTTAAACTAATAACACACAAATGATTGAATTTTTCTTGCCTATATTGAATACATAATTTAAACATTCCCAGTGTAGGTTGGAAAAAGTATGTGAACCCCGAGGCTAATGACTTCTCCAAAAGCTAATTGGAGTCAGGAGTCAACTAACCTGGAGTCCAATCAATGAGACGAGATTGGAGATGTTGGTTAGGGCTGCCTTGCACTATAAAAAAACACTCACAAAATTTGAGTTTGCTATTCACAAGAAGCATTGCCTGATGTGAACCATGCCTCGAACAAAAGAGATCTTAGAAGACCTAAGCTTAAGAATTGTTGACCTGCATAAAGCTGGAAAGGGTCACAAATGTATCTCTAAAAGCCTTGATGTTCATCAGTCAGTAAGACAAATTGTCTTTAAATGGAGAAAGTTCAGCACGGTTGCTAATCTCCCTATGAGTGGCCGTCCTGGCAAAATATGTGGACAGATGAAACTAAAGTTGAGTTGTTTGGAAGGAAGGAACACAACAACATGTGAGGAGAAAAAAAGGAACAGCACACCAACATCAAAACCTCATCCCAACTGTAAAGTATGGTGGAGGAGCATCATAGTTTGGGGCTGTTTTGGTGCCTCAGGGCCTGGACAGCTTGCTATCCTCAACGGAAAAATGAATGACCAAGTTTATCAATACATTTTGCAGAAGATTGTAAGGCTATCTGTTCGATCAACAGAAGTTGGGTGATGCAACAGGACAATTAACCAAAACACAGAAGTAAATCAATAACATAATGGCTTCTACAGAAGAAAATATGCCTTCTGGAGTGGCCCAGTCCTGACCTCCACTGGATTGAGATGCTGTGGCATGACCTCGAGAGTGGTTCACAACAGACATCCCAAGAATATTGCTGAACTGAAACAGTTTTTTAAAGAGGAATGGTCCAAAGTTCCTCCTGACCGTTGTGCAGGTCTGATCCACAACTATAGAAACGGTTTGGTTGAGGTTATTGCTGCCAAATGATGGTCAACCAGTTATTAAATCCAAGGGTTCACATACTTTTTTCACCCTGCAGTGTGAATCTTTACACAGTGTGTTCAATAAAGACATAAAAACGTATAATTGTTTGTGTGATATTAGTTTAAGCAGACTGTTTGTTTATTGTTGAGACTTAGATAAAGATAAGATCACATTTTATGACCAATTTATGCAGAAATCCAGGTAATTCCAAAGGGTTCACATACTTTGTCTTGCCACTGTATATCACAAACCCCAGAGGTTCCTTATTGCTATTATAAACTAGTTACGAATGTAATTAGAGTAGTAAAAACAAAAGCTTTGTCATACCCGTGGTATACAGTCTGATATACCACGGCTGTCAGCCAATCAGCATTCAGGGCTCAAACCACCCCGTTTATAATAAAAGTTAGCACATGGAAAAGTGTAGTGCATAAGGGCTGTACAAAAACAGCTTGATATAGGGGAACTGCATGCAAGCAGTTGAAGACATTTGGCTAGGATGGAAGAAATGAGTAAAACCTGCAAAAGAGTGAATGTAAATCAAGGGAAAAACACACTGTCCAGTACAAAAACACAAAACCAAGCTGATTGATAGATTGATAGATAGATAGGTAGTTCAAATAAAATCATATTTTATTAGTCACATGCGCCGAATGCAACAGGTGTACAATGAAATGCTTACTTACGAGCCCCTAACCAACAATGCAGTTTTAAAAAATCCGGATAAGAATAAGAAATAAAAGGCCTCCCGGGTGGCGCAGTGGTTAAGGGCGCTGTACTGCAGCGCCAGCTGTGCCATCAGACTGAATGATTCTTGGACAGAAGAACCTTCAGGCTTAATTCAGTAAGATTAAAAAATAGATGTCTTTAGACTAGATTAATAAAAGGTACACCCAAACAAATGGTGTAAAAGCTCAAGCAATACAATTCAGAAAATCAGTTCAACAACGCATCTGTATGGTGTCCCAGCAGTAGGCTTAATCAGAAACAAAACCAATCATTATGGTATCATGCTCGAGTACTGGTCTCTGTCTATGACGGAGGTGACTGGCTAAGATAAGCTAGCTAGCTTGTTCAAAATGTTTTTTTTCCCTTCCCATTATACAGCTACACGCAGCGGGTCTTCACAGTACAGCAACAGTCATAGCAGTCTGCCATAGACTGTTTTGAACAGCATTTTTCAGTCATTTCAATTGTTGATATAGAATTTCGTTAGAACCTTAATTCATTATTTATGATAATATTGTGTGTGTGTATATGTGTGTGTTTTTGCGCACCGCATTGGAAGAATTGTAAATCCATTGTGAAAGGCTATGGAGTTTGTGTTGCAAACTATTCAGGTGAAAACTGTCCTCATACTGGTCTTTTAGACCACCTATTGGTTCTAATAGCTGTATGCTGCATTTGTCTATGGCAGAGCGGAGTTGAGCACTGTGTCATTTTGACGGCATATGAAATATGCCGTCATCAGAGGCTATCGCTTGTGTATCTTGGCTAAATTGATATTACATTTGATTGTTGGAGCTATCTGTTTTATGGTAAACTTGGGCTTCATCAAGGTTTATTTGTGAGTAAATCTTCCTACCCAGCCAGTGACCTCACTGTATCCTATACTGTTTATTTTCTATAAAGCATCTGAAATTGATTCAGAGATGTTTTGAACAATAAAACAACATATTTCAATATATTTTTGAATATCTAATGAAGGTAAATACATTTAAATTGATTCAAGTTTAATTTTGTGCATTTTCTATTGCTGAAAAGGTCCCTGTTCCACGATTCAGGGGAAGTGGGACATTACTATAAATCTGATTTTCATAAAATAAATAGTAACTGTTTACAAGAATGGTTATTATATTTTAAAACACTACCAATAACTAGTTATGTTAACACCAAATGCTAGATTGTGGAATTGCAATTGACAGAAGGAAAGCTTTATCATTCTAGAGCAAGGTTTCATTGGTACGGTGGTTTTTTTATGTGTTTTAACTGGTCACCCCATCTAGGAAATCTGACCACACACACTACAATGTCCCACTAACCAAAACCATTTTTATTCATGCACCGAACACATTCAGCAACAACCCAATAACTTTTGTTGTGATTGGGTTGCAAAATTGCCAAAGTACAGTAGTACCCTCAAACACAAATGTACCACTACACCAGATGTCCCACATGCTGACATCGCCCTATCTATATCAGAACAGCAATGATGAAATGCTCTAATACATTTACAGAACTTCTGATCATTTTCTTGCCTTAGTACCTGACTTGCATATCTTAGAACACATTTAACAACACCTTAAATACATAATGTCATCGGTGAATACAGAAGGAGAATGTGATGCAATTGTGTTCACTTTCTCTGAAATCAGTAAATACTACTGCTCAGAATTCTAAATTGCCCCATCAGTGTCATACCATGTACAATATACTGTATTTAAACATCTAGGAAATGGGGACCTCCTAATTGTTAGGACTTTTTACAATATTTTAGACATGCAGAGAAGGAAGTGGGGTTACTTCTAAGTAACCTTTGGTTACTCCTAAGTCATCATCTTCAACATTGTGACCTTCAATTATAGAGCTTTGCTTTGGTGTGAATTAAGGCCTAAACTCTTAGAAAAAATGTGCTATCTACAGTAGAACCTTAAGGGTTCTTTGGTCTTCCCCATAGGAGAACCCTTTGAAGAACCCTTTTTGGTTACAGGTAGAACCCTTTACACAGAGGGTTCTTTATTGAACCAAAAAGAGTTCTACCTGGAACCAAAAAGGGTTCTCCAATGATGACAGCCGGAGAACCCTTCTTTTTTTTTCCTTCTTTTTTTTCCTTCTATTATTATTATTATTATTTAAACAATACAAAACATACACATTCAAATGTCAACATACAGACACACAAAACATTCACAAAATCACCACTACCCAGACCCACCTGTTCACACCGCCATCTCCCGCATCACTCACCACATGGCCTCAAACTGCATCATTTTGTTTCTCTCCGTCGCCCACACACTTTCAACATTAAGATAATAAAGCATTTTGACCTTTCCATTGTGTTAACTGTGGAGATTTGGCTGATTTCCAGTTTCTAAGTATACCTTTTTTCAAGATGATTGACGAGAAAAGTATCGTCCAACCCGTCGCGTATCTCACTGCACCCTCATATGCCATGTCTTGTAATATGCAGACAGATAGATTACATTTTTACAAATGTTTGTTATTTAGCAGACGGTGTTATCCAGAGCAAACTTCCAGGAGCAATTAAGGTGAAGTGCCTTGCTCAAGGGCACATAGACAGATTTAATGGTAAACATAACATAAACTAAACTTATTTGCAGATTATCTCCTAATATACCTGACCAATTGAAAACTAAATGTGCCCCCTGTGCCCCTCGTGCCCCTTTCCAAAGCATTATTTGTGTATATTTTTGCTTTGGGTCATTTTTTAAATATTGTTGTTAAATCTATTATTTCAGCAAAAAATTGAATCCAATACGCTAAAAAAAGAAGATACAGATTTATCAATAATGGTTGTTGATATCAAAACAGCTTTTGACCATCTTGATTGGAATGTTCTAATCAAACCTTCAGAGGCTTGTTATTGTATTTGTTTGTACGCGTCTATCCTTAATTAACCCTGTTTGAGTGATATGTATCAAGTCTGATTGTTTATTGTATTATCACACTTTATTAAACTTATGGGTCTATAATCAACAGAGGACTCTCCAGATTTTCCTGGTTTTAATATAACCCTTTTTTCCTGTGTAAACATTCATATCGGTTGTGTTCCTACATTTTATTCACCTTTCCTTATTTCTATTGTGGATAGTGTTTTTGTGCACCAATGGAAAGTCTACAAAACAGATGAGCAAACCAGCCTTTGTTTTGAAGACATGGAATTGGATTGTAATGACACCGGTGAATGAATCCTGCACACAATGTGCTTATTAAAAATATATATATATATATAATATCAGGAGTAATATTTGATTTGATGTATGAAATTGTTTTGTGAAATATCAATAAAAGGAGAGTGATTGCCTATAATTCTGCACCTTTGGACAGTTGTACTTCCAATTTGGATAATCGTGAATTAGTGGCTGCAAAGAAAATATGTTGGTCTACTGGGATTTGTAAAAGACAGACTAACTTTCTGTTTTGTCTGCTTGGACTCGAGATAAGCATGGCTGTGTTAATCTTTTTTGCTCTTTTGATGAATGTATTTATGATTTGAGAAAGCAATTCTTTTTTTTTAAAGCATTTACTATTTTGCATAAGGCAACATTGTTCCCAATTTTTTTTGAAAGTGATTTAGAAAAACTGTAATTTTCGAGGGTCCTGCGCTGTTGTAAATCAACCAAATACACGTGAACACCAAATGCTTTTTCAATTTCAACTTATTTTATGTAGCAGCAATAGTGAATCATTCAAGGGTGCCAATATATTCAGCCTGGTCTCATAGACTAGAAGTAACATAGTAATTGTAAATCGGGGACACTCAAATTAGTATGATATGTTACTTTGGTATGATTACATAAGACAGACGGTTACTTAAAGTAGGGTGGTTGGTCGGGGTGAATGGGTGGATGTACAAGGCGAATGTCTAGCAACCCAAAGGTTGTCAGTTTGGATCTCATCACAGACAACTTTAGCATTTTAACTAATTAGCACTTTTTCAACTACTTACTACTTTTTAGCTACTTTGCAACTACTTAGCATATTAGCTAACCCTTCCCCTAACCCTAATCTTAACCCTTTTAGCTAACCCTTCCCCTAACCCTAACCTTAACCCTTTAACCTAACTCCTAAACTTAACCCTAACCCCTAGCCTAGCTAACGTTAGCCAGCTAGCTAACGTTAACAACCTAGCTAGAATTCGTAGCATATCATACTTTATGCAAATTCGTAACATATAGTACATTTTGCTAATTCATAACATATTGCACATTTTGCAAATTCGTAACACATCATACGAATTGTAAATCATAACGTATCATAGGAAATGAGTGATGGACATCCACAAATGAATACATACCATACAGAATGTAACATATCAGACTAAATGGAGTGTCTCAGATTTACGTATAGAATTTCCTGGATGACCCCAGTGATGTACTAGGCCGTACGCACTACCCACCGCAAGTCACTACAGAGGGTAGAGCATACGGCCCAGTACATCACTGGGGCCAAACTTCCTGCCATCCAGGACCTCTATACCAGTCGGTGTCAGAGGAAAACCCTAAAAATGGTCAAAGACTCCAGCCACCCTAGTCATAGACTCTCTCTGCTACCACATGGCTAGCGGTACCGGAGTGCCAAGTCTAGGTCCAAAAGGCTTCTGAACAGCTACTACCCCCAAGCCATAAGACTCCTGAATAGCTAATCAAATGGCTACCCAGACTATTTGCATTGCCCCCCCCCCCTTTTACAATGCTGCTATTCTCTTTTATTATTTGGTATTTGGTATTTTTTTAGGATCCCCATTAGCTGTTGCAAAAGCAGCAGCTACTCTTCCTGGGGTCCACACAAAACATGAAACATAATACAGAATGACATAATACAGAACATCAATAGACAATAACAGCTCAAGGACAGAACTTCATATAACATTTTTGAAAGGCACACGTAGCCTACATATCAATGCATACACACAAACTATCTAGGTCTAATAGGGGAGAGGGGTTGTGCCGCGAGGTGTTGCTTTATCTGTTTTTGAAACCAGATTTGCTGTTTATTTTAACAATATGAGATGGAAGGAAGTTCCATGCAGTAAGGGCTCTATATAATACTGTGAGCTTTCTTGAATTTGTTCTGGATTTGGGGACTGTGAACAGACCCCTGGTGACATGTCTGGTGGGATAAGTGTGTGTGTCAGAGCTGTGTGTAAGTTGACTATGCAAACATTTTGGGATTTTCAACACATTAATGTTTCTTATAAAAAAAGAAGTGATGCAGTCAGCCTTTCGTCAACTCTTATTCAAGAGGGACTGGCTTGCATAGTATTTACATCAGCCCTCTGATTCCAATAAGAGCAAAACGTGCCACTCTGTTCTAGGCCAGCTGCAGCATAACTAGGTATTTCCTTGCAGCACTGGACAACACGACTGGGCAAGAATCAAGATTAGGCAAAACTAGAGCCTGCAGAACTTGCTTTTTGGAGTGTGGTGTTAAAAACGCAGAGCATCTCTTTATTATGGCCAGACTTCTCCCCATCTTTACAACCATTGAATATATATGTTTTGACCATGACAGTTTACAATCTAAGGTAACGCCAAGTAATTTAGTCTCCTCAAAGTGTTCAACAGCCACACCATTCATTACCAGATTTAGCTGTGGTCTAGAACTTAAGGAATGATTTGTACCAAATACAATGCTCTTATTTTTAGACTGCAACTCTTTGTTAAGGGTTTCAGTGACTTCATTAGCTGTGTTTGCTGATGCGTATATGGTTGAATCATCAGCATGCATGGACATACATGCTTTGTTTAATGCCAGTGGCAGGTCATGGGTAAAAATAGAAAAGAGTTGAGGGTCTAGAGAGCTGCCCTGTGGTACACCACACTTTACATGTTTGACATTAGAGAGCTTCCATTAAAGAAAACTCTTTGAGTTATATTAGATAGATAGCTCTGAATCCAAGATGTGGCTGAGGTTGAAAAGCCATAACGCATACGTTTTCTCAACAACAGGTTATGGTCAATAATATCAAAGGCTGCACTCAAATCTAACAGTACAGCTCCCACAATCTTCTTATTATCAATTTCTTTCAACCAATCACCAGTCATTTGCGTCAGTGCAGTCAGTACATGTTCAGTGCCCTTCTCTATAAGCATGCTGAAAGTCTGTTGTTAATTTGTTTACAGAGAAATAGCATTGTATTTGGTCAAACACAATTTTTTCCAACAGTTTACTAAGAGCTGGCAGCAAGCTTATAGGTCTGCTGTTAGAATCAGTAAAGGCCGCTTTACCATTCTTGGGTAGCGGAATTACTTTGGCTTCCCTCCAGGCCTGAGGAAAAATACTTTCCTCTATACTCAGATTACAAATATGACAGATAGGAGTGGCTATAGAGTCAGCTACCATCCTCAGTAGCTTTCCATCTAAGTTGTTAATGCCAGGAGGTTTGTCATTATTGATCGATAACAATCCCTTTTCCACCGCTCACACACTAACTACAAAATTCAAATTTGCAATGCTTTTCTTTCATTATTTGTTTTTTATGCATGAATAAAATTGCTCATTGTTCGTTGTTGGCCCATCTCTTTCAACCATACAGTTTTTAAATTCCTTATCAATCCATGGAGCCTTAACAGTTCTATCAGTCGGTTTCTTAACAGGTGCATGTGTATCAATAATTGGAAGAAGCAATTTCATAAATTCACCAAGTGCAGCGTCTGGATGCTCCTCATTAATCACATCAGACCAACACATATTTTTAACATCATCCACAGAGTCACAGCAAAATCTTTTGTATGATCTCTTATACACTATTTTAGGCCCAGCTGTTGGAACTCTGGCTTTCCTGGATATAGCCAGTATATTGTGATCACTGCCTCCAATGGGTACAGATACAGCTTTAGAACAAAGTTCTACAGTATTAGTAAAAATGTGATCGATACATGTGCATGATCTTGTTCCTGTAGTGTTTGTAAACACTCTGGTAGGTTGATTAATAACATGAACCAGGCACTGGTTACAGTAAGACTCCTCTTCTTGAGGGGACAGCTTGATGAAAACCAGTCAATATTCAGGTCCGCAAGAAAGTACACCTCTTTGTTTACATCACATACACTATCAAGCATTTTACACATATTATTTAGACACTGACTGTTAGCACTTGGTGGCCTATAGCAACACCCCACAAGAAAAGGCTTTAGATGTGCCAAGTGAACCTGCAACCACAACAATCCTGATCTGATCTGTTCCCCATGTCCTTGTGCTTGTCTCAACCCCCCTCCAGGTCTCGCCCATCGTCCCCATTGGCTATGAACGTGGATGTATACCTGTGTTTTCTGTCTGTCTGTGCCAGTTCGTCTTGTTTGTTCGAGTCAACCAGCAGTTTTGTGTTTTCGGCTACTACTTTTTCCCAGTCTCCCTTTTCTTGTCCTCCCGGTTTTGATCCTTTCCTGTCCTGACTCTGAGCCCACCTGTCTGACCACTCTGCCTGTCCCTGACCCTGAGCCTGCCTGCCTGACCACTCTGCCTGTCCCTGACCCTGACCCTGAGCCCACCTGCCTGTCCCTGACCCTGAGCCTGCCTGCTGATTTGTACCTCTGCCCCTCTCTGGACTATAATCCCTGTCTGCCTTGACCTGTTGACTTGACCTGTCCCTGTTGTTACATGAAACAATGCTACTTCGACAGTCTGCATCTGGGTCTTACCTTGGTTCTGATATCAATAACACTTGACATAAGATTTTCTCTAAGCATTACAGGGATATGACTCTGTATATATATACAGCAACAACTCCCCCATAAGCATTTATGTCTCTTCTATAGATGTTATGTCCTTGTATTGCTACTGCTGTCTCATCAAATAAATGATCTAAGTGAGTCTCAGAAATGGCTACTATATGAATGTTATCTGATGTTAACAAGTTATCGGTTTCATTAACCTTATTTCTAAGGCTTCATATATTAATATGGGCTATATTCAGCCCTTTCTTGGGTAGCTTTTCAGAGATTTACAGTACATAATACTAAAAAGAGCAAACAAAGCAAGAGAAAAAAATATACATTCAGCTGTCCATTATTCCATTGTTCCATGTGACAAACACGCTCTGATTTGATTTGAACAATACGAAACGCTCTGAGACAAGATTGATATATTTGACCAGAACTGTGTGTGTGTGTGTGTGTGTGTGTGTGTGTGTGTGTGTGTGTGTGTGTGTGTGTGTGTGTGTGTGTGTGTGTGTGTGTGTGTGTGTGTGTGTGTGTGTGTGTGTGTGTGTGAGAGAGAGAGAGAGAGAGACAATGAGAGAGAGAGGGAGAGGCTGAGATAAAGAGAAAGAGCATTTTAGATTCTACTCCATAGTATATACAGTACACTACGCTTGCCACATGACCCCATCAGGGAAATGTAGATAGAAAGCCTAGTGGAATAGAACTATGAATGGAACCCATTAGAGATCAATGAGCCCAAAGCATCGATTCCTCTTGTTGCTTTCCTCACGTGAAGCACGTGTATGTGGCCTTGTCGGACCTTGAAATCAATGTGGTATAATTTCTTCCCACCCAATTGAATATCTCTCTACCAGTTTCAAAGAGTTGTAAATTCCCGCTATTCAAATAGTTGTGTTTTTGCATTGATTTCTGATGTGACCCTTTGGCTGGCCAATGGTTAGCCATGACCACAGCTTTTTCACAGGAAGAATGAACAGTATTATTCACTTCCTGCTATGACATCTCCTCTAGTAACCTCTACCAGTCTCTCTCAGGTCCTATTTGTCAGGTTATTTTTCAGGTCATTTTCATGTGTCCTCATACTCCCTTTCATCACAGAATTATTGCAGTGTTAAACTTGTTTGAATTAGCTACGGGTACAACATACTGGAGCCATATCCCTCCCAGCCCAAATGTCCTAAGATATATCAAAAGATAATATAGAAAAATGATTAACATAAGCATCTGAATATAAGGCTTTGATTATTATTAATTACCCTTAAACCATGCCAATTTCACTAATTAGGTCAATGGTATCATTAAATGTTCATCTAGGCCAGAGTGAAACGACCTGGATATTACCCTCTATTACTTCAAGTATCATAGGCTGACTGAATGTATTGTTTTTTATTGAGATTTAAAAGGACTTTGTTGACCACCTCCCTCAAGCTGCCGCACGCCATATCTTCTAACTTCTTGGTGAGAACCATTTTACAGCGATGTCAATAAGAGATAAAAGTCGGGGAGTCAACAACTCAGAGGGCGACTAAAAAAAGCCTGATTCCCATTTCCCAGCAGCTCCAGTCTAGATTACAGCTTCTAGCAATTCTGCTCTCCCGTGAGGAGCGCTGGTGCTCTGCTCTGGTTGCCATTTTTAGATGAGGATATGCTCTCACTTCACATCGGGGTTACCAGTGTCTGTTGTTGGCATGTGTTTGGTACTACTGTTGAGGCTACGCAGCACTTGTGATCACAGCCTAGAGGTCAAGAACTCTAAGGCATGGGTGGTAGTGCACACACAGGTGGTCCCGCAGAGTTGATGGTTCTAGCCCTGCCCCAGGTGCTTTTCCACTACCTTATTATGTTTACATAATTTGATAAATAAGAATAAGAATACCTTGTCTAAATTACTTTGTAGCCTACCTTTTATGAAATATTATCCCACAATCTGGTTATTAGGCTATGATATAAGATAAAAAAGGACTTAAATAAACGTTATTCCACATGTTTGCAAAGCCTATACCATTACATAAACTACGTCTATTGCATTTCATTATTCAGCTTATATGAACAAGTTGTGTAAAGTACTTACGTAAAAATACTTTAAAGTACTATTTAAGTAGTTTTTTTGAGTATCTGTACTTTACATAACTATATATTACATATTAACTTTATACTTCTGACTACTTTTACTTCACTACATTCCTAAAGAAAACATTGTACTTTTTACTCCATACATTTTCCCTGACAACCAGCGTTTTCGAATGCTTAGAAGGACAGGAAAATTGTTAAATTCATGCACTTATAAAGAGAACACGTGGTCATCCCTACTGCGTCTGGCCTGGCGGACTGACTAAACACAAATGCGTCTTCTGTAAATAATGTCTGAGTGTTGGAATGTGTTGGTACGGCTATCCGTACATTTTAAAAACAAGAAAATGGTGCTGTCTGCTTTGCAGGAATTTGAAATTATTTATAATTTTACTTTTGATATTTAAGTATATTTAACCAATTACGTCTACTTTTGATACTTAAGTATATTTTAAACCAAACACTTCTAGACTTTTACTCAAGTAGTATTGTACTGGCTGACTTTCACTTTTACTTGAGTAACTTTCTATTAAGGTATCTACACTTTTACTCAAGTATGACAATTGGGTACTTTTTCCACCACTGATATTAACTACTTATTAATAATAATTAACAGCCTATAAACTCTTTGCTTAACACCGACATTTTTACAAAGGTTTATTTTACAAGGAAGCACTGCAATTTACAAATACAACATAATACAAATGTATACAGTATTTCAAACACATTCAACAGAAAGAGTTAGGCTACATTCCTCAGTAAAGAGATCCCCAATCAATAATTTGAATTGTACGAAATTCTTCCATCCTTGAACAGGCGTTCATTATGACCATGCGGAGTTATCATACTGGGCGCTCTGGATTCTGCGAGAGGGAAGTGGATCGTTGATGTATGTATCAGTGCGAGTGCTAATCTGCTACATTAGGGATGCGCTCTTTATCAAAAAGTCAGTCAGTTGTTATTTGGCGTAAACAGACACGGCTGCGACGATTTCAGCAACGTGAATGCTCCGGCTTCTAAATCGTTATGTAAAGGGAACAATTTTACGGAGGACATCCACAAAATGAAGGCTCAGGTGGTAGGCTTTTTGAAACTCTTTTGGAAAGATGGAAGTTATGGGAGAAAATAGACATCTCGCCTACTGCTACTGTATCATGCTCCTAGTCTATTCTACTCTACTGTTTAAATAGTTTCGGCTCTATCTTTATGACAATGGGTTGGATGATGGATTTAAAGATTATAATGTGAAGAGTGCACAGCTGTCAGTCTTTTTAAATCTAAGAGCGCATCTGTTCCCACAGGGCAAAAATTGGTTGAGTCAATGTTGTTACCACGTAATTTCAACAACAAAGATCATATGTGATGAAGTTGAATCAACGTGGAAAACTGAGTCATCGGCATTATAGAATTTCCCTCAAGAAATTCCCAACTTTTAACCTAAATCAAATTTTTGGGTGATTTTACGTTGAATTCACGTTAATTGACAACTCAACCAAATGTAAATCAAAACTAGACTGAACTGACATCTGTTCACAGTGGGTTGATTTGAGTGGTGGATTAGAGCATTTAATTGTGATTACAGAAAGAAGAGATGTGATATTATTTGTCATCTCACAACCATTATCATAAGCTGCTAACAGAGTTTTAAAGTTCTAATTTGTCATTATATTCTAGAATAGAAATGCTATAAATAACTTATTATAGCATACTGCAGATATAGGCTAATTTAGTTTTTGTTGCATATTTTATAAAACCGGTTGAATATCTCATGATATTTTACCAATTTTCTCCTTATTATAGCGCCATGGGGTTATCGTCATTATAGTTATTACCATGGGTACCAGTCTCATGGTTGTGTACAACAACAGCTTCACGGACACGTCAGGGACAGCGTATCCCACGGATGCTGCTGTTACTGGGCCGCAAATGGATAAGCCCAGGAAAGCGCAGCCTAAACCAGGAAGAGCCCTGTCATTGACCCTACAGGGCTACACTGGAGTCATCGATCAAAAGGTAAGCAGTATACTGACTATAAGAACGCAACATCTGTAGAAATGTGTCAAGACATTTAAAACATGTATGGACAACCAATGCTGTCAACCAACAGTGGTTGTTTCCTGTGTCATTTATTCAAAAGGCTTTGTAGATATTTATTCCAAAGGCTTTGCAGATATTTTGAAATTGTAAGTAGGTATTCGGCAAAAGTCTACAGTATATTCCAAAGTACCATCAACAGCACTATCACTAGACTTTTCAATTACCCAAATGCCTTTGTTGCCACATATCTTCAGTCTGTCGCTTAAGGTTCAATCGTTTAGAACTAAGATGAGGGTTAATCGATTCAGTGTCTTGTGAGTGTAATTGTAATCAGTGGCCACAGCCAATATGTTGGACATTAAGCACCTGAGAGGCACATTGACTGCTCTAGTGATGTTGTGCATGAATAACACCAGCTGCACCTCCTGATCTGTATCCAGCTGTTATTCAGGTAAAGCTGACCGGCCAGCTCCCAGACAAATATCCCAGGTAGGCTACACTCGAAGTGGCTTATTGATAAAGCTCGGGAGATTTCTTCTTGAAACCACACGAGTGGGTGGGACTTTGAAATTGGCAACCGTTTGCAGTACGTTTGAGTCCCTGTTCCAAAGACTGCAGCCAGTGAGGTCCCCAGGCAAGTTGATGGAAAGAGAGATAGGTAGTTGAAATCAAATCACATTTTATTTGTCACAAGCTCCGAATACAACAGGTGTAGTAGACCTTACAGTGAAATGCTTACTTGCAAGCCCTTAACCAACAATGTAGTTTTAAGAAAAATAACATTTTTTTAAATGTATTTTAAAGTAACAAATAATGAAAGAGCAGCAGTAAAATAACAGGGGGTAACGGTATGAAGTCAATGTGCTGGGGCATCGGTTAGTTGAGGTAATTGAGGTAATATGTACATGTAGGTCTAGTTATTAAAGTGACATAGATATGCATAGATAATAACAGAGAGTAGCAGCAGCGTAAGGGAAGGGGGGGGGGGGGCAATGCAATTAGACTGGGTTGCCATTTGATTAGATGTCCAGGAGTCTTATGACTTGGGGGGTAGAAGCTGATTAGAATCCTCTTGGACCTAGACATGGCGCTCCGGTACCGCTTGCCGTGCGGTAGCAGAGAGAGCAGTTGTTTTGGTACCTTTGGGTTTTTGTTGGTTGTTATTCCTAAATAAGAGATACACACTGCGTGCTGGCTTCTGTATGGGCTGACTTTAGCAGCATGGCTCCAGAGTGGGAGAGATACGGGAGTAGAGAGCAGCAGCGTGGAAGGACACTGCGTCTCTCAGGTGGCACCGGACAAGAGAGGCCACAACGGAGAGGAGTTGAGAACAGGATTATATGGGGGTCTGTGTCTGGAGCGGTTCTGTTCACTGCTCACTGTTTAACGACTATTAAAAGCGTCAGAGAGTTGTGTGATTTGTAGCCATTGTACTGTACATGCCCAGCACAACGAAGTTGTTTGTTCTTGCCCAGCCCAAACTTTTCAATAGATTCAGCAGCAATTTGAAGTCCCCTTCCAGCCAACAGCTAGAATATGGTGATGAAAGAACTTAGTAACTCGGACCAAACAGGACACAAAGAGGTCTTTCTTTGTGTCCTATTTGGTCCCAGTCCAAGAAAAGGCAGCACAATGAACACATCTGGATTATATTTCCGTTCTCCCCCCGTCCCCTGATATGAATCTTCTCTCCAGACGTTCCCTGCCATCGTATTACTTCATTAATCCGCAAACTGCCCCATCTCAGGTCTGCTCTCCACTGTAGGGACACTAAAGTACCGCTGTAGTGTAGCTGCCATTACACCCTGAAAATCACGATCTGGACTATCTGAATTCACAGTACATCCCAGTCAGTTGGTATCGGCTTTAGCTGCGGGGCCTCTTGACTCTGATCACTTAACATACACAAAGCATTCATGCATGCACGCCCCCCCATGCACACACACACACACACACACACACACACCACCGTATTTACAGTATTTACTGCACCTGAAGGATTCTGGTTATGCCCCCCATTAACTTATGTGCATAACTTTCTCTTTCATGGGCCATGATTCCACTGAGCTGGGTGTTGGACCTGTGAGTACCACTACTACTCCTCTAGCTGCTTTATGGCTCATACTGGGGGCTGAGAAAGGCCACACATTAATCATGGAGAATACACAGGAAAGGTCTGCCTCCACCTACGTGCCATAGAAGGTTATTCGTTTGCTCACAAGCTACCCAAAGCAAACCCTTTCTACTTCGATACCTTTACACATGTATCTCTTTCTAGTTTCATCTCAGCATTTGTGAATTGGGATGAGACATAAGATACAAATCATTTATGATAGCTGAAACGCTGCTGATACATGTAGCATAAAAGGAAATATATAAAAAAGGAAATAGGTGTATCTTAGACGTAATCATAGAATTTAGAATTAATCCGTGTGTCTCCCCCTTTGTGTTACTTTCTCCACTGTCCGTCACGGTGGTTTCTTTTCTGAGAATGTCCCTCCTCTATGGCTTTCTCACTTTTGACAATCTGATTACAGCTGCAGTCACACGCACACGCACGCACGCACGCACACACACACACGCACACACGCACACACACACACGCCTGGTGGACTAGGTACAGTTAGTGACAATCCCCCCTCCTCTGATGCTTTACCGATTCCTATTAAAGAGATGTTGACCTTTAACACATGGCCAACAGCATCAATATGCACTGGCCTTTACGCATGGTAATCACAAATCATGTATTTTCTGTAAATCTCCTCACTAAATATGTGTGTTTTTCGCACCAGTGCTGAAATCCACCACTTTGCTTTTAAAGCCTTGCTTTTTGATGTAATCTCTGATGGAACTAGAAATGAAAATGTAGATAACCGGAGAAAGTCACAAGTGCAGAAATTAGTTATTTGTGAGACTCCCTCTTAATGATGCCCTTTACAAATCCCAGTTGTATAGAACACCATACAAAGGATCCAGAAATCCCTTTAAAAAAACGACTACCTAAGACGAGAATTAGTGCCTCCCGAACATCTAATATCTTTACCAGTATAGGCCTAGACAAAGACTAGAAGATCAACGCTTAACCGAACCACGGCTAACCTTATTGGACATCATCCTCTGGATGTCATTAACATAAGTAGCCCATTAGCTGTGCACCCACCGCACTTCCTCCTCACTGAGAGAACTTCTTCAAAAGGATCCAAGTCCTCATTAATCCAAGAGGACCTACTCCCTCATAAACGGATAGATAGACATGGCTAATCAGAGCCTTGAGGAAAGCTGACAGGAAGCAATGAATATCATCATTTTGTAAGAGGCAGCTGTTGACTCCATCTTGGATCTATGTGGGAATTGACGGTCTTTAGATTTCACTGTTAAAGACGAACTTTGACATTTTTTAAAGAACAAAATGGCAGCGATATATACAGAAAATATCGCAGAGCTGTGAGAAGAATGCTGGTGCCCTCATCATTAAAAAGCAGTTGTAAATCAAACAAATACACGTGTGAACACCAAAGATGATTTCAATTTCTACTTATTTGAGAAGAAATTGTGAAAAGTGCAACGCTGCCAATATATTTGACCGCATCTGTTAATACAGCAACCCCCCCCCCTCAATACAATTCCCCCTTGTCCCTCAAATGCCTCAACACCCTCAATTCTGACATTTCCTCTGATATGTTGGCCTACTGTCTCTAGTCATCATAAAGGAAGGGCTCTGTGCGCCTGGTCTCACTGTCAAACCGTTGTTTTTGAAATATTACATTTACCAGAACTGCGAGACATGAAATCGAGGCTACTGTCCGCCTTGGGTGCTGTGAGTATTCTGGGAGGTAGCTAGAGAGAAGCTGAATGGACGCGGCTGTTCTCAAAAGCAATTATGATCCTGCTTTCCTCTGGGGAGGAGTCTAAGCAGGATGATAGTGATGCGTCTGGAGATGCTGTGTGGATGGTAATTGACTGGGTTGAGGCACTACTCATAACTGTGTGTTGTGCTGTGAGCTCTGTGGTCTGTTTATCATGGCTCAGCTAATCTAATCTACTTCACATTAGAGGTCAATGAAGTCTGAACCTGCCAACGCCCCATTACTATACTAACTCTGGGACTACGTACCAAATGGCACCGTCCCAAATGGCATTCACTACATAGAGCCCTTTGGGCCCTGGTCAATAGTGGTGCAATGTATAGGGAGTAGGGTGCCATTTGGGATGCACAGTTTGAGTGGAATATGTATATTTTCGGTTTATGAATGATTTATGATACGGTGAGTCGTATTAGTCAAGTTCCTACTGCATAGGTAGGTGTGCTCATATTGAAATGAGTTCATAATAATATAAAACTATCAAACGATTTGGGTACAGGTGGATCCATGAAGACCTCTACCACAGACTACTCCCAAATGCATAGGCCTAATAAGGATCCTCACAGTTATTATTGCTTTCAAGCAGGTAGCTTCCATAATGATGGAATATGTAATAACATGTGATTCAATTATGTGTTATTTGAGAATCCTTTTTGACAAGGTTTCTCCCCTAAAAGACTCGGTTTCAACCTTTTCCTCAAAATGAAGGTCGATAAGTCATTGCTATTTCTGCCTAGAAAGAAGCATTGAGCTGACAGAAGCTCTGGGCTCTGTCAAAGACAATTTAGTCTTCCTGTCAAAAACACTTATTACTGGTACTGGGAAAATTTCCCTGGTGCTCTAGGCCACAAGGAGGATCCAATAATAAAGTTGAAAGTTATTGCTTGGGTTCTAGGTCCGCGTTTTGCTGCACTCATATTCCTGAGCGTTTTTTCAATTCCAAATATCAATCTTATCTCTTGACTCGTTAAAGGAGAAACGAATGTGCCGAGAAAATGTTCCCAGACAAACATAGTCCGTGACAGGTAAGAAAGCAGCAGAGATGAAAAGGAAAGAGCAATCTTCCTGGAATAAAACACCTGCAGGCATGAAGACTAGCCAATAGAGAAAATGCAGAAACAAAACCGGCATGGTTTTCTTTTCTTGTATCGAACTGCATTAAGTAGGAAGTAGTAAGAAGAGCGGTTCGTATTGCCATGGGGAGTACGTGTTCCATATCTGCATAAACGTAAAGAATACGAAAAATAAATACAATTTATGTCCTCCCTAGTTATTTTTCGTAGCCTGGCAGGGGATTGTGTATAATCGTGTGACGTGGCGTGTCATTTTTTCCTCGTCTACTTGTAGGATGTCTGGCTAGCGCGAGCAATTGATATATCCACACTATGTCGATGAAAGATGCGGTAGTTTGAAGTCGGGAAATTCAAAATTCACAACCTGCTACCATGACAGAAGAACCCGGATCACTCATCACACACACTTCCCACACCGTGCCCATTCCCTTCTCCGTTTCCTGGCAGCTTCCCTTGTTAATTCATCTGTGTGTAATTACAGAGATTACAGGAAGACACATGTGAACAGTAGAGCGGGATCATGAGGCAGTGAAGTCGGTAATCTCACCCGTATGCACAGTATGTATTTGTGCACAGGCCACACGGGCCACAGTCAAGCATGAAGCTAAGAGTACAGCTCTGAATGCCAATGGGCCTCTGCATTAAGCCTTGGAATAATTCATGAGAGGGTCTCAGGATTTTCATTATTAGATATAGATGCCCTTTTGCCTGGCCTTCTACTTTATGCTGTAGCAGGTATTGATTGTGCTGTTGAATTTTGGGGAACACAGTTTTCCTCTTGGCAGGGAGATCTGAATCTGGTGCCATGGATCTCAACTCTCCGTGTGCCCATTGACATCGATGAGAGAGAGGGAGGATTACATTTGTTTTTAATGTTTTTACTTGTTTTGTTAACCTTTTACTTAGCGGGCTAAGTCAGGGTCACACATTCTTGGTAGTCTTAAACACATCGACTTTGAAACAAAAAGTATACACCTGACACACATGGTTATGGGTTTAAACAAAATAAAACACCTGTACCATGTCAGATATAGAGTTGAAATGTGTTCAATTTTGAGTGTGCATCCTAGTATTACACTTTATATAACTCACAGAAGACTGAAACATAGCAAAACCGTTTGACATAGAAACCGGATTCTCAGCGTGTTTTTGACGTAATGTTTATTAATGATGAAATTATGAAAAATATGAATAACATTCCACCCACGAGGCCACTAGGTCATTTGACTGCAGGAAAGGGCTACAGGCATCGTTACATACTCCAAAATGAATATGTGAATATGTCTCATATTTGATTGAACGAAAATGGGTTGTGTGATTCCTGTAGAAGACCCTTTGGGCTTCAGTCAGCCCCAGAGAGCGCAGACTCTGTTTGAAAACTTCAAACATGCCTTCCGATAGGCTTGAGCAATGTGGTGGGTACCGTGGTTTCACTTGTCCAATGCTGTTAGCTACAGGTAACTGCCAAAATAAAGGAATAACCAACCTAAAGTGTCACATCCCTTGCAGTCAATGACCAAAAGCACCCTCTTTGGCCTCATGGGTAGAATGTTATTCATATTTGTGTTGGGCCACCACAAGCCGCCAGAACAGCTTCAATGTACCTTGGCATAGATTCTACAAGTGTCTGAAACTTTATTGGAGGGATGCGACACCATTCTTCCACAGGACATTCCATCATTTGGTATTTTGTTGATGATGGTGTAAAACGCTGTCTCAGGCATCACTCCTATAAGTAATCCATTGGGTTGAGATCTGGTGACTGAGACGGCTATGGCATATGGTTTACATCGTTTTCCTTCTCATGAAACCATTTAGTGACCATTCGTGCACTGTGGATGGGGGCATTGCCATCCTGGAAAAGACCACAGACTAGAGGCCGTCACAGGTTCAAAAAGTTGGACCCGTTCCGCAATGGACCTGGGGCTTTCCCATCCGGATCCAATATGCATAAATCCATTTTTTAAATATAGAGATCCGTTTCAAACGTACCCGAGAACAACTAGACCAATACCGTATAGAGCTGGTCGGATCCAGACCCAATCCGATCAGAGTGGGGGAAGCAGCAGAGAAGTACATTTTTAAGCTACTTTATTATCTGGAACTGATAAAGTGCGAGGGAGATGAAGTAGAGAGAGGTAATGCTCTAGCATAGGCCATGCTGTGTGTGTAGACTACTGTGAGTGAGCAAGTGACACGGAACAGGGAGGTGGGCAGAAGAGATGAGAGACAGCAACCAACTAAGCCGACAAGTGCTATAGTAGACTAATAGCTGCCATAGCTGGGTTATTTATCATCCAATATGATATAGGTAACCTGTCCTGACTGCATCAAACCGTGAGGAGCGTGTTAAGATAGCTAGCTAGCTGGGCTAATAAAGGCTGCATGCGCATTCTCATCCTACACAGTTACAAACAACAATTCCATTCAGAATATAAAGTAGTAGCCTTCCTATTGGCTCTTGGCCATTGTAACCTATCCTTCTCCTTGTTAACTTTAATTCCATAATTTTTATTCAAAATTTTCCATTGATTAGATATCTCCTAACTTTTGCACCTTTTGCAACAGAGGCTCTATGATTGTAGCCTATTGCTGTTTTGATGACTTATGATTGGCCAACAACAAGAACAACAAGCTACATGCGCCACTCTCGTGGAAAGCAAAGAGCAGCCGTATAAATTGCACATTTTCTCTCTCTTTCTACTGCAACAGTCACATTCGGATCTGCATGGATCCTTCCAGAAAAGTCTGTTAAAATGACACATACCCGAGACAATAATATCAGATCCGACCAGACCTGTGACATTATTTTGACTTATGGATCCGGATAGGTGGATCTGTGAAGACCTCTACCACAGACCACTCCCACCAGAATAGAAATGATTCCCATAGGTTGAAGGTAATCACTCGGAATGGCTGTGTATTTGTTGGTATCTGCCTTGCCATCTAAGGGGTTGAGAGGACCTAAACCATGCCAGGAAAATGCACCCCACACCATAACAGCCGCCAAAACTCTCATTTAAAGTGTTTCCTTTATTTTGGCAGTTACCTGTACATAATTTCAGTGCAAGAAAATAAGGAAGCATGCATTTTTTTATGTTGTTTAATGGCCACAGCTGAACTCCTGTAGCCTCTGACCTCACTTTACTATACCGTCTTTGACCTCTTGACTTTCCCCCCGAGCCTCTGAGGATGCACTGTAACTGCTGTGCCCTGGTGACCAGCTCTGGCCACCTTACCGGCAGCAACCGTGGGGCCGAAATCGACAGCACTGAGTGCGTCATCCGCATGAATGACGCCCCGACTGGGGGTAGTTTCCAGCGGGACGTGGGCCAGCGTACCAGCCTGCGCGTCATCGCCCACTCCAGCATGCAGAGGGTACTGCGGAGCCGGCAGGAGCTGCTCAACGCCAGCCAGGACTCAGTCTTCCTCTTCTGGGGACCCAGCAGCTGTATGCGACGCGACGGCAAAGGCCTGGTCTTCAACAACCTGCGTATGGTCAACCACCTGCTGCCCAAACTGAAGGTCTACGTCATCTCCCAGCTCAAGATGCCGCAGTTCGATGAGCTCTTCAAGAAGGAGACAGGGAGAGACAGGTAGGGTTTTGACATTTTGACCCTTGGGTCAATGATGCCATTGGGTTTTGGCTTTGTGAGTCTGTCCGTCTGTCCAATTCTGGTCAAGAATGATTTCCGAAAAATACAGTCAGTGTGTTTGAGGACTTGAGCCACTTGAAGCAGAATTTGCCAGGGAAGTCGAATGCATTGTAGTCAGTGCTCTTGGGCATACACATTCTAATTCAAAAGCTGCTTTTGAGCATTTTTAACAAAAGAATAAGAAAGAAATCCCAACAACCAACCAACCACTCACACTATCATTAATGGGATTTAGTTCAAAGCACTATATGTTAGGAATTAAGAGGATTAGTTGTAGACGGTGGGGTATGAGAATCTCATTGAATGGGACAATGCAGCTGGAGAGGGATTTTAACAATCTGTAAGTACAGAAACTCTGTCCCAAACAAAATGCTGGATCATGTTGTGAATGGAAGTGGTAGAAGAAGGAGAAACAAGAAGTTGTGTAATAACGTTGAGACAACCGATGCCAACTACCAATTTTACATTACCAAGTGTTAGGTTCTAATTCTCAGAGTAAAAACTCTATGGACACTGTGAAAGCTCAAACCAAGTTTATTCTTCCCAGAGGGCCAGTACAGCTGCATTAGACAAACACATGGTTTCAGCCGAGGTAGTATAAATACCCCACTCTGGGTGGTGTCTCCTCCTTATCGCTAAACATTACATCATTGTTGCCGGTCAGGTAGCCTAGTGGTTAGAGCATTGGGCCAGTAACCGGAAGGTTGCTAGATCAAATCCCCGAGCTGTTAAGGTAAAAATCTGCTGTTCTTCCCCTGAAAAAGGCAGTTAACCCACTATTCCGAAGCCACCATTGTAAATAAGAATTTGTTCTTAACTGACTTGCCTGCTTAAATCAATGTGATATGGGCCTTAAATGGTTCCTTATCAGCACTGTCACATGTGACTGTTCTCCCTACAGTCACCTCTCGTGTCTCTTTTATAACTAATGATTAATAATATAACTACTAATTAATAATAGTTAAAGCTCAGAAATCCAAAACCCATCACACGGCATTGCAGGCAATGTTGCGACAAGCTGACACATTGACCAAGTGTTTCTGTGTTTCTGCGCAGGAAAATCTATTTGACAACAGAGCGATCGAATTAAGATAGCACATCTGTACATGACAGTTACATATGCTACGATAATACGAGATAATTGGTGTCTTCATTAACTGTTGACAGGAAGTGACAAAAGCGCTACACAGCCTCACAAGATAATGTCACTGAGGCAAAGCTAGGAGCAGAAACCGATTGCAGGTCCTACTGGCACTCTCCCTGGTACTCTCCCTGTGCCCCCCTGGCAGAGGCTGCCAACAGTAAACAGAATGAGCCCAGACAGAAGTGGCACCGCTGCCAGCTGGGATATCCCCCAGTGAGGGGCTGGTATGGCTGGCAGGTCCACCTCGACAAACTAGCCTTGACGGTTCAGTAGATGAAAGGGCTCCATTTTACAGGGGGCACTGCTTTGATGGCTGTTTAACAGCACTGACATTGCGATTTCATGTCAAATCCTGTAAATTAGGAATATGGCAGTGTGAAATCTTAAGGTATTAAAAATTAAGCAATAAATTGAAGGCCTTGGGCAGAATGGATATCACTGCAAGCACCACATAGGGACAGTTTTTTTCTCTCTCACAATTTCTCTCATTTAAATCTCTTGAATCATGCAACACATTTCATTGAACATATAGTATATATTGTGTCTTGTTTCCCCTCACCTTGTCATCCAGGAAGACCTCTAACTCATGGCTGAGCACTGGCTGGTTCACCATGGTCATTGCCCTGGAACTCTGTGATACGATCAATGTCTATGGCATGGTGGCTCCTGACTTTTGCAGGTGGGTTGGGTTCAGCACAGGGCACAGTAGTGTCGGACCCAAGAGTTTCAATGACGTATGCCACAAGGGATTATTACCCCAATGATTACTAATCGGCAACTTATCACTTTTATTATTAATATTATTAATATTATTATTTATGTTCTGGCAAATACAATATACCTGCTTGTGTTCTAAATATATTGACTATGCATCTTAAATACATGAGAGGGGAAGGTCTAATAAAACAAAAGATAGCTAGATGGAGGACAACAGGTGCTCCAGATATCGAGCTGATATCCACAGGCAGGTCCATGGGACCAGATCAAATGTCTGTGTTGTGTGAATTATTCATGCTGGCTCAAACTCTCCTCTGGGGCCAGAGTGTACTGAGTCTAGGACTGAAGAATTATCACAGGGAAAGAAGTAGCTTTGATAAGCACACCTCGGGGCTAAGAAATATGATATGCAGGGCAATCGGAAAGTATTCAGAGCCCTTGACTTGTTCCTTGTTTTGTTACGTTACAGCCATATTCTAAAATTAAGAAAATTGTTTTTTTCCCTCATCAGTCCAAACACAATACCCCATAATGACAAAGCAAAACGTTTTTTAGACATTTTTGCAAATGTATATATATATTTAAAAAAAATACAATATCACTCATTTACATAAGTGTTCAGATCCTTTACTGAAGCACCTTTGGCAGTGATTACAGCCTCACGTCTTCTTGGGTATGACGCTACACGCTTGGCACACCTGTATTTGTGGAGTTTCTCCCATTCTTCTCTGCTGATCCTCAAGCTCTGTCAGGTTGGATGGGAAGCGTCGCTGCACAGCTATTTTCAGGTCTCTCCAGAGATGTTTGATCGGGTTCAAGTCTATGCTCTGGCTGGACCACTCAAGGACATTCAGAGACTTGAAACCACTCCTGCGTTGTCTTGGCTGTGTGCTTAGGGTTGTTGTCCTGTTGGAAGGTGAACCTTCGCCCCAATCTGAGGTACTGAGCGCTCTGGAGAAGGTTTTCATCAAGGATCTCTCTGTACTTTGCGCCGCTCATCTTTCCCTCGATCCTGACTAGTCTCCCAGTCTCTGCCACTGAAAAACATCCCCACAGAATGATGCTGCCACCACCATGCATCACCGTAGGGATGGTGTCAGGTTTCCTCCAGATGTGACGCTTGGCATTCAGGCCAAAGAGTTCAATCTTGGTTTAATCAGACCAGAGAATCTTGTTTCTCATGGTCTGAGAGTCTTTAAGGGCCTTTTGGCAAACTCCAAGTGGGCTGACATGTGCCTTTTACTGAGGAGTGGCTTCTGTCTGGCCATTCTACCATGAAGGTCTGATTGGTGGAGTGCTGCAGAGATAGTTGTCCTTCTGGAAGGTTCTCCCATCTCCACAGAGGAACTCTGTAGCCATGTAAGAGTGACCATCGGGTTCTTGGTCACATCCCTTACCAAGGCCCTTCTCCCCCAATTGCTCAGTTTGGCAGAGCGGCCAGCTCTAGGAAGAGTCTTGGTGGTTCCAAACTTCTTCCATTTAAGAATGAAGGAGTCCACTGTTTCCTTGGGGACCTTCAATACTGCAGAAATATTTTGGTACCCTTCCCCAGATCTGTGTCTCGACACAATCCTATCTCGGAGCTCTACGGACAATTCCTTCGACCTCATGGTTTGGTTTTTGCTCTGACATGCACTGTCAACTGTTGGACCTTATATAGACAGGTGTGTGCCTTTCCAAATAATGTCCAATCAATTGAATTTACCACAGGTGGACTCTACAATCAAATTGTAGAAACATCTCAAAGATGATCAATGGAAACAGGATGCACCTGAGCTCAATTTCGAGTCTCATAGCAAAGGGTCTGAATACTTATGTAAATAAGATATTGCCGTTTTTTATGTTTTATAAATTTGCAACAATTTCTAATCGCTTTGTCATTATGGGGGTATTGTGTGTAGATTGATGGGGGAAATAAAATATTGAAATGATTTTAGAACAAGGCTGTAATTTAACAAAATGTGGAAAAAGTCAATGGGTCTGAATACTTTCCGAATGCACTGTACTGCATCTCCACCATCTCTCCGTATTTTTCAATCCCTCTCTCTCTCCCTCCCCTCCCCATTCTCTATCTGTCTCTCGCATGCATGCACACACACTCTCTCTCTTTTTCTGTTGATCTCTCTCCTCTCCATTCTCGCTCTCTCTCCCCCCTCTTCCATTTCCCTCCTCAAACTTCTCTCCCCCTCATTTCCTCCTTTCTCCAGGGCTCCTTCCCATCTCTCGGTGCCGTATCATTACTACGAGCCTTCGGGGCCTGACGAGTGCGCCATGTATCTCTCCCACGAGCGGAACCGGCGTGGAAGCCACCATCGCTTCATCACAGAGAAGACAGTGTTCGCCAACTGGGCTCGGATGTTCGACATCCACTTCTACCAGCCAGACTGGACCCCGTCCTCTACTCTCAATGGAAACAGCTCACTCACACCTGCTTCAGATGGCTCTTGATACCAGACATAGACAGAAAGGTCCCCAGGACCTGGGGAAGATGTGACTGTGTGTTTGGACTCCAACATGCTGATTTTCCTCATCCTCTCCTTGGCTCCCTTATGGGAGTGTCCCTTATGGGAGTGTGTGGGAGGAGTGGAAAAGTACAAGGGTCATTCCACCAATTCAGTGCCCTTTGAGAAGTGTAATTTGGTTAAAAAAAATACATATATGTTGGATTTAACCTAATTTTAACATTCTGACATAAAGAACACATGTTCAACTTCATCTCAGCAGGTTAAATAAAATAAAAAATCTTAAATCAGCCATAAATCCCCTTGTGACAGGGGGAATGGAAGCTCGCTGTGTGCAACAGAGGGTGGCAATTGAATGTAAGCTTCACAAAAATATGATAAAAATTGTATCTATGGGTAACAGGGTTGACATGTTATGCTCGACCCGCTCAGATTTCCACCACAAAACACCAGAACGTGGCAAAAAAGAGTGGAACCAGCTCACCTGCTTTTACACTAGGATTTGACTATTAAATGAGACTTCTGTTCACGTAACGTCTTGACCTTCAAATGATGGACAGATGTAAATTAATCACTAATCACATGAAATAAATAATCATCTTCAGAAATGACTTAGTTATTTTGTTGCTTTGACAAAGGCTTCACAATGATGGTGATACTTTGAGAAATGTTGGGATTAAGTGGGTGAACATCTTCTTAGAAGTGACACAGGGCTGAAGGAGGGAAATGTCAAAATGCTGAATTTTGGCACTTTAGCAAGTGTCATAAAAAATCTGATTTATTGAATTATCCATATGGTCTATATTAAATATATTTTAGATTAATATAACAGGCTTTTAAAAAATATTGGTGCACAATTCTTACTTAAAATATCAAAGGGACTCAAAAGGCACTCTTTTTGTGGAATGACCCGCAAGCTGCAGTTGCTGGAGAAGCAGAAGTGGGTAGCTGCTCCTCAAAATAGTTGGCACAAACTTAGCTCGAACTTGAAAAAACTTGATGTGTTTGCTCAACTTGTGTTCATTCTACTATAAAATATTATTTGGGCATCTTAACTAAAAAAAGGCTGTGCAACTGGTTACACACACAAACTGTGCTTTTAACACACATGATTAAATTGTGCTTTTTAATTTATACATTGATTGTTATTCAACATGTCCTCACCTGGGATTTGAACTCACAACCTCTTGGTTTGTGGAATTCAGATCTTCATACTACACCACCATGTCTGTGTCAATCATCATTTAATCAGACTTTTCTCTCATTATTGATTTGATTGACCTATTTCAGCAATTAGGCTCATTTATAACTCTGGGATATACCAACTCAAATAATGTTGGCAGACGCAATATCTCCTTCACAATACTTAAAATAAATGATTTTGTTGAATTATTTACACATTCTGTAAGTAACTACATAGGGCCTATATAAAACCAACTGGGCACAATAAAAGGAGAGCTCAAATCCAAGGACAACAGTCTACCAATCTGTTTTTCCACACTGATACAAACTGGGAAGAGAGATTCTATGTGAAACTACATGATCGCATTGTGTCATCGTAGTACCTTTCCTTTATGTTTATGGAGAAAACAGAGCTGGAAAAATATAAATTCTTATCAACTGAGCCTGACTTGATCACCTAGATCACCTTGCCCCCCCCCCCCCCCCCCAAAAAAGTAACTAAGTAACAGATTACTTCAATTGAAAACTAATGCGATAGGTTAGTTGTCACCACAAAAAAAGTAACTAAGTAACAAATTACTTCAATTGAAAACTAATGCGGTAGGTTAGTTGTCACCACAAAAAAAAGTTATCTGAGTACTTTAACGTGTTACTTTGGAATCCTAATGCCAGTAGCTACCCTCCCGAACAGGATGGGGCCACAGCGGCAACCCTTCGGAATGATGGGATGTCATCTACACAGCGTCCACCTGAGACCTGGATCATGATGAGCATCCCGGAGGTGGACCTGGTTGGATTTAAGGGCTTCAAAGGACAAGCAGGGTTTAAAACAAGCTTGTTTTTTAATTAGTCCAGTCCCTATAATCACACTCTCGGGGCGACATGGTAATAACGTTTGACCTTACCTGGTAAAATAAAAATGAAAACAAAGGTTTAGAAATGCGGTGTAAATTTACAAGTAGGTTTTCGTGCTGACAAACTATTCCTCTTTCGTATTTTTGGAAAAGGTTAGTCCTTAGTTTTTACAGGACCAAAGTGCCAAGGTGGTGTACTCGGTATACACAAATAATAAGCAATCTTGTCCGGACTTCATTTGGGATCCTGTTTCCAAAACCAACCTGACAAAACGGGCGTTAACAAAGGTTAAAAACAAATCATGAGCTATCCCCCCTTCCTCTTTCAACAGTGTTCAACTTTATCACCATTGACATCATACCGTTTGGGTGCATACCATTTGCGGATGCAGGGCGTAGAGTACATTACAGTATGTGTCAGGATTTGACACCTCATTGAGCCGGAGGATGAACATTCAACGTTCCATATCATGGTCGGATCATTTCATCTTCTGAGCAGCAATTTCCATCATGACACATATCCCCATTCCTGACATAGATAAGCACTGGCGCTAAATTGCTGAAATTACAAATGTTTGATAGCCCCTGGTAGTGGGGGAGATGGTTTTGGTGGTGATTCTTGAATGGTTTTATCAGTCAAAAGTGGCATCATTATCCAGTGGGACCAAACTGTTTCCTGCACATAGTTGAGATGAAGTATAAGATAAGTGTAGGAAAAGATTGCATAGCCTACGCACGTCCAATACGGAGCAGGTGCTGGAGATCAAGTGACATGATCAGCAAAAGGTAAAAACAGAAGGCAGTGTACAGAGTCTGGTGATTTATGAGGTATTATAACTTGTCTTTTTCATCGGCCGTTAATAACTTTTAGAGGACCAGAAGGTAGGCTTAAAACAGACGGTCATTTCTCTAAGTGTCAAAAGCTAGTGGAAATTCTTGGCAAATTTGAAATGTGAAGGTTATGAGGCGTTTCAGGAGATATTACTCATGTTTGCCCTGACACCTAGTGGGCTATTTGTGTCCTCCATCTGTATGGACTGGTCTGTGGGTGCGGGAGAATGAATGTCTTGTCGTCTATTACTGTTTTAACGTGGATTGTGGGCGTAGCGGGGGAACTTTGCAGTGTGTGGGTGGTCTATATGGACAACAATTGTTCCAATCACCCGAGGAAAATTGCAATTGCCACGTTTTCCGCCTTTATGTGTTTTTCACCAGTAGAATATAGACCCACCCTTTGTCTTCAGTGGATAGTTCATTGTTGACAAAATATTCTAAATATGGGCCTTACAGTCTGTGAGGAACCTTTATTATAGATCCATCTGCGAGGCCCTTATTTAAACTGGCAAGCCTGAAATGAACCTTTACCATGATAGACCAGCCTGTAAGGCCACTATTTGCTCTGATCAGCCTCCGAGGAGCCTTTATTAAAGACCATTAGACCAGCCTGTTAGGCCCATATTTACTCTGACCCGCCTGAGAGGAAACTATATTATCGATTAGCCTGTAAGGCCCCTATTTACTCAGATCAGCCTCAGAAGAGCATGTATTGTATTAGTTGTATGAATAGATAGCGCTATTTAACCAGCCAGCTAAGATACAGCTTGCTATATTAGCTCATTGCTCAAGAGAAAATAGCTAGCTAAGAAGTTAGCAGTGGTGTAGTACTTGTGTAAAAATACTTTAAAGTACTACTTAAGTCGTTTTTGGGGGTATTTGTACTTTACTTTTTTGACCACTTTTACTTTTACTTCACTACATTCCTAAAGAAAATAATGTACTTTTTACTCCATACATTTTCCCTGACACCCAAAAGTACTTGATACATTTTGAATGCTTAGCAGGACAGGAAAATGGTCCAATTCACACACTTATCAAGAAAACGTCCCTGGCCATCCCTACTACCTGATCTGGCGGACTCCATAAACACAAATGTGTTGAGGTGTGCCACCAGCTATCCGTAAATGTAAAAAAAATATTAAAAAATGGTGTAGTCTGGTTTGCTTAATATAGGGAATTTGAAATGATTTATATGTTTACTTTTGATACTTAAGTATATCTAAAATCAAATACTTTTAGACTTTTACTCAAGTAGTATTTTACTGGGTGATTTTCACTTTCACTTGAGTCATTTTCTATTAATGCATCTTTACTTTTGCTGAAGCGTGACAATTGGGTACTTTTTCCACCACTGGCATTGGTAGCTCTAATTGCTGCATTATCTTGTCAGATTAAAAACATCAGCAAAATAGTCAATTTAGCTGCAAGCTCCTATAAAAAGATAACCAACCAGCTAAATAGCTTAGATTATATATATATCAGCCTGTATAATGTCTAAGTAGTCTTGCTATTTCAGTGTTTTATATGTTAGCCAGTATAATTTCAAAACAGTCCAGCTATTTCAGTGTTTTATATGTTAGCCAGTATAATTTCAAAACAGTCCAGCCATTTCAGTGTTTTTGGATCAGCCAGCTAGATTAAATATTTCAAAATGGTTATTCTCGCTCTCCCCCTTTACATGTTTTAATTTGAATTGGCGTAGTTGCTTAAACATCAGCCTGTGAGGCAGCAGTGTGTAAACATCAGCCTGTGAGGCAGCAGTGTGTAAACATCAGCCTGTGAGGCAAACATAAGTCTGAGGGAGCAGTGCCTCACAGGCATAAGTCACTTGTGCTAGTAGTAGATTGTATTTGTTTTTCGCAATTATAGACTAAATTGTCGGTGGCGTGCTAAAATATGCTATTCCTGCCGTTGACCTGTGATGTTGTGTTCTTCAACAAAAAATAGGCAATATTCCTGTGTGTAAAGTTTCTGCAATGTCCCTGTAATGTTACTGCAATGTCCCTGTAATGTTACTGCAATGTCCCTGTAATGTTACTGCAATGTCCCTGTAATGTTTCTCGAATGTCCCTGTTAATGTTTCTACATCAAATAAAAGTGTATTGGTTGTGTGCACAGATTTGCAGATGTCATCGCAGGTGCAGCAAAATGCTGTTTTTCTAGCCCCCACAGTGCAGTAATGCCTAGCAATACAAAACAATGCACACATAATCCAAAAAGTAACAAAGAAATATCAGAACGAGCAATGTAAGAGTCCGTAATATGTCTGTGTACCCCATTCACCCTCTGCAATGCTGCTAGGTTTTTCATGCTCAACAGTTTCCCTTGTGTATCAGCAATCGTCCCGAATTGAGTCCATGCCCTGATTAATTGGGGGGGGGGGTCAATGTTAGGAAGGTGTATATAATGTATAATGGTGTGTTATTTACCCTTTATTTGATCGGGGAGTCATACTGAGACCAAGATTTACTTTACAGATGAGCCCTGAATTACATAAATGACATAAAATACACACAAAAATATAAACACAACATGCAACAATTTCTAAGATTTTACTGAGTTACAGATCATAGAAGGAAATCAGTCAATTGAAATAAATGAATTAGGCCCTAATCTATGTGTTTCACATGACTGGGAATACAGATATGCATCTGTTGGTCACAGATACCTTTAAAAAATGGGGTGTGGATCAGAAAACCAGTCAGTATCTGGTGTGACCACCTTTTGACTCATGCATCCCGACACATCTCATGCGCATTGAGTTGGTCGGGTTGTTGATTGCGGCCTGTGGAAGGTTGTACCACTCCTCTTCAACGGCTGTGCGAAGTTGCTGGATATTGTCAGGAACTGGAACATGCTGTCGTATATGTCGATCCAGAGCCTCCCAAACAGGCTCAATGGGTGATATGTCTGGTGAGTACGTAGTCCATGGAAGAACTAGGACGTTTTCAGCTTCCAGGAATTTTGTTTCCGATCCTTGCGACATTGATCCATGCATTATCATGCTGAAACATGAGGTGATGGCGGCGGATGAACGTCACGACAATGGGCCTCGGGATCTCGTCACGATATCTCTGTGCATTCAAATTGCCATCGGTAAAATGCAATTGTGTTCATTGTCCGTAGCTTATGCTTGCTCATGCCATAACCCCACTGCCAGCATGGGGCACTCTGTTCACAACGTTGACATCAGCAAACCGCTCGCTCACACGAAGCCATCTGCTCGGTACAGTTGAAACCGGTATTCATTCGTGAAGAGTCCACTTCTCCAGCGTGCCAGAGGCCATCGAATGTGAGCATTTGCCCACCTTAGTAGGTTACAACGCAGAACTTTAATTAGGTCAAGACCCTGGTGAGGACGACGAACTACAAATGAGCTTCCCTGAACCAGTTTCTGACAGCTTGTCCAGAAATTATTTGGTTGTGCAAACCCACAGTTTCATCAGCTGCCAAGGTGGCTGGTCTCAAGGAAGTTAATTTGGGGACTTGATCAATCAATCAATGTCAGATTTTTATTTTCACTGAATCTGCGTTTAGATATCGGTTAGGGTACAATTAGGGTGTGGAAATGTTAGTTAAGTTGAGTTGAGTGCTGCTCGTGGTCATGTTTTCCAGTTGGCTCATTTATTACAACATGTGCTTGTTGAGATGAGTGCTGCTCATGGTCATCTTTTCCAGTTGGCTCATTTATTACAACATAGGCTAGGCCTAGTTTAACAAGTTGATTATTTTGCTGTGTTTTAGAACATTTTGCCTGTATGTTATGTAGGCTAGGCCTAGTTTAACAAGTTGATTATTTTGCTCTGTTTTAGAACTTTTTGCCTGTATGTTATGTAGGCTAGGCCTAGTTTAACAAGTTGATTATTTTTGCTCTGTTTTAAAATATCCCTTTTTATTTTTTTGTGACGCAAGTTGAGTGGATAATTGCTTTTTGTTCTTTATTTTGTTCTTTTCCATTATATTCTTACTATAAAATATGTGGGTGTTGCCTGCGAGGTGTGTCTTGTCTGTTTAATTAACAAAATAACGATTGATTTGATTTGGATAGTGCGGCCAAGGCTACACAGACCCATAACATAATTCGAATCAACATATGCCATTCTACTCTTTTTGAAAATATATTTCATTAGTGTTTCTTAGGACCTGCCTAAAACAAAGTAATAATGGATTTCTTTGTGATGGTGTATATTCAATGGATTTATTCATATACTGTACATATCCACCCACCTCGGTCGAGGTCCTCTTAAACTCGCCGGCATGTGCAAAGTAGATGTAACAGTCTTATCCAGGCAAGAATGTGGTAAAAATGGGACTGTATGAATTGGGTTCTAAAGAACATTTAGGGACACCGATCCTGTCAAGGTTTTAATAGTCTGATGGCCTGGAGATAGAAGCTGTTTATCAGTCTCTCGGTCCCCGCTTTGATGCACCTGTACTCTCTCCGCCTTTCTAGATGGTAGCGGGGTGAACAGGCCAGTGGCTCGGGTGGCTGAGGTCTTTTGATGATCTTCTTGGCCTTCCAGTTCTTGTTAATTATAGCCGTGTCCCCTGAGCAGAAGGTTCAGATCAGCGTGTTTGCTTCTCTGTAAGGTTCAGTCTGTCCCTTGTTAACATTTTAGAAATGCCTGACTGTCCTGACAGGTTAATGCATGCACCCTCTTCACACAGAGGTGGAACCATTGTGTACTTGAGTGCTTTTTTCAATGTTTTTATTAGCAGCCATAGCGTTTTCTTCTGGGATCTCTTCATTACGAGTGTACTTTAAATGTATAACTTAAACTTTCACCAAAGGTTTGAGTAGTCAGATTGGAATAGTTACTGTCGAAACAGACATAGTGTATTTCAAGCAACTTTTTGACTACTTTTCACTCTATATTTATTCTCTGTATCCATATGTAAATGAATACACCAATCTCATATCTCATTTACCAAACAGTCCTTTGCCTGCTCTTTCTCAGTCTGATAATGCACTGTGATGGGTTGACATAGCCCCATCCCATCTGCTAGTCTCATTGACCTAGCTAAGTGCAGCCTGTGATGTTAATATATGCCTCTCTCTGCCTGCAGATTGCCTCTTTCAGAGTAGTGGTAGTATTTTCAAGTTAAAAATGTTACGTTTTTATTGTCACGTGCACAAGTACAGTGAAATGCCTTTCTTTCCCAACAATGCGCTGATCAATATCAGTTGTACTATAACTTTTTATAAATACAAAAAAAGTAAGTAAGCTATATACAGGGTCAGTTCCAATACCATATTTACAATGTGCAGGGATACTGGAGTGGGAATGTTATATGTGTACAGGGGTAAGGAGACTAGGCATCAGGACATGTGATTAACAGAGCAGCGGCAGCGTATATGATGATTGAGTGTGTGTGCGTGTGTGTAGAGTCAGTGTGAATCTGCACGTTATGTGTGTGTGAGGGTGTGTTGGAGTGTCAGTGTGAGTGTGGGAGTGTGGATAGAGTCAGTGTGAATCTGCGCGTTATGTGTGTGTGAGGGTGTGTTGGAGTGTCAGTGTGAGTGTGGATAGAGTCAGTGCAACATTTCTTATTAAATAGAAGGGTCCATGGAGAGAGTCCATGTAGAAATAGTATGGGAGAACAGGTGGGGAATTTGGAGTTCCCTGTGGGACAGCGGTAGCCTCTGCTAGCCAACCGGTGGCCTGAGTGTCTGTGAGAGCATGGTGAGAGAACACATAGTTCGAAACGGAGTGTGTTGGAGGTGGGGATGGAGGGATGATTGCAGATAGAGAGGAGAGACCTCTCCAAACCAATGTGACTAAATTGGCTTTTTATCACCTAAGAAATATTGCCAAAGAGTGTCCATTTCTCTGCCAGGCCAACACTGACACTAATGCATGCTTTTATTACTAATAGGCTTGATTATTGCAATGCTCTCCTGTCTGGTCCTTTCCCAAAAAAACATTAGCCAACTCCAAATAATTCCCGAATGCGGCAGCACGTGTGCTAACGAAGACCAGAAGGAGAGCACACATTAGCCCTATTTTTAAAGTCCCTGCAATGGTTGCCTGATGGTTTTACAATTGATTTTATAATTGCTTTATTGATTTTTAAAGCACTATGTGGCCTTGCAACCGAATACATGTCTGATATGCTTTTAGGATATGTGCCTGGTTGGTCCCTTCAGATCCTTTGGCACTGGCCTATTAGTTGATCCAAAGGTCAGAACCAAAACATTTGGTCAGCCACTATGGTCCTGGTCTTTGGAACAGCCTGCTGGAGGATCTGAGGGCCTCAGAAACTGTAGAAATGTTTATGAAACATCTTAACACGTCTTTTTAGCCAAGCTTTTACATATGGTGCTTTTAGTCGTACTACGTATTTCATGTATTTTATCCCATCCTATATGTCTTATTCATTTTGTATTTATTTTATACATTAGTCTCTTGTGTCCATTGTTATTTTATTATTGTTTTACTATTTCAACTTGTCTCATTCTCTCACCTTTTATTATTTGATCTGTCAAAGGCTTTGAAATGCATCCCCTGTAAGACATGAGCACTATAAATGAAGTGTTGTTTGATTTGAACAGTCTTGCTTTCAGAAACTACTTCAGGCAGGTGATGCTTCATTCAAAGACTCAATCATGGACACTCTCACTGACCGTAGTGGCTGCTTCGCGGGATGTATTGTTGTCTCTGCCTTCTTTCCCTTTGTGCTGTTGTGTATGCCCAATACCATATTGTACCATATTTTGTGCTGCTACTGTTGTGCTGCTGCTGTGTTGTGTTTCTACCATGTTGTTGTCATGTTGTGTTGCTACCGTTGCTTTGTTTTCATGTGTTGCTGCCATGCTGTGTTGTTGTCTTATAGGTCTCTCTTTATGTAGTGTTGTGGTGTCTCTCTTGTCGTGATGTGTGTTTTGTCCTATATTTTATAAATGTTTTATCCCAGCCCCTGTCCGCACAGGAGGCCTTCGCCCTTTTGGTAGGCCGTCATTGTAAATATGAATTTGTTCTTAACTGACTTGCCCAGTTAAATAAAGGATACATTTAAAAAATGTAAATTAATTATAGCTATTGGGTACATATTATCTGTATGTTTGTGTAATGATGTCAATGCCTCAATTGCTATAGAGATTATTTAGATATAGTCTACAAACTTTGCTGGAATATGTAATAGCAAAACAGGAACAATGTTATAGTGTATTATTTCTGTCCATAAATGTACCTTTAAGCAATTTGTCATCAAAAATGTGTAATGAAAAGGCTTGGTGGCTATACAATTTCTTGAATTTTTTTACCATTGGCTGTGAGCATCACTAAATGACCTCATACTCCTTTTCAGGAGTACATGATGCCAAAAGTAGTACACTATGTACAGAATAGGGTGCCATTTGGGATGCAGACATGGTCCCTGGCATCATGAACTTTGGCCCTACCACATGAAAGGGATTATGAGGTCATTTAGTGATGCTCACAGCAACTGATCTTGTAAGGATGAAGAAGTTCAAGAAATAGTAAAGGCACCAAACCTTTTCATTATCATTATACACTATACAGGTCTTAATTATAATGAATGGACATTTTTGTTGGGGTTGGTACATTTTTCAAAAGGGGAAATCAAGTCTGAAATCTCAAAGTGGAAATGCCGAACTTCAGAAGCCTTTTTAAACCTCAAATACACCACAAGTTTTTTTTTAAAGTCCTGCATTGGAGTAAAGTTCTCCTGCCACACCATGGTCAAATTAAGATACTACATATGTATAGTATAGGGAATAGGCTCCCATTTGGGACGCAGCCCATAAATCTATGCTAGGGCCACGATTACACGGGCGTCATGGATCCAATCAATCTTGAATATGTTGATATCAGAGTCTATCATGATTTTGCTAACATGGGAGATCACATCAATCGTGAAAATGATTACTTTAACGATCTGTCAGAAAATTATGAGGAGATGAGATTTAATATTCTGTAATTTACCTTACGTGGCTCACCTTCTAAAGCCTTCCATCACAACACCTTCGATAAAGGCTTGTTTTTTTAACATGTGAACGTTTTTTAGATATATCATTTTTGATTATTATTATAGCATTTTCCTTGTTTCAGGTCAACATCATAAGCAAATTGTACATACAGTATGTACATATATTTGAATTCCACAAGGTAACATAAAACATAGCATAACCAACAAACACCAAAACAAAAACAATATGAATTATACATTCCCTTTCAGTTCTCTGCTCTTCATTTGTGTGGCTGTAGTGTGTAAAATACATTTAACAGAGTATAGAGGTCTATACGACAAAATTATTATTTTATACAAGAAAGCGAACAGGGTCCAGCTGACCCATAGATTCATTGAATTCTTACATGGACACTTCTTAGATTATCTGCAAGATTAGGGGGAAGAGAGAGAAGAAGAAAAAAGGGTCCCATATTTTATAGAAATCTCCTTTCTTGCTATTATTTTCTCCAGTGGTAAGACTTTAAACATCTCACAATACCACTGATTTATTGTTAGTGGCTAGTCTTTTATCCAAATCAAATCAAATGATATTTTTCACATGCAACAAATACAACCGGTGTAGTAGACCTGACAGTGAAATGCTTACTTACAAGCCCTTAACCAACAATGTGGTTAAGAATTTTTTCAGAAGATTTGTATTTGCATTTATTAGGGATTACCATTGCCTGCTGCCAAGGCAGCAGCTACTCTTCCTGGGGTTCAACCACATTAAGGCACTTACATCACATATAAAACAGAAGATAAAACAATACATCATACATTACAACATTATTACACCACTACATATGTACAATACAAAATGTATAATGCCACCACAGTATCACGGCTCAGAAAATAGACCCAGATGCAGACAGTTCGAATAACGGACATTTATTATATAAACAGGGGGCAGACAAAGGACAGGTCAAGGGCAGGCAGAGGTCAGTAATCCAGGGCAGTGGCAAAAGGTACAGAACGGCAGGCAGGTTCAGGGTCAGGGCTGGCAGAATGATCAAAACCAGGATAACTAGAAAACAGGTGCTCAAAGGAGTACGAAAAACACGCTGGTAGGCTTGACAAGACAAGACGAACTGGCAACAGACAAACAGAGAACACAGGTATAAATGCACAGGGGATAATAGGGAAGGTGGGCGACACCTGGAGGGGGGGTGGAGACAAGCACAAAGACAGGTGAAACAGATCAGGGTGTGACACATACAACAATACTACAATGTAGATTGAGCTGTGCTAAGGTAAGTGAGGGCCTATTCCCGACAACACCCAATACAAATAGCCATGGGTCCATTCTTATAAGACATCCAACTTCCCTCCAGCTCCGTTTTGACATTCTCCAAGAAGATTGTACTTAATGGGCAAGTCCAAAATAGATGGCCATGAGTGCCTTTTTCCTTCTTACACTTACAACAGGTATCTGAGAATTATGCTTTCATTTTACTACATATAATGGGAGTCGTATGAACCCTTTGTATAATCTTATATTGTGTCTCTTGCACCTTGTTGCAGGTGAACAGTTGCTTCGAGCTGCCTCTTCCCAGCTCCGTTTCCCGTACCCTGATCAGAGCACTTGAGTTACTTTCATAGCAAGTGAATGTTGAACCTTGTCTGTTCACTTTCAACTTTAATCTTGCATTTTGAATTGAAACTTGTTTACTCTATTTTGTAATGTAAATCACAAGACTCCTTCTCTGACATGTGAGTGAATGTACAAACTTGAACGTGAACTTCGTAAAAGACAAGCTGTTATCGCAATTTACACCAGTGGCGATCAGTGCCGTTTATGATAAAGGAGGACACATTTTTTTTAATGAGCATGGCCTTATTCTACTACAGCATGTTGGATGACTGTCATTCATATTCCATTCAGCCAGTTCAATGTAATATCGATAGGTTTAGGCTACTGCATGATACTCAAATTTTCCCTAGCCTACAACCTAGCCTATGAATGAAAGTTTACAACTTAGGTGCACACATGTCGAGATAAAAATGTGAGATGACAGAGTGACACATTCAATACTGCATGGCACACTCTTGCCTGCATCTGGCTTATCTAGGGTGCAATCATTAGTCCAACAGTTGCAAACGAGAGTTTATATGGGAAAAATTCAGGTATTTTTATCCTTGTTTCACAATTCACTTTCATAGCAGTCACGTTGTATTCATTCTTGCCTCTATGCACTCTCCTCCTCTCACCCTTTCCTTTGTGGACTTCAATGAACACAGCTGTATGTGACCAGGTGAAAAAAACGTTCCTAGCCAAACCATGTCATAACCACTACACACAGCCTACATCGTTGTCTCCATATTAGCTAAAGTAACGTCATAATCAACATAGCTAAAATAACTAATGCGTTAGTAAACCCACTACAATCATGCAGTTACACCGGCGGCAAGAAATTAATACATCCAAAAGCTTACCTTGACTTGGAAGAATTCCAGTGTTGTGTTGGATAGTCATAGCCAGGTAACTAACATAGCATCTCTCTGTTTGTGACGGGTGTTTGAGTAACTAAACTAGCCAGCTGCATTTTCTAGCTAAGTAAGTGAAACTGTGTTTTTTTCAATCTTTTTCTCTCGCTTCTCTTTCTTTTTTGAGTAAATTAATTTGTTGAAAACTGTTCAACTATTGTCTTTCTCTCTCTTTGAGTCAACTACTCACCACATTTTATGCACTGCAGTGCTAGCTAGCTGTAGCTTATGCTTTCAGTACTAGATTAATTCTCTGATCATTTGATGGGATGGACAACATGTCAGTTCATGCTGCAAGAGCTCTGATAGGTTGGAGAAGGTCCTCCGGAAGTCGTCATAATTACTGTATAAGTCTATGGAAGGGGGTGAGAACCAAGAGCCTTCTAGCTTTTGTATTGAAGTCAATGTACCAAGAGGATGACGGAAGCTATCTGTCCTCCGGCTACACCATGGAGCTACCCCACAGAGTGCTTTTGAGGCTGCTGTAGACCTTCACTGCAAAACAGTGTGTTTTTAATCAATTATTTGTTGATGTGAATATATTTAGTAAAGTTTTATCTAAAAAGGATAACTTTTTCAATGTTTTACTATTTGTATTTTTCTGAAATTCACTGAGGAGAAAGATTCTCCCCTTCCTCCTCTGAGGAGCCTCCACTGATTTACACTGTGCTGAATCAAATTGCAGTCATTACACTGAGCTAATAATTTATTTTACAGTTGTAATGGGGAATATGGGTGGAAGTTCTAAAGCAGTAATTAATCAGTGCAAATATATTGATCATGATTAATAATTACATTTGTTTCCAGTCTACTGAGGTGTTTTGTTGGTTGTGTTGTCAGCCTAAATGAGACCCAGCCCAAAGAGGCCATGGTTATGTTGTGAAAATTCACCACTAAGGACTCAAACTCAATCGAAATTTCTCCTCTCTCAATGTCCTGGGTGTACTGCCAATTGGTCTGAGGAGGAGGTCACAGTCCCCTGCACGAACCAAGATAGAGTGAGAGGAGATGCTGTGTACAATTCAAGGCCATCTCTTCAGACAATAACATTTTCCCTCACAGTTATGTCTAACTGGATGCTGTGATCACTGGGGGAAAATAACTCCAAAGTAGAGACCATGTTGCTCTACTGATTTCAGCGTTTCTTCATCTCTCAAAGCATCAGTCATGTTCAAATTGTAGCCTATTACCACAGAAAATAGATTGCTAGAATTAGATAGCTACCCCCTATTGCCAGACACCAGAATGAGATAGCTACCCCCTATTGCCAGACACCAGAATGAGATAGCTACCCCCTATTGTCACCCTTCCAACTACAGACTTTGTATTCCATGTTATAGAGCAGCTTCTCAGGAACATATAACACCTTACTTCACGAGGAGAGGACTCACCATTGCTGAGATCTGATTTTCAAGTGATCAGAAAAGGTCAAAGATAATCCATGAATCTAAAAGGCACCAAATCAGGTCAAAAATAATCCATAGTCAAAAAGGCACCAAAATCACCTGTCTCTCCTGCCTCTCCAGAGATGTTTGATCGGTTTCAAGTCCGGTCTCTGGCTGGGCCACTCAAGGACATTCAGAGACTTGTGCCAAAGTCACTCCTGTGTTGTCTTGGCTGTGTGCTTAGGGTTGGTGTCCTGTTGGAAGGTGAACCTTCACCCCAGTCTAAGGTCCTGACCGCTCTGGAGCAGGTTTTCATCAAGGATCTCTCTGTACTTTGCTCCGTTCATCTTTCCCTCGATCCTGTCTCGTCTCCAAGTCCCTGCCACTGAAAAATATCCCCACAGCATGATGCTGTCAACACCATGCTTCACCGTAGGGATGGTGCCGGCTTTCCTCCAGACGTGACGCTTGGCATTCAGGCCAAAGAATTCAATCTTGGTTTCATCAACCCAGAGAATCTTGTTCCTCATGGTCTGAGAGTCCTTTAGGTACCTTTTGGCAAACTCCAAGCGGGCTGTCATGTGCCTTTTACTGAGGAGTGGCTTCCATCAGCAGCTCTACCATGAAGGCCTAATTGGTGGAGTGCTGCAGAGATGGTTGTCCTTCTGGAGGTTCTCCCATCTCCACAGAGGAACTCTGGAGCTCTGTCAGAGTGACCATCGGGTTCTTGGTCAACTCCCTGACCAAGGCCCGACTCCTCCGATTGCTCAGTTTGGCAGGGCGGCCAGCTCTAGGAAGAGTCTTAGTGGTTCCAAACTTCTTCTATTTAAGAATGATGGAGGCCACTGTGTTCTTGGTGACCTTCAATGCTGCAGAAATGTTTTGGTACCCTTCCCCAGATCTGTGCCTTGACACAATCCTGTCTCTGAGCTCTACAGACATTTCCTTCGATCTCGTGGCTTGGTTTTTGCTCTGACATATATTGTCAACCTCTCGCATTTGACTAGAATCCAAAATGTGCTCAAATGGCTGCAGTTGCATGACCGTGTTTTAGAATCAGTTTCCACCTGTTATTGACAAACTGGACCTGATGTTACCGCTCAGATCTTCTGCTCTTTTCTGTACATTTGGGAAGTCGTGGTTAAATCAAGATTTTTCATTGTTTTTGCTATTGCGATCTCTGCAAATTATTCAAATTCAATCATGAAATTTGATTATCGCTTGCATTTGCATTGACGTCAGAGTGATGAGAAGGACAATAGAGTGCTGAGTGTGAGGTCATTAGTGACTTGATGGCTGTTGGCTATTGCATAGAGTAACCTAATTACCGTGAATCAACGGTCATGTGGAATTTGACTTCGGTCATGACTCGTGACTGCCGGTGCTGCGTAATACGGTCACCGTAACAGCCCTAGGTCTGCAAGGAAAACTGGTGGTGCATTTTATAAAGCGTGTGGGAAATTTCTGTCTGACCATAAGACTACAAGACCCTTACTGTGAGCTGCCCAGAAGGAGACAAATCATCCGCAAACAATTGAATTTTATAAATTCTATTTAAAAAAAATTATAAAACCATTCAAATTAAGGCGAGTAATGCATAAAAAGGTACCCATAGTCTTATAGAGAGAAGGCTATTCACTTGTCTTGTGAGAAGACTAGAGCAAAGATGCAACGATACCATGGAAAGCCCCGCTGACAGCTGTCTGTAGGCATTTAGAAGAGCCTTGTTTTGAGAAAGGGATATCTCAGATTCAAGGTCTCAGCTTAAAGAGAAGACGCCTCATGAGGTATTGGTCTGTCACATGCATGACCCAGTATAGGTTGGTCACATGAATGAAGAAAACGTTAATGATGAATTAATTATGAATGATGAATAAGCTAAATCATGCAAAAATATAACTTGCCCCGGGTAGAGCTCCTGATCGACATGTGTACTTGGTGCATTGAGTTGGTTGGAACCTCTCCAGCGCGCTGATAATAATGATTCATTTAAGATTGACTTTGACTGTCCCTGTGTAGAATTTCCATGACAACATACGAGACAGACATGTCGCTGTTAGAGCACGCAGAAAAAAGGTCAGCCTTTACCTTATGACCCATTAATTCAGAACTCTCTCCTCTGCAAATGCAATTTTCTTCATGTCATTTTAATCCATATTAGCGCTGACTGATCGATGTGTGCTGCCAAAATATTAATTCACTAGGCAAAATTACTTTTAAAAGACGCTTTTCCAGACATTGAAGTTACAATTAAAGTCAGAAGTTTACATACACCTTAGCTAAACACATTTGAACTCAGTTTATCACAATTCCTGACATTTAATCCAAGTTAACATTCCCTGTTTTAGGTCAGTTAGGATCACCACTTTATTTTAAGAATGTGAAATGTCAGAAAATTAGCAAAGATAATTATTTATTTAAGCTTTTTCAGCTTCATCACATTCCCAGTGGGTCAGAATGTCATGCCCTGACCTTAGAGAGCCGTTTTATTTCTCTATTTGGGTAGGTCAGGGTGTGATGTAGGGTGGGCATTCTATGTTCTATTTTCTATGTTTTGTATTTCTTTGTTTTGGCCGGGTATGGTTCCCAATCAGGGACAACTGTCTATCGTTGTCTCTTATTGGGAACCAGACTTAGGCAGCCCTTTTTCCCACCTGTCTTTGTGGGTAGTTGACTTTGTTAGGGGCACTATAGCATTTTGGCCCATTCCTCCTAACAGAGCTGGTGAAACTGAGTCAGGTTTGTAGGCCTCCTTGCTCACACATGCTTTTTCAGTTCTGCCCACAAATTCTCTATAGGATTGAGGTCAGGGCTTTGTGATGGCCACTCCAATACCTTGACTTGGTTGTATGCTTTGGAAGTATGCTTGGGGTCATTGTCCATTTGGAAGACCCATTTGCGACCAAGCTTTAAATATCTGACTGATGTGTTGAGATGTTTCTTCAATATATCCACATCATTTTTCTACCTCATGATGCCATCTATTTTGTGAAGTGCACCAGACCCTCCTGCAGCAAAGCACCCCCACAACATGATGCTGCCACCCACGTGCTTCAGGGTTGGGATGGTGTTCTTCGGGCTTGCAGTTCAATTTTGTTTCATCAGACCAGAGGACATTTCTCCAAAAAGTACGATCTTTATCCCCATGTGCAGTTGTAAACCATAGTCTGGCTGTTTTATGGCGAATTGGGAGCCGTTGCTTCTTCCTTGCTGAGCGGCCTTTCAGGCTGTGTCGATATAGGACTTGTTTTACTGTGGATATAGATACTTTTGTTCCTGTTTCCTCCAGCATCTTCACAAGGTCCTTTGCTGTTGTTCTGGGATTGATTTGAACTTTTCACACCAAAGTATGTTAATCTCTAGGAGACAGAACGCGTCTCCTTCCTGAGTGGTATGGCGGCTGCGTGGTCCCATTGTGTTAATACTTGCCTACTATTGTTTGTACAGATGAACGTAGTACCTTCAGGTGTTTGGAAATTGCTCCCAAGGATGAACCAGACTTGCGCAGGTCTACAATTTTCTTTGATTTTCCCATGATGTTAAACAAAGAGGCACTGAGTTTGTAGGTAGCCCTTGAAATACATCCACAGGTACAACTCATATTGACTCAAATGATGTCAATTAGCCTAACAGAAGCTTCTGAAGCCATGACATAATTTTCTGGAATTTTCCAAGCTGTTTAAAGGCACAGTCAACTTAGTGTATGCAAACGTCTGACCCACTGGAGTTGTGATACAGTGAATTATAAGTGAAATAATCTGTCTGTAAACAATTGTTGGAAAAATTACTTGTGTCATGCACAAAGTAGAACTCCTAACCGACTTGCCAAAACTATAGTTTGCTAACAAGAAATGTGTGTAGTGGTTGAAAATGAGTTTTAATAATGTATATACAGTTGAAGTCGGAAGTTTACATGCACCATAGCCAAATACATTTAAACTCAGTTTTTCACAACTCCTGACATTTAATATGTAGGTACATTTTAGGTTCTGAATGAAAGGTGTGTATACGTCTTTTCAGGAAGTTTAAGATATTTATTTTCCTGATGTTGAAAATTTTCCGGACTTTGAAATCTGGTTCATTTTTGGTTCTGAATGAATGTTGAAAAGACTTTCTCTACTTGTTTTACTGTAATGTATTGCAGTTTGCTGTGCTCTACTGCAGTGGTTCTCAAACCTCTTCTCAGGGATCCCGTGACGTTTCACAATTTTGCTGTAGATCTGATCTAGCTATTCAAGCGCTTGAGGATTAGTTGACAAGTTGAATTGGGTGTGCTAGCTATTAAATAGATTCATTACATGGAATGGTCTGGGGTCCCCATGGAGAGGTTTTAGAACCATTACTCTACTGTACTGTGCTGTTCAAACTTGTGAATCATAGATGTCTAGGATTGGTTCAGATTTGGTCAAGTCTCGATCGGACCAAATTTGAATCAATCCTAGATGTTTATGTTTGTGCCAAATCAAGGTTGGTCCAGATCAGACTGGACCAAATCTTAACCAATTATAGAGGTCTATGTTTGGACCAGAGCTCTGTGGACTTTGAAATGAAGGCCAAATCAAGGCCAATCAAGGCCAGATGCAATGCCTTAGACCACTGCGCCACTCGGGAGTCCCCCTAACTCTAACTTTAAACCTTTTAGCTAACCCTTCCCCGAACATAACCCTAACCTTAACCATTTAACCTAACTGTCACGTCTACACCCGCTCCCCCTCTCCGGTGCTCGACATCACCGGTCCTGGAAACCCATCATTATGCACACCTGGAAATCCTTATTACGCACACCTGCGCCACTTTATGAGATACACCTGGACTCCATCGCTATCCTAATTACTCCCCCTTTATCTAGCACTCCCTAGCATCACTCTTCAGGCAGTATTGGTTTTGTTTCCTTGTCCTTTGCCATCCCCATAACCAGCTGGAAAAACTGGGAACAGCTATGGATGAGGTCCTCCGCATTCTTCAAGGTTTTGACATTTCCGGAGTGGCGCCACCTCCAACAGGTGGAGGATTCTCTATCACATGTCGACCAGCCCAGCGAGCCAGCACCCCAGACCATCCAACAGTCCGCCAAGGTCAGTGATGCCCGTTTGTCACTCCCAGACAAATATGACGGGTCTTCATACAAATGACGTTGCTTCCTACTCCAGTGCTCCCTATATCTCACTCACCAGATGTGAGCCCCCACCGCCGAGAGGTCCAAGGTTGCCACGGTTATTTCCCTGCATTGGAGTGGGCTACGGCCATCTGGGAGAGAGGAGGAGGAGCTGAATTCCTGTGAGGGGTTCATGGCTTTGTTCAGGGGGTCTTCGACCATCCACCGGAGGGCAGAGAGCAGGGTGAGTACCTACTCCAATTACGACAGGATGGCCAGACAACGACGGAGTATAGCCTCACCTTTCGGACAGTGGCAGCATCCAGCGGATGGAATGAGCCGGCGCTCTGCACACTATTCTGTCTAGATAACCTTCTTCGGGAGCGTTGGCACCCCCATCGCCTCTCTCCCTCCTTCGTTGGCCGTCAGAGCCTGAACCCATGGAGGTAGGGGCCACACCTCCCCGCAGCTGAGTGAGGCTGTTGGAGACAGTTTGGGCCCTACTCCTGTTGTGGCCAGGAGGGGCACCAGCTTCAACAGTGTCCGGAACGTCCCATCCCGGAATCCACGAGAGCAGAGGGACGGCCCCGTGATCATCCGTCTCCTGGGTTAGGCGTGAGTAATCCATCATCATCACTTTCCGCCAAACCTTTTTTAGTATCGATTTCACTAGCTGGATGTCCATCATCTATTGTTTCTACAGCTCTAGTGGATTCTGAGGCGGCAGGACATTTTATTGACTAGGCCCTTGCCTCCTCCCTGCATGTCACCTCATACCCGCTCTCCTCCCAGTTTTTGGTCCAAATTCCACCTGCTTCATCCGGACCGGCCCACTCCTCGCCCTCGGGGCCGTCCTCCTGGCCGGCGTCATTCTGTGCGTTGGGAAGTACTGTCACATCTAAACTCACTAACTGCACCTGCTTCCTGACTCCCTGTGTCGACGTTACACTAATTCCTACACTTACCCTTAACCCTAGCCTAGTTAACATTAGCCAGCTGGGTAACGTTAGCCACCTAGCAACCTAGCTCAAATTCGTATCATATCATACTTTTTTCAAATTTGTACCATTTTACATTTTGTCAATTCGTCACTTACAGGAACTGGTATGTGCTTGATGTAAAGCATGAATGCAAATAACCATGTCTATGAAGTAATAGCCAGGGCCCGCTTCCCGATAGTGATGGAACTAAAGCTCATGAGTGTTTTAACGATGCGTCTCTTCAATAACGGCCGAAAGGACTCACATGCGTTTCCCAAAACACCACGTAGGGAGAACTTTAAATCATTGCATGTGTAAATACTGATACAGTAGGATCGAAAGAAAGCCACCACCACTCTCGGATCCACGTTCTCCATTCAAATCTTACCTTAACATTAAATACTGACGACGGATCAGCTCCTAGAACTAAATTAACAGCTATGGCTGCTAATATTGAGGAGGCTTATTCTAATGCTTAGGGTATGCCACAAAATTGAATATTTGGCATATCCTTGCTTACATGTTGTTAGGTCTGAAATTGAGGCCAAGATTTGCCAGTAGCCTTCAATTAGCAAAATAGAACTCGATCGTATGAACGTGACATTTATTTCAATATGATTTAAATACAGTATATACAGTGCCTTGCGAAAGTATTCGGCCCCCTTGAACTTTGTGACCTTTTGCCACAGTTCAGGCTTCAAACATAAAGATATAAAACTGTATTTTTTGTGAAGAATCAACAACAAGTGGGACACAATCATGAAGTGGAACGACATTTATTGGATATTTCAAACTTTTTTAACAAATCAAAAACTGAAAAATTGGGCGTGCAAAATTATTCAACCATCATGAAGAACAGCATCATGAAGAACAAGGAACACACCAGGCAGGTCCGAGATACTGTTGTGAAGAAGTTTAAAGCCGGATTTGGATACAAAAAGATTTCCCAAGCTTTAAACATCCCAAGGAGCACTGTGCAAGCGATAATATTGAAATGGAAGGAGTATCAGACCACTGCAAATCTACCAAGACCTGGCCGTCCCTCTAAACGTTCAGCTCATACAAGGAGAAGACTGATCAGAGATGCAGCCAAGAGGCCCATGATCACTCTGGATGAACTGCAGAGATCTACAGCTGAGGTGGGAGACTCTGTCCATAGGACAACAATCAGTCGTATATTGCACAAATCTGGCCTTTATGGAAGAGTGGCAAGAAGAAAGCCATTTCTTAAAGATATCCATAAAAAGTGTTGTTTAAAGTTTGCCACAAGCCACCTGGGAGACACACCAAACATGTGGAAGAAGGTGCTCTGGTCAGATGAAACCAAAATGGAACTTTTTGGCAACAATGCAAAACGTTATGTTTGGCGTAAAAGCAACACAGCTCATCACCCTGAACACACCATCCCCACTGTCAAACATGGTGGTGGCAGCATCATGGTTTGGGCCTGCTTTTCTTCAGCAGGGACAGGGAAGATGGTTAAAATTGATGGGAAGATGGATGGAGCCAAATACAGGACCATTCTGGAAGAAAGCCTGATGGATTCTGCAAAAGACCTGAGACTGGGACGGAGATTTATCTTCCAACAAGACAATGATCCAAAACATAAAGCAAAATCTACAATGGAATGGTTCAAAAATAAACATATCCAGGTGTTAGAATTGCCAAGTCAAAGTCCAGACCTGAATCCAATCGAAATTTCAGTCTCTCGATGTGCAAAACTGATAGAGACATACCCCAAGCGACTTACAGCTGTAATCGCAGCAAAAGGTGGCGCTACAAAGTATTAACTTAAGGGGGCTGAATAATTTTGCACGCCCAATTTTTTAGTTTTTGATTTGTTAAAAAAGTTTGAAATATCCAATAAATGTCGTTCCACTTCATGATTGTGTCCCACTTGTTGTTGATTCTTCACAAAAAATACAGTTTTATATCTTTATGTTTGAAGCCTGAAATGTGGCAAAAGGTCGCAAAGTTCAAGGGGGCCGAATACTTTCGCAAGGCACTGTAGGCCTATGTAGCTTCATGTATTTGTCTTTTAAAGCTGTCATCTCGGTTTTAATTTGAAACATCTTTTTACCCTTTGCTTGTTTATAACAATTGCAAAGACATTGGCAACTTTGTATTGTAATCAGCTTGGTTCTGAAGTTATCGGCAGTCACAGAATCAGATAGAATCCAGATGTTTATGTTTAGCGAATATCTTGTGTATGAAGTGACGCCAAAGGGCAAAAGAAGCATCTAACTACCCAGTTAGCTGTTCTACAACTTGAGTGCACCTTGAGTAACAATGGTTTTGGGAAAGAGCTCTGAGATTTAACGATACGCCTATGAAGTTTCTAACGATGAACTTAGCCTTAAGATGCTTTTGGGAAACCGGGCCCCAGACCATAAATTACACATTTTTTTGCACATTTTCGAAAAACACCATTTCCATGTGGAAATGTTGTATAATCACCTTGAAGTCAAGAATACTTGGTAGCAACAGACTTGCACAATCACTGTCTTAGTCTTCATCATAGGATCAGGACGTTAGCAATGAATGTGCCACCAGTCAAGAAGAGAGAAACAAGAGGACATACACTACCGTTCAATGGTTGGGGTCACTTAGAAATGTCCTTGTTTTTGAAAGAAAATAAGAAAAAAGTCAATTAAAATAACATCAAATTGGTCAGAAATACAGTGTAGACATTGTTAATGTTGTAAATGACTATTGTAGCTGGAAACGGTAGATGTTTAATGGAATATCTACATAGGCGTGCAGAGGCCCATTATCAGCAACCATCACTCCTGTGTTCCAATGGCAGGTTGTGTTAGCTAATCCAAGTTTATAATTTTAAAAGCCTAATTGATCATTAGAAAACCCTTTTGCAATTATGTTAGCACAGCTGAAAACTGTTGTGCTGATTTAAAGAAGCAATAATACTGGCCTTCTTTAGACTAGTTGAGTATCTGGAGTGTCAGCATTTGTGGGTTCTATTACAGGCTCAAAATGGCCAGAAACAAAGAACTTTCTTCTGAAACTCGTCAGTCTATTCTTGTTCTGAGAAATGAAGGCTATTCCGAGAAATTGCAAAGAAACTGAAGATCTCGTACAACGCTGTGTACTACTCCCTTCACAGGACAGTGCAAACTGGCCCTAACCAGAATTGAAAGAGGAGTGGGAGGCCCCGGTGCACAACTGAGCAAGAGGACAAGTACATTAGTGTCTAGTTTGAGAAACAAATGCCTCACAAGTCCTCAACTGGCAGCTTCATTAAATAGTCCCCGCAAAACACCAGACTCAACGTCAACAGTGAAGAGGCGACTCCGGGATGCTTTGCCTTCTAGGCAGAGTTGCTAAGAAAAAGCCATCTCTCAGACTGGCCAATAAAAATAAAAGAACACTGGACAGAGGAATTCTGTGGGGGATGCATGGCAGCAAAGCTACTACACAACACTAAACTATACATTAATTGCACTGTAACGGTCACAAACCGTGCCCACAAACTGTTAGGGACTACATAAAGCTGTCCCAAAAGCACCACTGCTACACCTGGCTATCAGCGGAGCCTTGTCTGTCAGCCTCATTTACTGCCTTTAAAAAAACATAGCTGATATGGCTGACCTGCTTAATCAAATGTGGTTTCTTCTAACAATTGAGATGTACAAACTATGGCATAAGGGGACGACCAGCGGATAAGAAACAATCCGTAATTTCGATTAAGACATGAGTGAGCTAGGACAGATGTAGTCAATATAACTATTTGTTCAGCACTTTTGAAATGTACAGCAACAAAATTCAGAACATGGGCAGTTCTTAGTGTTCTCCCTGTACACCAAGTCAGACCAATAGGATAAATAAAGGGGGCATATAAGCAGACATTGAAAGCTCTTACAATATTCGATGATTACATTTCTCTAAAACAGGTTATAGGCTACATGTGCACCACCAAGTTAGAACAGTATATGAAATTAAGAGGTGAAAATAGATCAAATTATTAGGGTGAGGCACATTGAACGCCATTTGGGTCTTTGTGTCAAAAAATATACATGTCATAAAACACTATTTTACGCGTTGAATAAGCTTTTAATTTGACACGTCAAAATATCACAATTCTATTATAGAGTGTTGTGTGTGCTGAATTTGAACGTGCAAGCCAAGCGCAACAACTACTATTTGTAGCACTGTCAAAGCTGTACAAAAAAAGTTAGTAACAAGCACACACCGGCCAGGAACGATGTGTTTACAATACCACATTGGTGAAAATAGTCCAAATTTTGTCATCAATGAATGACCATTCAAAACATATTTTCCCAGTTTGAGCTGTTTATTCCCGACTTCCCTGTTGCAATGCTTGCAGTTAGCCATTGTCACCGATTCCTTATAAACCACTCATTGTTGAATTTGTGATCTCCAAATTGTTGTGTAATGTTTATGTCCAATGGCCGATGAGCAGCAATACGTTTTTCTATTTTTTCTCCTCATTCTTTCTCTTCATATGACAAAAATTAAAAAGGATTTGCCAGTAGACTTGATTCAAGATGACTGCTAGCTAAAATTGTGAAAGTAAGATGTTGACATGATCAGTCCAATCAAAGCTACTGTACATATAACATGATTTGACGTAATTTCTGTGGACAATGACCTTGAGCCTTCTTGGAAATATAACTCTATGGCGGGACCCAAAGGGCTGAAATGTTGGATGTCCACCCTTTCTAAGGACTTAAGCTTGGCGATTGCGTAAGGTCCCCATGAGTGACAGAGCACTGAGCCAATCACGGCGCAATGCTCCTATTTTCTGCTGGCTAGCCCCACCACCACAGAAAGCACCGAGCTCAGCTGAAACACCTGCATTTTGGAGCTGCCTTACTCAAGAAAACAAAAAAGAGACCGTGTTTGTATGCAGCTTTATTAACTCAATCAAATACATTTTTTTTACATTGTTTGCAAACTGATATGTGACATGAATCAATGCCAAAATAGCATGCAAAACAGGCAAGCCCCCCCCCCCCCCCCCCCCACACACACACACACACATTTTTATATATTATTTTTTGGCTAAAAATGTGTCTCAAAAGAGCTGGGGCTCAGTCCATCCTGCCCTGAATGACGGGTTGCCACTGAGTGTTTCCCAACTGCAGTACTCGACTACCCACAACAGCACACATTTTTTGTTGTAGCCCCAGACAAACACCTGGTTCAACTAATTTAGGGCTTGATGATTTGTTAACAAGTTGGATCAGATGTGCTTGTCCGGGGCTACAAAACAATGTGTGCTGTTGGGGTATTTGAGGACTGGAGTTGAGAAACACTTTATTAGACTTACATTCTGTCTCACATAATGTCCTATATTTACCACCGTAGGTCATTGTCATCATGATGAGCACCCGCATCCCTGCTACTGGCAGTAATGCATGGCCACCTGGAACCAGATCCTAGGACCCCTGGGTCTATATCCTTCTGAAGAAGGCCATCATCTAGAAGCTTTTCCGGGTGGACACCACTGCTGGGGCACCAAAGCCCACTCCCACATCCTCCACCACTGGAAATGCAGCACACTGAAGGGCTCTGGTAAGATCAGCAGCACCTCCATCAGCATTAAGCCAGACTGCTTCTGCCTGAGTGGAGATGTTGGAGGCCTACCGAACACCATGATCAAGCCCATCACCTGAACTCCTGGATGGGGCATCTGATCAGAGAGAGCCTTGGTCCTGGGTGAAGGGTGGTTTGGAGGTTGCAGCAGCAGCACATTGATGTATATGTGTTAAAGCTAAGGAACCAGACAAGTTTGGTTTTTGGATGAGCATAGTAAGTACACTGCGTGCACAATTATTAGGCAAGCGAGTATTCTGATCTTCTCATTATTTCTATGCACATTTTCCAACTCCAAACCATATAAACTTATTGGATTGAATCATTTTTAGGTGATATGTATTTGTGTAATGAGGGAGTGTGTGGCGAAAGTGAATGACACCTTACATCAAGGTGTGCATAATTATTAGGCAGCTTTATTACCTCAAGTAAAATGGGCCAAAAAAGAGGTTTAACTGACACCGAAAAGTCAAAAATTGTAAAATGCCTTTCAGACGGATGCAATACTCTTGAAATAGCTAAACTATTGAGGCGTGACCACCGGACAATAAAATGTTTTGTTGCGAATAGTCAACTGGGGCGCAAAAAAAACGCATAGAGAAGAAAGGGCGCAAATTAACTGCAAAAGACTTGAGAAGAATTAACCAGCTACCAGGATCCCATTATCCTCCAGTGGCACCATGTTCCAGAACTGAGAAGAATTAAACGTCAAGCTACCAGGAACCCATTATCCTCCAGTGCCACCATATTCCAGAACTGAGAAGAATTAAACGTCACGCTACCAGGAACCCATTATCCTCCAGTGGCACTATGTTCCAGAACTGAGAAGAATTAAACGTCAAGCTACCAGGAACCCATTATCCTCCAGTGCCACCATATTCCAGAACTGAGAAGAATTAAACGTCACGCTACCAGGAACCCATTATCCTCCAGTGGCACTATGTTCCAGAACTGAGAAGAATTAAACGTCAAGCTACCAGGAACCCATTATCCTCCAGTGCCACCATATTCCAGAACTGAGAAGAATTAAACGTCAAGCTACCAGGAACCCATTATCCTCCAGTGCCACCATATTCCAGAACTGAGAAGAATTAAACGTCACGCTACCAGGAACCCATTATCCTCCAGTGCCACCATATTCCAGAACTGAGAAGAATTCAACATAAAGCTACCAGGAACCCATTATCCTCCAGTGCCACCATATTCCAGAACTGAGAATAATTAAATGTCAAGCTACCAGGAACCCGTTATCCTCCAGTGCGACCATATTCCAGAACTGCAACCTACCTGGTGTGTCCAGAAGTACAAGGTGTCAAGTGCTCAGAGACATGGCCAAGGTCAAGAAGGCTGAAACACCACCACCACCGAATAAGATTCACAAGTTGAAGCGTCAAGATTGGGCAAAGAAATACCTGAAGACAGATTTTTCAAAAGTTTTATGGACAGATGAAATGAGAGTGACTCTTGAAGGACCAGATGGATGGAACCGTGGCTGGATCAGTAATGGACACAGGGCACCACTTTGAGTCAGGCTAGGTGGAGGAGGGGTACTGGTATGGGGTGCTATCATTAAAGATGCGGTAGTTGGACCTTTTTGGGTTGAAGATGGACTGAAACTTAACTCCCAAACCTACTGCCAGTTTCTGGAATATTCTTTCAAGCAGTGGTACAGGAAGAAGTCCTCAGCATTCAAGAAGGCTGTGATCTATATGCAGGACAATGCTCCATCACATGGATCCAAGTACTCCACTGCTTGGCTAGCCAGCAAGGGCCTCAAAGATTGCCAATGACCTGGCCCACTTCCTCACCTGATTTAAATCCTATTGAGAACTTGTGGGCCCTTCTCAAACATGAGATTTACAGTGACGGAAGACAACACAACTCTTTGAACAGCATTTAGGAGGCTGTAGTTGCTGCTTCAGCGAAAGTTGATAGTGAACAGATCAAGAAACTGACAGGTTCCATGGATGGAAGGCTCATGGCAGTTATTGAAAAGATGGGTGGCTATATTGGTTACGTAATATTTTTGAAAGGCCAAAAATGTTATTTAATTGTCATTTTTTTGTTAATTATTTGTTACACTTACTCTAAAAATGGAGAATAAGCAAGTGTGTTGGGAGAAATGATTTTTGTTATTTAGTTTCCTAATAATTCTGCACACTAATAGTTACCTAATAATTGTGCCCACTTATACATTCCCCTGAGAAAAACAAAACTCAGATTTATTTTGTTAAACATTCAGGTTAGAGGTTCAATAACATATTGGATTGACTTAGAGTGATGTGTTTGTTCAACAATAAAATTAATACTGAGGAATTCAATTTGCCTAATAATTGTGCACACAGTGTATTGCGCATTCATGAGGCACACAGAACCTAGCAACAGGCATGTTGCATATCATTGACACACAATTAATGCCTGGACGAATATGGACCCCTGAGTTAGCCTCATTGACTGTTGTTTCTAGCTAACCTACAGCACCACCTGACCTTGAAAGGATGAACTCTGCAATCCGCACTAGCTGTCAATGTTGTTTTCTTGAGTCTTCACTGTGATTTTCAGCAGTATTATGATAGATGCAGGTGCTCAGAACTAAAGACATCTGCTACTCTCGAGGTCCCCAGAGCCCTTCGAGCCTGTGCAGAATGACAAGGCCAATTGATTGTTTCAAGCTCTGTTTCAAGCTCGCTATCAGTCAGTGAGAGAGTGCCAGGCAATTTGAAACATCAACTCAGCGTGTGTTCCTCCGTTGAAGCTAATAGTTCTGTTTCACAGTCTTCTGGAATCCCAATATGGCAGCTATGCCATTGTTACCACGTGAAAATATGGGTTTTGAATTCTTAAGAGACTTTTCTGGCTGGCCCGGCCGTTGAGGTTGCTGTTGTGTCTTACAGATGGTTGGCCTCTTCTCTTTGACCTGCTGCGGTACTGTGGACTGATGAAAAATTTGTTTTTGACACATTTGAAATTCATGTGTCTGTCTGTTCTAACTTAGAGTACTCCGTTCTAATACCTCAGGTCTATTGGCCCTACCCACCCCTACGGGAGGGCAGCTCCCTCTCAGCCCAGTCCAACACTTCCTCTGTCCTGGCAACCCAATGGTGGAACCAGCTTCTTCCTGAAGCTAGGACAGAAGAGTCCCTGCCCATCTTTTGAAAACATCTGAAACCCTACCACTTCAAACAGTATCTTAAATAATCCTCCTATGCCTGTGTTATGTGGATGTCCCACCTAGCTATCTTAAGACGAATGTACTAACTGTAAGTCGCCTGGACAAGAGCGTCTGCTAATTGACTAAAAGGTATATATATTTTTTTATAAAGTGTTGTACTTTTTGTACAACACATTTTCTGTATTAAGACATTTTTAGAAGTGATTCTCTCACCATGGGTGCTCAGCCGGCTTACCACTTACAGCGCAGTCAGTTTAGCTCATCTGATGATGAGTAGATCACCTCTATCCTTTCAGTGGTTTTAAAAGGATTTAATTTAACGTAACAGTGTTTACTTAAACCGTGTTGACATCACATTACGTATATTTATAGACTATGTATACAGCTGAAACAGAATGTGCAAAGGTATCCAATGAAAGTCACATCGGTGCAGTGTAACATATATCAAGTCACTGCAGTATAACTTGTCTGTAAATGCCTCATCTGTGTTGAAACATGGCCTGGAAGTGTTTTCCGATCCCAAGGCTCAAGTGGTTTGAGATTTGTGATTAACAAATGAATTATGTGTTCTTGAGTAAAAAATAAAATGTGCAGATGTTGTGTTTGTGTTAACCATCATGCCAACAATATGCATGCCAAAGATCAGTATTGTGTTTTAATTTCCATACGATTTTCACCGTTCATTGTATTGTTGAAACTTTGTATTGATATATCTGCTCTTTCCTACTTGAAAAACAATATAGGCTACAAGTTCAATGATCCCTTTAGTATAAACTAAATTATATAAATTTTTCTACAAATTGCCTTTTATGTTCAAACTGTGAATTTGAAGTGTTTTGGAAGTAGGCCTAGACTATGTTGACAGGTAATAAAAATGAAGTTCAAATTAATTTGCCGCTATGAGGAAGTGATTTATAGAGACTTGTTAGAATAGTTCTGTTTGATTGTGTTTTAACACACAAAGCTTTTCAAAATGTTTTTTTTCTGACAGGTCCCCCTGTGTATCACTCCCATACGGTAGAAGGGTTAATGAGTTTCCCCATTTCTCTTTTCCCCTTTTTTTGGGAACATATGTGAAATGCACTTTTAAACTGTGAAAGACAGCAATACCCCCCCAAAAATGTATAAATATAGGCTAAAACTGCTTTTCCAATAGAAATCCTAAATCACACTTGCAGGCAATGTCTTGGAGACATTGGCTGCATTCCAAACTCAAAGTTGACAGCCCTTGGCCCTAAACCCTCAGCCCTTGGGGGAATCCCCGCAGCCGTCGGTTCAAATGATTAGCCAAGCAAGGGAAGTTTGCAACGTAAGCCCTCAGCCCTCGTTTTTAATGGAGTTTGCGAGTGTACAATTACGTTCACTTCGGGCCTGAAAGGAAAGTCTGCCAAAACTTTAAACCTCAACATACAAGTGTAAGTTCAAAGGAATGTAAATAAGTTAAACTGTGCTACTAATGCACAAACACATCTCGTAAAAGTGTTGATGTTTTTGTTTTGTTATCTTTTGGAAATTGTAGAAATAAAACATTTTCTTTCTTCAGAAGTTCTAGCTAGGCAGGCTAACGTTAGTCAGTTAATTTGCTAGCTATCATACAGTAGGCGCAAATCCATTATATAGTTAATATAAGTAGACATGCAATCATAATTGACTGTAGCTCATATAAAGCTTCCGATGGCTGAAAACACAATCGTCGCGGGATGAAGGAATGTCTGCTCTGCAAGCGTAAACTCCTCAGACGTCAAGACATCATCAGAAGTGTCCAGTGTTGCCAACTAATTTTCAGGGTAAGTTGCTAGAGGCAGGTTGATTTGTTGCTAAATGACGTTGTAATGTAATTTCGTGATAACATAAAAACTGTGTCATTACGTAGAATACACAATAACGTTACTCAAATTGACTGACCATCTCGGCCAAAAAAAATATGATTTTGCATTTGTTCAGGTACAGATTCTCACTCTTTTCTGTACTTCTGGCTGTACAATTGTGATTGAGACATGTTGATTGATGTTGTAAGTTCTGTTCAAGATCAAACATTCATGACCAACTATATTCATTGGGTTTGGCTCTCGTACTACTGCTGCTGCTGCAGTCGGCCAACAATGATTTGCAATTAACTGAAATTGCTGCTGGCCTGCTGCTGCCTGTGCACGAGCTGAGCGCCTGCTGCTGACGTCACTCACAATGCACTTTTGCAGCCAGGCACGTGTGTTGTGACTGAGTGTGTGACAGACAAAATCGTTTTTTTTGTCATTTAGAGGGAAAATGCGTGCATTTTAGCGTTTGAGTCACTTTTCAAAAGTTACTAAAAGTTCCCAAAACGTTTTAAAAGTAGCTCAATTTGTTGCTAGGTGTTGTTTGGGGGAAAAAAAGTTGCCAGGGTAGTCTGAAATGTTGCTAAATCTAGCAACAAAATTGCTAAATTTGCAGCACTGGAAGTGTCCACTTAATTTGAGGGGAGAGGGTGTGTCTTTTCAGTGTTTGGAATGCAGCCATTGGCTAGATAAGCTATTGCGTGGCCACACGTCATCGGCTCTAATGGTCGTCTCGCCCCGAAATGCACATGTGCAAGTACTTATTTTTGACGAAAATGAAAACGTGTCAATTTGTCACTTTCACAAGGTTGGAGTAATAACATGTTCGACTACTTAGGCCGTTTGCTCGAATCTAGGTTGTGCCTTCAGATTTCGAGAAAAATATTTGTTCACTTCTCTCATTTACTCCTCAAACACCGGCTTGGATATTTGGTCTATTTTCGCAAGCTGTTTCCCGGAAGTCTTGCAATGTTGCGCTTCTGGGTTTAGAAACTCAATGGCAATACGCAACAAAGCGTCCAGGCGGCTGGAAAACCACTCGAAGAAGAAGAAATGGGTCAGTCGAAGACAGCGGATTGGATGATGAGTTCGAATTAAGCAGCGCGTCGGGCAAAGTTTGTGAAGATTAATGTTATGAATGGACAACACTAGTATCGAAAACTGGAACAAAAAGGAAATTGACTAAAATTGGAGTGGAGAATATGAATGTTAATGAATCACTTCTTGCTGGGATGCATATGTAGGAGACCTATTTGAGGTGTCGAAATAGTGAAGTATGCGCTGGAAAAAGTGGAGTCTGTCAGACCAGGAGTTGTCTTAGTTTGATGAAGACCACTCCTGGTTTTTGGGATTTAAGGATTTTACTTTAGAAAAAGTATGTTTAACTAGGCAAGTCAGTTAAGAACAGATTATTTCGCCGGAAGATTCGCCCTCCTAGGTTCCCCTTGAGCCTGTGTAGGGATTTTTTTAGCTGAAAAGTTTTGTGATTTAGTTCAGTTTATTTATTTTAGTTTGGTCGTGTATTTTTGTATTTTGTTACATTTTTGGGAATACTGTTTCCATCCCGCACAGTAGGTGGCGGAATGCACATTACGTTGTGCGATCGCCAATATACCATAGAAGAAGATCTTCGTCATATCCTCCTATCTTTCGTTGCCGCATGTTTCCTCGGATATTTGTGGATCAGGTCTGGTATATTGTTTTTACGTCCATTTTAGAGTGGTTTTATGGTAAACAATTACGTGTGTGTTTGATATTTGACTGGGATTGATGTACCTTAGATGAAAAGAGGCAATGACACTTCATAGGATACCCAGCAAATCCACTGTTTTCATTTTGTTAACTGGCTCGTGTTAGCGTGCTAGTCTGTCTGGTTAGCCTGGCTATATCTGGCTATTTGTTTGCGTCTTCAACAGACAGCATCCCTTTTGTGAAAGATGACGCATGTGGATTAGGCTCGTTATTGAAATTGTAGTTATGTTCTTTGTTTCACTGTTCTCCGTTGGGTAGTTAAAGTTAGATAGCTAGTAACAACGCCCTCTTGACAAATGTGGTTAACTAGCTCGCATATTGAGGTTCCCTGGCGTGTACAGTTGTTAGCTGGCTATCATAGCTAGCAGCTAGTTAAGTGAGGAATGCTGAACTCCATTCTCTGAGCGTTTCTCGGCTAGTTGGCTTGGCAGCAGATGTATGTTGACGCAATCCATAATACTTCCAGTCAAATTATGGATGAAACTGGTCATCTGGAGCAAATTGTTCTGATACTAGTGTAGATAATTGACAAGATAACAACCCATATGCCTCCACTTGAAAACAGTTCAGTTGCTAGTTTACATGTTTTAGTTTAACTTCTACTCATCTGTCATTTTTTCCAGGTAGAAACATGAACCAAGAAAAATTAGCAAAACTTCAAGCCCAGGTCCGGATAGGAGGAAAGGTAAGCTAATTTCCCTATTTAGAGATTCAACAGGAAGTACATGGGGTGCGTTCAGCAGGACAGAATGGTGTGCAATGTTTAAAGGTAGTCAGTGATATGACGTAGATGCGCTAAGTAAAAAGCATAGTGGGTCAATTTCCGCAACAACTAAGTGCATTGGAGCGCAAGGCTAAACTTATCCACTGTTTTGGTCCCATGCCTACCTATAGAAGTTTGAAGAGAGCCCGTGTACATGCGCAGATACTGTTTGAGAGTGAAGTCTTGCATCATGCTCATCGCAATATCTGTGGTGCTGCTTGTGCAACGTCATTTTGCTAACTCTATTTCAATAGAAACTGTTTTGTATGAAAAGTTGAAAAACGTTGTGATTATGGGGTTTGCTGCACAATTCCGTCATGGTCTCAACTACTCTTGGCTTCAAATTCAAAGTTTGGTTATGCATCAGCAGTCTTTCTCTTGTCAGTCACTCAATTTAGCTTAGGGCCCCCAAAAGGCTAGGGCCGGCTCTGTCTGCATGTGTGGGTATGGATGTGGGTACACAGACACGTGAGCCACTCTGGCCCCTCATGGGGTGTTTTTTTTTGTCCCATCCCCCACCCCATCAAAGTTGGACATCCCTTTTCTACATGTTGGAGGCATGTTTGTTATACATTAACGTGTCTATCTGAACATTCCAAAAACATTGTGTCCTGTTGAACGTGCCTCTGAAATGTGTATTAAATCAAGTCAATCTTGATGAGTTAGACCTATATAATACATTTTTATCAAATGACAATATAGACTAAAAGTTGTTTAAAATGGCACATTATTTTAGTCATTTAAGGTGACATGTTTATAATGAAATATAGGCCTACTTCTGTTATATATTTGCAAATGTTTTATTTTTAATCATCAGCCGTATGGTTTCCGATACTCCTGATAGGTTGGTAGAGCACTGGGCACACCACTGCTTTATTTAACCTCTATTGGTGTACATTCTTACATCTCCCTGTGTTGTTTTCAGGGCTCTGCACGTAGGAAGAAGAAGGTCGTACACAGGACGGCAACAGCCGACGACAAAAAACTTCAGAGTTCGTTAAAGAAATTAGCTGTCAACAACATTGCTGGTATTGAGGAGGTAAACACTGCTACCATTATACATTTTGTCATCTTAAGTTCTTAAATGTTGTATTTTGTTAGTTTCATGCCTCCCTTATACAGTGCCTAAAGAAAGTATTCATACCCCTTATTCCACTTTTTTTTTTGTTACAATCTGAATTCAATATGGATTCAATTAGGTTTTCTCACCAATCTACACAAAATGGCCCATAACGACGAAGTGAAAACCATGCTTTTGGAAATATATTGAAAATGAAAGAAATAATATTTCCTATACATAAGTATTCACACCTCTGAGTCAATACTTTGTAGAAGCACCTTTTGCAGTAAGTCTAAGAGCTTTCCACTCCTGGATTGAGCAACATTTGCGTACTATTATTTTCAAAATTCTTCAAGCTCTGTCAAATTGGTTGTTGATCATTGATAGACAAACATTTTCAGGTCTTGCCATATATTTTCATGTAGAGTTAAGTCAACTGTAACTTGGCCACTCATGAACATTCACTGTCTTCTTGGTAAGCAACTAGAGTGTAGATTTGGCCTTGTGATTTAGGTTATTGTCCTGTTGAAAGGTGTCTGGTGGAAAGCAGACTGAACCAGGTTTTCCTCTAGGATTTTGCCTGTGCTTAGCTCTATTCTGTTTTTTTGTGGGGTTTTTCGTCCTGAACGATCATACCCATCACATGATGCAGCCACCACTATATGGAGAGTGGTACTCAGTAATGTATTGGAATAGTTTATATTCAGGATAAAAAGTGACTTGCTCTGCCATATTCTTTTAAGTATTGCTTTAGTGCCTTGTTGCAAACAGGATGCATGTTTTGGAATATATATAAAAACTCTGTACAGGCTTTCTTTTCACTCTATCAATTAGGTTAGTACTGTGGAGTGACTACAATGTTTTATCCATCCTCAGTTCTCCCCTATCACAGCCACTAAACTCTGTAACTGTTTTAAAGTCACCATTAGCCTCATAGTGAAATCCCTGAACGCTTTTCTTCCTTACCGTCAACTGAGTTAGGAAGGACGCCTGTATCTTTGTAGTGACTGGGTGTATTGATACAAAGAACTTTACCATGCTCAAAGGGATATTCAATGTCTTTGTGGTTGAATCTGTTTGAAGCTTGACTGAGGGACCTTACAGATAATTGTATGTGTGGGGTACAGAGATGAGTCATTCAGAAATCATGTTTAACCTTTTTATTGCACACAGTGAGTCCATGCAACTTATGTGACTTGTTAAGCAAATCGTTACTCCTTAACTTATTTAGGCTTGCTATAACGAAGGTCGAATACTTATTGACTCAAGACATTTCAGCTTTTAATTTTTAATACAGTTGGAAACGTTTCTAAAAACACAGTTCCACTTTGACATTATGCGGTATAGTGTGTAGACCAGTGACGCAGTCTCAATTGAATCCATTTTGAATTCAAACTATAACACCCCAAAATCTGGAGAAGGTCAAGGGGTGTGAATACTTTTTGAAGGCACTGTAGATGTTGAAGTCTCTTGCTTGGACTGCAGCTTAGTATGGCTTTGGTGACCAAACTTGGAGTATAATTTTGAAGTGAGCAACCCCCCCCCCCCCCTCTTACTGTCACCAGGTAAACATGATCAAGGATGACGGCTCAGTGATCCACTTCAACAACCCCAAAGTGCAGGCATCTCTGTCGGCCAACACTTTCGCTATCACCGGCCATGCCGAGACCAAGCAGCTCACGGAGATGCTGCCGGGCATCCTCAGCCAGCTGGGCGCCGACAGCCTCACCAGCCTGCGCAAACTAGCAGAGCAGTTCCCTCGACAAGGTGGGTTGGCCCTCATGTAAAATCATTAGGTTAGGGCTGGAGTATATTCACAAGGAACTAACCTGGACAAAACGGGGAGGGACCAAGCAAAATGTGTCAAATAGAAGCTCTCGATTTTTGTTGCAAAAGGAAATTCTGTTATGGCGCGCACTGGGGATTATTTTGAGACCTGAGGAGTGTCTTGATGCTTACTATATATACAATTGAAGTCGGAAGTTTACATACACTTAGGTTGGAGTCATTAAATATCACTTTTCAACCACTCCACAAATTTCTTGTTAACAAACTATGGTTTTGGCAAGTCAGTTAGGACATCTACTTTGTGCATGACACAAGTAATTTTTCTAACAACTGCTTACAGACAGATTATTTCACTTATAATTCACTGTTACAAATCCAGTGGGTCAGAAGTTTACATACACTAAGTTGACTGTGCCTTTAAACAGCTTGGAAAATTCCAGAACATGATGTCATGACTTTAGAAGCTTCTGTTAGGCTAATTGACATAATTTGGATCGATTGGAGGTGTACCCGTGGATGTATTTCAAGGCCTACCTTCAAACTCAGTGCCTCTTTGCTTGACATCATGAGAAAATCAAAAGAAATCAGCCAAGACCTCAGGAAAAAGTATCTATATCCACAGTAAAACGAGTCCTATATCGACATAACCAGAAAGGCTGCTCAACAAGGAAGAAGTCACTGCTCTAAAACCTCCATTAAAAAGCCAGACTACGGTTTGCAACTGCACATGGGGTCCAAGAGTGTACTTTTTGGAGAAATGTCCTCTGGTCTGATGAAACAAAAATGACCATTATGTTTGGAGGAAAAAGGGGGAGGCTTGCATGCCGAAGAACACCATCCCAACCGTGAAGCATGGGGGTGTCAGCATGTTGTGGGGGTGCTTTGCTGCAGGAGGGACTGGTGCACTTCACAAAATAGATGGTATCATGAGGAATGAAATTTATGTGGATATATTGAAGCAACATCTCAAGACATCAGTCAGGAAGTTAAAGCTTGGTCGCAAATGGGTCTTCCAAATGGACAATGACCCCAAGCATGCTTCCAAAGTTGTGGCAAAATGGCTTAAGGACAACAAAGACAAGGTTTTGGAGTGGCAATCACAAAGTCCTGACCTCAATCCTATAGAGAATTTGTGGGCAGAACTGAAAATGCATGTGTGAGCAAGGAGGCCTACAAACCTGACTCAGTTACACCAGCTCTATCAGGAGGAATGGGCCAAAATTCACACAACTTATTGTGGGAAGCTTGTGGAAGGCTACCTGAAACGTTTGACCCAAGATAAACAATTTAAAGACAATGCTACCAAATATTAATTGAGTATATGTGAACTTCTGACCCACTGGGAATGTGATGAAAGAAATAAAAGCTGAAATAAATCATTCTCTACTATTATTCTGACATTTCACATTCTTAAAATAAAGTGATTGTAGCTAACCTAAGACGGGGGATGTTTTCTAAGATTAAATGTCAGGAGTTGTGAAAAACTAAGTTTAAATGTATTTGGCCAAGGTGTATGTAAACTTCTGACTTCAACTGTATATATTTTTTTTATTGCAGTGCTTGACAGCAAAACCCCTAAAGCAGAAGATATTGAAGAAGACGACGATGTCCCAGGTAAGGATGATTCCATTTGCAAGGGAAGTATTTCAGACACTTCAGAGGAAACATTATGTAATTTCAACCTGTAAAACCATCCTTTGTTTTCCTCTTCTCTTCAGACCTGGTGGAGAATTTTGACGAAGCATCAAAGAACGAGGCAAACTGATTGATCTTCCCCTTGAGACCCCATACAAGGATTGGAACTGCAATTAAGAAACTAAGGCGACTTCTCTGATGTTTTAACTTCTAGCTATGAAGACCTATCATTTCAAACACTATCCCGTCATCCAGAGACTTGTGTATTTTGAAATGTCCCAAGGATGCAGTCCTTATCAGACTTGCTTGCTCACTTAAACTCTCAACACATTGGTCAACGGTTCAGTACTTTTCACCACATTGTTAGTCTCGAACAGGATTGCGGTGGTCATTTTAATTAAAGCTAGTCTTAAAAATAATTTTGTTTTTACGAAACAAAATAAAGGTGATTAACATTTTCTACATGGTGCTGTGGTCTTTCTGGCTGTTGAAAGGGGATATTTAGTTTTTGAAGACTTGTCACAACAGCTGCCACCCTGGCCATCATTGTATCAAGATGCATAACTATTTGGTCACTATATAATTTCAAGCTGCTGTAGCCTCATGCTCAAAGTAATAAGGCCTTGCAGCGATGATGACATCCAATGTGATATTAGACTGACATGGATGATATCAAAGATGGTCGTAAGGACTTTTGTGGTATTTTTTTAGATCCATATGTTTTCTGTGGTTTCATGTACACAGGTCATAACACTTAAACCACATAAAGACATGAAACTGTCATATGTGCAGTAGACACATTTTTGGCTAGAAATAAGAGCACATTTTCTGTAATGGAATGATCTCATTAAGTAAACATATATTCTAATACAGTGTACACTGCTTTCGAAAAGGACGTTTAAGGACATCCTTGAGTTTACTTAAGACCTGCAGTGAGAGAGAGAGAGGGGGGGGGGGGGCAGGGGACGCAGAAGGAGAGAGGGGAATAAGTGGGAGGGAAATCGTCCCTCTGCTAGTGAGCAGGACTGCTTTTCTTGTCTTCTTCGCCACTAATGTTGCAATATGTTGAAGTTCTTCAGTGCCCGGGACGATGAGAATGAAAGCCTATTGGGTTCATTGACAGAAGGTACGTTTGTAATTCTATTCCAAAATAAAATCATACAGATAGAACTACATCATCTGGCGCTATCGTAGTTGGAATTGTAGCTGATCTGTGCAATCATGCGTCTTGCCGCGTGCGACACATTCATAGAAAGGCAGAAGCACACGAGAATATTCCTTCAGCCTATATGAATTAATGGGAAAATACGACTTGAATTATATGGAAATAACGCGATAAAGGGAATAATGCTGCGATATTAACCTGCAACGATTAATGAATCGGGATGGGGAGCAAATGTCGCATTGCCGTGTTCACTGGTTGAGGGGATTTAAACTGTTGCACGTGTGCTGGATGCGTCACCGTCCCGCGAAGCAAACGCTCAGTCAGCTGTACTGGTTGAGCCCTATTGTAGTTTATATGCGCCGTAATAAAGATGATATATTTACCAGTAATCTGTGATCGTCAGCATGAATGGTTGGGTGGTTGGGGGGGGGGGGGTAAAGCTGCAATGCAGTTTTACCCCGACAAGAATTCACCAACGCTAAAGGGTAGGCCTATCTGAAATTGTGCAATAGGCAATAACCAACCAAGGCTCAATCACAGCATAATGCAACCCCAAATCTGAATTATGAATTTTTCTTCCTCACAGTCGTAACATTTTGTCTTATTTCAGTCGATAGCGGAGTATAATATAAAAAAATATATATAGAATGAAATGTATAAATATCTTTATTTGTGTTATTGATCATTCTCGAAAATTCCAAACTAATTGTATGCACCTTTATTAATAATGTAACTTTTATAATAATAATAGTAATGTACATAATCTAACATCCAGTTTTGCCACTGAAGCCTGTATTTTTTTAATGCTGGTGTTTCACTATAGCCCTATTCCCCAGAGAATGAGTCAGCTTTACCTGGCTCTCTGGACCTGTCTCCCTCTGAAATGGCACCCTATTTCCTATATAGAGCATTACTTTTGACCAGACCACTATGGGCCTGTAGTGCACTACATAGGGAATAGGCTTCCAAAAGTAGTGCACTTCATAGGGAAAAGGCTACCATTTGGGACGTATCCTAGCTCTCTCAAGGATGACAGTGCACATATGTTGGCCTCAGTGGACGATTTAACTTATCCAAAGCAATGAGATAAATGGCCTCCCATTTATTGGACCCATTACCACCTAGGAACACAGACTGTCCCATCTGGGATCATGGGCGTGAGTGAGTGCTTAGGTGCTCTTGTGGACTAAATGTCACGTTCTTCGTATATATGCCTGTTTGTTCTCTTAGTGAAGTAAAATGTCTGTGTCAGGTTCATGTCACATATACCTTTACATAGTTTTGATCTGTTCCCGCGTCTTTGTATGAACAGATGAATCGGATGCTCCGTCTCTGATGGATGCTAAGCACCACTGGCTCCACAGACCCTGTCTGCTGATGCTCAAAGATGGGGATGTCACAAAGCCAGGACAGCTGGGCTGTGGACACATCGGATCAGATTCCCCTGCAAAACCCAAAGTCCATTCAGAGGGGGTCTTGAGCCCAGGGGTGGCTCCTGTTTCCCAACTGGAGACCCCCGCTCAGAGACTGATGAGACAGCTGGAGGAGGGAAACTGCACTGTGACCACTCTTTCAACATGGGGAGAGAGGAATTTTGGGGAGGCTTCTACCCCCCTAATGCTCAGCCCCTCCAAAGCTGCTGGGCCAGAGGTGGAGGTGGAAGAGGAAGTGAAGAACAAGCCCCAGCCATCCTCCTCCAAGGAGGACTCTGTGGTTGAGGAAAAGGAGCTGGAGGAGAGTGGACTTGAGCTGCAGGACCCCCCCAGTGGCTCAGATGCCCTAGGCCCTTACATTGACGACCCGTCTGGTCCCCCTTTGGAGGAGCCCTATGGAGGCGGCCATGATGCCCTGGTCCAAGGGCCTAGACTGGGGCTTCAGAGCCAGACCAAAGCCAACGGACTAGCTAATGATGAGACCAACGCCAACGGAGTTCAAGCAGATAGTGAAGAGGGAGCTGTGGGGGACTGCACACCTTCCCCTATGTCTCCAATAGTGGATCCAGACAATGAGCTACAGGCCGGCCCCGCGGGCATTCTGTCCAGGGAGCGAGGCACTATCCTCGGGGAGGTGGCCCCCGTGTGGGTCCCTGACGCCCAGGCGCTGGTCTGTATGATGTGTGAAGTCAGGTTCACCTTCACCAAGAGAAGGCACCACTGTCGCGCCTGTGGCAAGGTGAGGGTCTTGCACCACTATTTTGTGTGTGTGTGTGTGTAGGTTGTATTTAAAGTAAGAAGGGATTGGATGTTATCCCTGAGAAATTAGGCTGACCATTTGTGATCGTGTGTCTGTGCTACAGGTATTCTGTTCAGTGTGCTCCGGTCTGAAGTTTCGACTAACACACCTGGATGGGAAGGAGGGGCGTGTCTGTGTCTCCTGTCACTCAACTCTAGTGAAACGTGAGTATCACATGACAACACTGTTACCATGACACTACAGGGTAAATCCATTTAAATTCAATCACTTTTTGACAGGAACCCCTTTGATTTAAACGAAACCTTCCATACATGTTTGCCCATTGTAGAAGTGCTCATAAAGTGATTTGGAGTCGAATGCCAAAACATGAGATTTATATAAATTTAAAAGCTTACAAACAGGGTTGTCAAACTATTTCATAATTTCTGTGAATAAAAAATAAATAATAATATGTCCCTTTTTGACCTTTAATGTAAATGACTTATATAAAAAAAAAACTAAACTCAGATTTTTTTCATATTTGCATATGTTGTTGCTTATACCCTATTTTACATTGTCTGAGGTTTTTGTCTTGTTCCTGCTATCGGTTGAGACACAACATGTTCCTGAATACAGGGTAGATGTCATGTTTTGACTGATGAATGCACTAAAATGGAAATAAAATACAGATTTCTACTTTCAAATGGTACCACAAACCCCAGAGAATGTTGACTTGAATGGGAATATCTGTTGTTTGAAATTACAGTGCATTTGGAAGTATTCAGACCTCTTGAATTTTTCCACATTTTGTTACATTACAGCCTTATTCTAAAATTGATTAAATGGTTTTTTTCCCTTCATCAATCTACACATATTTCTCCATAATGACAAAGCAAAAATTGTTTTTAGAAATTTTAGAAAAAACAGAAATATCACATTTACATTAGTATTCAGACCCTTTATGCGATACAATTACAGCCTTGAGTCTTCTTGAGTGTGATGCTATAAGCTTGGCACACCTGTATTTGGTGGAGTTTCTCCCATTGTTCTCTGCAGTTCCTCTAAAGCTCTGTCAGGTTGGATAGGGAGTGTCGCTTCAAACCTATTTCCAGGTCTCTCCAGAGGTGTTCGATCGGGTTCAAGTCCGGGATCTGGCTGGGCCACTCAAGGACATTCAGAGACTTGTCCAGAAGCCACTCCTGCGTTGTCTTGACTGTGTGCTTAGGGTCATTGTCCTGTTGGAAGGTGAACCTTCGCCCCAGTCTGAGAACCTGCTCCAGAGCTCTCAGGACTTCATCAAGGTTCTCTCTGTACTTTGCTCCATTCATCTTTCCCTCGATCCTGACTAGTCTCCCAGTCCCTGCCTCTGAAAAACATCCCCACTGCACAATTCTGCCATCACCATGCTTCATCGTAGGGATGGTGGCTGTTATGTGCCTTTTATTGAGGAGTGGTTTCGGATCTCTATGGACAATTCCTTCGACCCCATGGCTTGGTTTTTGCTCTGACATGCACTGTCAACTGTGGGACTTTATATAGGCAGATGTGTTCCTTTCCAAATCATGTCCAATCAATTGAATTTACCACAGGTGGACTCCAATCAAGTTGTAGAAACGTCTCAAGGATGATCAATGGTACACCAATTTTTGTGGTGTACCAGCTAAATTACAGTCTTCTGAAGGGATAGGTCCATTCTATGAGTTATATTTCTATGATTGAAATGACACCCGCCCTGTATTCAAGAGCATGTTGTGTCTCAACGACACAAAAACCTCAAATGATGTTAAATAGGTTCTAAGCTACCACATATGCAAACATGAGTTTACACGTTGTTCTATAATGGATGTTAAGGGTTAAAAAATGACGAGAATTAAAAAAAAACGTTGTTTGACAACACTGTCTGTAAGCTTTTAAATTGATCAAACTCAACCGTTAATCTTTTCCAGTGATGAAGACATGGATGTCTCATGGTGGGGTATGCCAGACGGGTCAACTTTGAGCACCGTTATCTCCTGAATGTTTTGGCATTCATTGTCCAAAAAGTCACTTTCTGACCACTTCTACCATGGGCGAACGTGTATGGGACGTTTTGTTTAAATCAAAAGGGATGCTGTCAAAAAGTGATTGAGGCAATAAATGTCTTATAAAGTTAGTTGGTGCAATATGTGGACATTTGTTCCCGTCTATATTATTGACTTTCTCTCATGTATGTTGTTCTTTAGGAACCCCTCCAAGGGGGAGGAGGAAGGTGTGGTTTGCTGATGAGATCCTATCCAATGAGAAATCAGACTCTGCACCTTGTACCCCAATCAGAGGCCCCACCTTTTCACCGCTGTTATTGAGGAGAAGTATAGCTGCTACAATCAGAAGCGCCACTGGCTCACCACAGACCAGCAGGAGGGCCCCAATAGCACAGGAGATGCCCCTGCTCAATGTATGTAAAAAAATAAATAAAAAACTTATCAGACCGGACTGATTTGCTGCAATTTATACAATTCAAATAAAATATAAGTTCTAAGGATGTGGTAACATGCTTTCTGTTGGATATCTTTGATATCCATAACCCCACAGTATTCCACAAGCTCTCTCCTTTTGACTATCTTTCTGCCTCACTCATGGTTTGCCTCACTCATCTCCCTCCTAGTCCTCCTTCCCCTCCTCCCTCCATCTAGGGGCAGTAGGTAGCCGAGAGGCTAGAGAAGCAGGTCAGCAACCGGAAGGTTGCTGGTTGGAATCCTATGTCTGGTGGGAAAATCTGTCTGGGACTGTCCTCGATGCTATCACCTGCCGTTAGGGCTTTGAGCAAGGCACTTAACCCCTAAACTGCTCACCTGGCGCCGTGTGTGTGTGTCAGAGCGGACCAATTTCTGCCTTAATCAAGTGTTCTCCTCCTTCTTCTCCCTTCTCCGTACAGCCTCTGCAGGAGGCGTGTGGGCCCTGTGGCTGGGGTACGGCAGCCTTGGTCAGCAGCCACATCAGCAGCTCTGCCAACCTCATCCCACTGGAGGGCCTCCCTCCCATCCTCACCTCCACCGGAGTCAAAGGAGGTACGACCAGGCTGCTATCACTGGAGATGCTAACGGCTAGCTTACTGCAAAGCCACGTTTGGGGAAACCCCTGGCTTACTGTACTGGGACTGTCGTACAGTTAGGTAGACAGTGTTAGAGGTGTTACTCTGGTTCGTTATCAGGCGTTATGTCTTCGTGTTGGGCAATTTAATAGAATGTAAACACTAGTGGCCAGCTTACACATCTTATTTAGTCATATTTAGACACAGAGGTTAAACTATGGCTGACTGTTTTTAAAGGCGGTATTTGCGTCTAGCGGTGTCTAGCTCACAGTTTCCTCTGTCTCGCCCAGACTACACAGTCGAGGAGAGGCCCTCTGAGATGGTTCTCATCCAGGAGCTGGAGAGCGGCAGGCCCAACTCCCTGGTCTTTGTCCTCAACGCCAACCTACTGGCCATGGTCAAGCTGGTCAACTGTATGTGACCTTTCCTCTCAACCTTCAACCTTTTTTCAGTCATTGACCGTGTGTATACACTGTTTACATGTATTCCTAGCTCGCCATTGACTCAAGTCACATGTATATTTTATAAGAGTGTCAGACCGTGTCACCAGCAGTGACCTCACATTGAAGCACTGCCTCTCATTGGCTCTCCCCAGATGTAAACAGGAAGTGCTGGTGTGTGACGTCCAAGGGCATGCATGCGGTAGGCCAGGTGGAGGTGGTGGTGCTTCTGCAGTGTCTGCCTGAGGAGAAGAGCTTCCCCAAGGACATCTTCAGCCACTTCATACAGCTCTACAGGGACGCCCTCACAGGTGAGACTGGCTCTCTGACGTGGTCTGGCAACTTAGCTACCGTTGACCAGCACTGGACAAAGCTCTGAAGCAGGTCTTGAAAAGACTTCCAAGTCTGTTTAATGGTGTGCTGGTCCCTCACTCTATATATCTCTCATTATCTCCCTCCGCCCCCCCCCCCCCTCCCCCCATCTCACTCTCTCTCCTTCCATCTCTTTCCCTCCATCCAACAGGCAAGGTGCTAAGCCACCTGGGTCTCTCCCAGTTCTCCAGTAGTTTCCTGAGCAGTGAGGAGCATGCAGGGTTCCTCTGGGTACGCTCCACTCTCCAGTCCCTGCAGGGCCTGCCTATGCCCAACCAGCCCTTCCTCTTTGGCCTACTTGTCCACCGGGCTGAAGTACCCTGGGCCAAGGCCTTCCCCCTGCGCCTCATGCTCAGACTGGGGGCTGAGTACAGATGTGAGTCAGGGCTCTGGAAGCGGGAGAGAGATGTAGAGAGAGAGAGAGTGTGTGTGTGCGCGTGCATGTGCATGCAAGCAATACCCACATGAAGGCAGGATAGCTGTCGGGTTGTGGTATCTGTTACATGTGTTGCTTTGGCGACGCGGCTTTTCTCTTCTTTGTATGCGTTTCACTGCCACATCCACCCAGTGTCATCCCCATTAAGGCATTCCTCTCCCTTCCTTTCCAGTTTACCCCTGTCCTCTGTACAGTGTGCGCTTCAGAAAGGCTCTTTTTGGGGAAACTGGCCACACCATCATGAGGCTGCTAGTAGTAAGTAGCTTGCCTCTCATGACAATAACAGCAATCAACACCAAGGTTGTGTTCATTGGGGCACACCGTACCAAAACGATTCTTACTGGACAAATTCAGATAGTCCCTGCCTGTTTCAGTCAGTTGTTTCCATTTGGTGCCTAATGAATAACACATTTTTTCCCTCATTGCTTCCCAGGACTTCAGGAATTACCGGTACACTCTGCCAGTGGTGCCTGGACTCACTGTAGATCTGGAGGCTCAGAGGACCTGCATTAAAATCCCCACCAATGGCTATGAGGAGGTACAGCTAAACCACGAAACAACACTTGGTTAACTGTGACCAAGAAGCTGCTATAAATGCTTATAAATACTTTGTAAATGATAAAAACACTCCTTTATAAACAACTCTTTCATCAATAGATCAAGGGTTGACATCAATACATTCTCCCTCTCTTTCTCTCTCTCTTTCTCTCTCTCTTTCTCTCTCTCTCTCTCTCTCTCTCTCTCTCTCTCTCTCTCTCTCTCTCTCTCTCTCAGCTGATGAGGGCTTTGAATAAGTCCAATGAGCATGTGCTGGCCATGGGGGCATGCTTCAACGTGGCGGCAGACTCCCACCTCATCTGTGTTCAGGGGGACGATGGCCAGTACCAGACTCAGGCCATCAGCATCCACAATCAGCCTCGCAAAGGTGAGAAGCCCCTGGAATCAACAGACGGTGATGGGGACTATGGGAGACTGCATACTGCCTGTCCTGTAAACAAAGAGAAATACCAGTAGAGGGGGAATGCTACACAAAGGGCAAGCAGCACATCACCTACCATCAGGAAGAGGGAGAGGGAGGGAGAGAGATTACAGTACAGAGAGGTAATATTTACTGCCACGTAATCTAGCTTTTGGCAGCCTAGGGGGAAATCGTATGTGTGATTTGCCATGTTTTTATATGCTCACTTGCAATAACCGTGCCTTTGCTGTCACTTTTTTTCACCACTGGAGGGCAGTGTCGCGTCACGTGAGAGGGTGAACCAACCTGAGAAAGTTACTTGCTGTAGAAAGCTTACCTTACCTCTGTCATTAGTTTTGGTTAGTCCAACTGTAATATTTAGATGTTTCTATCTACAAGTCAGGTGGTTATATATGGGGCTGTGTTTTGTTTCAGTCACCGGTTCCTGCTTTTTTGTGTTCAGTGGAGCTCTGAAAGCAGCATCGGGATATCTTGCCAAATCCAGCATCGTGGAAGGTAGGTTCACACTTGTGTATCTTCGCTTAAAACTGGAAAGTTGCCTTACTAGTCGTATTTAACTAAAACACAGAAAGTCATATTATGATTGCTTTACTACTAACTTATCCTAAATAAGATTTCCTAAATAAGATTTCCTAAATAAGATTTCCTAAATAAGATTTCCTTATTTAGTCTGTCAATGTTTGTCTGTATGTGTGTGTCCATGTGCACTCAAAGTTGTGTGTGTGGCTGTATGTATGTGCATGTGAGTGTGTGTGTGTCCTTGTTGGTGTCTCTCTCTTTCTCTCTGTGTGTGTGTGTGTGCGTGTGCGTGTGTGTTTTTTTTTTGCTTTTGCTGTCCCCCTCTCCAGATGGGCTGATGGTGCAGATCACCGTGGAGACCATGGTGGAGCTTCGCCGGTCGCTACGGGAGATGAAAGACTACACCATCACCTGTGGGTCGATTGACCAGTCAGACAGCCAGGAGCATGTCCAGGTCCAATGGCTGGATAAGGAATGCACTTTGAATAAGGGGTGAGTGTTAGGTCATTAAACTTCTGATCAGTGTCCCATGATTTGTTTTTTGCCTATCGTTATCCTACATTTATTCTACAGCGTTGTTGGGTGCTTGTTTCTGATTGGCTAGAAGGGCATTCTAGAATAGACATTAAAACCAGATGACGGGCCGGTGGGAAAAGATATCGGGACGTTGGAATAGATATCAGAACTCCGTGCGATCATGACTCAATAAGCACCTACACATGCAGACCGTACTTGCTACAAAGTTACAGAACACTAAACCAGCCCCACACAAACTGAACTTGGATACATTGTAAATGCAGGTCCAACGAGAACCTGATGGTCACTCTGACAGAGCTCCAGAGTTCCTCTGTGGAGATGGGAGAACCTTTCAGAAGGACAACCATCTCTGCAGCACTCCACCAATCAGCCCTTTATGGTAGAGTGGCCAGACGGGAGCCACTCCTCAATAAAAATCACATGACAGCCCACTTGGAGTTTGCCAAAAGGCACCTGAAGGACTCTCAGACCATGAAAAATACAATTCTCTGGTCTGATGGAACCAAGATTGAACTCCTTGATGAACACCTGTTCCAGAGCGCTCAGGACCTCAGTCTGGTGCGAAGGTTCACCTTCAAACAGGACAACGACCCTAAGCACATAGCTAAGACCACACAGGAGTGGCGTCGTGACAAGTCTCTGAATGTCCTTGACTGGACACTCACCATCCAACCTGACAGAGCTTGAGAGGATCTGCAGAGAAAAATGGGAGAAACTCCCCAAATGCAGGTGTGCCAATCGTCATACCCAAGAAGACTCGACGCTGTAATCTCTGCCAAAGGTGCTTTAACAAAGTACTAAGTAAGGAGTCTGAATACTTATATAAATGTAATATTTCAGTTTTTTATTTTTAATACATTTGCAAAAATTTTGAAAAAACTGTTTTTGCTTTTTCATTATGAGGTATTATGTGTAGATTGATGACTGGGGAAAAAAACTATTAAATTCATTATAGAATAAGGCTGTAATGTAACAAAATGTGGAAAAAGTCAAGGGGTCTGAATATTTTCCCGAATGCACTGTACTGGCACGGTTTTCCCGCCCTCGACGTGCCAATATATCCTCCAGACACCGGCAATTATTTCCAAGGTAACGTAAAGAACGTTGGCGTTTTATATCTTACTTAAACCTCTCTCACTAACCCCATCCCATTGTCACTTCATCCACCTTTCAAGTCTTCCCCAGACTATCGGACCCTCTTGTCCATCGCTGTAGAATACCCTTTATCGTCGCTTGCCTTCTTTGTATGGCTGTGTGCGTGCGTGCATGCATGTGTATCTTGCAGTGTTATCAGCCCCATTGATGGGAAGTCCATGGAGTCCATCAATAGTGTGAAGATGTTCCAAAAGTCAGAATACAAGTCCAATGGAAAGGTCATCCGCTGGACAGAGGTACGCACGTCCCAACGTTTCACGTGGTACTCTTACTCTTACTCAAAGCCATTTGTCTCTGTACTGTATTCCCCTAAGTGCATGCCCATGTCTTTGTGAGTCTCTTGTGTGTTTCCCAGGTGTTCTTTGTACAGAGAGGGGATCGTCCCAAGAGCCAGGGTGACCACCATACAGAACACAGCCGGCTGACAGAGCGACTGGCCCGGGCATTCTGCCTGGCACTGTGCCCACACCTCAAGCTGCTGAAGGAAGATGGCATGGCCAAGCTGGGGCTGCGTGTCACACTGGACTCCCAACAGGTGAGGGTGCCCATTGAATGAACATACTGGACTTGGACCATTTAGATGTTAAGAAATACAACTTTCTGGGAGCGGAATCTTTCAAATTGCGCGTCATCTTACTTTAGTAGTTGTAGAAACTCTTGACTGCCTAAGATGTGAGTTGGGGACCACCTTTTTTTTAACAGGAAGTTATTAGTCATGTAAACAGTGGCGGGGTGTAGGCCTTCGTGATGTTGCCAAAGCTGGCAGTGAAAGCTATCGATGTGTGGCGGGTTAACATCGCTGTTTCATGTTCCAGGTGGGGTTTGTGGCCGGCAGCAATGGCCTGCCACTCCCAGCCCCGTACCTCAGCACCCTGGACACCGTGCTGACGCCCATCATCCACAGCAGGGGGCGCAAGAGGAGCGAGGGACCCGTAGTCATAGAGCTCATCTTCTACATCCTGGAAAACATCTCTTAGGGGAGGGGGCCAAAGTGCACACGCTCATCTCCACATCGCGCCGTCCACTCACCATCCTCTCTCCTGGCTCTCCATTTGTGCTGCTGTGAGTTCGAAAGAGCTTCAAAACAGCGTTGGTTGAAGGAGTACGCTCATTTAATGGACATAAAAGCTCACCTCCAGGCTCTATATGTCTCAGCCAGCCTGTGGCAAGAGGTGGCTGGGTGGTAAGTGGTCTGAAAGCTGTTCCATAGGTCACCCTGCCTTGGCCTCTAACTCAGCAGCAGAAATAAATGCCACCCTCATGTTGTTTTTCCCACTGTCAGGCTTTGTACCAGTGTTACTGTGGAATATCACCAAAACACACACATGAAACCCGAAAGTGGCCATGAGATCAGGGTATAAGTAATCTGCTTCATTTCGTGGCTTGAGACCAGTACGTCTGTATATTTTCAATAGAAATGCCCATATTTTGAGAATGCCTTTAAACTGGGGACTGGATTCAGCCCCTGACCTTAAAAAGCAATGGGAAAAAGAGAATGCCTTTAAACTGGGGACTGGATTCAGCCCCTGACCTTAAAAAGCAATGGGAAAAAGAGAATGACTTCAAACTGGGGACTGGATTCAGCCCCTGACCTTAAAAAGCAATGGGAAAAAGAGAATGACTTCAACAGAAATATATCAGTAGATCTGTAGCTAGCCGTTTGATGCATACTGAATGAATGAATGTTTAAGAATGTTTTCATATTTGAATGTATTTGAATTCCTCTTGATTGCCCCTGAAATGCATTACTGTCAACCTAGGATTAATTAAACATTATATTAACACAAGGAAATCATACAAGGTTTTGATTTTTTGAACCAAATCCGATCTTTATTGGTTGCATACTCCTATTCTTCCGATGTTGTCTGAGGTGCAGAGAAATGCTTATGTCTCTTATGCTTCGACAGTGATGTAATCCCCAACAATACAAAACAATATCAGAACAGGCAATGTCAGTCCGGAATATAAATATATATGTATATGATGGTGTGTGTAGACAGTATATGAATAGAATTAATGTGTATAGCAGTAGTTAAATAAGAAGAGCCTTGACTGAATACAGTATAAATATGAAATGGGTTAAAACAGTATGTCAACATAATTAAAGTGACCAGTGTTCAATGACCATGTACATCGGGCATCAGTCTCTACGGTGCAGGGTAGAGCAACGGGTGGTAGCCGGCTAGTAACAGTGACTAAGTTCACTGCAGGGTACTGGGCAGAGGCCGGCTAATGGGGACTATTTAACAGTCTGATGGTCTGGAGATAGAAGCTGTTTTTCAGTCTCTCGGTCCCAGCTTTGATGCACTTGTACTGCCCTCGCCTTCTAGATAGTAGCGGGAAGAACAGGCCGTGGCTCGGGTGGCGGAGGTCGTTGATGATCTTCTTGGCCTTCCTGTGACACCGGGTGCTATAGACGTCCTGGAGGGCAGGCAGTGTTCCCCGGATGATGCGTTGGGCAAACCGCAACACCCTCTGGAGAGCCCTGCGATTGCGGACAGGCGGTGATACAGTCCGACAGGATGCTCTCAATGGTGCATCTGTAGAAGTTTGTGAGGATCTTAGGGGCCAAGCCGAATTTCTTCATCTGCCCGAAGATGTCTTTGTGAATGGACCATTTCAGGTTGTCAGTGAGGTGCACGCCTAGGAACCCTCTCCACTGGTCCCTGTCGATTTGGATTGCGGTTGTGCTCTCTCTGCTGCCTCCTGAGTTCCACAATCAGCTCCTTAGTTTTGTCGAGGGAAAGGTTATTTTCCTAGAACCACTCAGCCAGGGCCCTCACCTCCTGCCTGTAGACAGCATTCTCACAGTACATTCAGGAACTATTCAGACCCCTTGACTTTTTGTTACATTACAGCCTTATTCTAAAATTGATTAAAACTTTTATTTTCCTTCATCAATCTACACACAATACCCCATAATGACAAAGCAAAAACAGGTTTTAAGTTTTTTTTGCAAAAATAAATAAATAATAATAACTGAAATATCACATTCAGACCCTTTACTCTGTAATTTGTTGAAGCACCTTTGGCAGCGATTACAGCCTCAAGTCTTCTTGGGTCTGATGCTACAAACTTGGCACACCTGTATTTGGGGAGTTTCTTCCATTCCTCTCTGCAGATCCTCTGAACTCTGTCAGGTTTAATGGGGAGCGTTGCTGCACAGCTATTTTCAGGTCTCTAGATATGTTTGATCAGGTTCAAGTCCGGGTCCTGGCTGGGCCACTCAAGGACATTCAGAGACTTGTCCTGAAGCCACTTCTGTGTTGTCTTAACTGTGTGCTTACGGTTGTTGACCTGTTGGAAGGTGAACCTTCGCCCCAGTCTGAGGTCCTGAGCGCTCTGGAGCAGGTTTTCATCAAGGATCTCTCTGTACTTTTCTCCGTTAATCTTTCCCTCGATCCTGACTAGTCTCTCAGTCCCTGTCTCTGAAAAACATCCCCACAGCCTGATGCTGCCACCACCATGCTTCACCATAGGGATGGTGCCAGGTTTCCTCCAGACTTGATGATTGGCATTCAAGAGTTCAGTCTTTGTTTCACCAGACCAGAGAATCTTGTTTCTCATGGTCTGAGAGTCCTTCAGGTGCCTTTTGACAAACTCCAAGAGGGCTTTCATGTGCCTTTAACTGAGAAGTGGCTTCCGTCAGCCAGCTCTAGGAAGAGTCTTGATGGTTCCAAACTTCTTCTATTTGAGAATGATGTAGGCAGAATTTCTTTGGTACCCTTCCTCAGCTCAGTGCCTCAACACAATCCTGTCTCTGAGCTCTACGGACAATTCCTTCGACATCATGGCCTGGTTTTTGCTCTGACAGGCACTGTCTACCTTATATAGAGAGATGAGAGAACCTCACCAAATACAGGTGTGCAAGTTTGTAGCGTCATACCCAAGAAGACTCAAGGCTGTAATTGCTGCAAAAGGTACTTCAACAAAGTACTGAGTAAAGAGCTTGAATACTTGATATTTTTTTATTTGTAATCGTTTCTGAAAAACAGTTTTTGCTTTGTCATTATGGGGTATTGTGTGTAGATTGAAACAATTTAATTCATTTTAGAATAAGGCTTTAACGTAACAAAATGTGGGAAAGATGAAGGGGTCTGAATACTTTCCGAATGCACTGTATATAAAAGTCTGCTTATCATGATATACCACAAACAAACATTCAAAAAAATGCTTTTGACCAAGAAGACCGGTTCAATGGCACGAAACGTCGCGGCTTTCTATCAGCACCATGGACAGCGCCCTACACACTAAGGCAAGATTCTGACAAAAAACAACCAGCAACATTGTTTCAATCTTACCATTTCAAAAAGGTTGCAGCTTCCTTGATGCTCTGTGGAACTTCCTGAATAACCGATCATTCCATTCTCCCCAAAATCTTCTTGTAAGATCCCCCTCAAATGGCAGTTGGATTAGATGAGCTTTCCTTAGGTGTAGCATGCTTCCTCTGTGCTGACTGAACACGTTTGTCAAAGTGGAAAATGAGTTCTCTCATGTAGCTGTGGCCGCCCCAAGAGTCAGTCCATGTTTCCTTGCAGTTAGTATGGTCGGCATAGCAGAGAGAGCCCTAGAGAATCGTTGCAAGATAGATATCAAGTGTGGTCAATTTGTCCTCCTTGGAGCAAGAGCGACACTTAACTCATATTCCACCAAATCTGTTTTGCTTAGATCTAACAGAGGTTGCACCACTGCCCCCTGTCTCTTGACTCAATCACATCCAATGTCCCCCTCAGTGATTACTGGTTTGAAATAAGGAACTCAATAAAGTCCACAATCGCCAACAAACACATGCGATTTCTTGCCAGCTGTCCATCAATAAGAAGTGTTGACAGTGTAACTGATGTTCCCCAATAACACATCAAACTAGTTTTTCTTTCCACAGTGCAGTGCATTACAAATGCTCTTTGCTTGATGTGTGCCTAGCAAATCCTTTGGTACGATCAATAGCATTCTTCCAGTTAGAATACCCAGCTTAGGTGAAGGCCTTGTCTGCGTTAGCATTGGACCCAACACAGATCTTTGGACATGGGAAAGAAAATGCAGCAGCTGCAGTAGCCATGTATTTCAGCCACTCTCTTCCTATGAAACAGTTGCCATTAAATTCATGTTTTTTTTTACAGAAAACCTGTTGACAAGGATATGATTTCTAGGCTAACCTAGGCTGGCCCCTCTGTTCCCAGATCATCAGGAACAGTCAGAGGTGGAGGCGGCTGTGAAGCCTTTATGGCGGCGCTTGTGGAAGGGGTGTGTAGGTGGGTAGGCTCTGTACACGGCGCTAGCTGGAGCTCAGGAGCATCATTGCTGCTGGTCTTGGCAGCGGCTTCGATGGTTTGATGCTGCTTCCGCTGGTCTCAGAGCATTTCGTATTATTGTGTACGTAAATCTGAGATACTCCATTTAGTATGATATATTCATTTGAGAATGTCCATCATCCATTTTCGTATGATATGTTACGAATTTGCTAAACGTACATTATGTTACAAATTTGCAAAGCATATGATATGTTTTTGCCTTAATACTGCAATACATAACATTTTGGGCGACCCAACCAAATTAAATAGGAAAGTTGAGTTGTAGATTTGTCATTCTCATTGAAAGCAAGTCTAAGAAGCAGTAGATATGTTCTATGTGCACTATTTCTATGTTCCCCTTCCTAAGTTTGGTTTTTGTACACCAGTTGAAAATACAATATTTTTGGTTATGAAAAATATATTTCACAGTGGTTTAGATGGTACAATGATTATCTACACAATGACTGCTTGTTTTGTCACATAAACTGAAATTATGCAAACTATAAACATTTTAGCAACCAGGAAATGGCGGCACGATTTCTGCATTTGTGACGACCGCCTCGATTTGGTCTTATGTAGCGAAATTTGAGATTGGGTACCAATAACACCAATAAACCTATCTGTTTAAAAAATGATTTAGTATATGTCAATCTAGCAAACCAGGCAACTAAAAGCAACTTTCTAAACAATGTTTTAGGTTAGTTTCTAGCTTGTTAGAAGGTGTAAATGGTACAATAAAATGGTTACTTGCTTATTGGACTCTTTTGTTTAGACATGTAGCTAACCATAATCCCAACTCATAACATTACTACCCGTCATGAATCTACAGGTAGCTAAAGCTAAATAACAAGCTAGGTTCAATGTTAGCTAGCTAGCTAACATTAATCTATAACTTGCCACGCAAATGGCTCAGAGATACAAATAACATTACTACACCGATCATACACGGATCATGCAGCCAGCTAACGTTAGCTAGCTATCTAACAGTACACTTTAACTTGCAATGAAAACGACTTCTTCGCAAAATTAGAAATGTATAATATCTGAAAATGTAGCTAGCTAGATTATCTTACCCATATACATGGATGAACACTTCTCCCTCTCTTTCACTGATGCCATAGTTGCCCTTAGTTTGATGATATAATCCAGACAGGTGTTTTATACAACAGCCTATACAACAGCCTTCGGTGTTCTCTTTTCGGCTCCCTCAGCATTTGCAATCAAATGTCTGAATTTTCACCTTCTCCTTCGCTATCATACTCTGCTTCCACCGGGCATTACACTGATTTCAAAACTCAGTCCTCCAGAAAGTGGAGAGCCTTAACAACACTTGTGCAGTTCTTTTTTGACATATTTTTAAAAAGCCACATTAGAAAGCATACTAAGCAGCTCATGTTATAACCAGAAGCCTGCTACATGGCAGATCTGAACTCAGATTAATCTGAACTCATCTTTCAGCATTTCCAGCCCATCCATTATAAGCCAATCATGGCTAGGCGAAGGTTCCTTACTTCTTCCATGGCTAAACCAACTGGGTTCATAATTTAACAATTGTATTCGTATTTACAGATGGCATACAAGTTTGTTTTTAAGGCACATTAAAGTTAATATGTTCCAGAAAGCATTCTTTATCAAATTAAAAATGCACATTCAAATGTCTGTCCTGTAAAGTAGTGACGCGCGACATATATGCCTAGTTTCCTGAGAGTTACATATTGCACCTTTAACTAACCTTATGTCTTATGAAACTATACCAAATGTAACATAGCATACTAATTTGAGTATCCCGGATTTACATTTACTATGTTACGTCTAGTCAATCGGACCAGGCTGCCTACACACACTGCAGCAGTGTGCCCTGTCCATTGTGCTGACACTGCAGCAGAGGTACAGATTTTTTGGGTGCCAACCTGTCATTCAATCTTTTAACTTTTTGGCTATTTTTATATAGGGACATGAAACTAAAACTAAAACTGAGGTGGCTAAGGTTTGAACTGAGGGGGCTAAGGTTTGAACTGAGGGGGCTATGCCTTCTTTAGCCCCCTCGTGGTAACTGGCTCGCGCCGAATGCAATTGGTTTAGACTTTACTGTGAAATGCTTGCTTATGAGCCCTTCCTAACAATGCAGAGATTAAAAAGAATAATACAAATAAAAATAGTAACACAAGAGGAATAAAATAAAATACTATATGCAGGAAGTACCAGTACCAGATCAATGTGCAGAGGTATGAGGTATTTCAGGTAAATACTGTATGTACATGAAGGCAGGGTAAAGTGACTAGGCATCAGGATAGATAATAATAAGAGTAGAATAAAGAACAGAGTAGCAGCAGCAAAGTGTATGTTAATGTGTGTAGGTGTGTCAATGTAGTGAGTTTGTATACAGTGTGTATACTGTATATAGTCTAGTGAGTGTAAGATAGAGTTAGTGCAGAATGTTCAGTACCAATAATTTACTATTTAGCAGTCTGCCTATTTTGCAGTCTTGTGGCTTGGGAGTAGAAGCTGACTCGGAGCCTGTTGGTCTGAGAGCCGATGCTCCGGTACCGTTTGCCAGTCCATGGCATGGGTGGCTGGAGTCTTTGCCAATTTTTTTGGCCTTCCTCTGACACCGTCTGATATAGAGGTCCTGGATGGCAGAGAACTCGGCTCCAGTGATGTACTGGGCTGTCCGCACTACCCTCTGTAGTGAGGTCAAAGGCGGTGCATTTGCCACACCAAGCGGTGAGGCAGCCAGTCAAGATGCTCTTGATGGTGCAGCTGTATAACTTTTTGAGGATCCCATGCCAAATCTTGTCAGCCTCCCGAGGGGGACTATGCAGGTGTGTGTGAACCATGTTAAGTCCTTTGTGAGGTGGACGCCAAGGAACTTAAAGCTCTCGACACACTCCACAACAGCCCCGTTGATGTGGATGGGGGCGTTTTCTCCCCTCTTTCTCCTATAGTTTCAAGATCACCTCCTCGTCTCACAAACATTGAGATAAAGGTTGTTGTCTTGGCACCAGATTACAGATACTTTTCAAAAACTAAATGAATTCTTTTTGGATGACTTTAAATCCCCCCTAAGGTTGATGTCTGCGTCCCTGTGTAAATCTAATTAGCATATAAAAAAAATCCCCATAACAAACAGTTTAAGCTAGAGCTATTTTTTTGCGTTGGCGGTAGCTTCCGAGCAGTTTGGCCTAAACTATTATGACCCCTCTATGGAAAGATGAGACTCTCACGAACACGATGGTGTTCGATCTCTACGACCCTCACAAGCATCTTGGGACTTGTTTGGGACTTGTCTTGGAATCTGCCAACTTCTGTCAGTAGCATCCGGACAGTTTGGGCTACACACTAATGTGTGTAGACTCCCATAAGGTGAGACTCCCACAAATACGTACATGTCGATTGTTTTGCTCTAGGATGCCCACAGACCTCACAAGACTCGTATGAAGGTCCCCTGTTACCAGTTGAAAAAATGAATTTAAGTATACTTTATGTATGTAGAGACTGTTCAGTTCCAAAAATAACGGGTTAAATACATGCAAACAAACTGTTTCCTGATCTTTCTTATATATCTCAGATATAGGCCAGATACTTCAGAACAAACTTCCTTTAGATTTTTGTTTTGGGGGGGGATATCTGTTGTTTGTATGGGCTAATAGCAGTAAGGCCAAAAATATTGTAATATTTTTGTTGATACTACAAAGGGTCTTAATATTCTAAATCAAATAGAAAAGGAGCATTGGTATGACATTCTTAAAACAATTCCATATAGATTAGTATAACCATCCCTTCCCTTTTTAGACTCTTTACGGAAAAATACATTATGACACCCTTCTGTTTTCTCAATGACATTAAATTCAGATTGGAAAAAACTTGCAAGTTTAAGTTTGTTCCACCTTGAGCGAGTCTGACCAGAATGTCGTATACCACTATTATGAAACAACAAATGCACATTTCTGTTTTCTCAACGACATTAAATTCAGATTGGAAAAAACTGGCAAGTTGAAGTTCCACCTGAGCGAGTCAGAGACCACTATTATGACACACCAAATGCATTCAATGGATTATTTTTGTCTTCTTCTAACGCCTGTTAAGGGGAAGGTAATCCAAAAGAAAAGGAAAGTAATCAGATTAAGTTACCGAGTTTAGGTAATCCAAAAGTTATGTTACTGATTAACATTTCGGACAGGTAACTAGCAACTGTAACGGATTACATATAGAAAGTAATCTACCAAACCCTGTGCACAGTGCACTTGTCACCAGCTCCAAGTCAAACTCATATATCTTGTGTTTGACCTAACCCAACCCTGAACCAGGCCCCCTCCCTCACATGGAGAAAGCTGTGGGCTGGGTGCTGACACTGAGCGGTCGGCAAGGCGCTCTGCTCCCCGGGTCTTCCGATGCATCTCATCAAACAAAGCAGAATGGGCCTCTTGTTTACATCCTACATGCTTGACGTAGTTTAGATGGCTGAGATAACACTACAAGGCAGGCATGCTACTGGAAATGCATTCATACCCATTTGAAACAAAACACTGTTCTATTCACTTTGAGCCTAGGCACAAAGAAATTTAGCTAACCGTTTAGACAATAAGCGTTTTGTAAAACCATGTGTGCCTACAGGACCAGAACATTAGCTAGTTTCATGAGAAAGTATGTCAAGGTTCAATCTCATAAGTATGGGACTATAATGCAAAGATGTCAATTAGCGTTTCTCAAATAGTTTAACTTATGAATTGAATCACTTAGCAGCCTCCAGCTACCAAGTAATTAACAGGACACCTTTATAAGACCTGCCACTGTACAGGTGAATTATGTGTGAAATGCTTGATAATGTAGGTGATATCAACATAGAAGTATATTTTCTGGGTGATTTAAATATTGGGGGCGGCAGGGTAGCCTAGTGGTTAGAGTGGTGGACTAGTAAGTAGTTCAAATCCCCGAGCTGACAAGGTACAACTCTGTCGTTCTGCCCCTGAACTGTTCCTAGGCCGTCATTGAAGATAAGAATTTGTTCTTAACTGACTTGCCTAGTTAAATAAAGGTCAAATAAAAATATTGACAGGCTGTCATCAAGCTGCCCACTCAAGAAAAAACGTCAAACTGTAACCAGTGCCTGCAACCTGGTTCAGGTTGTCAACCTACCAGGGTAGTTACAAACAGCACAGGAATGAAATCATCACCATGTATTGATCACATCTTTACTAATGCTGCAGAAATTTGCTCAAATTAAAATTGTATAACTGCCTTAATTTTGTCGGGTCCCAGGAAGAATGGGGAGCCATGATATAAATATAAAATACTTAAGAAAACAAGTGAGTTGTACAAATATACTCCTGGGCAAAAGTTGCACTACTAAACTTCTTCTGAGGATAGAAGGGAAGAAAGATCCACTACAGAGACGAGGCCATTGGTTAACTCCTTATTCGAAGCATACTTGGTCATTGTCGGTCACCGATCGTCAGGGAAGGCTTTTACAGCTTTCATAGCCATAATGCGTTTTTAATGCAGACTGAAATGTGTCAACTAAACTTGTGTGTAAAAAAGGTTTTTGGAACGCTGTCAACCTTTGGGTCTTTTTTAAAAAGCTACAGTATTCAACGAAGGTTCAAATTGTCATGAACATTTCCACAGGTAATACCAGTTACTTAAAATGTAATTTATTGGTATTTCATTTAACATAGATAAAGTAACAAAATTCTAAAGCATACCATTTTCATTAGTTGTTTTTGACAGTAAAACTATTTACAAAGGTGTGTTCAAGTTTGATGATAGAAACTGTACAGTGTCATCTGTCCACAGGGGGTCAGAGGGACATGATCGGGTGGCGACAGGTGAGTGGTGGGTGTAGGAGTGTTTGTGTGCACATGTACATACAGTGTGTAACCTTTCATGGGAACTGTCTTCATTGGCAACATCAGTGAAGATAAAATTAGGCCATAATAACATGTCTTCTCTTCATACATTGTGTTCCATAGTTAGTTTCCCAGTTTAAATTTAAAAACTGTTAATGTGGGACCCCAACTGAGGAAATCATTGACCACGTCATTTCCCCAGGTTGTTGTGCGGAATAAAACTTAACGATCAGAAAATAAACATAACCAAAACATTCTTTGGAATCCATGGTAGTTTGTGCGGGGATCTCATATTCATGCGTCTTGGGTGTTCTTTTCTGAAGATCTTAGGACTTCTTCATCTTGTCCGCATGGGCACTGCCATTTTTGTGGTGACTGGAACTGTTGCTGGTGCCATTGCTGGTACTGTTCTCATGGTATTTGCCATTGGCGACCAAGGTGGTCCCGTTGGCCTTGCCATTGAGGCTGGGCTTGGTATCCTGCTTGGGCAACCTCTTGCCCTTTACGTAAGCCTGGTACCAGAAGTTGGAGAAGAGCACAAAGAAGAAGGTGCCATACATCCAGATGAGGTGGATGAACAGGGGGACCTGGTAGTCACAGCTATTCATGAAGTAATACTGGGTGGCGTGAAGGGACACCATCACAAACTGAACCTGTTGGGTAGAGTTGGTGGAATGATGAGGAACAATGCATATATGGGGATGGATGTTCTGAAGTGGTACAGTGCTTACACTGATGAACAATGGTATTTACTACTTTAGTATTCTGCATCTACAACAGTCCCCCCCCCCCCAAAAAAAAAAAACTAGTAAATACAACCTTTTGGAGAAACAACTAAAAACTAAACGGCAATAGCAAACTACTCATAGTACAAATCCACACGGGAAATGACAAAGCCATATAGATCCATTTAAACTAACAAAAACATACCAGCTGGATGGCGGTCATGTACTTCTTCCACCAGAGGAACTTTTGGAATTGTGGTCCAGCCGCAGACAGGCCGTAGTAAGAATACATGATGATGTGGACGATGGAATTCACCATGGCATGGAAAGAGCCCATTCCCCCTGGGGTAAAACACACAGAACACTTCAAAGCAACCCTGCCCACATTACACTGGGTCCACCAACAAAATACCTGTCTACCAAGAGTTTCTTTAAATTCATGAATGAATGGGTGATGAGCAGTTTGTGGTCTGTATTAACAGCTAATACATGACAGTCATTTATGTTGTTTCGGTATCCCTTCTGGGGTAAGCATGTAATCACGGGTAACACAAACACATTTTTTAGAAGGCATGAACTTTTGGACTACTACACTTGAATTGAAAGGGCTCAATTTCCTCCAATCGTTTGTCTACTTCAATTGGAATTGTCTTCCCACCCTTTCACACATCCGGTATTACAATACCAGGCGGCAACATGACGATAAATGTTTTCCTTTTTTTTTTAAATGTCAAAAGTTGAACTAGTAGTCCAGTTGACTGGTAGAAGGCCAGGCGGCAGTATGGACTGACCGGGAGCGAAGCTGACGCCCCACCACCAGGTCCAGGGCATGAAGGAGTGGTGGAAGACATGCAGGAAGGTGATCTGGCCATGTTTCTTCCTCAGAACAAAGAACACCTGACCCAACGAGAGGAATGTCAAACACGCCGATGATTACCTCAATGTGAACAGAGGGAGAGAGACTCCAAATTGAAGGGAAATCATCTGAAGTCTTACCGTGTCCAAGAGCTCAATGAATTTGGAGAACAAGAATAACCAGGCCACTCGAACCATCTAGTGAGGGGAACAAAACATGACAAGGATGAGAATTTGGACAAAACAGCCTTGTCTAAAGATAGTATTGATGCAATGGATCGGTAGGAATATTGTAAGAATGTTGACCTTGTCATGCATACTTTCTTTCAAAGAAGATGCATCTCATGACCATCACGGGGAACCCATGTGTGAAGCGAAGATTCAACACTTACTCTAAGGCCTTGGGGGCTGTCTGAGTAATCAATTGCGTCACATCTCCATGTGTATGTTGTGGCCCAGCCAGACATCAAGAACTAAGAACACAAGAGGACAAAATCAGTTTAGACATACTGTAGCTACCGGTAGTCAAACTGGATTGGTAGATTGGAAAGAACCCATACTGTTATTGACATAAGCAAGTGTATATTGACTATATGGAAGTATATCGGTCGTCTTTATGTACATCTCAACTCTTATTTACCTCTTTGCCTCCTGCCTATCTAGGCAACAGTAATTTAGCTAGTGTTCTAATTATCCAACACAATCTGGCCAAGGAGGCGAATGACCCATTTAGATAGAGCAGCCACATACCAAACACCCAATATACTGCCAGGGAAAAGACTAGCTCCAAGTGCTGTTGACTATGCCTCTCAAAAGAACCAATCAAGAACCTGATCTTGGCGAGACTTCACAGTGTCTCACCTCATAGACAATAAAGGTTGACATCGCCACCATGGTAAAGTTGTAGGCGATCATGGCCTCCTTGAGCTGGAAGGGCTTGCGGTTGGCCATGAAGCGAGGCCCAGCGACCAGCACGAAGAAGATGTAGGTCAGCAAGATGGCCGTCATGCTCACCGGACTCTGCATGAGTGGGTAGCCCCACAATCGCGGGTCTGAGAAAAAAGAACATTCTCAGAGTTGTAAAAACACACTACAGAACAGGTCTATGAGCAATATGTCAGTTAGCGCTTTCAAAGTACACAAAGCAGAGGTATAGTCACGTAATTAACTATGTCGAAAAAATACCTCACCTGTTCCCTTCAAGAGGAACTCGTAGACCTCCATGGCTCTAGCACCAATGTCCTGAAGCATTTTGACTAGCTTCCCCCTGTGGTATCACCCAATCACCTGTGGAAAAGCAAATGGATGAGTCATTATGTCATTTTAATAATAGCTACTACACTCAGCAAATACATTATACTGTATATAGAGGTAAGTGTAATATGCTACTGCAATACCCTTACATATTGGCTTACAGTGCATTCCAGAGGTATTCAGACTCCTTGACCTTTTCCACATTTTGTTATGTTACAGCCTTATTCTAAAATGTATTAAATAAATAAAAATGTCCTCATCAATCTACACACAATACCTCATAATGACAAAGCAAAAACAGGTTTTTAGACATTTCTGCAAATCTATAAAAATCAGAAAAAACCTATTTACATAAGTATTCAGTCCCTTTGCTATGAGACTCAAAATTGAGCTCAGGTGCACCCTGTTTCCATTGATCATCCTTGAGATGTGTTTACAACTTGATTGGAGACCACCTGTGGTCAATTCTATTGATTGGGCATGATTTAGAAAGGCACACACCTGTCTATATAATGTCCCACAGTTGACAGTGCATGTACGAGCAAAAACTAAGCCATGAGGTCGAAGGAATTGTCTGTAGAACTCCGAGATAGGATTGAGGCACAGATCTGGGGAAGGGTACCAACAGATTTCTACAGCATTGAAGGTCCCCAAGAACACAGTGGCCTCTATCATTCTTAAATGGAAGAAGTTTGGAACCACCAAGACTCTTCCTAGAGCTGACCAAACTGAGCAATCAGGGGAGAAGGGCCTTGGTCAAGGAGATGACCAAGAACCCAATGGTCAATCTGATAGAGCTCCAGAATTCCTCTGTGGAGATGGGAGAACGTTCCAGAAGCACAGTCATCTCTGCAGCACTCCACCAATCAGGCCTAAAGTACTCTCAGACCATGAGAAACAAGATTCTCTGGTCTGATGAAACCAAGATTGAACTCTTTGGCCTGAATGCCAAGCATCACGTCTGGAGGAAACCTGGCACCATCCCTACGGTGAAGCATGGCGGTGGCAGCATCATGCTGTGGGGATGTTTTTCAGCATCAGGAACTGGGAGACCAGTCAGGATCGAGGGAAAGATGAATGGGGCAAAGTACAGAGAAATGCTTGATGAAACCTGCTCCAGAGTGCTCAGGACCTCAGACTGGGGCAAAGGTTCACCTTCCAACAGGGCAATTGCCCTAAGCACACAGCCAAGACAACACAGGAGCGGCTTCGGGACAAGTCTCTGAATGTCCTTGAGTGGCCCAGCCAGAGCCCAGACTTAAACCCAATCGAACATCTCTGGAGAGACCTGAAAATAGCTGTACAGCAACATTCTTCCTCCAACCTGACAGAGCTTGAGATCACCAGAGAAGAATGGGAGAAACTCCCCTAAGACAGTACAGGTGTGCCAAGCTTGTAGCGTCACACCTAAGAAGATTCAAGGCTGTAATTGCTGCCAAAGGTGCTTCAACAAAGTAACTGAGTAACGGGTCTGAATACTTTTGTAAATGTGATGTTTCCGTTTTTTATTTGAAGTACATTTGCAAAACTTTCAAAAAACCTGCTTTTGCTTTGTCATTATGGCTTGTTCTTGAGACAGGAAAAAAAACTATTTCATCCATTTCAGAATAAGGCTGTAAAAAGTCAAGGGGTCTGAAAACTTTCCAAATGCACTGTACATGCTATGCTATTGCAATACCTTCATTTACTGAATTTACAATGTCATTACAGTGTCATTACCCAAACATAATTTATGGTATTAAACATATCAGTGCTGCCTGCGTCAAATTAATAATTTTGTATTTCCCCAAAACCATCAATTCTTGTCACTCCCCAAAACATAAAATACAATAGAACGTCATAGCATAGCATTACTATGGCATCACTTTATAGCTGGTATTTTAGTTGGTTTCATGACATGAGAGAATGAGAAAGGAAATGTGTGCGCTGCAGTCGATAGTCCTTGTTCAGTGGCAGAGTGCTCTGCTTCTGAACGAGTATCACTGACCCAAACGGGTTGTCGTCAATGACCCAGCATTCCACACTCTGCCCCTCACATCCCAGCATGCCTTGCCCCTGTCCCTGCCCCTCGGCAGACATGGCCTGACAGTAGAGGGGAGGGGCTACAGGAGACAGACGAGCATCTCCATCCCACAGCACAGAGGCAGCCCTCGCCTCAGTTTGGGACTGCCAAGTACAGGAACCAGGCCAAAACACAGAACAACGGCAAACCACAAACTCTCCCTCTGTGCTCTCTGCTCTCCCCAAATGACCCCGGCCGTGAGAGAGAGAAGGCAAAGGCAACAGTCTTTGATGTTTAAATTTGTTCTAGACCGGTCTCAAGCGATCAAGGTGCAGACATAACCACACTGACTGAAGAAGGGAGTTCAAACAGGCTTATTTGAAGACATGTTATCTCTGGAAACAAACAGGGTGTGATGGTTTTACCTCAGGTTTATGAGGACAATTCGATTGAACTAAGTGACCTGCAACTTTTATCCTCTACCAAACTACAAGTATTTTAATCAAACAAAACAGTAACCATCTGATATTTGGATGACAACGAAATATGTGGATAAAGGGAAAAAAGTACAACTGTAAACATTTGTGTTCATTTATTTTGTTGAAAACAAGGAATGTTTTTTCAAATGTGAAGAGGTTTGTGCGTGTGTGCATGTGCGTGTATGTGTGTGTGAATGTTGCTGACTTTGTCTCACAGATTTTGACAAACAGTTCTGAACCAATCTTAGACATCGATGTTTCACAAGTTTGGACAGCACAGTATAGAGTGAGGACAGTACAGTACAGAACAGTAAAGAAAAGTAGAGTGTATTCAGTACAGTAGAGTAGACTTTAGTTCAGTACTGTAGAGTATGGTTCAGTGCAGTAGAGTAGAGCACAATAGGGTAGAACAGGGTTTCCAAACTGTCTCACTTGGGGCCCCCCTTCCAGCATTGGGGAAGATCCCGTGTTCACATTCTGTCATGTGGTGCAAAGAAATTTGAGCAGTTTTTACGCACATTTTCTTGCAATTCTTTACATTTTGTCATGTCAGAGACCTGGCCGGGTGGTGCCAGAATAAAAACCTATCCCTCAACGTAACCAAGACTAAGGAGATGATTGTGGACTACGGGAAAAGGTGGACCGAGCATGCCCCCATTCTCATCGACGGGGCTGTAGTGGCATCAACAACAAACTAGAATGGTCCAAACACACCAAGACAGTCGTGAAGAGGGCACGACAAAGCCTATTCCACCTCAGGAAACTAAAAATATATGGCATGGGTCCTGAGATCCTTAAAAGGTTCTACAGCTGCAACATCGAGAGCCTCCTGACTGGCTGCATCACTGCCTGGTACGGCAATTGCTCGACCTCTGACCGCAAGGCACTACAGAGGGTAGTGCGTACGGCCCAGTACATCACTGGGGCTAAGCTGCCTGCCATCCAGGACCTCTACACCAGGCGGTGTCAGAGGAAGGCCCTAAAAATGTTCAAAGACCCCAGCCACCCCAGTCATAGACTGTTCTCTCTACTACCGCATGGCAAGCGGGACAAAAAGGCTTCTCAGCAGTTTTTACCCCCAAGCCATAAGACTCCTGAACAGGTAATCAAATGGCTACCAAGACTATTTGCATTGTGTCCCCCCCCAACCCCTCTTTTTTACGCTGATGCTACTCTCTAAAAAAACATTAGCTAACATTGGAAAGTCGATCTGGATATTTCTGACAAGTTATAAATAACTGACAAGAAGAAAACTACCCAATTTAGAAATGGCACCTTGTGCATTCTACTATTACAACTTTAAAGACCGTTTAAAGCCGGACTGAATTCCTTTAAAAATATATTAATAATTTTTTGGTGGGGACCCCCGCGCCACCCATGCTGACTGTATTGTATACTTAATTAAACTCTACTGTACAGTACTCTAATGTACTGTACTCTACTATACTGAATTAAACTGCACTTTACTCTAATATACTGTACTCTACTTTTCTCTACTGTACTGTACTCTACTGAATTAAACTGTGCTGTACTGTGCTGTCCAAACTTGTAAAACATAGACGACTTTTCATTGTCATTTAGCTTACTGGTTACATTGTTACAATGGGGATGATTGTGACAAGCAACCCTAACATCTATGCTAATTAAGATGCTAGTTACCACATGGCTTGACCTAGAAACTCACAAATAAGCTTGAAATAAAGCTCTCCCTTTCCACCTTTCAATAAAAGTCATTGTTTATGGATACTCCCATCATACAACTATTTATGAAAGAAGGTTTGGTCTATCCCCCCCCCCCCCACAGGATAGACCAAACCTAGTTTACCCTATTTCTGTTCTTGACAAGAGCTCTCTAGGCCTATTCCATATAGGGTGAGCAGTCAATGTTATTGGTCAACAGCTGGGATGTGTGGGTGCGGTCCCATTGTTCAGAGCAGCCTACACTGCACTCTCCCTGCACTTGGAGTACAGTCTCATCCACCCTAAAACAACACCATTAAAGGTAATGATACACTAGAATGTGCAGCGGGAGAGTTTGAGGCCAAATGAGAGGGATATCAGGGCCAACAAAAGACAACATTGCGGAGAGTATAGAAAAGTGTCTTACCATGCAGCAAAAATACACAGTACAGAATCGTCATGGAATGAATCAAACAGTGATGTCTGAGCATACAGAGAGCAGTATAGAAAACATTGTCAAAGTGTACACAGTTGAATCAGAGGAACCCTGCACCAATACTACAATAGTCCAAGTGGAAGCTCCCATCCGCTGGTATGCTCACGGAAAGCCCTTTCAATAAACCAAACACTAAGCTGGAGGTCTTTAATATAGCAAGAATGTCAAACAACACTGCTTTTCAAGGGGGAAAACTTAAGGCAAGTGCTTTGTTGAGGGTGGCAAACACACAAACATTTTTTTTGTGTGTGTACATGTCAACGGTTACCAGTTCATGCACTTCCACACCGTTTGAAACTTTGACCGAGGTGATTCAGATTTATTCAAGTGGTGTAAATGACGACCTGTGACCTACTTCAATTGAACCTATGACAAACAAAAGTTTGTCAACACTAGGTTAAGGGAACCAGCTTACGTATGCACTATACTGAAAGGTGTTGACTAGCAAGCCATTCCCTTTAATCTGTTTCACCATCTGTAGTCTATCATGAGGAAAATACAGTGTCTTGTTCTTTTCCTTTTGACAGTGGTGACCCACTGGGCAAAAACTAAATCCAATGACATGGTGACATTTGTTTATTTCAGGTTGAATTCAAGTTAGTTGACAACTCAACCAAATGTAAATCAAAACTAGACGTTGAACTGATCTGATCTGTGCCCAGTGGGAATGAACTTGAATTCAGCAGGCAGCCATTTTCAGACCAACAGAGCTTTCTATAAAAGGTATGGACTGTAATCATCTGAACTGCAAACAAACCTGTATGCAAAGGTAACTGGCATTAGGTTATCTGCACTGTACATCTCTTGAACCTTGGTAAAGGTGAGGAGTACCAGTAACTGTAGCCAAAAGGCATAGCAAATGCACACAGCGAAGAGGCAAAGGAATGCCCCGTTTGCGAGATCCAATCTAGTGGCCAATGGCATCTGCACATTTTGTTCACCTGGATCAAGGACACAGATTAAAACGGCACGGCCGGGGATATCAGGTTAAACTCCCATTGTCTTGATTCCGTGTGTGACCATGGCAACATTCCTGAGCAATGTGAGTGGAAATCTGACACGTAGGCCTCAAAATGTTAATGACACATGTCACATGTCACATTATGGATACACCACCTGGAAAAGTCAAGGAAATGCCTGCAACTAAAGTAGAGGTTAGCATTTACGCAAACCACATTTTATTATGAGTTTCAGGCAGAAAAGCGGAGTGCCTACAGGTGAAATAGGGCAAAGTTCACAGTATGTAGGTCTACAGTGCATCGGCAGGCCTCAGAGCTTCCTGGCTCTTGAATGAATGCGCATGTGTCGGTGTGATTGCCCTTTCCATTCCGATTCATATCAGAGACCAAACATTTCAGGAAGCTCTTACATGAAAAGCTGTGGAGAACGCGGTGAGTCGGCATGAGCAAAATAGAGTCGGCATGAGCAAAATATCTGTGGTGCCGGCACACGTCACAGTGCCTTGAACTCATCTGCCGTCTGTCTTGTTCTGAGGAGAAACACTTTCATATTAAGTAATCACGTGAACATTCTGACAACTGTTGGAAATATATTGTAATAATCTATTGGTCCTTATAACCCTAGACAGACTTGTGAGTTGTTAAAAATCTCACTGAACAACTGGATCTATAACTGAATGGAATTTACTGCCAAAGACCTGAGGACGGTGCACAAGAGGATCAGTTTGTATCGACAGGCTTTCTAATAAGGATGTAACATTCTTCGATACACATCGTCCCCGATTCAAATGTTTCAGGTACAAGTGAATCGCCCGGTTCGCCCAATTATTTTGCTCATATTACATTCTTTCTACCTTCCGAAAATACCTCTCATCTTCTGTGACAACTGATGAATCCTCTCAGTCAGTGTCGAACTGAGTGTAACTGTGTTGACAGTCATTAATCCACAGAGTAATTCTTCATGCCGAACGACCTCAGGCAATGTCAGTGGCCTAGTCGAATTGCGCACTGGGCACAAACTGATAGAATCAATGTTGTTTCAACGTAATTTGTCAAAGTATTGTGATGTGGAAAATACAATGTTTTCAAAAAAAAAGTGATCAATGTAAACTGCTGTTTTAAGGGTGGAACTTCAACCCCAGGATTATTTCAACTGGAGATCTATCTACAGCTAATAATTTGGTCTCCCATAAAGGATTTAATCTAAACCCAGTTTTGAGATTACCAATATGCTATCATGAGAATGATTATTGAAAGAGCTCTTAATAACTAAATAGATTCACTGTTGCTAGTAGAGTCACTCCGAGAGGTAGGTTTAACAGAGAAAATGAAATGTAACCATACTTTGTAAGTATATCATCAATGATACTTTTAGGATTATACAGCTTTTGTTTCAATTCAACCCAGGATTCAGCTGGCATAGGGCTTCAAGCTTTGGATGATTTCAAATGGAATCTTCAAGTTAATCATTAATATGTTGGATTCACATCTCCATCTCATCTACAAGTCAAAGTTTAAAAATACGACTCAAATAAAATCAAACCTTACACGCATTTCACTTAAAGTTTGAGTCCTATTCTTGAACTTTGATTCTTGGTTGACATATCAATTATTCATTTGTAGACAAACTGGAATTAAAGCCAGACTAAGTCAGTGGCACAAAACATACGTGCTTTTCAAATGTTGATATGTTGTTGCGTTGACAACCAAACACAATTTGATATCACTTTTGCAATACAATAAATAGCCTATTAACTTTAGCAAATGATATGGTGGATTCACGTCTCCAACTAAACCAAAAATAAAAGTTCAAGGGTAGGATTAAGTCAGTGGCTCAGATTAAACTATCCAAACATTAGATATCCTTTAAATGTTGATATTTGGTTGCATTATCAACCAAACACAACTACTTTTGTAATACAGTGAATAGCTTAAAGGTAAGGGTGGGTATCTTACAAAGTAATGTCACAGAATTAATCAACTTAAAATGAGTAACACATCCATGGCCACATTTTAAGGTTAGCCTACAGTAACTATGAACATCTTCTTATGTAATCACAGAAAGCCGTGCATGTACAAGATAGCATGCAAAGGTTGCAGGTCGGTGGAGATCTTCACAATTGCTTTAATATTGATCACTTGCACTATGCTGCCATCCAGGTCATTTGTTTCTGCTATTTGATGAAGTACAGTGATATCACTTAAGATGTTGTATAAATACAAAATATCTGACATTGTATTCCCATCCGTTTTTAAATGGTTGAAAGAGTGGCGATAACACATTTAGATGAACACTAAACCAATAATCAGACATTGTTTTTACAATGGAATTTGTCTGTGCTTTTAGATGGTTGAAAATATAGCGATAACGCATCAGGAATTCAATTGGACTGGGTGAATAAAGGTTGAAATCTCATTGATCAACGTCCCAACCAAACATTACCCAGATTTCCACGTTGAAATTATGTGGTGTTCCCAGCGGACGGCTTCGCGCGCTGACAAATGCGAGGTAGGCGGGCCTGTTCCTGATCAAGGCCCTGATCTTGCACATCCGCATGACACCTTCAGCATACAAACGCTAAAATGGCTTGGGCGATATGAGGCTTTACTAGGTGAGTGACAACCTATGTAATTTGCTAGGTTATTGTTATCTATGTGCTCTTGTGTTTTACTGGAATAAAAGTAAGCTATCAGAGACACAACCCTCACATGGCATTCAGTGCATTCAGAAGGTATTAACCACACCCCTTGACTTTTTCCACATTTTGTTGTGTTACAAAGTGGGATTCAAATTGATTCAATTGTCAGCGATCTACACAAAACAACTCTGTAATGTCAAAGTGGAAGAAAATGCCTAACATTTGTAAAAAAAAAAAAGAAAGAAAAAAATACATGAATATATCTTGATTAGATAAGTATTCAACCACCTGAGTCAATGCATGTTAGAATCACCTTTTGCATCGATTACAGCTGTGAGCCTTTCTGGGTAAATTGGTTGTTGATCATTGCTAGACAGTCAATTTAAAGTCTTTCCATAGATTTATAAGGCCATTTAAAGGAAGATTCCACCCCCCAAAATGATATTTTGGCATTTGTTTAATTTGCTCAGTGTTGACCTAGCCCAAAATGTGTTGCTTGTCAGCAATCAAGTTTTCAAGACATGTAACTTTCAAAATACAGAAATCATTATGATTTGTGTACATTTCTACTCCTGAAGTAATTTATGCTTGCCTTAACAAAGGATTTGAACGCCTGTTGACTATAGATATTTCAGCTTTTAATTTTTTATTGATTTGTAAAAATGTCTAAAAACATTATTCCGCTTTGACATTATGGGGTATTGTGGGTAGGCCAGTGACCCCAAAAAAATCACATAATCCATTTTAAATTAATGCTGTAACACAACTAAATGCGGAAAAATTCAGGGGTTTGAACGCTTTCTGAAGGGACTGAATGAATTTTATTTAGATTGTTCAGATTCACCATCAGCAATAATTTTGGTTTAGCTTTAAACAATCAGTGCACATGGTCCTTTTATATACACAGGGTAAAGTTTATAATTTCATAACAGCAATCACTTTTGCGAGAAGCACTGCATGGCCAAAGCAAGAGGAGAAGAGAAAATCACTCTTTGATTTTGAGATTGGGGTGAAATCCAAAATTGTGATTATACATTCATTGGCCATGTCATAGCTAATTTATAACTGATAAATATTGATACATTTCTAGCTCAAACCCTTAATCTGCAAAAATTACAAGTTAATTAGTGGGTGATGGTTAAGCTTGGGCGATATATACCGTTTATACCAGGATTTGACTATAAATTAAGTATAACTATAAGAAATCGAAGATGTGTGAAATAAATTATATCCAGCTCAGGGCTCCAGCTATGCATTTGGTTTTTGCTAACACACACACACACACACACACAGACACACACACACACACACAGACGCCCAGCTCATGAGCTCCATCAGCAGCAGATTTTAATTTAGAATGGAAAATGGATGAGTTTTTGCACATCGAATCGTATCGCAGCAGTTGAGCGCGAGATAACTGGGACGCTGATTACATTTGTTTGATTCATTATAAAACCATTTTGTGGGATAACAGATTCAGTTATAATCTGACAGCGTCATCACTTCAATCTGGCCATCTCCCTACCGAATGCCTCAAGACGTACCCATCACATGAGCTCACGACAAACTCTTGAGCTTTGAAACGCCACCTAAGACTCCCCACTGACAATGTAACAAAGCTCTCCGAATGTTGTAAAGAAGTAAAGACTTCCAAGGAGAATTTCCTCAATGTGTTGTGACTGCTGAGTCAGCAATAGTTGTTTTGCTGTGACTGCAAAGTCAGCAATAGTCGTTCCCCCAGCAGACAGTGGTGGATCCCAAGGTGGCAGGGCTGGCGTTATGGGCGGTCCTTGGGGGGCCTGGCCAGCCAAAACATACCTCCTGGCCCGCCCTGCCGGACCTCCTTGCCCATCCAAATAAAATATTTAAATATTGATCCTTTATTTGACCAAGACACACTCTGACAGAAAGACCCATCATTGTCAGATAAAGCATCCAAGCGAGCGAAACAGCGCCCCTCTGTCTCAGTGTGTGTAGCCCATGTACATGATGCTGTCTGGACTCAAGTAGTATGGCATGACATTCTCTTTTTTTGCCAGACCACTTTAGATACACAGGGCTACATATTGCAAGACAGAAGGGCGCTGTTTCAGTCAATTGGATGCAATTTTGGACTAAGGTGTGAAGGCAATCTACTTTCTTTTTTTTTTTTTTTTTTACAATCAAATGAAATCATCATGACTGGTTGTGTTCATGCCACATTAAAAGATAGGCTAATACATGTTTACAGTTGAATTGCATGTCGTTACTATAAAAGCCACAATAGAACAGCTAAAGCAGTCGTTTGTACTGCTCATGAATAAAATAAAAAAATGTATAACTCTGCCATTTTTTAATGTCATGCCACCCTCTGTCCTTGACTTTTCCTAAATACATGTAAGTCTACAATACACACTGTCGTTGTTCTAATTCTAATATGACAAACAGAACTGTTGTTGTAGACATTTGTTATATGGTTTTCCCCGTTGCCCCTCCTTCTCTCGACAGTAGGGCCTACTCCCGCTCTTCTCCCAATAGTTGAAGAGGCCGTGCCCAGTTGAAAATCACCCCGATAATTGCCTCGAAAGTGAACCGAAACTATACCAAAACTAATTTCACACATATAATAAGAGATTAAATAAATGAAGATCCTCAAGTATGATGGGGAAGAACGGATGAGTTGATGAACGAGGGGAAGCGAGCGATGCATAATTATGTGATCACCAATGTTGAATGAAGAACAGGCATTCTAATGTATTGATCTATTCTAATTATAATCTCAAAATGTTCTGTCCTCTATCATTCTGCTCCGGCCTCCTTGGAGTACACAAGAGAGCGTATGTAATTTACAAAGGCAAGAAGACCAAGATTAATGGATGCACTAGTTAGCATTGCTACAACATCTGAAGGAAAACAACTCCGACGGGTGGGGAAGAAAAAAAAAACATTATGACATCTCCGATGAGAATTCTTCTGATTTTGAACCTCAACCTGGACCTACACCTCTGAGGGCTAAACGCAAAAAAAAGGCAGAATTGTGCGCAGGTGCCCACGCCACCACCAAATGAAACGGTGCGACTGGAGAGGGGACGGCACCGTTTGGAATAGAACACGCCGGTGAGAATTCTACGGGCTACTATCAGCACATAATGTCGTCACTGCGGGAGTAGGCCCTACATATCAAGCAAGAAATAATATCATCAATGCACTCAACAGCTTTTGTTGTTTAGGCTATGTGAAATGGACATGCTGTCTTATCTACACTTATATTCATAATGACATTATTGCTTTTGTGATGATTTTCACTATTATCAAGCACACCTGGCGCTTGTAATGATGTTTAGGCTACTGATGTTTTCATCTTGCTGACCGTGCATCTTGGTGGTTGGGGTATTCATTTTTTTATTTAGTTTAAAAATAATCTTATACCGGGTTCCAACACCAATGCGTTCTGTTTCATAGCTGTAACAAAGGCACTCAACGAATACAAGTTATTGAACACTTATTTTTTTAAATGTACATACATCCACATAAGAGGTGGAGTGAAAACAACATGCCCCCCTATGGAAATCAAATGACCATCCAACAGATTCGGTCACCTTAACACCTTAACCAGAGGGTCACAAGGTCCATGTGCTACACTACCTCAATTCCATGAGGGAAACACCACATAGGCCGAGCTAACCAGCTAACCTTACTGTAAACAAATAGACAAATGTAGCCAATTGGTATTTAGAGACTGCCTGCTCCAGAATGGATGGAGGAGATACTTCCACGAAGCTATCAACCTCGACCTGTCATGTGATGATAAGCCGTCTCGAAACCTTGGCCAGACGCTATTCTCAGTGACTTCACGATTGACATTGAAAACCCAGAGGAGAGGCAGAGGAGAGGGGGGGGGGGGGGGGGGGAGGGAAACATCCACAGGGAGAGGGAGTCAAGGAGGAGCCCATTAGAACAAACACACAGTGCAGCATCTGTTTACCAGGAGTGTCTGCAAGGCTGCTACACCTACTGTACACACACACACCGGGTTTTCTACCTCTGCACACACACACACACACACAACGTCCAAACAATGTCTGTGTGTTTACCCCAGCCTGTTAAGACACAGAACAGAGCTATTCCCTGAGGTGATACAAAGCCTAAAACCAACTTAGGGACACAAACGCGACCGGTAAAAACCATTGGCTCAACAAGTGGGCTAACATTTGAGAAAGGGGTTAGGGTTAGTTTCCTGGGTACTCCATCTTGTGCTTAAGTGGGTGTACTTACCTCGTCGTTGCTGTGGTAAACTTCCTGTTCTCCTCAGAGCGGGCTAATGGATGCCAGTGTGGACGCCAAGTCCCGTTCACCGCAGAGGACAGCTTGCTAGCTCTCCCTGTCCTGATGGAGAGAAGGGCCAGGACAGCAGTCGAGGGAGAGATATGGAGAGAGAGGGAGGGACAAAGAGAAAGAGAGGAGGGAGAGGGAGTGAGTTAGAGAGAGAGAGAGAGAGAGCAAACTGACAAAGTGTGACTGGTACTGCTGCCCTCCAAGTCCCCACCCTCCCTGACTCATAAACACAGTGGATGAATAACTAGTTCAGAAAAAGAGAGCAAGGCATAAAGAGAGGGAGCGCAAGGGAGGGAGAGAGGGAGGGAGCCGTGTATATGTGTCAGTGAGAGTGCACGCCAGACAAGTGAAAAAGTAAAAGCAAGAGGGAGCTGGCCTTCTATTTCACCCAGCGGTGTGAAAAATAGTATAAAAAGGTGCCCTGGTCTTGCTGGAGTTGCCCCATCCCCCTCCTCTCTCCCCCCATTCCTCTCGCAGAGGTAAACACAGCAGAATATGGTATCCTCCTACGGCTAGTTTTTCTCCCAGGGGGCGGGCTGATAATATAATTCTCAGGCACAGCAGCAGAGAAATCACTGGCGACTCTGTTATCATGAAGGGGGCCATTGTTGCGCCGCTAGCGTCTCTGTCCCCCAGCCAACACAAAGAAAGCGAAGCTAACATCCATTTCACCCTCCATCTGGACTGGAAGTCGAAGTCTTTCCTCAAATAAACATGCACAACCCCACAATGACACCTACAAAACAGCCATGAGATTTCTAAACGTAATTGGAAAAAATGCATTTCTCATCAAACAACATGGAGCCCTTCCCCTAGTCTAGAGACTGTGACATTCAGAACACATAAGAGAAAGAGACCAGTTGGCGGATGCAATAAAACATGTCATTTTCCTGTTTACTCAAGGCTGGTGGTCGAATCTTATAACACAGACACAGCCATTATGGTTCCTACTACACGTCGACAGTGACTCACTGACTAATACCACAGTACGTTGTAAGTGCTGCTTGCTCTCACTCGTGTGAAAGCACTTAGTCTGATCTCCCCGCCACGCCCCAGATTTAAAAGGAGTAACAGATGTTTAGGTGGTCTTTAACGCTGCATAGTTGTGACATAGCTATGACGCTAGAAGAAACATGTGGGACACACACACACACACACGTCTTGGTATACCAGTCCTGGGCCACACAGAACAGTTAGGTCGGAGTCAGACACCATTTAGTTTTAAATTGACAGCGTAGCCCTTTCCTGCCTTCATTCACCCCACTCAAATCGAATTCCTGAAGTGTCCTCACTGTGTTTTCAGCCATCTAAAAGCAGAGTCAAATTCCATTGTAAGTACATGGGTGGAATGTTATTCATATTTTTCATCATTTCAGAATTAAATAAAGATTATTGAAAAAAATATATCTATTTCAGATTTTGGTCATGTACATAAAGTGTAATATTAGGAGGCAAACTAAAAATGGAATACCTTTCAACTCTATATCTGACATGGTACAGCCACAAATAACCATGTGCATCAGGTCTATACTTTTGTTTCAAAGTAGATTTGTTTCAGACTACCAAGAATGTGTGACCTTGATTTAACCCACCGCGGTAAAAGGTTATTAAGTAGCCTACTAATTTCTCCCTACTTTCAGCAAGCTCTTAGATTATTTGTGATGTAAAACAATTGGCAAACAAGCCATCACTAATTAAGAATGAATCTACTGTAACAAGGTACTTAGCCATGACTAAGACCTTCAAGTGTGCATCACAAATGGCACGCCATACATATTCACATCAACTGTTAATAGTTGTGCAGATGTACTTTAATGGCCTCTTAGTTTCTCTGTCAGCCAAGGCCATGTTACCCTGTCCCACAGGATAGAGTAGAGATGAGGGAGGCAGAGGGTTAGAGGCAGCTCTCTCCCTCCCTCCCAGTCCCTCCCCTGCTCTTATCCAGAGGAAATAATGTTAAGCGCCTTGCTCAGAGGGAACATCAGCAGATGTTTTTCACCTAGTCGCTCAGGGACCTGCTCTTAACTGCCAGGCTACCTGCAGCCCTCACATTTTTTTTTACCACATGCTATATGACTGTCAGCATAAACTGCAACACTAACCCATCTCTTCATGTAGCCTATTGTTGGGCCAGAAACCAAAAGGTCACTAGTTTGAATCTCTGAGCTGACAAGGTGAGAAATCTGTTGATGTACCATTGAGCAAGACACTTAACCCTAATTGCTACAGGGTCAGTGTTGATAATGGCAGACCCTGGCCATGACCCCACTCTCTGAGGGTCTCTTAGAGAGAGTAGCATATGCAAAAAAAAACATATGTGTGAAATAGGACCAATACGAGCACCCACCAAATTATTAATCTGTGCCCTGCTGACCTGGTGTGTGAGAGTGTGTGTTCTAATACGAAACAAGTAAGCATTTGTCTCCGAGACTTCTCTCTGTACCCTAGACTGTGCTGTACCAGGGCCTTCGCTATTCTCACATTCCACTGAATGGAATGAGGGCCCAGAAGTGTTTTGGGGTGAAGTTCCCCTTTAATAATGGGTTTCCAATCATATAAGAAAGAAATCACAATGAACATTACACACATATGCACACAACATTATGAACCAAGAGTAATCGAAGAGTGACCCAAGACTGTACTGTACATTCTGGCAACAAAAAAATCCTTGCAATCTTTGCAATATGGCTGGACTCTCAATGACCGACATGTTTATGCCACCACCGCTAGTGTGGGTGGGGAGGTGTGGGTGTGGGTGTGGGTGGGCAGGGTGGATAGTTTGAGTCAGAGGTGTCCACTCTTCAGAGGGATGCGAGGTGAAAGTGCTCCACCCTATGCTGAAACACAAAAATCAATGAAACTTTTCTGAAATGAAGGTCATGCTACTGAAATTCTAATATCGTCATTCCAGAACATTGGTCAATGATCAGTCTTGAAATAGCTAAGATATACCAGATATGTACCCAATTGTGTAGGTTGTGTTTGATGTACCATGCCATGGCGGTCTTCTGCATGCCCGGCCACACAAGGTTTGAGACATCTATCTCCACTTCCCTTCAGTAGCAAGGGATCTCAGCACTTCTAATTGGATTGATGTTCTAATTATGTTCTATTTGTGATATGTTTACTGTATTTGTGTATGAACTGTACTATGAGAGAGCTCCAACAAAAATTCCCATGAATGTTACTTGTTTTTTTTTTACTTAAAAAAAAAATGTTTTATTTTATTTTTAATACCGGCAAATGGCAAATAAACTACTTGAACTTGAAAAAAGGAGTTACTAGATCTTTCCTCGCATCCTCGCATCCTCTCTCCTCAAGGTACCCCATCTTGGACTTTCTTCTCGAATGCATTTTGAGAATGGGGAGAGAGCGAATGCAAGATAAGTTGCTTTCAAAATGTCAGCCCAGTTGATAGACATTGTTCAGTCTGTTTTTAGTTAGCAGTGAGATCCTAAGCTAAAATTGAGCTGTGGCTCCCTTGCAACATGGTCATTGAGATAAAACTAAGCAGGTAAAAGGTAATAAATATCCTGAAGGTAGACTTGACCTATTTGTGTAGAGCAGGTCTGGCAGACAGCGTACTGTAGGATTATGTAAGACTATGTACAGTGCCTTGCGAAAGTATTTGGCCCCCTTGAACTTTGCGACCTTTTGCCACATTTCAGGCTTCAAACATAAAGATATAAAACTGTATTTTTTTGTGAAGAATCAACAACAAGTGGGACACAATCATGAAGTGGAACAACATTTATTGGATATTTCAAACTTTTTTAACAAATCCAAAACTGAAAAATTGGGCGTGCAAAATTATTCAGCCCCCTTAAGTTAATACTTTGTAGCGCCACCTTTTGCTGCGATTACAGCTGTAAGTCGCTTGGGGTATGTCTCTATCAGTTTTGCACATCGAGAGACTGACATTTTTTCCCATTCCTCCTTGCAAAACAGCTCGAGCTCAGTGAGGTTGGATGGAGAGCATTTGTGAACAGCAGTTTTCAGTTCTTTCCACAGATTCTCGATTGGATTCAGGTCTGGACTTTGACTTGGCCATTCTAACACCTGGATATGTTTATTTTTTAACCATTCCATTGTAGATTTTGCTTTATGTTTTGGATCATTGTCTTGTTGGAAGACAAATCTCCGTCCCAGTCTCAGGTCTTTTGCAGACTCCATCAGGTTTTCTTCCAGAATGGTCCTGTATTTGGCTCCATCCATCTTCCCATCAATTTTAACCATCTTCCCTGTCCCTGCTGAAGAAAAGCAGGCCCAAACCATGATGCTGCCACCACCATGTTTGACAGTGGGGATGGTGTGTTCAGCTGTGATGAGCTGTGTTGCTTTTACGCCAAACATAACGTTTTGCATTGTTGCCAAAAAGTTAAATTTTGGTTTCATCTGACCAGAGCACCTTCTTCCACATGTTTGGTGTGTCTCCCAGGTGGCTTGTGGCAAACTTTAAACGACACTTTTTATGGATATCTTTAAGAAATGGCTTTCTTCTTGCCACTCTTCCATAAAGGCCAGATTTGTGCAATATACGACTGATTGTTGTCCTATGGACAGAGTCTCCCACCTCAGCTGTAGATCTCTGCAGTTCATCCAGAGTGATCATGGGCCTCTTGGCTGCATCTCTGATCAGTCTTCTCCTTGTATGAGCTGAAAGTTTAGAGGGACGGCCAGGTCTTGGTAGATTTGCAGTGGTCTGATACTCCTTCCATTTCAATATTATCGCTTGCACAGTGCTCCTTGGGATGTTTAAAGCTTGGGAAATCTTTTTGTATCCAAATCCGGCTTTAAACTTCTTCCCAACAGTATCTCGGACCTGCCTGGTGTGTTCCTTGTTCTTCATGATGCTCTCTGCGATTTTAACCGACCTCTGAGACTATCACAGTGCAGGTGCATTTATACGGAGACTTGATTACACACAGGTGGATTGTATTTATCATCATTAGTTATTTAGGTCAACATTGGATCATTCAGTGATCCTCACTGAACTTCTGGAGAGAGTTTGCTGCACTGAAAGTAAAGGGGCTGAATAATTTTGCATGCCCAATTTTTCAGTTTTTGATTTGTTAAAAAAGTTTGAAATATCCAATAAATGTCGTTCCACTTCATGATTGTGTCCCACTTGTTGTTGATTCTTCACAAAAAAATACAGTTTTATATCTTTATGTTTGAAGCCTGAAATGTGGCAAAAGGTCGCAAAGTTCAAGGGGGCCAAATACTTTCGCAAGGCACTGTATATATCGAATGAAATGACACCATTCATGATGAATGTGAGGAATGCCTTGCCTCTGGTATGAAAATAACTTCCACAATCTGATGTGTCCAAATCAAATTCATTCATTCACTCATTCAACGCTCATGGTGAACCTGGGATGATGTATATGCTTGGGGAAACATACTCATGTTCGATCCAGGTGCAGTTCTCTCGGTCGTCTGAGGTGATTAAAAGGGAAGGTTTGTCTGCAAAAGTCTTATGAAAGAAATTATTGTTTAGTACCTTCTAACTACTCACTGTGCTTAGACAAATTAAGCGATTGCATTTCTGCCATCATGTGGTTCGCGAGGCTCCTCTTCAGGACACAAGAAAATGTCTGCTAAATCTAATGGGAAAGTAGAGCACATAGCCAACTCTTAAGAGTAACAAGTTAAGCCATTGTCCTCTCTGTATTCCTGGATGACTGGGGGGAAATGACCCAGGAGAAAGCCAGCCCATTGCTTAGTGGCCAGTCAAACAATGAGCAAGGGGCATAAAATGTTGACCCAAAGCATTTTATTCAGTCCAGTCCGGGTCGTCCTTCCCTTGAGAAGCTGTAGAGGACCGGTTTCTCCGTACAAACTGTAGATTAACCCCAGTCCTGAACTAAAAAGCATGCTCAATGGACAATCTCAGTTGAAATAGATTTAATTTCAGGCTTAATCTGTGACCGGGAAACTGTCTGAAAATGTTCTGACACATCTGACGCAATCGCTTTGTGCAATTAGCCTGGAGAGAAGGCGATCCTTTAGGCAGCAGCCATTGACACTTGACACTGATTGGGGGATAGCAACATTCAAACTAACTGTGTAAACCAGGGGTGGTAAACATATTGTCACACCCTGATCTGTTTCACTTGTCTTTGCTTCTCTCCACCCCCCACCAGGTGTCTCCCATCTCCCCTCATTATCCCCTGTGTATTTATACCTGTGTTCTCTGCTTGTCTGTTTCCAGTTCATTTTGTTCGTCAAGCCTACCAGCATCTTTCCCCTTGTGCCTGTCTTTTCTATAGTTCCTGTTTTCCAGTTTTTGACCATTCTGCCTGCCCTGAGCCTGCCTGCCATCCTGTACCTTGCCCCACCACACTGGATTATTGACCTCTGCCTGCCCTGACCATAAGACTGTCTGCCGTTCTGTACCTTTTGGACTCTGATCTGGATTAATGACCTCTGCTTGACCTGCCATTTTACCTGCCCCCTGTTCTAGTAATAAACTTTTGTTACTTCAACACTGTCTGCATCTGGGTCTTCCCTAAAATGTGATAGTATGAACTGGCCGTGACTGACCCAACAGACTAAGACCAGCTCCACAATGCTGTCTCCCTGCAAGGAGCCATTAATGGACAACACGAGGAGTTACTGTAATGTCTTATGGAGGGACTCCATACCCTGGCAGAACGTCATAACCAGGCATTCAAGACTTTGCTGGAGCAATTCCCCGGATTCATCACTAGGCAGCGCGTCACATCTGTAATCTCCCAGCCTACCCCAGTGTCCCGAGAACCCTGCTTACCTCCTCCGAAGCGCTACGCTGGAGATTCTGGAACCTGCCGGGCTTTTCTCTCCCAGTGCTCCCTCATTTTCGAGCTGCAGCCTTCTTCGTTCCCCTCAGACAGCTCGAGGATAGCGTACATCATAATGCTGATTTCCGTGAGGGCACTCGCCTGGGATACAGCGGTGTGCGAGCAACAGTCCACCATCTACCTCAGTCTAGAGGAGTTCGTAGCGAAAGTTCGGAAGGTGTTTGATTCTACGTTGTCCGGGAGATAAGCTGCTCGTAAGCTGCTCCAGCTACGCCAAGACTCCCATAGTGGCAGACTACACTGTGAATTTTCATATGTTGGTGGCTGAGAGTGCCTGGAACCCGGAAGCATTGTTCGACATGTTCCTTCACGGATTATCGGAGGTGGTCAAAGATGAGCTTGCAGCCCGGGTGCTGCCCATGGATCTTGACTCCCTCATAGCCTTGACCATCCGGGTTGATGGGTAACATCTAGAACGTGGGAGAGAGAGGGAATCTATGCCCTGTCGCCCTCGATTCCTGCCTTGCCTCCGAAGAATCCTGGAGATCCCCGAATTCCACATGTCCGAGTGACCCCGACGTCACCCAAGTTCTCTCGGGAATCACCGTGGGCTGTCAACTCGCCCCCTTCTGAGTCCAGGCACCTGGGCAGGGCTAGATTGACTCCGGCTGAACGCTTACGCCGACTCCACACTCAGAGCTGTCTATGTTGTGGAGCCAAGGGACATATCGTAGCTACCTGTCCATAAAAAAACTAGGCTCATCAAGAAGGGGCACTGGTGGGCCTTATGGAGAACTTTTCATCTCCCCTTACTCGCACCCCTATCCATGCCATCCTGCTGTGGGGGAACCAGTCGAAATCTCTCCGGGTACTCATCGACTCTGGGGCCGATGAGAATTTTTGGGATGCTACCCTGGTGTCCGAGCTGGGCATCCCCACTCAGCCCCTCTCCATTCCCATGGACGTTAGAGTGCTGGATGGGTGCTCTATAGGCCGAGTCACTCACAATACCACTCTCATCAACCTACGAATGTCAGGGAACCACAGCGAGGCAATCCAATTTATGCTGATTAAGTCTCCTCAGGTTCCCGCGGTATTGGGATTCTCTTGGCTCCAGCAACACAATCCCATTTTTATTTGTTGAATTTTTATTTATTTAACCTTGATTTTATTTAACTAGGCAAGTCAGTTAAGAACAAATTCTTATTTACAATGAAGGCTTACCCCGGCCAAACCCCAACGATACTGGGCCAGTTTTGCCACGGGTCTCTCTCTTCCTTTGACTGTTCCCTGGGCTATCACCCCCCACCTTCAGCCCAGATATTTGTCCGCAGCTGTCGTCGTACCTGGAAGAGAGCCCAGTCGGCCCTTACTACCACGTCCATGTATCGACTACAAGCGGACCACCACCGGACCCCGTTTCCCCAGTATGTCTCAGCCCTTTGTCTCCTGTTTCCAGGCCCACCCCTTTCCCTGTCTCATTGACGGCCAACCGGCATACCCGATGAGACGTCTTGCTGAATGTTCGACCTCTGGGCAGGGGATTCCAGTACCTGGTTGACTGAGAGGAGTATGGCCTGGAGGAGAGGTGCTGGGTCCCAGCTAGTGACATCCTTGTCCCAGGCCTCATCGCTGATTTACAAAACCGGCACCCCGGTCAACCAGGTATTCACCCAGGTAGGATGCCAGGTGGTGCCCTTAGAGGGGTGTGTGTGTGTGTGTGTGGGGGGGGGGGGGTTCTGTCACACCCTGATCTGTTTCACCTGTCTTTGTGCTTGTCTCCACCCCTCATCTGGTGTCTCCCATCTCCCCTGTGTATTTATACCTGTGTTCTCTCTTTGTCTATTGTCAGTTCGTTTTGTTCGTCAAGCCTACCAGCGGTTTTCCCCTTGCTCCTGTCTTTTCTATAGTTCTTGTTTTCCCGGTTTTGACCATTCTGCCTGCCCTGACCCTGAGACTGCCTGCCGTTCTGTGCCTTTTGGACTCTGATCTGGATTACTGACCTCTGCCTGCCCTTGACCTGTCATTTTGCCTGCCCCCAGTTCTAGTAATAAACTTTTGTTACTTCGACACTGTCTGCATCTGGGTCTTCCCTGAAACATGATACATACGGCCTGTGGGCCAGATCCGGCCTGCGAGTACACTCAATCCGGCCCGCGAGCCCACTCAATCCGGCCCAGGTAAGGTTTGAGTAAACTTTTTTTTTTTAATCTAATGTCTCTGCCCAAAATGTTGGGACAATTGTTCCACTGTCCAATAAATCCCTATTTTTGTTGTTGTAAACAGCATCCCTCAAACATTGATTTATGGCACAGTGGACAAATGCATTGTTGTCAATTGCAAGTGATGGCTCGGCACAATGTGACAACCAATTTTCTCTGTAATGAAACTGGTTTGGGGGATCAACTACTAGCACAGAGTAGGCCAGATTCAGTGGGGATTTTAGCATGTAAATCTTGGTGGGGCAAACAATTACATATTTGTTTATGCATGCCAGCAAAGCCCCTACACTACACAATATGGTGACAAACGGTGCCCCAAACTGTTAGGGCCTACATAAAGCTGTCCCAACACCTTACCACTGCTACACCTGTCTGTCAGCGGAGCCATTTCTGGCAGTGATCAGTTCATTCAGCCTCATTAACTGTCTTTAAAACAAAACATAACTGATATGGCTGACTTGCTTAAACAAATGTGATTTATACTGAGAATTGAGATGTACAAACTATGGCATAAGGAGACGACGAGCGGATAAGAGGCAATCCGTCATTTTGATGAAGACATTAATGAGTGAACTAGGACGGATGTTATAGTTCAGCACTTTTGAAATGTACAGCGATAGAATTAGGAACACGGGCTGTTCTTACAGTATTCTCCCAGCACACCAAGTCAGAATCGTAGGATAAATAAAGGGGGCATATAAGCAGACAATGAAAGCTCTTGCAATTTCTGGTGCTTTCGGAAAAAAAACTAGGTAGAATCATGATGACGTCAGTGATCTTTAGGTCGGAGCTCTAGAAAGTGGCTTTAGTTCCTGACTTGCAATACAGAGTTGGATGACCTTTCAAAATGTATTTTTCCAGTTGGAATTCGTTTTTTCCGAGTTCCCAGTAGTCTTGAACTGAAGTCAGATTTCCCAGTCCTTAGTTTCCAGTTGTTTGAGCTCGGAAGAAGTCATGCTGAATTGACAGCATGGCCAATGTTGAATATTTATCCTTTTAAGCTTCGAAAAGAGACCCTTAAACACAGACTTGGACCACACATCCACTCTAGTGATTGCTTTGCAACTCTTGCAGTTAGCCACTGATTCCTTCCAAACCACTCATTTGCGATTTGAGATTTCCAACTTGTGTAATGCTTATGTCCAATGACCAATGAGCACCGATACGTTTTAACTATAATTTCTCTTCATTATTTCTCTTCATATGAAAAGGATTAAAAAGGATTTGCCAGTAGATTGTTGACTTGATGATGTCTGCTAGCTTGCTAGCTAAGATTTTGAAAGTATGATGTTGACCAATCAAAGCTACTTTAGATGTAACTTGATTTGACGTCATTTCATCTGTGGCCATTGACCTTGAGCCTTCTTGGATGGGCACTTCTATTGTAACTCTATGGCAGCACCCAAGGGGAATTTTTGAGCTCTACCCTTAGATTAGGAGGTGACGTTGCGTCCCCAAGAGTGACAGAACACTGAGCCAATCACGGCACAAATAGAGTACGTTACCAACCCCTATGCTCCATATTTTCTTCTGGCTCCCCACCACCAAAGAAGCACTGAGCTAGGCTGAAACACCTACATTTTGGAGCTGCTTTACTCAAGAAAGCCAAAAAGAGACCAAAGTTTGTGTGCAGCTTTATTAACTCAATTTTTTTTGTAGTCTTTTTTTTTACATTGTTTGCAAACTGATATGTGACACGTGGTAATGCCAAAATAACATGCAAAACGGGCAACCCCCATCCCCCTAAAAAATGGTCGCCACTGGCCAGATGTAAAAATGACACAATGGCATTGTGATTGCACAATTGATGGGCCACACACTTCCTGTTCATGTAGTAACTAGGAATAGCATAGGAATTAGGAATAGCATATTCACATAGCATATACATGAAAATAACTTGTTACTTCAAACTTTTACAAGTTTATCAAGTCAAGTGGTTTTGAAATCCCCTACCATGACTAATCATATGTATGCATGCAAGTATAGTAGGCAACTGTTGTGACATTGTGACAGCCTAGCCAACAGTATAATTTAGATCCCCTGCAGCCACATACCTATAGGTTACCTGTTTTACAATAATAAAATTACAATTGTTATACTATACTACAATAGTTGTACTTTTGATTCAAAATGTAAGTGGAATACAGCAAGTATCTAATAATCTGTCAAATAAAAGTATTACCCACCTGGAACCAAGTGGTGGAGAGCGTGACAAACTTGAAGAGGGAACCGTTAAGTGTGTCGTGTTTCAAGTGAAATGCTTGTCCCTCCCTCCTCCCTGTTTTTAATCCCTTTGATGGAGGAAAGGGTGGGCGGTCAAAGGAAAAGGTGGAGTCGTTTCTCACCAGAACTAGACCGGTGAGAGCATTTTATGTATTTATTTAACTAGGCAAGTCAGTTAAGAACAAATTCTTATTTACAATGACGGCCTACCCCGTCCAAAACCCTAACCCGGGTGACGTTGGGCCAATTGTGTGTCGCCCTATGGGACTCCCAATCCCAGCTGTACTGTACACACACAGGCTTATTTTATTAGTAGTTTACGATACATTCTTGGTTAAACTTATTTGATTGAGTTCTGTTATAATCTGTTTTATTATCTCTAATTAGTTTAAACTGTCCTATTCAGCGGTGGTGTCATTTAACAGATTACTTTGCTGTAATTTGTGTGGTAAATTTCTAATCTTTCTCTTTTTTTATTTCACTTAGTGTGAAAGGAGAAAAAAGAAAGAAGAAACCCGAAACACTGCTCTTGATAGCGTTACTACTATTCAATAAGCTTTACGTATCGGCCTCACGGCCTTCGTCAGAGCTTTTACTTAGTGTGAAAGGGAAAGGCTTGTCATAGCATGGCAAGGCTTGACAATGCACAGCATTTTTGTAAATCTAACATTCATTTCATAATTGATTATTGGAAATTATTTATTGACCGTAGCTTCTGTTTAAACTCTGGATTTCATGAGAAACTTTTCTCGTTTCTGAGCCCTAACGACCAAGAGATATGGAGACGCTGACACCCAGTGGATGTTGTGGGTGACTGCATGGAGACTTTTACCCGTGATTACATGAAAACCTCTTCACTGCAGCTGTGAGATACAGAATTCATGATTTTGAAATATGCACTTTGATGATCAATATTCAACATGTATTTGATTGCGTGGAGGTCTATTTTTGTTTAATTGGTTGCAAACCTGTTATAATCGTTGTGTAAAACACAGTACGTAACATGTCGCGGCCAATTACAATTGGATCGTTTATTCACAGCAACATACCAAGCGGGTAAGCGGGTAAGTGTCTTCCCTACATGACATGCACTTCAGAGAGAAAGGCCTGCTCTCTCTCTCTGCCGGTCCCTCCCTTTCTCTCATGCTGCCGGCCTGGAGCGGCACTGCAGGAGGGTCCACTGAATGCAGCCAGTGTGTGACCAGGTAACTTTAAACTACAGAGAACTCTTCCTCTGGGTGGCGTCCATAGCATCGTTAGACCATTAGGGAACAAACAAGCCTCACCCTTTTACTGTGGAAGGGAGCTGGTGAACAAGAACATTTCTGCGAAACATGCTGAATTTGATTACTCACGGCTGTTGTCTCTTTAATTCGTCTCCTTTGTAGATTTGTGACACTTGCTTGTGTACGTGTGGCACCACGCGATACACTTCTGCGGGCCAAAATTGATGGATTTGCTTATGACTTGACAATGACAGTGAAAGGATATGTTTTTGAGAAATGACAAAGGAGAGAGCGAGAGACTAGACTGCATGCCAAGAGGCCCGCTGTGTCCGCTCCCCCTGCTCTGGCTCTGTGGGATAATAAGAGGGTTTGTTTTCCCAGAGCTCCCACATGAGGGCTGGGCCTCGTTGGCTAAGGGGGACGGGCTGCCTTCCTACAGAATAAGTAGGCAGAGGGAGAGAATGAGGAGTGGCAGAGAGGGAACCTCCTTTGTCGATTTATAGGTCTTCCATGCACACATATACACACACACACACACACATAGATAGACACACACAGACAGCAGGGGCCTCTCAGACAAAGTCAGGATGTGACATCACTCACAGGAAGAGAAGCCAAACAACTTTTTGACTTGTACTTTTTTGTCTGCGCTGCTGTCGCTGGCTTCTCAGTGAAGTTGGAGCCTCGAGGTCTGTTGGTAGCTGGGAAGGAGGGAGTATCTGTAGGAACCGGAGAGGGACAGATCTGCCTGGATCGTTGTCCACATTCCCAAGTCGTCCACATTGGGAGCCCCGCCAGGTACTGTGGGGGAAACTTCTCCCCTTTTTTTATGTCTCTGTTGATCTCCTTGTATCTCTTCTCACTCTTTCACTTTGATGCATATAACTGGATCCAACTGTGTTTGGTCCATTGCATTAGCGACTCTTTTCTCTCCCACATATGTGTGTAGGATCTAGAAAGAGCTGCTGTTATTCTCCACTGTCCGAAGGAAATTCCATGGAAAACTCAGTAAAGTGAGCAGTGTGCACAGTGGGTCTGGTCCGCCATCCCCCGTACGTGATCAGACATGCACCAGTCTGTAATTGGAGAGGCATGTGGAGACTGAGAAGCAGTGAAGTCAACAAAGCGAATGTATCCCAATCCCTTGGCCTGTATAGAAATGTATCCTCTGTGCACTGCGACTGTTAAATACAGTAGTACTCTGAGGTGTACGGTCCATGACTGTTATTCACATCTGTGCATCTGAAAGTTAGATACCATAACTAATGGAGTGTAGTAGCCATCACTAAATCAGCCAACTATCCAGTTGTGGACCAGCACATATTTTCTGGTCATTCTCCAATGGACTACAAACTCAGTGCTTTCCCAATGTTGAATGCCTGTATTATCGCCAATAGAAATTCACCAGTAGAGCTAATACAGTGGGGCAAAAAAGTATTTAGTTAGCCTCCAATTGTGCAAGTTCTCCCACTTAAAAAGATGAGAGAGGCCTGTAATTTTCATCATAGGTACACTTCAACTGACACACAAAATGAGAAAAGAAAATCCAGAAAATCACATTGTAGGATTTTTAATGAATTTATTTGCAAATTATGGTGGAAAATAAGTAGTTGGTCAATAGCAAAAGTTTATCTCAATACTTTGTTATATACCCTTTGTTGGCAATGACAGAGGTCAAACGTTTTCTGTAAGTTTTCACACGCTGTTTTTCACACACTGTTGCTGGTATTTTGGTCCATTCCTCCATGCAGATCTCCTCTAGAGCAGTGAAGTTTTCACACACAAGGTTTTCACACACTGTTGCTGGTATTTTGGTCCATTCCTCCATGCAGATCTCCTCTAGAGCAGTGATGTTTTGGAGCTGTTGCTGGGCAACACGGACTTTCAACTCCCTCCAAAGATTTTCTATTGGGTTGAGATCTGGAGACTGGCTAGGCCACTCCAGGTCCTTGAAATGCTTCTTACGAAGCCACTCCTTCGTTGCCCGGGCGGTGTGTTTGGGATCATTGTCATGCTGAAAGACCCAGCCACATTTCATCTTCAATGCCCTTGCTGATGGAAGGAGGTTTTCACTCAAAATCTCACGATACATGGCCCCATTCATTCTTTCCTTTACATGGATCAGTCGTTCTGGTCCCTTTGCAGAAAAACAGCCCCAAAGCATGATGTTTTACCCCCATGCTTCACAGTAGGTATGGTGTTCTTTGGATGCAACTCAGCATTCTTTGTCCTCCAAACACGACAAGTTGAGTTTTTACCAAAAAGCTCTATTTTGGTTTCATCTGACCACATGACATTCTCCCAATCTTCTTCTGGATCATCCAAATGCTCTCTAGCAAACTTCAGACGGGCCTGGACATGTACTGGCTTAAGCAGGGGGACATGTCTGGCACTGCAGGATTTGAGTCCCTGGCGACGTAGTGTGTTACTGATGGTAGGCTTTGTTACTTTGGTCCCAGCTCTCTGCAGGTCATTCACTAGGTCCCCCCGTGTGGTTCTGGGATTTTTGCTCACCGTTCTTGTGATCATTTTGACCCCACAGGGTGAGATCTTGCGTGGAGCCCCAGATCGAGGGAGATTATCAGTAGTCTTGTATGTCTTCCATTTCCTAATAATTGCTCCCACAGTTGATTTCTTCAAACCAAGCTGCTTACCTATTGCAGATTCAGTCTTCCCAGCCTGGTGCAGGTCTACAATTTTGTTTCTGGTGTCCTATGACAGCTCTTTGGTCTTGGCCATAGTGGAGTTTGGAGTGTGACTGTTTGAGGTTGTGGACAGGTGTCTTTTATACTGATAACAATTTCAAACAGGTGCCATTAATACAGGTAACGAGTGGAGGACAGACGAGCTTCTTAAATAAGAAGTTACAGGTCTGTGAGAGCCAGAAATCTTGCTTGTTTATAGTTGACCAAATACTTATTTTCCACCATAATTTGCAAATAAATTCATTAAAGATCCTACAATGTGATTTTCTGGATTTTTTTTACTAATTTTGTCTGTCATAGTTGAAGTGTACCTATGATGAAAATTACAGGCCTCTCTCATCTTTTTAAGTAGGAGAACTTGCACAATTGTTGGCTGACTAAATACTGTTTTGCCCCACTGTAGATGTAAAGTACTGAGGAAGAGGAGGATCCTGTTCACACCACACGTACTGTGTACAAACACCATGCGTATGTGGAGGAAGCTGTCAAGAAGATGGATGACACTCTCCTCCTGAACAGTCTAGGGCCCCTCATTCCTACACGTCTCGAGAGTAGGACGCTGATCGAGAATCAGTTCTGCCTTTAGGCTCATAATGAAAAAGATTGTATGGAGAGGGGGGACCAGATCCTAGGTCAGCACTCCGACTCTGAGACGCTTTATAAATACAGGCCACGAGGAGTGAAAGAGGAAGCTCTTTGTCAAACTTCTACTAAAGTCTAACGCCTCTGTCAGACCGACAACGTCATTGCATCAATACTGTAATAAATTCTGCAGTCAAACTTTTTTCATTATGTAATCAAACATTTTAGTGGATATGAATGCAAGAAAAGTTCAACATTCACCTTTTGCTTACTAGTTCTGTCAAGTCAATGCATACAATTGTATGCATATCTTGTATAAATCCAATGTATGCACGACCCAGAACACAGAACGCACTGCAACTGCCTCTGCAACACAATACTGCAAGGCAAACTGAGCTTTCCATTGGAAATGAATGTACTTCTAGTGCAGCAAAACCCAATGACGCTATTGGTCTAATCGAGGCGTAATAGCAAAACGACAGTAAAACTACACTAAACCAAGTGTAATGCAACATTTCTACTTGCACTCATTCTGCATGACTCTGTAGATTTCAGACTCAGAGCACATGAATAAGCTTAACTTATATAGAAAGAAAAATATTTCCCACTTAAACCACACACGTTGCACCATAACAAAACCAGGAACTGTTGAGAGCAGCTGTGTGAAATGGAACGTGGGACACAAATGTGGATACAGTCACGTACAGTCATAAGGGCACGAGACATATGTGTCATATAGAATGAAAGAAGAAGCTATTTTAAAAGAAGCTTCAGAAGCATTTTAGAACAGCATACTGTCTCTAGTTTATTCAGCGTATAAAATTTGGAACAAATACCTGCATGACTTATTGACAGCTGTAAAGCTTGCCTTGACTTTTCAGAGCACTCCACATGAAAGTCATGGAAACTCAGTCAAGTTCAGATCCTTCTTAACCATGGAGCTGAGTAGCCAGTAGCCTGCCCTGTAACTGAACTAGTTTGCTGGGGAGTTCTCGGTAAGATCTGATCCACCACGAGTTATTCTCTTCTCTCTGGTGCGCTTGACTTGATTGATATACGGGTTGTTGTGATGACTCATCCCTCGAAATGACTACCCCCCCCCCTACTCCTTCATCCCCCCTTTTTCATACGATACCCTGATACGGACAATCGTTTGTTATTAACCCTTATGATTAAAAAAACAAAAGCAATTTAGTCTAATAGATTTTGTCCCTCTGCAACATTCACTGTCTGAAAGGAAAATGTCAAACCCATTCAGGCTGTTTGATCCTTAACTAGTCCAGGACACTGCGAAATTATCTCCTCATGGTCTGCCAGATGGTTAATAGCTAATAATGACTCGATGTATGACGCCATTACAGTAATTATCTACTGTGCTATTGTCCATCCCTACAGGGGAGTAGACCTCCGTCAATATTGTATCAGGTCAATGGTGAAGGTGTTAGACAACTCATGGTGCTACAATTGAACTTGAGGCAGTGTAGCTGCGCTGCGCAAGTGGATTTTCTCCAATGGAGTTGTATGACCAGTGAGAGGTAGTGTTCTGCATAGTTAATGTTGAGCATGTGGGTGGTGGCTTTTAAGTGGAAAGTTCAAAGTGTCTCACGTACAGACGACGTAAAGAACCCTTTCACCACGCTTCCTCTTAGCGAAGTGAAGCACGCTCTTCATTTACACAATTACCTTTGGCCATCCCCTCTGATCTGATTTCAGTATTAGATCACACTGGGCCTATTTCAAGGACACTGTGGTTGTTGGTCTTGTGACATTCAACGCATAGTGGCCGCCAGAAAATAAAAGGTCACCAGAAATGAATTCCGCAAATGGATTCTTCTCACCTCATATTTGGGGTCATATTTTCTGTTCCGAGCAGTTTCACAATCCCTACATGCTTTGCTCATCAAGTCCTTCAAGATATGCCCTTTGTAAACAAGCTTACAGTATTGTTTCTACTCTGCTGTTTTCATTTCCTGATTTCTATCATGCTGCCTGATAACATTGTGAACGAGCTGAGCATCTCTAACCTCTCATGACCTATTTTGTTTCCTCTATGTCTCAGAGAGGGGTCCCTCCATTCTCAATCATCCCCAATGTAGAGGTCACTGCCCTCTGAATAGAACAACTCCACAGCGACCTGCAACCTAAACAAACGTATGTTAGTGAAACCTGTCCAATCCATGCTCAGGAAGGCCACACCATAGAGTCCACCATTAAGACAATGGCGCTCTGTCTCGGACAAGTCTTCAGCAAAGACAAAACGTTTAGGCCTCGGAAGCGCTTTGAGCCTGGCACACAGCGCTTTGAGCTGTACAAGAAGGCCCAGGCCTCTCTGAAGTCAGGCCTGGACCTGAGGAAAGTGGTCCAGCTTCCAGAAGGAGAGAACATCAACGACTGGATCGCCGTGCACGTGGTGGACTTCTTCAACCGGATCAACCTGATCTACGGCACGGTCAGCGAGTTCTGCACTGAGCGCACCTGCCCCATCATGTCGGGGGGCCTGCGCTACGAGTACCGGTGGCAGGACGGAGACGACTACAAGAAACCCACCAAGCTGCCCGCCTTGAAGTACATGAACCTTCTGATGGACTGGATAGAGACGAACATCAACAACGAGAACATCTTCCCCACGAGAGTAGGTGTGTAAGGCAGTGGTTCCAAACTAGGATAGTGAATGCACCTGTGATGTGGCTTCATACCCACTCTCTCTGACAGTATCTTTAATGGATCTAGAAAGGTTCAAAGAAAGGTTAACGAGATAGGTTAATTACACAATGAGGGTGGCAGAGTGTGAATTATGGGGGGCCAGTGTGAGCTAAGCTCCCATGAATGAGACATGAGCTCCTCTAAATGCAACAAAA